>NC_051163.1:150832560-151542751 GCF_013339745.2 Dermacentor silvarum | reverse complement strand
CGCCCACGGTTCGCGCTGAAGTGTGGTTTGAGTACTGTGCTTGAAACGAGTGGTGCAGCTGTAGTGGCAGAACGCCATGAGACCTCAGTTTGTGCTCTGTTCTTGAAACGAGTGGTGCAGCTGGGGTGGCAGAACGCCATGAAATCCGTGCTGTGCAGACGCTAGAAATATCCAATTCACGTCGGCGTCTTGGCAACGGCCAGTTCGCGAATCGGTGCCTTGGAGCGGCGCCTCTGTGCCCGCTTTATTCGGTAGCGTCGACGCATTAATATTTACATAGCCAGGCGTCCTTTCTTGACAGACGCCGATGGCGAAGGTGCTACGATATGCTGCTGCCCAGCCTTGCAGTTTTTCTCACATTAAAGATATCTACATGCCTAGCATGTGTCTACCATGAGAAGATTGTCAGGAGTGTCCAGTACTGCTCCCAATCTGGCATTCCTGGCTTTGCATGCCCTCAGTAAACATGATGACAATGTGGGCCCATTTTCTTCAAAGTGAGCTGCTATTCTGTTTCCAAAATGGGGAGGCTAGCTAAGCTGGTTTGTTCTTTGTGTTTTGTCAATTTGATGACAAATTATTGGCAATGTTCTTTAAGGTGCTTTTAAAAATGTTAAGCCTACCAAGTGAAACTGCAGGACGACTAAGTTGGTCATGCCCGCATTTTTGGGAAAATTTAAGAGCAATATCAGCACCCACAACCGTACAACTGTGATTGAGCCATGGATGGCCACACGCTTTCTGCACAATTATGGGCCCTTACGCAACATCAGTGAAGAGTCAACAGGCCAACGTACTGTGTTCCCTTCGACCTAGGCAGTCTACAGTTCATTGTCGTCGCAACAGCTGATCGCCCGCAAGTTCACAACCTGTGCCTTCTGCTGCTACTACAGTCAACTCGTCACCCGTGCACAACACTTCTAGTTGCCCCAGTAGTAGTGTCGCTGCTTCTAAATATTGAGTAACCACACATTGTAGGCTACAAGGGCATTGTTGCACTGCATCTCATCTCCATGTGTGTTGTGTTGCTGTTTGCATACATGTCCTTGTTCAATAAGTGCTCTGAATTTTTTTCACTACTGCGATGTCTTGACTGCACTGTGGCAGTGTTGTATATACTATCAATTAACCTCCATATACACAAGTGCTTTGATCATCAATCTTCAAAATGCAACCTTCATGCTGCTCCTTCCTTCACGAGAAAGCTTGCATATCAAACAATATTCTTTCCCCAACTAGAATTGGCAAGTTCAATTTGGTCACCTCACCAGGCATATCTAATCCGCATTCTTGAGTATAGCCAAAACTGTGCTGCACGTTTAATTGCCAGGGATTACAACCAATATTTGAGCATATCTAACATTACGTTACATTACATGGCTTTCATAGATTATGAAAATGCATTTGATTCAGTAGAGATACCAGTAGTCATAGAGGCATTGCGTAATCAAGGAGTACAGGAGGCATACGTGAATATCTTAGCAAACATCTACAGGATTCCACAGCTACCTTGTTCTCCACAAGAAAAGTAGAAAGTACCTATCAAGAAAAGGGTCAGGCAAGGTGGTGGTGGTGGTGGTGAATTGTAGCAACAGGCGGGTTTAGCCTGGCGATCAAGGCCGGCAATTGCTCCGCCTGAGCGTCTCTTACAATATCGCTAAATGGTTTCACCATATGTCCATCAAACCAGTCTCTCTTAAGAATTCCATAAGGAGACGTGAAGTTTCTGTGCGGGCTATAACTGATCCCTCGGGAAATAGAAGGTGTTGCAGGCACGCATGCGGAAGGTCCTTTTTTGTAGATTCTCCAGGAGAGCGTCCCTTTCAACTTGGAATTACTGGCATGACCACATAAAGTGTTCAATATCTCCTGTCTCGTCACATGCCGTACAGTTCGGAGAATTGATTCTTCCCGTCTTAAATAACCAGGCCGGTGTACTTGCAGATCCTGTCCTGATTCGATATAAAAGTGATGCTTCCTCTCGATGAAATCTCTTGGTTACGCAGGGCATATGTGGTGGAACCCAAAGCGTCCCAAAGTGATTTCGAATGTCCCATTTTTTCCCTTGATTACTCTTTGGAGCCTTGATTTTGGGAGGATGATAGAGCGCTGCGTATGCAAGCGCATCAGCTTTTTCGTTGCCAGTAATACCAATGTGGGAGGGAATCCACTGAAACTTTACCGTGAAGCCTTTGTTCTTGAGTTCTTTCACAAGGGCTAGTGATTTGCGTGGGAACTTGGTGGATGGCAGACCGCGGTCTAGTTGTTGTAACGCGGCCTTTGAGTCCGTAAGGACAACCACCTTCTGCGAAGGCAGAGTCTTTAGTTTGCGCAGAGCAGAAGCTATTGCTACGCCTTCCACAACTGTCGACGAGGCCATACAGTCCAGACGGCCAGACCATGTATATCTCAGAGAGGGAATACAGAATGCAGCTGCACAGCGGTCTTCGTCGACTTTGACAGAGCCATCTGTGTATACTTGTAGGTGGTTCGGGTAAGTCGTGTACAAATGTTGTAGGACTAATGGCTTGGCTTCTGCAGATGGAATGCAGCTCTTTGACTGCAATCGTGGTATACTTAAGTCGCATGTGATGTCCTCGAATGTCCAGGGCGGTTCTATCTTTTCCCTCTGTCTCGAGCAGCGCAATCCTAAGACGCGAAGTGTATTCAGTGCTGCATAAAAATGTGACCGTGGCCTGTTACTTATACGTCTTAACAGGCAAGGAGACACAATCGCTCCAATGCTATTCACTGCATGCTTAGAAGAAGTATTCAAGCTCTTAGACTGGGAAGGCTTAGGAGTGAGGATCAATGGCGAATATCTCAGCAACCTTCGGTTTGCAGATGACATTGTCCTATTCTGCAACAATGGAGACGAATTACAACAAATGATTGAGGACCTTAATCGAGAAAGTGTAAGAATTGGGTTGAAGATGAATATGCAGAAGACAAAGATAATGTTCAATAGCCTGGCAAGGGAACAAGAATTCAGGATCGCCAGTCAGCCTCTAGAGTCTGTAAAGGAGTACGTTTATCTAGATCAATTATTCACAGGGCACCCTGATCACGAGAAAGAAATTTACAGAAGAATAAAATTGGGTTGGAGTGCATACGGCAGGCATTACCAAATCCTGACTGGGAGCTAACCACTGTCGTTGAAAAGTATACAATCATTGCATTCTACCGGTGCTAACATATGGGGCAGAAACATGGAGGTTAACAAAGAAGCTCGAGAACAAGGTAAGGACCGCACAAAGAGCGATGGAACGAAAAATCTTAGGACTAACGTTAAGAGACAGGAAGAGAGCGGTGTGGATCAGAGAACAAACGGGGATAGCCGATATTCTAGTTGACATTAAGCGGAAGAAATGGAGCTGGGCAGGCCATGTAATACGTAGGATGGATAACCGGTGGACCATTAGGGTTACAGAATGGATACCAAGAGAAGGGAAGCGCAGTCGAGGCCGGCAGAAAACTAGGTAGGGTGATGAAGTTAGGAAATTTGCAGGCGCAAGTTGGAATACGCTAGCGCAAGACAGGGGTAATTGGAGATCGCAGGGAGAGGCCTTCGTTCTGCAGTGGATATAAAATATAGGCTGATGATGATGAACATTACATTGTCATTGTCACTACCATCCTTGTAATCATGCCGGAATGTAGTGTCGCTTTGTCTGCTACATAAAATCATTCATAGTCAGCTGTCGTCCACCTTGCCTCTTGTTTGTCCATCCCACGCATCTAGGTGCTTGCACAATCGCCTTAGCGTCCAGCACATTTTTGGTCAAACTAATGCCTTTAACATGTCTGCTTTGCCACGTGCCATTAGGCATTGGAATGGTCTTCTCAATAACATTGCTGACATTAACAATACTGTAACCTTCAGACAAAAAATCTGTATGTTTGGGTAGTGTTCAAGTGGGGGGTTTCTATTTCTGGTGTATGTAACTTTTTTATGTAATTATGCAATCGTAATATTTACTGTTTATTATACCCAGCTCTCTAATAGTACAATTTTACTTCACGATTTTATAATATCTGTTTTTTTTCAAGTTATTGTGTTGATCTTGTGTCGCTGTTGATATTTCTAACGTTGTATAACTTTTTGGCTACTTTGTTATGCGATGCCCTCCCCCTCCACGCAATACTCCTTCTGGAGCCTGTGACATAGATGAATACATAACCAGATGGCACTACTGTGTCTTGTGAAATCAAAGTTGTGTATATTGTTGTGATTTTACCAATGAAAGCTCTAAATTGTGAATTGTTCTCCTGCAATGCCAGCAATGTATACATAACAGGCCAGTTGTGTGTATTGCCTAGAATTAGCATTCTTAGACCTTGAAAAGTGTGGAATATCCTATCTTCTGGGTCTGGGTCTTTATCCATTTTTCCGTAAACTTGGGTCACTGGGTAATCCATGGTATAATGGGTAGAGTACTGGGGCTGCTGTGCTGAGGACATCCAGTTTGAAACAAAAATAGGTCACGAGGTATGGGCCGCTCATCAATGAAAAAAAATTCTTAGGTGCTGGGCAGATTCGAATCGAATGTCAAGCACTGACTTGACGGCAGCCCTGCTAACAGGCGTAGCTTGTCCAGAGGGACTCGTGAGTGAGGAGCCCGGCTCATACATGACTGATCTCTGTGGTGGCAATATAATGTCTCTACATTGTTTCAATGCTGTCGTATTAGCGTCGGCATCATCGTGAAATGGGTTGTGCCAGAATTTTTTTTCTTCCTAAATTTATTCCCCTGTACCTATGCTCGACTAATGTGCTAGTGACTAGAACAGCTGACGATGGAAAGCAGGTGCCAAAGTAAGGCTTCAATACGACAAGATAAAGGTTGACAATCAAACATATCGATGGGACAGCGCTCAGATGAAACGAATACCTGTCACCTTCCGTCAAGAAAACCCTAAAGGACTGCAGTGACCCTGTTCTTGTGTTAAAAAAGAAAAAAAAAATGTTTCGGTGTATAAACATAAATGCTCGGAGCACCGTAAACAAAACCGCAGAATTAGAGAGAATCGTAACTGCCCACAAACCCCATGTTCTAATAATAACAGAAAGCTGGTTGCATAGTGATGTCACCTACTCTGAAATAACACCTCACGGTTACGGAATCTACAGATATGACAGGGATTCCCGTGGCCGCGGCGTTGCAATTCTCTTCCAAGAAACACTGAGTGTTGCTAGACTGCCTGATATTACAGGAATTGAATGTGTTGTTATGAAAGTTTTTCCTATCGAGTGCAATCTAATCATAGGAGGGTTCTATCGGCCTCCAAATTGCGACACCACCTTCCTTGAAAATCTTAATGAGTTCTTGTGCGCCTCTAAGAATAAGCGCTGCAGTATGCTACTTCTGTAAACTGGAATAATAATTTCCCTGAGCCCCTCTCAAGTGCTTCTGATCCTTTTGTAGATATAGTAGCGCTTCACAACCTTTCACAGCTTGTCAAAGAACCTACCCGTATTCAAAACAATACACAATCAATTCTGGACCTTTTCCTTGCAAATACTGCCGTAGTCCGCCGCAACCCACAAATTCAGGTTTTCGAAGGTATATCAGACCACAAAATGTTGTACCTTACGTTGGAAGTTAATCTTGCTCCACAGACTGAAAATCACGAAAGAATTGTCCCAGATTTCTCCCGTGACAGTGATATTGATGTATTGGACGCACTAGACGGTGCTTTTTTGGAATTTCATGCCATGTGTGAATCAAACGAACATTCTATTGATGATATATGGAACTACTTCAAGTTCCTGGTTCTGAAGTGTATCCGTGATTTTGTACCTGTGAAGCGAAAAGTGCTGCGGACGCGCAATCCTTGGGTAACAAAAGAAATAGTACGAATAGAACGGAAGCTGAAAAAGGCAAGAAAATAACTCAAGCAACGCCCAACTGTTCCCGCAAGCGATCGGCTTCTTGGCTTGCGTACATTATTAACTGATAAAATAAAAAAAGCAAAAGAATACTACCAAAAAAATAACACTAAAAAATTTCCTTGTCTGATCCCCAGGAAAGTTCTGGCAGCACTTATCGCCAAAAAAGAAAGCTGCACCCAAATTCTGTATTGGTGATACCTTTTAACCACCAGTGCCGAAACCGCAGATGCGCTCAACCGATACTGCTGTGTTTATGCGTGACGACGGTATCAGCCCAGTTCTCTAGCTATGAACATATTGTGCCGATTGGTGATATCAGAATTACTGAGGAAGGTGTGTTAGCACTTATGCTTAACCTCGACGCTAAAAAATCGCCCGGTGCTGATGGAATCCCGAATGCGTTTCTTTCCCAGTATGCCGAATGGTGTTCAAAGTATTTAACCTTAATATACGAGAAATCACTGTCATGCGCGGAAGTACCAACCAACTGGAAGTACGCGAAAGTCATCCCCATACCAAAACGGCAAATCTGTCTATCCTCACATCCTACAGGCCAATATGTTTACTCTACACATTCGCAAAAACCCTCGAACATGTAATTTTCAAACACATTTCCACCTCTCTTAACGACAACGCAATCATTGACGCAAGACAACATGGCTTCGGCGAGGTTTTTCTACCGTAACTCAGCTCGTAGAAACAGTTCACGACTTAGCAACAGCTTTAGATAGACAAAGCCAAATCGAGTTATTATTTCTCGATTTTGAAAAAGCATTTGACCGCGTCTCTCACTCCAAATTACTGCTTAAACTAAAACCCATTTTAAAGCATTCCTCTCATTACGGAAACAATAATAGTCGAGTGGGCCGAACGGCGCTCTGCCGCTGAGGCGCCGCGTATGGAAAAATAGTGCGAGGGCGCTGCGAGCGAACTGGATTTAGGGTGCCTCGATGCCCAGCGCCGCCGTTCAGGGTGGAGACAACCCCGCTGGCGCTCAGACTCAGCTACGCTTGCGTTCATAAATAGTGTTACTCGCGGCGCACTTCCAAGTGCTTTGCCTTGATGAGGATTTTTTTATCGGTATCGCATCTGCACATCTTTATAACCAATAGCCGTTAGCTCGTCGAAGGTCCAAGACGTAAATGTATGGCACCGGGAACATGCCCCAAGTTGCCTAATTCAATCACATTTAATATGACGTGTGTATGTTTGAAATACGCAAGATTTTTTTTTTGCGCTTCGATGCTTGGTATATAAGGTTTGCGACCCCCTGTGTGTGGAAGTTTTTATTTTTCGCTGTTGTATTTTGGTTTACACGTCACGCCTCCTTTACCGTAGCCAGCCACTCGCGCACGGCTGTTAGATTCCCTTGCGTTGCGCGTGCTCTTCGCGTTCGTTGGAATTATTTGACGATATCTACGCGCAATTTTGCTTTTTTTTGCCCCCAAAACTGTGTGCTGACAGGATTAAGCTGGTGTAAAAATAACTGCAATCTGAAAATAAGGTTTACTTAGTCCTGTAGAGAAAAATGTAACGTAACTTGTCTGTGTCAATCTTGCGTAGTACACACAAGAAACCAAACGGTGCACAAAATACATTTACTTATAATGTCTAGTACAGTCAATCATGAAAGAGATATGTACATGAAAAATTATATGTACTGTGTGGCACCTGAAGGTTATGTTGAAAGACGAGATAAAAAAAATTCGCAAGGTAGGCTCGACACACACAATTCGTGATAGGGAGAGTTTTTTTTAAAATTTATTCATTACATTGGGGGGGGGGGGGTTCAGGTGAGTACATCAACCTTATTACACACAATATAAATCGAAAACAAGAATACAAACAAGAAAACGCAACCGCGGGTAATATTAATCAAGATATCTAGCCAGAATACATCAGCTACCATCGAATACGTCGCATCAGCCAAACACATCGATGGCGAGTACAGAACATTTTATAAATGACTATTAGAACACTGATAACTACATTGAAAAAATAAACAACACTGCATACATCTCGCGTACAAAAACCGTAAATGAAACTAAGACAGTCAAATACAGATTATCAATGTTTTTCACTTCGAAAATATAGTCCATGGTGATGTAGGGCTGTTGACTTTAACAGACGGCGCCCATCCTGTCGATTTCCCTCGTACTGGTCCTCTTCAAAGTGTTTCTATGTACAAGTAAAACAACAAAAGTGATTATTGATATGAAAAGTTGCCTTGTAAATACAGAGAACCCATTACAGTGCTTAAAAATAAATTTTCGCAGAAGTAATGCTGTATTACCTCGCTTCACACGTTTCGAAGAAATGCACAGGCTACAACAGGCACCATGCCAGAAAGCGCCGAAGCATTTTGGTCCCATGATGCCCCTTAACTCTACTACACCTGGGCATACCGTGCACAGGCATTTAAAGACCGTCACAGTACCCACTACGATCGGGAATAAGCACGAATGAGCATCGGCTTACGAGCACCACGCTACAAATATATTCGTCTAAAAATCAGCTATATAACGTAACAACCCGAGACCCGCAAGATATCTGCTGAGAATAGAGAAAATCACAATGCTTCGCTTGCCACGTACACAACAGCCGCTCTCCCCAGAAGAAGCACTGCGTTCTTTAGTCCCAAATAACCAGTAGCGAAAAAAGAAACTGAGGAAAAAAAAAAGAAACAAGAGACACACGATGTGTGCTTCCCGTGAAAAAGTAAAATAGGTGGTTTACATGACGATTTGTAGCTAATGTAAGGCTATTTCGCGGCGAAGCATTTTCGTCAGTCCTTAAAATAAGGGTACTACTCGCATAGACTGCGCCGATCAAAACGGCAAAAGCTTATGCGACGCGCGCTCGCAAACCATAGGCTACTCAGCATCGGTGCAGTGCTTAGTTCGTGAGCGAACGTAGGTACGTGAGCGAGGATCAGAGAATACTTTCTTATTTAAATGAAAAACACGATGCGATAGTCTAAATTTTCTTGACACTTACCTCGCAAATGTAGGAGCTATCCGTTGCCTTCCAGTGATACCGCTGTACTTGGGCTTCCCATCTCTTCCTTCGCTCTGGGTCCCGGGGGAAGCGTAAACAACGCAGCCCTTTACGCGTCGATCCGGTGCACTTGGGAACACAACAGCCCGTCATGTCGACTCGATGCGCTTGACAAGCTTGTCATTCATGCGGCTGAACACTGTCCAGCAAGTAGAAGCGTCAGCGAAGCATCCGCGCGCACTGTGTCTCGAACTAAGCACCGGCACCAAGCACTCGCAACCGCTCGCTGTGACTCAAGATGGCGTCGCAGCGAGAAAGCGGCGGCGCGGGGGCGGTCAAAGGATGGCACCACCCTGAACGGCGGCGCTGGCATCGAGGCACCCTAACTGGATTGGGGCGGAGACGCGCTCCGCGGCATCTTCAACGTACTTTCGCTGCGGGCGACGAGGCCGATTGCGCATAGTACGCTCTTAAAATAGTGCTTTATTTGAACTGCAAATTTATGTTTACACCATTCTGCCAAACATATATATTTGAGGCAGGGATTGTACAACGCGACGTCTTCAATTTTGCTGTCGTTGTCAAGCGCGTCGTCTGCTAGCGAGCGCGGGACGCCCAGTTTTTCTCGCAGAACCTCTGTGCAGTACATTTTTTAAAAATGTTTTAGTTGCTTCAGTGTTCCCATGACTCTTGACGGCCGGTACCAAATGTAGTTTTAGCCAGGTGAACTGCTGTTTTTACCACTGTCCTCTAAGAGTAACTGGTATCTCCGCACCATGAAGGCTACGTTGAAAATTTTATTATTGATACAGTGTCATCTTGCGCGCGCTTCTTGTTGCTGGATATTGATCACGGACTATTATCGAAGAAAACAATATTATACCCTAGTTACACGGGCATGCTAACCACAGTTAAGACGCACCTCAGTTAACCGGACTGAACTATGGTTACCGTCAACTACAGTTGACATATGTTACACGGGAAAACCTGTCCTCAGTTAGAGCTGTTAAGCGGGTCACGTGATACTCAGTACTGCGAATGAAAAAATAATTGTTTAGCTGTTCTTTCTAATTATTTTGACAGAAAAATGTATTTCCTTTAAAATATATCTGTCCTGTTAGCATCTGCACTGTCTGAGCATATTGAATGAATTGCTTTTGCGGTGTTTGGCAGCAGTTAGAGCCAGTCAGCCAACGCCTGGCCAAGTCTAGTTCGCGGTTGGTACGAAAGCCAAGGCAATCCATTGCTCGATTGGGATTTTCTGCCGAGTGCGCTGTGATTAGCTGTGATTTATTAGTTCGTTGCTTTTGTGTTTTTTCTAGACTGTGTACGGTATTGCTTCGGTATGGCGTCTGGCGAAGCTGCTTCGCTGTGAACGGCACTTCACCGACAGGCAGGCGTGCGTTAAGGCTTCGCGTCATTTCATCGTAAATGCGCGCATTTCGCGTGTTTGACCGCAGCGCGGCAAGATTGTCTTCCCAAAGGCGTATGTATCAACGACTGTGTTGTTGAGACAGACCAGTTGACACGTCTTTGGGAAGACTTTTCGGCCGTCACCTTCGTTGGAGCCGCGCCGCCTTCGTCCATCCGCATGGGTGCCGCCATTTTGTCTGTTTGCTTCGTTAACCTGAGCTAACTGAGGTGGCCAACCTCAGTTTGCAGTGACCATGGTTAGTGGAATAACCGCAGTTAGGCTTTCCGTCTAACTGGGTGTAACTGCGGTTGGCCGTAACTGAGGTGCGTCTTAACTGCGGTTAGCGCGCCCGTGTAACTAGGGTATCAGAGTGAAATAAACCAGGTTTATTAACTGCGTGGCGCGAAGAATGACCAATGTGTTTCTAGGTAATTAAATCCAAGGGTACATAGACATATATATTCACGACATATATGTAAGGGAAAAAATAACAAATCTTCTAAATGCAATAATTGAAAAAGTGAGAACTCCCGACGGAATAAGCGCACGTGTTTGCAGTAACAAGCACAATTACAAGTGAATACTGCAAATAAAACTCGCATTCGCAGAAATAATATTCATAGCAGGCAAAACCATCTTGTGTGTTTGTGTGTGTGTGTGTGTGTGTGTGTGTGTGTGTGTGTGCGCGCGTGTGTGTGCGTGTGTGTGTGCGTGTGTGTGTGCGTGTGTGTGTGCGTGTGTGTGTGCGTGTGTGTGTGCGTGTGTGTGCGTGTGTGTGCGTGCATGTGCATGCGTGCGTGTGCGTGTGCGTGCGTGTGCGTGCGTGAGTGTGTGTGTGTGTAAGTCTCATTGATATACTGTACGACGCCGAATAGTCATTTTCGTTCGAATGTAACGCATGACAGCACTATTGAAGTCTCAAAGGTGAATGACTGCATGCAAGTGAGGACTGTTATTCCGAATGATTGTGCTGCCGGAGAGTCGTGGCTGTTGTGCAGAGGCGCAGACTCCTGAGAGAATTAACGGATGGGTGGTAATAAGTCCTGCTTAACAAGTTCCTAACTCTCAATCAATATAAACGCCCCGTTTTGGGGCAGCCTGTAAATCTGCTAACTTGATTCAAACAAGGATTTTTGACAGTCTCACCATGTTTTCAACCCATTAAAACTGAGTGCCCCGTATGGTACCACATTTATCTTCTTCAACGAACGCAACATATCTGCACATATCTCTAAGTGTATGTGAGACATGCCGTTCCTTTAATTGTTTTATTATGGCCGTTATGATAGCGCACCGAATAACTGAAAGCAGCCGTTTATAATATACAAGCTGCTGAGTTGAGCGGTCATACATTTGGGAACGGCATTACATTTATGCATGAAATGTAGGATAAGCGTAACATGTTTTTCTCGGAAATCAGACTCGAGAATAATTTATGTTGTTACACCCCCAGAAACAAGCTGAAGAACGCAGCCACCTGCTTTTTTCTTTTTTTAATATAAGCAAATTCATGGGTTTTACGTGGCAAAACCACGATATGATTAAGGTACCCGGCTTATATAGTTTTTGCCACCTGAGGTTCTTTAACGCGCACCTAAATAGAAGTACACGAGTCTTTTTCCATTTCGTTCCCATCGAATTCCGCGACCTGGATTGAACCCGCGAGCTCAAGACCGTATCCACTATACACTCCGCACTGCACTTTTGGGCCGCTGATGGATGACGTAAACAAAGTCGAGGAGCACGCCATTGTGCTCGCTGCAGACTCTCCATTTCCGGTATCGCTGGCTCCGATACCGACATTTCGTCGTGCCACACTTCCGCGGGTAATTGCGCGTTTCGAGATTCCAAAGTTGATATAGCTTGTATGGAGAGTTTGATTAAATTTTCCTAGTTGCGATAAGCCCGCTTAAAATTAGTTCGAAAGGGTATTTCCGACTATGTACCACGTATCACCCGTCACCCAGTGCCCGCCACTTGCGACGGCCTGTCTCCGAAGGAACCGCCCCTTTATTTCAAAACCGCTATTTTATAAATACCACTTAAGGACGGCATTCTGTCCCCACGAGGGTTTTCGACGGGAATTCAGGGCGCAGGCTCCTTTCCCAAGCGTATCACCCCTGAAAGAAACCGAACGCCAGGCCGGGGTACGCTTGTACCCATTTGAACCAGTGGGTGCCCGGCGGCGGTGGGAATCGAACCCACAACCTCCCGCAGCCGAGGCGGGCGCTCTTCCACGGGCGCTCTTCCCCTGTACATCCACACATGCGCCACGCATGGACTTCTTGGCGCTCCCCCTAGATGACTCAGCGTGTGCAAAGAAGGTGCAATATCGGTGGGAAAAAAAATGCAGAGCCCTCATGTCACGCTGGGTGAGGAGGAGACGCGCAGCTTCGGACGTGCTATCACGGGTGGATGGATGCTATGAGCGTCCCCTTTGAAACGGGGTGGTGGGTTGCGCCACCGAGCTCATGTTATTATTTTGCCTAATGTCCTACCTTTATTTTTGAGAAACACACCAATACAAAGAATTCCAGGCATCAACCTTTTTGAACCAATACTATAGTGCCTAGAATGTAAGTATATTCTAGGCACTATACCAATACTGGGAACTCTGTTTCTGTACGTCTCCATTGTTTGTGGTCTCCCTACTTTGCTGCCACCAAACCTCCAACCGCCTCTTACTAATCTCTACAGCTGACATGTTTCGCGCGGCGCCCTAGGGTGCCTCGATGCCAGCGCCGCCGTTCAGGGTGGTGCCATCCTTTGACCGCCCCCGCGCCGCCGCTTTCTCGCTGCGACGCCATCTTGAGTCACAGCGAGCGGTTGCGAGTGCTTGGTGCTGGTGCTTAGTTCGAGACACAGTGCGCGCGGATGCTTCGCTGACGCTTCTACTTGCTGGACAGTGTTCAGCCGCATGAATGACAAGCTTGTCAAGTGCATCGAGTCGACATGACGGGCTGTTGTGTTCCCAAGTGCACCGGATCGACGCGTAAAGGGCTTCGTTGTTTACGCTTCCCCCGGGACCCAGAGCGAAGGAAGAGATGGGAAGCCCAAGTAAAGCGGTATCACTGGAACGCAACGGATAACTCCTACATTTGCGAGGTAAGTGTCAAGAAAGTTTAGACTATCGCATCGTGTTTCTCTGATCCTCGCTCACGTACGTACGTTCGCATGTTTTTAGTATTTAAGAGTTTTATAGTGTTGGCGTTGAACGATGCGGATACATGTTTTGTTTCTAAAGGGGAATCGGATATCTATTTTGCAAGAAACTTGGCATTTTTTGAAATTTTGTAATGGGACAGTTATTGTCGACCGAACGCTTCCGAAAATTTCGTAGAAATGCGGCAGAAATATTACTTACTCATTTGCCGTAATTAGTAAGAAATTGAAGTCAAAGTTGTTCCCGCAACGTCGGTCGCTTTGGCTATGATGTTTGCCATCCTCCGCCTTTCTCTTGGATAATTTCGATCCCTATAGCGCCCTGTACCAGGCCGCACCACCTGGCGCCAGCATTGCCGTACGGTGTAGGGACAGAGGGTGCCCCGGGCAAGCGTTCCGATAGGCTGGTTTTTATTCTTTCGCACTCGTTTATGGCATTTTCGGCTGGTCGTTCCGGAGCGTTCTAGACTTCTCTAGCAAGCCGCCGTGTCTTCGGCCGGTTCAACAAGAGCCTTGCGTTCTGCTGGTTCTTCACGGTCACTCACCTCTCACGCCGAGTGCTCTCAGGCACTCCGAGCCCTGTGGTCCGAGCAGTCTCCGAGATAGAAAGCGCACGGCCGCTGGATGTGGAAAGCGTTTCCCGCCACGTAATCGCAGTGCAGGGTCGCCGCTGTTGGCGACGGCTCACCGTAAGCGCTGCATGCTGGCATCTCGAGACCACCGTTTTTCGCGGCAGCGCCGGGAGCTTTAACTATGGCATTACAGGCCAAATCGGATGGTCTCGCATCTGGTATTGCGGAAAAATGTTAGGCCTAACGTTAGGAGACAGGAAGAGAGCGGTGTGGATCAGAGATCAAACGGGGATCTGCTAGCCGCCTGGTTAGCTCAGATGGTAGAGCGGCTGCCCCGGAAAGGCGGTGGTCCCGGGTTCGAGTCCCGGACCAGGACGAATTTTTCTTCAACTGCGAGGCTTTCTTTCGAGGAACCCGGTTGGGTTTCCATTGTAGCAATTGCTACATTTGGGTGGATGTCTCAGTTTCCCTTTAATTACTTCTCTCCACCTAGCGGATTTCCGCTGAACTATTACGTCATATTATGACTGGTAGCTTAAAAACAAAAGTGTGCAACCATCGCACTCTTTTGCGTAGAAACACAATGGGCAGGCAAATAAACTTGAGAAGCTAAGGACCGCGTAACGAGAGACAAAAAAGTTTTGCCTAACGTTACGTGACTACGAGTACAGTACGTGGTATTGAATAGAACGCAAAGGGGAGCAGGCCACATTGTAGTGGACATTAAGAGGAATAAATACAGCTTCGCAAATCATATAATGCATGTGGCAGACAACCGGCGGTTCATTAAAGTTTGAGCAGTGTCACGGCAAGGAATGTCGAATTAGTAAATTTATAAGCATAACATCAATTCGGCTTGCGCAAGACGCGAGTAACTGGATATCAACTTGTGCTCACTCCGATTTGTGCTAGTCAGACAGTGCAAAGCAATATATTTGTGCGCTGTTTTTACTGGCCAACATCGTTCTTAGTCATAAACTTAAAACCATCCTAATTATGTTAAAACTTACTTTCTGTTTTCGTAAGTATTTTTGTGCCTTGGTTCAATTAAAGGTGTCGGACGTTTCCTCTATAAATATTGAAGTTATTCCTACGTGCACTAGAAGGCTTTTACTTATGCTCAATTTGTCTTATACCAGAACTACAAAATGTTGTTGTTCTGTCACTTGGGAGTTCACGATGATATCGCTTGTAGCCACCTGCCTCCAATATTTTTTTAATCCCACTTGAAAGCTGTGATGAACGGCTTACTTTTTCAAGTACGCCGATTTGGTCACATAGCTATCTAGCAATTTAGTAATGGCCCAGACGCACTTATTTTTATACTAATCAAATCGATACAACACAACAATAAATTGCCTTAGTTTGCTATTTGAAAATGCTTGTGCGCACCTGAAGATATCTCTCGTAATTCACTTTGTTCAGGAGCAAAATATTCAGCCTGGCAAAGATTACCGTTCACAAGTAGCATATCTGCAAACCAAAGCAATTGAAACTGCACGACTGCGGTCGCATAGAATATAAAAAATGGCGACTTTTCAAATGTGAGCTGGGGCAGCACTTTGAAGCCTAATTTTAATAAATAAGCTGATACTCCACAAACAGACCTCATAGGTGTTATGTAAAGCATACCAACAAGTTCGCATAACGTCGTGCGGATGTCGTTTATAAAGTTGCTGTTAGCTGCGGTGCAGACAGGTCGTTACAGCAATCAGACACTGAGCATGAAGCTTCCTTGACCGGCGAAACACCGTCACTTTTCGTTGCAATGTCACCGTTGCAAGTGCACTGTGAAGTTCGCAGAAAGTGCGGCGTTGTTCACTCATAAAAACAGTGAGGCTCGCAGTATGCATGCTCGAGGCTTGGCAGGTTACTTATAAAAGTGGTAGCACGTGCGTAACTCAAGCCTCGATACACAAAGGGGTATTCTGCCTTATACAGTTATGTCTTTGGCGAGTGCCCGTACGTGCCCGTGATTGGCAGCTTGAAGATAATTTATTGTGTGTGTGTCATAATTGTGTCATAATTTATATCATGTAGTGAGCGTGTATGTGTACGTTTTCCTTGTTTTTTGTGTCCGGGTTTGTCCGCCTACCTTTCTTTAATTATTCATGAAATCACAAGAGTTGTCTGCACTACCTTCTCAATGGAAATACTACAACATATATGGCCGGCTGGCCTTGTGAAACGTAAACACTACGGGAAAAAGCAACACGATTTCGTGAAAATACCGAACTTGTGATAGTGACACACCTGCCCATTAATAAGGAACGGTGAAGTTTCCCAGACCACCTCACCGTCGTGTAGATATCGGCTCAGTGCAAATGACAACCTGGTGTCCGGCCATCAAGGTTTGTGAGTATTTTCAAAAACATAGTGGAGGCTGGGAACCGGCTTTAATAAAGGAGGGTCCCTGTCGGAAACGTCCAATAAAAAGACATATTAAATGGCGAGGAAATTGTTAACCTTGAACTATACAGGTTCATTTTTACGTTTTAAGGAATTTATAGAAGTCTCCTGTGGCAGGTAGTCTAATTCTTGTCATTGGGCAGGGTTATTCGATGAGGCGGACATTAGTAGCATGGGAAATCGAAATGCATATTCAACTAATTAAAGTTCACAAATAACTACTTACTTACGAGACATATTTCAATTTACAAATAGCAGCCGGCGAGTTTGTCAGGCGTATCCTCTTGGAATGAATTTCCAGAATGACACCAGTTTAGAAATATGCGCCATCAAACTCACTGTAAAAATGCACTGTTTCTTCACTTATTGGAGCGATGTAACGTAAAATGATTCCAAACTATTTTTATTCCAATTTCTGCAATCAGCCTCCACGATTGGTGAAACATTTTCGGGCCACTCCGAACTTCACCTGTCTGTCACGCGACATCACGAAACTCACCAAAACTCACCACGTCAAAGTGACATGCACGCGAAAAAAAAAGCATTAATATGCTGAACAAAACTGAAAATTTTTCTGAATAGCCACAGACTGCCCCGTTCCGAAAGGAATAGAAGATGGCTAAGGCCCTCGCTACTCGCACCTGCCGGTGAGCATGTGGCTATTTGCGCATGATAAACGGTCTTGCGTGGCAGTAAAACGTTATCGAGCCCTTTCGGCATGCATACGACATCGCTCTGCCAACTCTTCCTTGCTGAGGATCCGTTCACGGTCGGGCTCGACTGGCGCGCGCGCTCGCTTCTTACGGCCTTCTTACCCGTCGGGGAATTAATGGGAGAGTTTCTCCGCACGTTTCGCCACCCGTCGGCGCTAGGGGCGCTGCGACCCTGACCCTTCCTCCCCTGCCACCGCGTGCATGCGCTTGCCTTCACGCTCGCACGATCGTTTTCCCGCGCATTTTATTCGGTGCTCAGTCAGTGTTGTTCAGTATTCAGTAATTTGTGGGCTCCTGAAGACGGTCGTACAGTCTTTAGCACGCGCAGCCACAGTCAAGACATAGCGCCGTTCATTGCGCATCGGTATATAACTGCTGTGATGTATTGCTGTGTTCCATATTGCAAGTCGCGTTCCGGGAAAACACCCGATGTTACTTTTCACCAGTTTCCAAGCAATGGGTTTCTAGCCTCAGTTTCTAGCGCTTTTGGACAAGATAGTGTTTTTCGATAAAGCCTCCGAACACCTGCCATGCAGGAAGAGCAGTCCAGCCCCATTTACAAACGCTCCCACCTTGAGCTGCCCTGAAGGTGTTTACGACAGCCATGCGAGACGATCCGCAAATCTAATTGCCGAAAAGTTTCTGAGAATACTCCTTGTAAATCACTCAAACGAACTGACTGACGAAAACGACAAGCCTTCGGCCTATGTACCCAAGTCGCCAAGGAAACACTTTAGATTGTAATTCCCGACCAGGAAGCATTTTTCAACCGCACAGCTTTCCTATATTGGAGACCATATACGTGTGATCTTAGTACCTTCGCCCTGAACCAATGTCAACAACAGTTTAGAGCTTTCATAAAATTTCCCCTATCGTTTCGGAATTACGGACGTCTGACTTGCCATATTCATTGCCCCTGTTCTTCGAGTTATCGTTTAAATTGCATTCGTTTTTCGACCTGCTCGCTTCTTAGTTAGTGCGGGTGAAGAGACGTCACCGCGGAGGTCCAATTCTCCGACAAGAAAGTATTCTTCAACCGCGAAGCTTCTTTTTGAGAAAACCACATGTTTTTATAGCTTGCTGATGCAATCAAATCGAGGAAATTTGACTTACACACACGTTCCTCGAGTCTTGCGGATTTATGCAAAGCTATTCGCCCTCGCTCAGTGATCTCTTAGCTTCCGGGACACTTATGTGAGCTACTGTGTCCGCAAGTTTTCGCCTGAAAGTATGGCAACCATTGTAATACCCTTGTCACAAGGCACGTGTAATGTCATTCGCAGCGAATGAGATTAAGTGTTAATGCCATTTTTGTTGCTTCTACACGGGCATAGTGAATGACATTCACAGCTAATGGCATTCACCCATTGAATTAGTTTCCTGAACTCATTCACCCGTGACTTGTGTAATCTCGACGCTCGGCTTGGCAAAAAATGACAAAATCGATAAGTTAAAACGAAGTGTAATATATTTTCAAATAACCATCCAATGTTTACCATTGTATTGCTAACAATATAGTGAAAATATCACTTGCCGGTTTTTGAATGTCTTGCTGAGGATTACGACATCCATGATTTATGGCGGGTATTTAAAGATAAACTGCTTGAGCTTACGGGCAAGTATGTTCCAAGCATAGATTCCACCAGACTCAAAAAGCGTAAGAAACCCTGGGTGAATTCGTGTATTCTCAGAATAATCAAAAAAAGAAAGAGCATTTAATAGATACAAAAAAATGAAAGTATGTATCACATAAATAAGTTATCTGAAGTAACACAGGAGTATAAGTTTGCTATAAAAATACGAAGCAAGAGTACTTTAAGACACTCAACGACAGAATGAAATCTAATCCTAAACATTTTTGGAGGTTTTTAAAAGGATGCGGATCAGATTTTGTAGGAATAAATGAAATTTTTTGTAATCAACAAATAATTACAGACGATACTGAAAAGGCAACGTGTTTCAATACATATTTTCAATCTGTCTTCCTACCTAAATACAACTACAGCCCTACTCCACATGCAAGCACACTTCCTTTAATGGAACAAGTTGAATTAAGCGTTGGAGGCATTGAGGCACTCCTAAAGGTCATAGATGAAACCAAAGCAAACGGTCCGGATGGTATATCTCCACGTATACTAAAGCGGTGTGCTACACCTATCTCGATGTACCTTTTTGTAATCTATGTGAAATCGCTATCCACAGGTCTCTTACCTAATGATTGGAAAACTGCTCAAGTTGTACCTATTCATAAAGGGGGTTCGAAAAGAGATGTCGCGAATTACAGGCCTATCTCACTTACATCCATCTCGTGCAAAATCATTGAGCATATTTTATATACCGAGATAATGCGTCACATAACAAATAATAATATACTAATCAAAGAACAACACGGGTTTCGTAAAGGTCTATCTTGCACAACTCAATTAGTTGAGTTTTACCATGAATTGGCATTCGATGTTGACGAGGGAGGACAAATAGATTGTGTCTTTTTAGACTTTCGCAAGGCATTCGACACAGTGTCACATCCACTTCTTCTTACTAAACTTAAAATGTTAAATATTAACTCAAGTGTGCTCGCATGGATTGAAAATTATCTTTCTCAGCGTCGACAATGTGTTGTTTTGAACGGCAAAAGCTCGGCATACGCGGATGTGACGTCAGGAGTCCCACAGGGCTCAGTCTTAGGGCCACTTTTGTTTTTACTTTATATCAATGATATTTCTATTGGTATCTCTTCATGTATATGGTTGTTTGCCGATGATTGTGTTGTTTACAGGAAAATTAAGAGTGAACAGCCATGTTACAGTTAGACTTAGAATGTATTAATACTTGGTGTTCCACGTGGAAGATGAATTTGAATTTAAAAAAGTGCGTTCATGTATGTTTTACAAGAAAGAAGAAACGGATTGTAAGTCTTTACCAGATAAATAATACCCTGATAAAAACCGAACCTATATACAAGTATCTAGGTGTGACGTTATCACCTGACTGCTCATGGTCTGCTCATGTGGATGATGTCATTGTAAAAGCTGGTAGGGCACTCAATTTTATTCAGAGGAACTTGAAATGTTCACAGACGAACCTAAAGAAAACTGCTTACTTAACATGTGTGAGACCGATTTTAGAATACGCCTGCGCTGTCTGGGACCCCGCGCAAAAAAAAAAAAAACTTGGTTGATAAACTGGAAAGAATTCAAAACCGAGCTGCTAGGTTCGTCCTGGGGCGATATGGGCGGAGAGAAAGTTGTACTCAAATGAAACAGAAATTGAATTGGGAACCGCTTTCCTCACGACGGAAAAAGTTGAGACTAAAGTTTTTACACCTCATATTTAATAATGAGACAGGAATTAGCAGTGAAAGCTACTTGAAACAACCACATTATATTTCTAGGCGTAATGACCACTCTCTTAAAATCCGCGAGTACCGTGCCAGGACGAACTTGCTTGCGGATTCCTTTTTTGTTAAAACTATTGTGGAGTGGAATCAGCTGTGTGAAGAGCAAGTGTGCTGTACGAATGAAGATTTGTTTTTTTCCCTCCTGTAACCCCCCTGCTATAACGCCTTCGGGCAATGCGGGGTAATTCTTGAATAAAGAATAAAGAATAAATAAAATGTAAACAAGAGGCACGATTTGTAAGGTCTCGTTATCAGAGCCGCCTGCCGATAAACATTGCCATCGATTGCGAATGCCATTTTGTTTACCCGTGTAGACCGGGAACGCAAGACTATGGTGGCCAGCACCATAGAAAGACCGCAATTACATTCGGTATGAATGTCATTTACTGCAAATGACATTACATGTGCGGTGTGACAGGGGTATAAGTGCATACGAGCAATGAATGTTTATTTTCATTCCTCAAAATGCATCTGCGTTTGATGGGGGAGAGCTGTTCTCCTGGCGCAGGCATCTCAATTTCCCCAGTGAACTTAAAGAAGCTCGATGCATTAATACGGTTACACTGCATGCATTTATAAGAAGCCTAGACGAACCATTTACGCGTCCTTTACAATTAGGCGACTTGTTCTTGAATGCACGGTGAGGTAAGAAGCGCTCCCGACCCCATCTTCCAGCGTGGCGCGCTGGTTTAAAGCATTACAAGGTGGGTTTCTTTGTATCCGCATAATTGGCAAGTAGTAGTTATTCAACTTCGCCAATATTAAGGAACACTTACTGCACAAGCAGGCACGTGCCTGCCTGCTTGTGCGTCGCAACTGCAGTGCTCTGATGCACTCCGTGTGTTAGTCCGCTTGTGCATATTGTATACTCTTTCGCGAGCAAGTATGCCAGTGCCGTAAATGGCGCAGCGAACGCCTGCGTCTTTTCCATGTCCATCTTTAAGCCATGACTTATGACGCGCGAACTCGGACAATGGACGGCGAACGAGACAGACGTAGACGAGCCACATTTGTAAGCTGCACCACTCCGTTCTAAATTCTCTGTTTTTTGTTGACGTGTACTGAAAGTTTGTACTGTGTAGGTTGCTTATGCGCTCTGGAAAAACTTACTGAGTAGTCGCTTTCTCCCAACTTTTAACGTTATACACACCATTCAGTAGTTTCTCCCAGTACCCACGGTAAACTATGCGGGGCACTGTGTTTTTATTTATTCCAAGTACGAAACAATGTTCTGAGTGACGCCTGATAAATGTTTATTATGTGTAGGTTCATTGCAGCCTTTGTAAAAAGTTACTGATTGAAGCGTTCCAGGGTGCCATACTGTCGCTAATTGAAATGTCCCTTATAAAAATGACTATTGAAATGTTGTTAGCATATTGTTGAGGATTGTTGACGCAATATCCTTTCAATAATGTCTCAATAGTTATTGAGCGTACACAACAATACCTCAACAATAAAGTTGTTGAGCGCTTCACAACAGTAAAGTCATTGACTAATTGTTGACATATTGTTGAATAATGTTGAGTATTATTGAGAATTGTTGAGCAATATTGACATTGAATATATATCGGAAACAGGCACACGTAGACGTGTGCGTGTTTTACACATACATATTGTTTTATTGTTCACTTCATCACCACTAAATATATATATAGTGTCACATAACTTGAACCAAAGGCCTATCTCTCGAGTTGTAACTGCGGGAGCTTGTGGCAAGACGACGCTGTCGCAGGCGTTCCGCGCCGTTTGCCCTAAATTCAGGGTCGGCGGCTCTTCGCTGACGTTTCGCCTGGGCTTCGGAATCCGTCACGCTAGAATCAGCATGCTAGAATCGGACGACAATTAAGCTTCGCTTACTAGAATCGGAAGACAAGCTTTGCTTACGTAAGCGAAGCTTGTCGTCCGATTCTAGCATGATGATTCTAGCCTGACGGCTTCCGAAGCCCAGGCGAAACGTAAGCGAAGAGCCGCCAACCCTGAATTTAGGGCGAACGAAGCGGAACGCCTGCGACAGCGTCGTCTTGCCACAAGCTCCCCCAGTTACGACTCGAGAGATAGGCCTTTGGTTCAAGTTATGTGACACTCTATATATTTAGTGGTTATTAAGTGAACAATAAAAAAATATATGTGTAAAACACACACATGTCTACGTGTGTGTGTTTCAGATATATATTCAATGTCAATATTGCTCAACAATTCTCAATAATACTCAACATTATTCAACAATATGTCAACAACAATTAGTCAACGACTTTACTGTTGTGAAGCGCTCAACAACTTTATTGTTGAGGTATTGTTGTGTAGGTCAATAACTATTGAGGCATTATTGAAAGGATATTGTGTCAACAATTCCTCAACAATATGCCAACAACATATCAATAGTCATGTTTATAAGGGTTTAGAGCACTGCAATCTCTGCGCGCAAGCGAACAAGCCACATGTATTTTTTCCCCCGTATGTTAAGGGCTTTGTTATAGATGCCGCATGGCTGCTAACAAAACGTTGAAAACTGCTCTGTTAGATATTCCTAGAACGCTCTACATCAGTTTCATGGGAAGTTTTGCCTTAAACTACCTAACTGCGAAGCTGGTGATAATGAATAGTGCAATCAAGCAGAACACTAAAATGGCGTGACATATTCCATATAACTGCCAAAAAGCTGCATTGTATCGCGACCTCGTAGAGAGCTGCGGTACATTTTAAAACGCTGGCGATATTTTGCGGCCGCACCATACATTTGCATAATGTGTACGCCTACCCACCTGTCCGCGGTGTTCAGCTTAAGTCTACGTTGTCTAAATTACGAATAATTTCATGTCGTGCGCATTACTTGCTGTGCCCTCACGTCAATAAAAGCTGTTTCTCTCCTTGATGTGCTCTTTGGACAATCGTAAAACACAGTGCTAAACAAAAACGGGGGTATCGCGAGATGGCTTGTCTCTGGTTGCGAGAACAGTGATAACGCGACGAGTGTGATACCGGTTGCAAAGTAGTAGCTCTAAGGTTGCGCGGAGGCGTTCAGGCTTTGTGAACGTACGTGTGGAGCAGCAGACAGAAGCCGCAACATGCAGACACCACGTGTTTTATATACATGATTACTGCATGCTACGTTTGCAATGGTCCTAAATCGCATACAGCTCTCCCAATTTTCGGCCTATACCTTACTCCTTTCGACACCTCTAATTTATGGTTATCTTCTGTTTTTCACAACCTCTCATTCTGTGGGCCCCTATCTTACTCCATTCAGCAACCCTAATTTATGGGTATCTTCTGTCTGTATTTCACAACCGCCCATTCTGTTTACGTGAAGGAACACTTGAATTGATTCTGCTAGCCGCGGCAAAATTGCCGTTACTCACGTTCGCGCATCTTGCGGCCGGTAAGAATTTTAGGTCGGTGCTAGACTCGGCTGGATTACTATGCGGAATTCCACAGAATTCATTTGCCATACTCACTGTGCCTGTAGTTAGACTTTTTTAATAATTTGTTATTTGTCTATGTATCTCTTGGCCTTCTGGTTAAGTCAGATGTGGAATGACCACCCATCAAATACATTATTGCCGGTTTGATCCGCGGAGGAGGAAGAATGTTTTGCAACTGCACAGCTTTCTTTCGGAAAAAGCTTCGTGCTAAACTTGATTAGATGACATTTTCCCCTCTGATGGGCCTTCCTCCACCGTACGAGGTTCGGGGGAGCAGGTTGCCCATGTTGATTGTCGCTGTGCTTGTAATAATTTTCGATAGATTCATCCTCGCTCGGCGGTCTGTTTGTCTCCTGGTTAGCTCGGGTGCGGAACAGACGCACAGGAAAGACAGTTCTTTCTGCAACCGTAAAGCTGATTCTCCGAAAAACTTGCGTGGGCTTTCTTTGCAATTTGCTAAAACCCTCAGCTGGATCACAATTTTTTCCTTTCATAAGCCTTCCTCCGGGCTTAATGAGTTATGCAGAATATTTTGCTATAGTTAGTATCTTTGTTTCGAACTGTATATTTCCCCTCACTTTCGGATATTCGAGCCTACTGGTTATCTCAGATATAGAGCGTCAGCCTGGGAAAGGCGTTCTGTCCCGGGTTCAAACCCCAGACCAGGACGAATTTACTGAGTGGCTTTATTTCCCAGAAACCCGAATGAGTTACCTTAGGGGCTTTCTCGCACACTCTCCTAGATAACTATATTGGCCCCTTCACCGACCAGGACCCCGTCCAGGACGCATTTTTCAACCGCACAGCTTTCCTATATTGGAGACCCTATACGCGTGATCTTAGTTCCTTCGCCCTGAACCCATGTGAACAACAATTTATAGCTTTCATGAAATTTCCTCTACCTTTTCGGAATTACGCACGTCTGACTTGCCATATTCAGTGTCCCTGTTGATTCAGTTATCGTTTATTTGCAATCGCTTTTCAACCTGCTCGTTTCCTGTTTAGCGCGGGCGAAGACAATAGATTAGCTGAAGGTGCAATCCCTCGACAAGAAAGTATTCAACATTTTTATAACTTACTGACACAACCAAATAGATGAAAATCTTGACACATACACGTTCCTCGAGGCTTGCGGATTTATGCAAAGCTATTTGCACTCGCTCAGTGATCTCTTAGCCTTCGAGCTGGCTCACCCGTAGTAACCAATTTTGAAAGGCGTTGGACCCACGTTCAATCTCTATACGAGTGCGAAATTTTCATGGAAAATTAGTTTCAAGGTACGCGCGCGGGGCTGGATTACAACTAAACATTTGTCCATGCTGCAGAATCTCGCCAAACAAATTTCTCGTATTCATGTCCCCATTGTTTAAGTGTAATAATTTATGCCAAATTTTTCTTTAACTGCGAAGTTTTGTTTTTTAGTAGCCTGTATGACTTAACGTTCGACATTTCATGGATTATTTTCTCCCTTCTCAAACTCAGCAGAACTCACTTTCTATATTTAGTGTACTTGCACTTCAGTTCACGAATTCACTCTTGCTATGCGATCGACCCGCTTCCTCTTCATGAATTTTCCTACACTTGCAAGATTCGGCAGAAATTATCTGGCATATTCATTTGTCTATTCTTCAAGTTGCCTAATAATTGACGCGCAGCCGTATCTTGAGAGTGATCTGCGTCGGGGGCAGCGGCTTGTAGCTTTGTCTGTGCCGTGTGTTCTCGGCGACCAGTTTGCGTTGAAGCGATAGACAACAATGCGAAGGTCACTTCGCTCGCTGCTGTTGCCGCGTTTCCTCAAGCCAGCGTTTTGGCGACGCGTGTCCACGGTCACAGTGCGTTGTGTTCATGTTTGCTGTGCGCGCTGACACCATGCTTGTTAATTTGGACGCCAAGCAAATGTTTACAATTTGATTGATGCTTCCCATTTTGGGCAAAGCTGCGACTTTTTCAATCACCTGCGGTGCTTTCTTCCTGTAAAACACTTTCAGGTTTCATTGCTAGGTTCATGGTATCGCTGTAAACAAAAGGCCATATGGGAGTTTTAATACGTGATTTGCGCTGCATACTTACCAAATTTAAATATTTACTCCGATATATGCGAGCAAATACTGTCATTCTTTCATTTACTCCAGTCACAACATTCGGGAACATAAAGACGACATGCCATTATTTTATTCAGATTTTAAAATATAAACTGCCCACCAAAGCAGGTTGATCATATGGCTGAAGGTTTATTTACATCAGTAAAGTGGTTTTCGTGCCAGCCTTTTGTGGGACTAGTGTTTTTTTTTGTTTTCGCCCACTTCATTCCAGAAAGTGTACTAGACGCGTCTGAAGCTCAGTTTATCACAGCTTCGTGTACGTTAGCTGTGATCATTTTGCTGACAAGGCTGAATGCAAGAGCAACGTTTCCAAGTGCAAAAAAGGCTTACGTAAGACGGCAAAGCTCCTGGCCTCTAGAAAACGCAAATGCATCCTCAGGAAGTCTCCGGGATGTCGGCATCAAGGCATTCGTACATCCTAAAGGATCTCCTGCATTAATCCTTGAAGGCTCCCGATCTGGTCCATTTGTCCATCCCAAGTAGATGTTAACATACCGGGTACATAAACAGATTACCATTTTAGGATGACGACAGGACGTGTTACAAGGCACTACTGTTTGACACTGCAATTAGAGGGCAATTATTATGTGTCACGTTGCTCAAGCAAGGTACGAAGATACACGAAGTTTGTGCGGTGCATCTTCGTTCCTTGCTTCTTTCCGTGCATTTTACGTGCAACGTTACACGTACTAATGGAACACCAACAGACCCAAGTAGCAACCCTAGCAGAGGGCAATTCATTACAAATCAGGTTAATTGAAAACTCAAAGCTTTGTAATTGGAATCAGTTTGGGATGAGCTCATGTACTCGAGCATGTGCTCTGCAATTGAAAATGTGTATATTGCACTACTTGACAGAAGCAGTAAACACTGCGCATGTAAAAAAGTATAACCGAGCTTTCTGGTTAAAAAAATCAGGCACAACGCTGCCAAAAATAAATACGGTAAGTTTGCAGAGAATGAAACTATATGTGCAACTGTAACTTATGCAAACAGATGTCCAGTAATGTCCAGTAAAAGAGCGAACGCAATGTGGCTAAATAATTTTCCAAATTAGCTCGGGCGCCCTGCATCAAGCCAAGCCCAAATGACCTTGCACCTATCTATATTTACGCCACAAGTAAAAATACTTCCAACAATTCCTGCTCCTAATGAGAACTTTAAACATGCTCTAGACACCTGAAGTTGTCAAAGTGGTTGTAAAAAGATGACGCAGATCCAATGCACATTCTGGATTTTATGCGAAGCTAGGCATAAGTGGCGCAGGTAATTAACTACTCCACTTTATTATGTACTGTTTACGCTTATCAATTCCACCATTCTCAAGCTATGCCAAATACCAACGGCAATGAGATGTCGAGGCAGAAATGCCATGACGCCGAAGGCAATGTTTAATATTTGTTCATGGAATAATTAGGGTTTCTATACATGTGTCTGCGCGGCACGAACCCAATAGAACAAAGATGGGGGAGACCAATTATAAGCACCAATAACATTAAATCAATTGAAAATTATGCGCTTTTCTATTAAAGGGTCTATGCACTTCAGAGATGCCTATGGGACAACAACCTACGTACATTTCTTATGTAGTAAATTATTTGAAAACACCGAACATAAATGCGCTCACTGCACTACCTTGGAGCTGAATATTGACCATTTTCAATGTCGGACTTGTTCGCTGTCGCAATCGTTGGTCTGACACTTGTTGCCAGATACATTCATATTTTCAGATGTATGTGTACTTCTAAAGATGCTTCAAACAATTATTCATTGTGTCTAACGCAGTACAATGAAGTAATATGCAGGACATGCAAAACAAGACAATGTACGTGAACCACGTTCACCTGCTGTAGGCATCTCTTCTTAAAAGGGTATGAAAAAAAGAGCTCCGTTGAAATATAGCAACGAGAGACAGTACAAACATGCACTATATTGTTTTGCGAGTACTTACTGTAGATAACATCACAAAATGCGAGTGCAGAGAAAGCCTTTTTCCTGTTTTCGTCCGAGCCAGCTGTAGCTTACAGCCACCTCTTGTGTCATTATAGCATCCAGGATACAACGCGTCGTAGTGCTAGCATTAGAGCCTCTTAATGGCGAAGGTTCCGTTAGCTGCAGAAAAAAATACAAACGATAATAATGTGAAAATGTGTTATTGCACACAGTAGACCAATTAAAACTTGTACTCATAACAAAAGCACGTTTTGCTGCTTGTGTTGCTACATCTGTTATATGAATAATTGTTTATAACGAGGTAGCACGAAACAATTTTATTTTTTTTTATTTATTTATTCAATATTGCGGACTCAAGGTCCAATCAGAATGGACAATACAAATACAAAGGTGCAAAACCCAAAACAAATATCATCAAAAGAGCAATACCAATAAGGGATCAAAAATGGGGACTCTCAATCTGATCACGTGCCTCAGTAAGGCAATTCCAATCGTGTATGAAAAATGATATATATATATATATATATATATATATATATATATATATATATATATATATATCATTTTTCTTATTTTCCAAGGACCATACATGATTGGAATTGCCTTACTGAGGCAATTCGGGCGGATATATATATATAACCGCGCGCTTTTTATTAACTTCTACTTTATCAATGTCTGTTCTAGTGAAAGGATACCAAATTATAGATGCGTAATCTAATAGTGGCTGCACAATTGGCTTAATTGTAAGAAGGCGAACCTCAGGTGTTAGTCTCAAAGCCCACCTGCGAAAGAAAAGGCCTTGATCGGCAGAATTTCACAGTTTTGATGTTTCTGTTGCATTTAAGATGTTTAGAAATCCAAACACCAAAATATTTTATGTGCTCAACCTCAGATAGCAAGACATTACACGCCGAGTACTGAAAGTGCAGATTGTTACGCTTGCGCGAAATTTTCATAAATACAGTCTTGTCAAAGTTGATAGCCATTTGCTAATCACTAGACCGTTTCACAACTTTTTCAAAGGCTTCATTTAGTCGCAGTTGGTCACTGACGCTATCTATTTCTGAATACATTACAGAATCATCCGCATAAAGGCAAACTTTCACGGGAATGTCATGAACGATATCAATAATAAAAACAACAAAGTGGTCCGAGAACCGAACCCTGTGGAACGCCCGAGTCGACGGGAAGCCTCCGAGAGGCATGGTTTTTAAATGAAGCATATTGATGTCGGTTAAAAAGATATGCAGAAAGCCAAGTGACAATTTTGGCATTACACAGAGTAACATCAAGTTTGTGGAGTAGATTTTTGTGGGAAACCTTGTCAAAGGCTATCGCAAAGTCCATGAAGATTGCATCAACCTGCTTACCTGAACTTAGCGAAGTTCATGTACAGTAGTTATAATTGTGGGCATGTGGAAAATCCTTTTCTGAAGCCATGTTGATGGCATGATAATATTTTATTCTTGAATGTAACTCAGTAATGTGGTTATGCATGATATGCTCCAGAAGTTTGCATGATGTTGAAATTAAAGACGTGGACAAGTTCAAGAAGTGCTGCTTATTACTATTTTGAAGGCAGGTTTCACTGCTGCCGTTCTCCAGTCGAATGGAATCTCGCCTTCAGTTAGTGATTTAGAAAACAATAAACTCCGATATTTAGAGACACATGGCGCATAACGCATTAAGAAATTATTTGGCAAACCATCAGGACCGGGTGATTTCTTAATATCAAGGTTAAGGAGCATGCTAAGTGTTCCATTCTCATTACTAGTAACGTCCGACATAGGGGGGGGGGGGATTATGAAGTATGAAAGTATGTCAAGGAACCATTGTCATGTGTAAACACAGCCCTAAAATGTAAGTTAAATGCCTCTGCTATTACTGCCATATCATTACTCAAAACACCATTTACGACTAAAGCATCATTAATTGGCTTACTGGGAGAAATCAGCCTCCAGAACTTTTCCGGAGATGTTGAAATAAAGTTAGGAAGTTTCTACCCAAAGTAGCGTTGCTTGTAGCGTTCCAGAGCAGCAGCGTGTCTGCGCTGCTGCTCTGGAACGAGTCAAAACTAAACGAAAGCATGTCCAATATGGCGACATCATCTGTGCGCGAGAAGTTGAGCACGGAAGTGAAATCAACGCACTTGTCCACAGAGACGCCCAAAAGGGTTAACAACACAGCAGAATGATCGGAAATTCAAGGCAGTACTCCGCACTTTGCCCCGCAATAGATCCACTTAAGAAAAACAGATCCAGGATGGAGCAGCAGTTACCTTGTATTCTAGTGAAACTGTCAACTACTTGCCGGAGATCAAAAGAAAAATCATAGCAAACAACTGTTCCTGTAGCTTGTCATTAGAAACATTTAGTGTGAAGGTTGACCAATCCACCATTTGGCATATTGAAGTCTCCGCCCAGAATTAATTGATCACCAGGCTTCACATGAGGAATCGGGTAACTTTGCAAATGAGCAAAGAAATCAGGAGAGGAATTAGGTGGTCTGTAAAGTGCTCCCAATACATATACAATACATACAATTGCACCATAAGCTTTACAGAATATGCCCTCATTGTTCGGTGTATCTGGGATTCTCACTCCTTAAACACTTAAGCAACACCCTGCCTTTGCTTCCTCGATCTTTCCTGTGCACACTGTACCCCGAGGAACAAATTCACTACCTTTTATAAAATCATTTAACCATGTTTCTGTGAGAATAATTTCAGGGTTATGGGTCACCAATATTCGCTCAACTTATGTGAATTTGTTAACAAGACTCCGGCAGTTCCCGTTAAGCTCCTGAGGCTTCGGTACAAAACGTCAATTTTGATTTTTCTTTCGTTGAACACGTGCTCCTTTCTTTTCATCCCAATCAAGGATAACGCCGTCTACGGTCAATTCATTGTGCACAAGTTTGACTTTCGAGCCATTATTTCTTTCTAGAGTAGAACTGTTCCAAAGCTTCTTTCAAATTTCTCGATCTGTACGCGAGAAATCTTGCGATATTTAAACAGCTGTACCCATCAATTGAAATGCAGCCTTCAAAATTGACATTTTTTCACGAGAATCGAGCAACCCAAGCACGACCGGTCGGGCATGGCTAACATTTTCGTTTCCAATTCTATGGCATCTTTCTATATTCGCCACAGAAACACCCAATTTGCTGTGAAACAAATCTTTTACTCTCTTCACGATCCTCAGAAGATTCATTGCTTGCTTCATCAAGACCGTAAATGACCAAGCTGTTTCTTCGACTACGATTTTCTACGTCATCTAGTTTTTCAACAATGGAGGCTAGATCTGCTCTAACTGTACACATCGCAGTCTCCATATCCTGGACCCGCCTAGTAAGTACACCTAGTAACTACAGTTGGTGCTCTAAAACCATCAACACGATCAGTTAATGAACTGACTTGCTTGCCAATCTCTTTCTGAGACGCCATAAAAAAGCACCAACCATAAAAGCGCTCGCGTTCTTTAAGGTTTCTCACAAGTCCGAGAGATTTACTGGAATATTTCTCTAAGTCGCGCAACAAGGCATTCAAGACACAGTTGACAAGGCAGCAGCAGTAAAAACCTATTATCGTTACGATAGCAGGCCGTCGGCAAATATCCACTGACCTGGAATACGTATAAAACGGGTTCCTGACCATGTTGCCCATTTCGCTGCGTTGCTGCGAAGCACCGTGCTGACTTCACTTGCAGGGTCCTCCTGCAGGGTCACGTGAGTCGACGTGATCCATGGCTGATACCGTGTGTACGCTGTGATGCCAGGGCTCGATATCGTGTTGACGTGGCACATGTCACCAGGATCCGATAACGGGATGTGAAGCCGTCCGATATCGTGATTCCACGAGGCAGTTGCAGTGCGGCAGCCCAACAAAAGCTTGTACTTTGTCAGCAGAGCCGCAAGCTGGAATACGTAGAAAAAGGGGTTCCTGAGCATGTTGCCCATTTCGCTGCTGCGTTGACCACTGGACAACGATAAAGCCCCTCTATATAAAAAATAGCGCCATTCTTAGATCTTGCCGCCACCGAGCTCACCCCGGCGTTCCCTCCTCGCGGCCTCCTGTCGCCCCCTCTTCCTCCGCTTCCCCATTGGCCTTCACGTGGAAGCACGCATCGCGCTGTTGTATATTCTTCTTTCCAGCGCGCTCCGACCGCCATTCTCGGGCCTGTGCGACGAAAATGCTGTACGCACAAACTGATCAAACGTGTCAGGGACAAGAACTTCGTTATGATGACATGCTGCTGCGCCTTCTTCAGTTGCCGCAACCGACCAGGCGAGGGCAAAAGGCTTTTTTTTAACCATCCGGCGAGCGCAAACGCTGGCTGCACACTTGGTATTTGCGCCGTCTCGCATCGTCGCGTTCCTACTTCAAAAACGGCATTATTAAGGCCAGTTACTGACTGACGAAGCAATATCGGGCCCCAAAAACTGCTCCGCAGAGCGCGATCGAAGTTTTACGCGGATTTAATCTTGTAGCGTGTTAGCCATCGTCTGCTACGGCAGGGTTGACATAAGTGGCGCCACTGTCGATATCGCGCCTCGATCGCGCTGGCCGCGCCGAGCGCGACAGTAGAACGGAGGAGAAGGGCAGTGGTAGGCGCTACATTTTATATATATGGGCTTTGGACAACGACACTGGTGCCATCAGAAAGCTTGACACAGCTATTTCGCTTCCAGTTGCCAACAGTGACATTTACTGGAAGGACTCCCTTTCGCTATTCAAGAAGGGAGTCCCCACTGCCCTGGCAGTGGGGACTCCACTGCCCTGGCAGTGGAAGCAGTCAGGGCTGCCAGGGCAGCCACTGCCACTGCCAGGGCAGTCCCTGCAGCCACTGCAGGGCCACTGCCAGCCACTGCCAGGGCAGCCACTGCCAGGGCAGTCCCCACTGCCCTGGCAGTGGGGAAGCAAGGGCCCACAGTCATGCTCAGCAAGAGAGACGGGTGCTGCTTGTAGTTTCTCAGTCTGTACAGGTTCCACTGATCAGCAAGCCTATTGTACAGTTGCTTGAAAGGGTTAATTGCTTTCGTAAAAGCTTTTTAATTTTGCTAATGTGGCTTTCAAATGGAAAGGCATCCAGGCGTCAAGAGGCCCTAGGTGACGGGTATCAGCAGCACGATGGCATAGCGCATGCACATTATGTGAAACTTGGTGCTGCCCATATGTTTCAGCAAAGACACGAATGAAAAACAGCAGAAATGCTTAGCATAGCTAAAGTGATCTGGTGCACTTGATTACACAAGGATTGTGATCGCCACGTGAAGAGCTAAAACGTTTTCGTACATCCTTTCTAGTATCACAGAATGCAATACTGACACGTATACATGTTTATCTTTCACCGGTGGCCGCTTTCCACCGGCTAACAAATGTTAAACGTTATCTCTCGGCGCAGGACACGCCTGTATCGGAAGTTTCTAGAACGTTATCGATGCTTCTTTCCGTTGCCTGTTTTCACCGACGCTTATGTTATCTGATTGTATGACCGACGCGAATTGTCTAGAACTTTCTAGAAGACCCGCGGGCATCAGGGATTAATCAGGAACCTTCGATGACTCAGGTATAAAAGCCGACGCGTTTCGCCGCTGATCAGATTTCGACGATCGTCGACTGTGTTCGCCGCTTTCGTTGTGCTTCGAGCGTAGCTTGCTTTTGTGGGCACAGGTTCGCCCAATAAAGAATAAGTTTCGTCATATCCAGTTTTAAGAATGTTTACTTCAGCGTTTACTTCATGTTTACTTGAACAGGAAATCGTTCAGGCAGGGATGACCAAGCACGTGTAAGGAAGTGTCCAACACAACACGAAGCTTTGTCGTGACAGCATCTCAGGGGACAATTGCACAATGGAGCATATAATACACATTTTTCTTTGGCAGTAGCTCCTCTTCCACTCGCTCCGCGTGCTCTTGGTTAAAATGCACTCTTATTGCCATGTCATACTGCTTCAGGAGTTCCAACTATTGTCGAAGCCGGTTGAGTTGGGTTGCCTGAAGGCAGCCCAACTCAACAGCTATTCCTGGAGCTATTCCAACTCAACTATTCCTGGAGCTTGCATCATCAGCGGTATCTGGTAGCGCCCATCAAACTTGGTGATTCCCTCTTCAAATATGTCAAGTTCTGGATCGCAGTCTTGGAAGGAATTAGGGCTGCCAGTCAGAAACAGACTAAAGTATTTCTGTCACAGAGGTGGTATGAAATTAAAACTAAATAATTGAAAAATAAAAACGGGTACCTATCAATGGTTCTACTTATGATTGATAGTTATGACAGCAGAGCACATGCTCGGTAAGTAAAGAGCTCAAAGCAAATCACACTCGTGCACTTTAGATACCCACCGCATGAGTACAGGTTCCCGTGAAACTCCAGACCAGAAATGACGTCCCTAACCGGAAGTTGCTGCGCAAGGAAGTATCACTCGGTGCTCGTGCCACTAAAACGCACTACGATTGCGGGCAGCACAATCGTCGATTGTTGAAATCTACCGGTCAGACGCGTCGGCTATTTATGTGTCACTCATCGCACATTACGGGGCCATTGCTGGCGGTAACGCACATTCTAGAGTATACGCCAGTACCCTGATCGCGCACGAAATCTGATTGAAGAATCAGCAATAACATTCGACGCAAACAACGCAAAAAAAAAAAACCGGCGTCGGTGTCGGCTTCGGCCTAACTTCTAGTACGCTGAAGCTTTATGTCATTTGTAATAGCGACGTTCAGAAGGCAGATACAGGGGATCTAAGGACGCACATTTGCAGTCGACCACTTCGATGCACCCGTAAGTGCGCATTTCGTCGAATGCCATCTGGAGATGCCATGTCGTTGAGATGGTGAAGAACAATACATTCAATGCGATAGCGTTAAGGGCCCCGTGTCGCAAAAAAATCGGCGTCGGTGTCGGCCTAAGCATTGGCGTCCGTGGCATCCCTGGCGGAGAAATCGAACCACTACCGAACCACCCCGACCACACAGGCCCTCCACGTGGCGCAAGGCGTTGGGTGCAATATCCTATTGAATATCGACCGAACACGAGAAGACTAGGAGAGATTAATGTTGACATGTGAACAACCTACAGACATGACAGCTCGGATTGTAATTAGAATATACGAGAAAAAAGCCTGATAAGCAGCTAGAGAATTTTGAATGCTACCCCGTTCCACTCTGAAAGGCGATGCTTAAGCGTCCTCTAATTCTTATAGTGTGCGGCTGAAGCAAGCAACGCTCACGCAATTTTTAGACCTCAGGTTAACACTATTTTGGGCAAACTACCCTTATTTTTAAATGCGTGACCTTACTTAGCTTTTTAAGCATCAAATACTTTTAGCTGCTGTCGTCGGCGACATTCAAGTCACCTTGAGCCAAAAGCCAGAGCAGTTATCCGTGTACTCAAAACGAGGACATGCCGGGAATTTACAAATAAATCATAAAAAAATAAAAACGGGTAGTTATCAATGGTTCTACTTATGATTGTTGATAGTTATGACACCAGAGCACATGCTCGGTAAGTAAAGAGCTCACAGCAAATCACACTCGTGCACTTTAGATAATCTCCGCATGAGAACAAAACGAGATCATCCGGCCAACCAGTCGAAACAATAAAATTCGGTCTCTGGCCCCCAACCCTTTGTATAGAGGACTGCATGACATACGCTAGTTACTCTCCAAACAAGTTACAAAAAATATTGCTTCCGAGTTCTTCCTCTTCACAATACCACTGAAGTTGTAACTTCTAGTACGCTGAAGCTTTGTCATTTGTAATAGCGACGTTCAGAAGGCAGGGGATCAAAGGACGCACATTTGCAGCCGACCACTTCGATGCAACAAGAAAAAGTGGCGACAGACGCTGAGCGCGTTAGACTCTTGCAAGAAGAAACGCGGTTGAAGGCGGCGGCACCACAGGCAGAAAAAGACGCGATATGGCAGCGATTTCATGTTTACATCTACTCTCCATTACGGGGGAGCCAGCAATTTTTTATTGGATGAACTTGTGCCCACAACGCGTAAACCACCACAGCGGCCAGAACAGCAGTCAATTGTTGAAATCTGATCTAATGCTGAGCTGCGTGGACTACTTGTGCGTAATTTGAACATTCCGGCGTTATCGCTGGCGCTCGTACAGGTTCTAGAATGTAAACCGCTATTCGCATCGTGCACGAAACAATTGGACAAATATCGGATACATGCAGTTGCGAATTCCACGTTAGCAGGTAAAAACGGTCACCGTAAAAACCATCAACATTGTTCACATGTTAACATTCATTTGTCTTAATTTTCTCGTGTTCGGTCGATATTCAATGGGATATTGCACCTAAATATTGATTTCTCTGGACCATCATTAGCACTGTAAACGCCGACAGAATGAGCAGTCATAATATATATGGGCTAGCTTAGTCATATCGCTTTAAACAGAATCACGCATGAGCCCCTAATTGACTGGTTTTCATGCGCTTTGTCATTACTACAGTCCTATCACACCAAAATCGTGCCCTTCTCTGCGATTGCCCTAATGGCGCTCGCGGAGAGCCCTTGTGTTAAAGCACTCATACTCCGATATTGTATGCGGTTGCTTACTTAACAGTATCACTGAAATCTGAAATGCCATCGGACATGACATTATTTTGTACTCGTACTCGCACTGTATCCCGCAGCGTGATGGGAAATATATTGTCATGTAATATTAAAAGTAATCTTCATAGAAAATTAAGCCACCGCTATTGCGTAATAACGTTATACGGTTGTACCTTGTGTCGTAGTATAGGTTAAGGGCAAGGGGCGAATTCAGAGATCACCGCTTGCCAGCCCGGAAAATTTATAACCTGGGCCAAAAGCTTCACTCAGTGTTTTTGCAACCAGAAAAGGTGAGATCATTTTCGCTGCCTTTTCTTTTTTCTCGGAATGGATCACATTAAATCGAGGGAAATTCTCAGTATTTCGGCTAAAAAACTTGAAAACTTCTTCGGTGCGCGCTCGTTTCAGACGGCGATCAGAGAGTGCGGAAATGAACTTTCCATAAGTATAGGTGAATGTTTCGGCAGCAGCGCCAGCCACCCACCATGGAGCCCAACGAGGCGACGCTGCAGGACCTGGAAAACATAGGTCCTGCAAACGCCAGCTGTACCCCGCCACTATAACCAGATATGGAATATCCAAATTTGGCTACCCACACAAGGTTAACCCTAGCTGCCTGGGAAATTGGAAGTAAAATGAAGTGAAAAGAGGACAGGATAGATGGAAAGTGAGAGAAACAGACGAAGATTGAAGAGGAGGACAGGAAAAGGCAAGTACCGATTTCCCCCGGATGGGTCAGTCCGGGGGTGCCGTCTACGTGAAGCAGAGGCCAAAGAGGTGTGTTGCCTCCACCGAGGGGCCACAAAGGTCCAAACACCCGGTATTGACTACACCCCCATGATCCCCTTTTCCACGGACACGGCTAAGCCGCGCACGGCTACACGCGGGACGGTCCAACCATCATGTGCTCGGCTACGTGGTGGCGCAACTCACTAAACGCCTGCTGACGCAGACGCCCCTGCGGGGAACCTCGGTGTCCTGTCATGTGACCCTCACCACAGGCTGCAGACTTGAGAGTGCACTCGTGTCCGTATACAGGGTCCTGTTGTCCACATGTATGACACACTGGATTGTCTGACTGGGGACAGACGTCCGATCGGTGACCCATTTGGTGGCACACTTTACACACTTGAGTATTGACATTGTAGGGGTAGCAAGCAAGTTCTCCGCCGTGTAGTAAACGTACCGCGGCGTTATCCATCCAAAAAAGGTGATAACGGCCGTTTTCGTGTTACGGATCATGCGTGCTTGGAGAATTTCGACCCCTGCGCGAATGCGCAGATTCGCTTTTAGTGCTTCAGGCGTCGTGTGCGGGTCCAAGCCATGAATGACACCCTTGGTTGTCCCTGACACCCAGTGCGTCTTAGGAACAGTTGCCGCTAGGCAAGGCGGCACTTGCAAAATGTCTTCCACTCTCCCGGGATCCAGGCAAAGTCCTTCTTGTGTGAGGATGTGTCCCATGTGGCGAACTTGCGGCTGCAAAAAATGGCACTTCTTGTTATTGAGCTTTAGATTGTGCTCCCTGCAGCGTGCAAGTAAAGCTGCTAGATTATTGTCATGCTCTTCTCGAGACTTTCCCGAGACTAAAATGTCATCCATACAACGGCGACGCCATTCAAGCCTTCTACTACTTGGTGCATTGCCCGTTGAAAAACTTCAGGGCAGAGGCAATCCCAAAGGGCATGCGCAGAAATTTGTAGCGGCCGTAGGGAGTGCTCATAGTGCATATTAATGAACTTTCTTCGTCTAGCCTAGTTTGCCAAAACCCTGACGATGCATCTAAGGTTGAAAAGTACTTTGCCCCGTGCAGGCGCGGAACATCTTCTAATGTTGGCATATGATAGTGCTCTCTCAGTAAGGCCTTGTTCAAATCCGAGGGATCTAAACAAACGCGTACTTTGTCGTTTCTAACCACTACGACCTATGTGGCTTGACCAGGCAGTAGGTTCAGTTACCTTTTCAATGACGCGGTCGCGCTCCATTTTATCAAGTTCTTGTTTTACGCGTTCTTGAAGAGCAACCGCCACCCTTCGGGCTGGCTTGACGCTGCCTCGTGCTCCTGGCTTGAGCTCAATGTGGTACGTAACACCCTTCAGTTCTCCGAGGCCTTGGAATACATCACCAAAACCGGCGGTTGGGTCCTGGTTTGGCAGCGCGTCGACTGAGCGTACGCGGGATATCAGTCCCAAGCGTTCTGCAATATTGCCACTGATTGTTACTGGCACGTTCTGGGGTACGATAAAAAATTCCGCTAGACAACCTTGAGCCTTGCAAGATGTAGGCAAGGTAATTTTCTGCAAAGCTGTTTGCTTGTGGCCGAAGAAGGCACGCAAAGTGGTCGAGCACGGCTGTTCCGACTGTGTAGTTAGTTTTCGGAGCATCGTCTCAGACATGATGCAGCAGTTGGCTCCCGTGTCGATTTTGCAATCAACCGCTGCTCCTGCGATAATAATTTCCGCCGACCAACGGTCCTCACTGGCGATAGCATAAGCTTCTAGCGTGTGCAGGAAGTATCCTTCTTCAGTTCCTAGAACAATCTGACTTCGTGTGCCGTTGACCTTGATCTTTGTTGTGCGTGACGGCACATTCGAGCGAAATGATTGCTTCTACCGCAGTTGTTGCAGCGTTTACCCTGAGCCGCACATTTCCAATTTGTGTGTATTTGGAGACCGCACTTGGAGCAAGGCGTTGCACTCGCTTTGATTGCGGCAACTGTCGCGTCGGCTGTTCTTGCTCTGATTTCTCGAAGTTGTACTTGTGCTTGTTCTCGTGCGCGGCACATTTCTACTGCTTTTGAAAATGAGGGGTTTTCCGAGAGAAGCTTCTGCTGGAAGTCTTTATCTCTGATGCAGAGAATTATTCTGCTTCGTATCAGCCGTTCCTCGAGTTCACCGAATTCGCATCTGCTCGCGAGAATTCGCAGTTCCGTGATCCAGTCATTAAAGGACTCTCCCTCTTGTTGGTCCCTGGAGCCAAATCGGAATTCGTTAAAGATTAGGTTCTCAGATGGCTTGTAATGGGCCTCGAACTTTGTTAAAAGGCTTTTGAGGTCCTTCTTCTCGTCTTCGCTGTCGAACTTAAAAGTATGGTACGTTCGTCTCGCGTCTTCACCTATCGTCATCAGAAAAGTTGCGGCTTGAACTTCCTTAGGCTGCTGGGTCAGTCCCGTCGCCGTAGCAAAAAGGTCAAACTCACTTTTCCATACGGTCCAGTTATGAAACGTGTCTCCAGTCGTGTCGAGTGGCCTTGGTGGCTGTAGCAGAGTCGACGCCATTCTTGCAATGGGCGTTTGTGGTCGATCCGTAGATTCATTCATTGCCAACTGGCGGCGGTAGCAAAACGAACCGCCGATCCCACTTCTGACACCATGTAAACTGCCGAGCAGCAGGAAACGAACGAGCGCGTTATTGCGGGAAGCAGGTGTATTTCTACACAGGCAGACCAGGCTTGCGCATGCGTATCAACTATATTCCTGATGACGTTGCCACTGGTCACAGTCCCGTGACTTGTCGCTACATAGGCGTTGACCGAGTGAGGCCGGCCGTTGATGCTTAGCGTTTGAATGCGTCTAACGTAGTCCGCCACTGTCTGGTGCGGCGTGGACACGATAAAGATGTTGGAGCCTGGCTGGATTCTGAGCAAAAATTGCTCACCTGATATTTGCCGGCCGCATGCAGCAATCACGGCGTCCGCCAGTAGTGGACTAGTCAGGTTCTTGACCGGTAGCCCCTGATGCGGTCGAACCACTATCTTGAAGTCGTCTTTCGGGAGGGGGGGAAACCGCCTCGAGGCTGGTTTGCGTTTAGATTTTCCGGTTGCTTGACCAGCGGAAGCTTCTTGGTGCTTCAAGGTCCTCGAATATCCGGTGGTTTGGTCTTCTCTTTCGCAATGGCTTTTTTCTGCCAAAGCGTGAGGACCGTCTGCCAGCCCCCATCCGTTGACTTTTGCTCCCTGTACCGGTGTTCTAATCGCTGGGTCCTCTTGGTGCTGGGAGATTGTGAGCAGCGCAGTCTTGAAAATCTATGTTATCAAAGTCTTGGCGTCGCGTGTCCGTCAACCATGAGGGTCCGGGACGCGCGGTTATGTCGGGGGCTTGATTTGCAAGAGCCATCGAGCGCGCTCTGGCGTTCCTGCGGCCGCCTACGTGGTGGCTTTGGTCTTAGCGAGCTCGGACGAAACGAAGGCACGTTTGAGCTAGTAAAACAAGTTCCGGTCACTAACGGCTGTGGGTAGTTTCAGTCGATGTGGCGCCAGTTCACACATCCGTGATGATCGTGGAAACCAGTCGCACACACAATTTTCCACCAAAAAGCTGGAAAATTACCGGAGCACATGTGGACACGACAGTGCTCGTCGACGCCGCGCGACTGCAGTACGGCACCAATGCCGCCAACACGAAAGAGCTTTGAAGCGAAAGTTTCGTTACGCTACCTCAGGCAGCCGTCGGCGACTCAACATTTTTCACCTTGAGAACTAGAGGTCAAACCACAAGAGTGCATTAAGGCGCGTTTATAAAGCCTCCATGATTGTTCTGGTTAGCTTCCGAGTTTTGCCACTATATCACAATAGTAGAGATGAGCAAAACGGCTCACTTCAGTGAGCGGCTCGGAACGGCTCAGCTCACTGAAATGAACCGGCTCATTTGAACGGCTAACCGGTTCACTTAAACGTGTAACCTGTGTTATGCATATTATATAGTTATGTGGCTTTGAAAAAAAAAACGATATATGCATAATTTAATAACCGTGTTATTGGTATTTTTAGCTATGTTTAGAGAATATTTTTACATATATTAAAAGCGTGAATTTTTCGTTGTAATGAAGCTTTCTTTTCTGATATTGGGGATAAAATGCTTATGATACTGTGACAGGCAGAATGCGACGTACTTTTTCAGAAAAAAATGTAACTTTATCGTCATTGCAGAAGCTTGTCCGTTTTTGAGGTTACTTTAGAATCAACTTTTGTCAAACTAAGAACACAAAATGATTGTACATTATGTTTCAACTTTATTCATTTATTCACATACGTACGTTCACTATAATATGAGTAAGCTGTAACGCCACGCAAAATGAATGTAGAAATCATTTCTTGAAGCACAATACAAAAATCATACGAAAGATCCACAAAACTGCCGCACGTACATTTCGTTTTTTTCTTTCTCTTGAGTGCACGCGCGATACTGGCGATCATGCCATCATACACCAGGACAAAAAAAAAAAAAAGAAAAGAAAAAGAAATGAAGTTCTACTACAACACAACAGATCATTGGCCTCGTTTTATTGACGTGCTAATGATACACGCTCAGAAAATGCACTGAAGTGGATGTCATGGGCGACATTTTCACGACTACACGAATTAGCACAAATGAAGACCAGGACGTAAACTGTACGTTCACCTCTTGTCGTTAAAGGACCCCTAAACCACCCAGAGGTCGAAATTTAGTTCTGGTGTTGCAGTTGTGCACGAGTGTACAACGAACACGTAGCCACGGGAATTTTTCGAAATGGTGCCGTAATAGCGGAGTTACACGCGTTTGATGACTGAAAAACAGCCCTCGCTCGTTTTGCTCTTTCCTTCGCTACTCTCCTCATCCGCTGGTCTCCCCTCCTCGCCGAGTGCTTCTCGAAAGGTAACGTGACATACGTCATCGCCAACGCGCTTCTCAAAACACTGCATACTTCCGGTCACGTCCACGCTAGCGACACATATACCGACGGGGAGCCGTCCGCCAGTGCCGTAGAACGTCTGCCGCGTGAGAGGTGTCCAAAGTAGACGGCATTTCGGCCGGCGCCCCACCCGCTGCACCATCAATGGCCCAATCGACGACCGCGAACCTGCGCGCCGCCGCTACCGGCAATGAAAACATCAGCAGCAGCCGGGAGACGACGGGCTCGGCTGAGCTCGCATCGCCGCCGATGGCGCCAATAACATCAGCGTATTTCATTTCAAAGCGCCGTCCGTTTTAGCTTTGAAGGGAACCAGAAAAGGCCTAGCGACGATATCGGCGCCGTCGAGCGATTAGCGGCGGTGAATCTGCCGCACAAATGAGTCCCGGTCTCATCCTCTCTACGTACGGCAAGGAAATCTCGCCGTTTGCGAGCAAGAACAGCTGTCGAATGGCGGCCCGCGAATGGCAAGCGGCATGCGATGAGTTACCGTGCCGGTAACGTGGACTCAGCGCTTCTCGGCTACCCGCTGTTGCTGCGGTGCCGGCCCGTGTTATGCGAAGCGTACCGCTATAGACCCTGTGTTGCGAGCACGCCTGGAAAGGCAAACACTGTCGCACTCTGTTCGCGCAGCTAATCAGACCGCTAAGCATGACTGTGTTGGAACGCGAGCGATTTGGCACTTGCGTTGCGGGGCTGTAATTACCGATTCGCAAGGGCGCACAAACGAGCAACACGACGAGGAAGAGCAGAAAGCGCGCTTACCTGCTAGCAGACTAACCGGAAGTCGTAGGTTCTTGTTCAATCAACGGACATCGTTTCCGCAGTTGACATCACCCGATTCCCCCTGCTGACATCGTGACGACCGCTGGGGATACCGGAAAGGTGACGGGAGGAGAACGGCATTGTTTTTTTTTTGTTTTTTTTTTTGTGGCACTCCCGCAGCGCGTAGCGCTGCAGCGTTTGTCATCGTTGATCATGACGGCATTCTGAACTCGAGAGCGTTTACTTGAAATGTTAAAAAGATATCTGAGATGGTTTAGGGCCCTTTAAAGACACGGAAGACCATCTTCGAAGTGCTATTGGACCAGTGCACGATGTGCGATCGGTGAGAGTCGCGCGACATTGTTCGAACAGCAGCAGGCAACGAACGGTACCATCCTTTGCTAATTAAGACTTCTTTACTTCTCCCCTCGCTGGCATCGGGTGCCACACCATAAGACGCACAAAAAACCAAGGGGACTGCTGCGCACACCATACACTGCGAGCGAGTACCAGTAGCGCGAGTCGGCCCACACCGGCCACCATTCGTCGGTCAGAAATCGAAAAAAAAAGTTGCAGTGGCTTAGCTCGGCTATGCCAGGATATACGTAGCGTTAGCAAAGGTTCAGCTGATTATTCTTAGCTTTCCTGGTTGTCTCCTACGCTCAACCGCTAATTGCCAGGAAACTACTTCGGAATCCGATGAGTCAAGCTTCTCCGTTCTTCTGCGCTGTTGAGCAGCATTTGCGCTCTCCTTCTCCACGGCTATTGACCCTTTTCGCGGAGCAGTTTGTTTTAGAGAAACGAGATGGCGCTCACGGCGGCGCGCCATACCTCTCCTCAGCAACCGCGCACGAATACGAAACCATTACCGCTTCTACCTTGCTTCTGTGCGATCAGCTGTCGGAAATGCAACTGATGGCGAATTCCATTGGGAGAACAGGAGCACTCAAAAGCACGCTGAAAGTGCTCGTTCCACAGGCGACGTGTTTCAGTGGTCGAACAGGAGTGGGAGCGCCGTCATCCAGTGGTAGAACAAGAGCAGTTTCGCTGCGCCGAGAGCAGCTAGGAGCAGTCCGGACTGCTCTCGCTTGAAAAGCGGAGTACGGAGGAAGTCACGTGGCTTAAACCGTCATATCCTCCTCATTTCTTTTTATTTTGCTTCAGCCAGCGCGCGCGGCTGCAATGGCGGCAGCCTAGCGTGGTTTGTGTTTTGACACCGCTGATTTTGACGTCGGTGATACGAGCGAGATTCGCAGCGATTTAGCGACAGATCCTGGCATTTCTAGTCCGCCTTGCTTCTCGTCGGATGCGCGGGGGACAGCGGCAGCAAAGCGTCTTCGCCTTGCTGAAGTGCTTGAGACGCTCGACGGTGACAGCAGCGAAAGTGCTAGAGCTCAACTTGAGATGATCTTCGCAGGCGGAAACGTTGTGGGATGCGTCGGCGCTGCACAAAAGTATGTAGTACGTGGCCGCAAACGGTGACAGCGTTAAGCCCGACAGATTACAAGACGATCAGGCGTGTTCTGCCGCTCTCCTGCAGAGAATGGTGGGACGTCGATTGCTTTAGTCACATGGCACATTTCTCCTCACAAGTCCCCCTCCCAACTGCTCTCCGAATGCACGCCGTATTCCAGTGGCGGGTCGAGTGTGCCTGCTCTCACTGCGCTGTCACCCGACTCCGCACTGCGCGGCGCCCTGCTCCTCTTCTCCCAATGGAATTCGCCATGAGTTTTCGCTAACACACTGTGCTCCAATCATGCTAGATTGAATCATGTGGATTGAATACGTGTGCAGTAGTTGGCTGCAAAATAGTGACTGGCATGTTAGGCAACAGAATGAATCTGTGTGGCCAAGTTCGCGGATCGCTGCTGCCACTGTCCGAACATGTTACCGGCACTTCGTGATGTACGGCTTTCCTCGAGGATACAGAAATTTGCTCATCCGCCAGCCTTGTATCGCTAGCCTTCAAAGAAAGGGCTTCATCCCCAGAACATCGGCAAGAGTGAGTTCCACTCGTTAAAGAATGACAAATGGAGTAGCGCTGCCTCCTGTCATAGTAAGCTTCGCGCACGTTATCTATACACATCTGTCCCAAATGGCAGGGAAACTTACGCCCACTCTATCGCCGACGTATCAATAATAAGTAAATCAGCGCACACTTGAAAATATGCGCACTGTATACGCAGAACCAAATGACGGTCTATACAGCGATGGCGCACGAATGGCCGAAGCTGAATGTTTCGTGATGGTCCACAAGAGTAAGCGAGTTACTAGCTGTAATATATATTTGCTACAAGGTATTGCAATTTACAAAACAGCTACGCTTCAAGCCTTGTGCGCAGCAAGAACAAATCTATCGAAACTGAGCACACCCGCGAGCGATTAGGCAGAAAATAATCAGATAGTGCCGCACCGAGGAACTTCACTGAGTCAAACTTACAAGCCACTGCTTCAAAATATTTGCCGAATAAGAACAAAGAGCAAAACACACTAATCCTGACTGAATTCATGAGCGGAATGTTTGAATAGTTTGGAATACATATTTAGCCCCGCTTTTAGAACAAGCCCTATATACGCTGTTTGCGCCGTTTGGACATAGCTTAATCAGCTCCGAAAGCGCTTTTGCATGTTCTCTGAAGCTGTGATCAAAGCTTCGTGTCGTCCACCTAGTCACCGTCTATGATATATCAGAAAACGGAGGTTTTCTAAGCGCGCCAGCGTCATACACTTCCATTGTAAACAAGGAGGCAACGGAGGCGGCTGAGGCAAGCAATGGACGGCAATGGACGCGTCACCACGTGATCAAACATGGCAGCACCCACGGGATCACCGCGAAAAGGGTCAATACCACACTGGCAAACGCCAGTCAAGCGCCGCGGCTCCAGCGCAGTGTCAGACGGCGGACTGCACAGCGAGCGCGCGCCGGCGCCAGTGCGTCTACCACGGCTACGACGTCACTCCTCTGGAATGCGCAGACCGGCGGCGGTGAGTCGCGTGCGGCGGCGGCGGAGTGCGCGAGAGGTGCCGGCTCCGGTGCGCAAGCCGTGTGACATCCTGATCCTTGTGCATGCGCAGCACGGCTCTTGATGTTCCGCGCGAAACGGGCTCGGCTAGGCCAGTGTAGCTAACGCCACAAAACATCGAAACCCAGCAGAAGACCCAGGTCTGACGGAACGGTTCGGCACGGCTCATTCAAGGAGAGAGAACCGGCTTCCTCACTTCGAAGAACCGCCGCTCACTTACTGAACCACGGCTCCCTCGGTCTTCAAAAGAGCGGCCCGCTCCTGAGCGCTCAGGAGCGAGCCGGGTCTTTTGAAGAGCGAGGGAGCCGAGGCAAAAAGAGCGGCTCGCTCCTGAGCGCTCAGAAGCGAGCCGGGATCTTTTGAAGAGCGAGGGAGCCGTGGCGAAAGAAGCGGCTGGCTCCTGAGCGCTCAGGAGCGAGCCGGATCTTTTGAAGAGCGAGGGAGCCGTGCGAAAAAGAGCGGGTCGCTCCTGAGCGCTCAGGAGCGAGCCGGATCTTTTGAGCCGCTCTTTTGAAGAGCGAGGGAGCGGTGGTTCAGTGAGTGAGCGGCGGTTCTTTCGTTCTTCAGTCGAAGGCGAGGGGGTGAAGGCGACTCTTGCGAGGAAGGGCGGGAGGGCAGTTGATTTGCCGTACCGCTAATAGATGGCGCGGAAGTCGCACCCAGCAGAAGACCCGGCTCTGACGGAACGCATCGGTACGGCTCTCTGAACGCGACAGAACCCGCTGGCTCCCTTTCTGCAAAGAACCGTCACTCATTTTTACTGAACGACCGCTCACTCGCTCTTTAAAAAGAGCCGCTCACAAGATCCGGCTCGCTCCTGAGCGTCCCATCTCTAACCACCGGACTACCTCCAGCTTAAGCAGCTTCGCTGTTGATGTATACTCAACACAGAATACCAGCGCGCAATGCGTTGGAGAGCCTACAGTGGGTCAAAGGACGTCAGGTTGTCAAAAAATTGGAGCGGTTCCATGAAAGGTTTTGTTTCCTCAGTTGCTAGTGCGTAATGTCATTTCCAACGCAGAAAAACTGGAGCAGCACTCATGTACGCTTCGCGTTTCTCCCAATCGATTCCCTTGTCCTTCTGCTATTTCTCATTCTGCAGTGGACATTATCAACACTATTACGTTTAGAACTACGAGAACATCCTGCATCTGCGTAGAGGATAGCAGACGCGCTCCCTTTGAAACACGTTCTGCCGGCAAAGGTGATGCAACGCAGTACTAATATTCCTAAACCAAGTCCATAGCTGCTGTTTCGCATTGTTGGGTGCGTGACATGGTGATCATGCCGCCGTGGCAAATATCCGCATAAAATACATCACATGTTATCCAACTCAAATGCTGTCGATGATTCCATGGTCAGTCGTCACGCTGTCGACGTGTCATCACCGATTTCATTAATATCTTCATCGACATCGTTTAACCCGTTGTTCACCGCACCAAATACACGTGAAACTCATAATAAGGACTCTTCTTTAAATTTCTACAGGCGGCGCTGAGTATAGTCATACGGGGTGATAGCGCAGACGTTACGGCTTCAAATTTACCGAGCATCCCGGCCCGGTGAGGGGCGCCAAGTAACTCTGAGTGTAGCTGGCACGCGACCTAGTTGAGCGGTTCATCACTGGGTTTGATACCATGTCCTGGAAGTCAAACATCGTAAACTTTTTGGCGTGTGCATTTCTCACCGTTGTAAACAATCAAGTGCTCGGTGCGTCCAAGCTTGCGGAAAAAGTGTCAAGCGACCTTAGACGCTGGTCGTAGCTTGCCTGTGAAGGAAGGAAAGACCATAAACGACGTACATATTCCCACATTTTGAGCACGATACAAAATGAAAATGTCGAAGTTTGTTAGTACTTCAATGCGAAGCTTATTTGCCTCTTACGCGAGACGTTGTGGCAATTCGCAGAATTTGGAGCTTCATCAAGGAAAGAAAATGTCCCCAGTGATGGGATAAGGCAGAACGCCTGGAAGCGCAATAGTTGTTGATTTACCATGTTTTGCCCATTTAGAGAAGGATGTGGGCATGGAAAGACTGAATAACGGGAGTCTTTGCCACTCTTAATCGCTTTTAGCTGCTAAATAGCCCTCCATCAGCCCATCTTGCTTGACAAGACGAGGATACGGTCCATTCTGGGTAACGAGACCGGCGCTAAATGCAGCATGTCGCTTCTCGACGCCGGCTGCAGCCGACGAACGCCGGAGACGTCGGCCACGCTCCGCGCCGGACTATAAAGTGCCCGCTTTCGCTGGCATGGCGTCTACGTCCCGAGCGCGCTCACGCGTCAAAGCTACGTCGGACTTAGCTTCGACGCGCGGCCTTTAGAAGACTGAGCGCCGACCCCGGCTAAGTTTGGCTAAGAACCATCTAAGCCAAACCAATGTAAACAAAGGAAGCAAGGTGAAGCTAGGAAAGGTGCACCAACTTCGCCGTTTGCCCAGTCTCCGTACCACTTAGTGTGAAGTTACCCTTAATTTTCTTCTTTACATCAGCATTTAGCGTTCATGTCATTTTTTTTAATTCTACATATTTCTGCACACTACACTATTCATGAGAAACTGAAAATTTCCAGAATGCCGATTTTCTTCTTCTGAACGTTTGTGTTAACAACCATATTTCTTGCCAATGCGGGTGTTCGCCAAACGCACTCACGACAACAACACCAACCGTAGTTGATTAACAAGCGTGCCACCTGGACGAAGAAGAAGAGTTGGAAAATGCGAAACCCGAATCCGCCAGGTGCATCATCATCATCATCATCATCATCATCATCATCAGCGCGGTCGCGTTTCCAGGGGTCGCCCAACCGTGCGTTGGGACCGCCGTGGGCTGTGACCGCAAACCCCGCGCCTACTCCGCAGCCCAGGCGATATGGACTTCCCACAGCATCAGGAGGACCGACAGTTGCAGGGGTCCGCCAGGCGTCACAACCAGCTGGTATCTACCGCCAGAGCACCGACCCACGCTTTTCTCGTGATGCCGCACCTCAACCTGGAAGCACTGCGGCCACGATAGGCAGTGAAGAGGCACTTGTAGCAGGTGGCTACGGGGACCCTAGAGGAGCAGCACCGGAAGACTTCGAGTCCACCGAGGGAGAATACAAGCCGCGGTACGTGAGTGTCCTCGGACACTCACGTACCTCCACGTGCATCTCCAGCGGCTGTACAAGGAATGTCAATAACAAATATTTTAAATATATTTGTCATCATTATTACAATTTTACGCTTTTCGTGAATTGTCTTTTGATTTGATAAATTCCGCAAGATTTACTTCTTTGTTTAGTAATCATGGTGATCGAGTTCTCGTTTATCGAGTTCACCGAGTAATTCGTTTTGGCCTTGAAATATGCTTCTCGCCTAGCCCTAATGTTTCTAATTCGCATAGCTTTTACCAAGCGTTTCGATAATTGACCAAGTGGCATACTGGTGCTTAACTAAAGGCAAGCTGCTGATGGTAAACAAACACGACAAACTGATGAATGCACAACCATTGGGCAATAACTTCGGCACGTAAATACAAAAAAAGATGCGAACACTTAACAGCGTTTCTCTTCTTTAGAGTAATAGAAGATTTAGGTGTACCATAGAGCGATATCTTATACAGCCTAATTACTTCAGTACAAATTACTTGCACAATACATCTCAGTGGCATAGTAGATTGCAACAAGATTAAATTGATGCACTTCTGAATTATCTCTACGCAATAATTTGTTTCGGTGGGGTTCTTATTATTATCGTAATCGGCGAAATCTGCGAGTTTCTAGCTTTTGGATGCAGCTATATCTGTACGGACTCAGCGCAAGCATGCTATGCACAGCAAGAACAGTCATCTCTGACTGTTTTGTACGCATGTTTTGTTTCTGACCCATTTTTGGAGTGTGAGACTCTGCGGTTAAATAACAATAGAATAATGTGACCCTCTTTTGCATGCTCCATATTTCCCACCTGGATCTGTGGTCAAACTGTGCGCACTATGATTCATTCCCGCCATATATTCCTCACATATACTTGGGAGACGGCATGTTTATGTTGGCAATGTTCTTTTCTGATAATAGCTGCGTGCTGAGTAGTTTAGACATAAGTTCTGAGTGCTGCTTGTTCTACGTCTTCTGCTTATATTGGAAGATTCTTTGAGGTACAAGCGGGCCCTTTCCAAGCGTGGCAACTCTTCATCATGTGGATGGCCATCACTGGTCTTGCTGTCTACATCGCCAGCCTCATCGGTTTCCGTCACAGTGAGGTATGTTGGGCCATGCCACTGAACTTGCTTCCTTGTGGCGCTGGAATTGAGTTAAGCCTTAGTTCAGCAAAAAGTAGTCTGTGTTCTTATGATGTGCTTACATCATCGAAGCCGCGAAATGTAATGATGTAACGTCACGCCTGAGTTGCTATATCACTAATATTCTGTGAATATAGGCATTAATATACAAGTTTTTAGAAGCACAACTTAGGAATAATTCTAGTTGGGCGAGCTAGTATGTTATAATTACAAAATTTAGAGATTGCAGAGGACACACGAGAGTTGTTGAAGTAGTACAGCGACATTGCTGTGACCTGAGTGCAAGTGCCTTCGTCTGTGTTGTCCATGTTTTTTTTGCACTTTATTGAGTTCAATAAGTACAAAAGAAACCCACTTGAGCAGAGACCTCATGCATCATATGCAATGTAGAGGGTCACGTTGCTTTTTCTGATTACTATAACAAGCGGGACCCATTATGGGCACCTTGAAGATATCAGTCAAATTGTGGCAACACATGCGACAAGAATGTTTCACAGAAAAGTTGATTGGAAACAGCAAATGTTACAACGCTTGCGCCTCAAGTTTCAACCGCACGCGTTATCTGCAAAACCTTCAATAAGTTCAATAAGGGCTCTTTCAGCTGTGAAGACCAATCACATTTTCTTCCTGAGCGCAAAAAAAGTGTTCGCATAGTTACATTGCGAAGTAGCGTAACATCCGCTGTACACAACCCCAGCAATTCCGGACATCACCTTTAGTTCACAGCTTTTACACCACGTGGCGTACGGACCTTTAAGGTTCGAAATTCGCGCGATGACGCACGAAGTGTACTGGACGATAACAGAATACACGTTTTAACAATAAAAGAAAAAAAAGGACCACGCCAACAGCTTTCACCGTCGAGCATGGACGAGCGCGAATCGGGAATAAATGATCTGATAACCGCCGCGCGTATAAGACGAGCGGTCAGCTAGTCTACTGTGAATCAGCAGTTTTGCTGCTATTGATAGTCGTTTAGAGGCTCAGCCCCGCTTCGAGAAAGCGGGTGCAGAACCTTGAAAGAGCGGCCTCCGCCCCCCCCCCCTCCCTTCCGTCCATCTTTTCCTCGTCTAACTTTTTGTCCGATCGAATCAAAAAGCAAAAATGCCCTTTTGTCGCTTCATTTTTCGAAAGCTGATTCTAAAATACTAATGTAAGCTTGCTAAATGGTCGCGATGGGCGCATGTTTCAGGATATGCAGTCGCATGATTGACACCCTTCATCTCGGTTGGCCTCAGTTTACGAGTCCATTTGCGCATTTGCGTGCAGGTGCCTGATCGAGTTATGTTCACTGCCACGGAATTTCTGTTTTTCGAAGGCGAAAGCCTTAGGTGCATGGCTATATATTCGGTGCCATTGGCAGTGACCTTGGCGAAACCGCGCCATAACGAAAATGGCCGACATCGCAAAGAGTAAAATCACGTCAAGAAAAGCTCGGATTGACGTCAGTTTTCTCAGGGAGGTTCCTGTGAACAAAGTAAATTAGTAGCTTTGTAAAGAAAATTTGCTACATTTCAGCCGAACACCTTTTCTAATCTCTTGGTAAGCGACGGGTGTAAATGCAGAAAATCATCTGTAACTGGTCAGTGTTCGAAGACCTGCTTCACTGCACAGTGGCATAGCCAGAAATTTTGTTCGGGGAGGGGGGGGGGGGGGGGCTCACGTTGCAGCGCGGCCTCCTCCTTATAGAATTGGTCGAGGGATCAAATACATCAACAAAAACTGCATTACCACTGCCAATGTCATTGTATATTAGAGGCTGCAAATAAACTACTGAGTGCTACCCACTATCAACTAAAATATGTATTTTTTCATGAGAGAATATATTCCTATGTCCCAAAAATTCTGGAAGAAATAACTGATATCAATGCTTCCGCGTTTTTTTGTCTATTTAATTAGTAAAGAAAATATCACACGAACTTTAGAACATCAGAATATCATAGAATATCAGTTCCAAACCAGCAAAGCAGTGCCTACAGCTGGTGCGAAAAACGTAAAGGCCATGAAAAGAACAAGTTGAACACCAATATTTTGATAAATCTTTGTCATTAAAGAACCTTGTTTACTTTTTTGTACAGTCGCGAGCAGAAGTTTGGAGACCATGGCATCAGCAAAAAATTTAAATATATTCAAGCGCAGCTGCACGGCCCCGAATTGGCTTAATACGTTGTAATGGTCCATCACGCGCACGTAGGCTTGCGCTCTTGATTTCCGCCGGAATGCCCAGGCTGCGAAGGAAAAAAAATAAAATATTGGCAGCAGAGAGGCTCGACCTTTCTGTACCGACGTGGGAGCGGCCCGGTACGTGCTGACGCGCGTTCCGAGGGACCGTAATAAAACTTTATCATACCATCATACCCAACCTTTGGTGAACAAACTTTTGCTCGTGACTGTACATATGCAACGGCCAGAGAAAAACCTCAATGGCGCTGTCCTTCGTTGCAATAGATTGCGCATGAAAAGTTGTTACCGGTCGTGTATTGTAATTACACCGATAATATAGTCTCAGCAGTGAGTACATATAAGAAGCAGGAGTTCTGCAAGATGTAGATTAGAAATGCGAAAATAGAATGAATATACAAGTGCGAAGATACAAGTTGATAAAGGGCACAAAAGTGTCACTGGTAACAAAATGCACTGTTTGTATACACAAAGCCTCGCTACAAGATGTTTAAATATATGCATATGTATCCAATAAATCCACGTATTTAAGCAAACGTCACTGTATGTAATGCGTCGAACAAGACAAATAGACATGTTGCGCAGTCACACATAGTAGTAGCTTTACGCATAGAAAGACAGACAACTCCAGGCAGGAACAAAACTATGATCGCAGAAATCGTGATATGTTCCAGAAGGACCGCCTGTTGGGCTAGTTGGTCTAACATAGTTACTTTCAGTTTGGCAGAACAGTTTGGTTCTCCTAGAAGCTGACAAGGAAGGTGGATTTGTTGTGATGCCGAAAGGCATGTTCAATGAAAAAGCCCAAGCGGCAGGGGACAAGAACTTTGTGGCTGTTTAGAAAAGTGCAGTGAGGGTTAAGACTAAGTTCATCAAATTTATTAAGGACTTGGAATTGAATGATCTTGCTAGTGCTATTAGAAATAGTAAGGGGAACAGTCTGAAGGTTTTCTTTTCTGCAAAAACACATAAGGTAGATGTCCCTTTCAAAACCATTGTGAGCGAAGGGGGGGGGGGGGGGGCTTGGCAAAAGAATGTTAGTCAGTTTTTACTGAAGAGCCTTAAGTGACTCACGGTTGTTGATCCTTTCCGCGTGAGGAAATCTGAAGAAGTCACTGAATATGTGAAACACAACGAGAGTATAGATTATGGCTTGTCTGTCGACGTTGAGAACTTGTTATATTCAGTACCTCAAGATAAGCTTTTAGTTGCATTTGGGAAGTGCATTGAACAGAGTGGCGAAAGCGATTTCCAAAACTCCGCTTGCTTGTCGGTTCATAATTTAACGCTTTTAGAATTTTATCTTAGTGTAACACTTATTGTTTTTAACGAGCAGCCTTTTCTGCAACGTAGAGGAATGTGTATTAGGTCTTGCGTGGCTCCGATTCTATGCGACATATTTTTAGCTCATATTGACAGTGCGCTTGATTTGGCTTTTAATGGGGGGAAGGTAATCAAAGTGCTTCGGTACGTCGATGACTTTTCAATTTTTTTAAAGAAAGATCGAGGACGGTTTCACTGCCCTTGGGAGTGTTTTAGATGTTTTTGTTCAAGCTGGGCAGCGTTTGAGTTTCACTCATGAATTGCTTGGAACTGAGGGGTTACAATTCCTGGATCTCAGGCTAAAATTTAGTATAGGCCATGTTTGCTGAGAGTACCTCCCACGGGTTAAGAAGTATCCCCTGCCTTTTGACTCTGCCCACTCTAAAATAGTAAAAAGGGGCATCGCATTACAATGTCTGAATGCTGCGCTCCGTAAGTCATACCCGCATTCAATGCAGCATAGCTTTCAAAATCAGATTGGTCGCCCTTTAGCAGCGGGATTCCCTGAATTGCTTGTTGTTGCGGCGGCCGAGTCTATCCTGCAGAGGGTAAAGAAGAGAGCTGCAGCGGAAAGGGCTGCGACCCAGCGATGGATGGTGAGACCCGTAGCCATGCCTTATATGCATCAGGTCTCGCACAACCTGAAGAAGGTCGCGAACAGGCATCGTATTCCTGTGGTCTTCACGGCTCCTAATAAGCTATCCAGGCTCTGCCCTCGAATTTGCGGTGACAGGAAAGAAGGTTGTCAAACAAGCCAAGATAGCCGCTTCGTGGGGTGTGTGACAGGAGTGGTATACTCCGTTCCCTTGTTGTGCGGGAAGGTGTACATCGGCCAAACCGAACGGTGCATAAACGACCGGCTCAGGGAGCATGCGCTAAAAGTTAAGAAAAAAGGACAAGTATGCACATTTGGTTGCCCACATCATTACGTGTGGTTGCGAGGCGCGATTTTATGAGACCACTATCTTAGGGAAATCAACAAACTACACGGCTAGAGTGGCTCTAGAAGCATTCTACATCCACAAGAACTCAGGTATTTGTATAAGCGAAGCGTCAATTCTTTTGCACAGCGCCGAACTGAACTGTGTGAACTCTGTTGCCTGAGGGACATAGTACTGTTAACTTTTTTAGATTTCTTTTTATCACCTCGCATGGGAAAGGGGCGTGACACTGGTGTACGTGGTTCACCTTATAAATCGTAGGGTTTGTTGACTGAAGTAAACGGTTGGTAGTAGCGCTCGTCCGCGTCTGTCGTGTCTTCGTGTGTGTTGTGCGTACTTTTTTGCGCTATGTCTGAAAGTAACTCGTGATATGTACTTGGGCCATGCGGCGGTCGCGACAGCACCATATGGGTAGATAATAGAGGAATAACGCAGAAATCAGTACGAAAATGTGTAATTTAACTGCCTGCTGAGCGGCGACAAATTTTCTGCACCCAAAATTAAGGAAGAGTGTTGCTTCGGTTCAAAAAAGAAGTAAAAGCGGGTAGATAAAAAGGAAAGAAAAGACCAAACGAAAGCCACAGATGATGCGGCAAGTTAAACTACCCAATATCCGAGTGTGTTTGTTGGGAAACGCCGCGAGGGCCGGGCTTTCTATAAACAAGGTCGGTAAAAATTGATAATTGATGTCCTCGTAATTTTGGTTTTCACACGATAGCTTTGATCATGATGCTACCTGTTTGAATAAACGGCGATAATTTCTGCGGATTTAGAAACTAATGAACAGTCATACGTTTTCATAATTACGCGTTTATGGACCTGAAGGAACAGAACTTTTACTTGCATTGATTTTTGCCGCTTCCCTATCTAAAGGACAAATTTCACTCGGCGGGCAAGTTTAGTGAAGCGGTCAATGACTTCGGACACGTTAATGCCGACGTCTCTGTGGACGTCGACATCCTTGTCGAGCCAGACCTTGTTGTCCGCAAAAAAGAAGCGCCTCAAAAATAGGCCGTTAACTTTCTTCTGTTTTCTCTTATTTTACTTTGCCTGCCTAACCATGTGTTCCTCAGACATTGTGAATCGCAAGTAGTTTTCTAATTTCATGTTAAAAATATACTATCTGCGCTTGAAGTGGTCACTGGAACGGTGGCTAGAATCTGAAGCCGTTTCTAGACATTTACATAGAACCTGCAGTCGCAATGAGAGAGGGCATCTATTCCGGTGCTAAAACGTAAAAGTACTCCTTCGATGTCGTTGGCATCCTTGTTTAGGTACCTTGCACAAACAGTAAACTGTTGGATACCAGAAATATCCGTCGTTTCGTCAGCAAATATGGAGAAGCGGCCTGCACCATTTACTTTTGCATCTAGGCTTTCTTTGATAATTTCACTACAAATTTCTATAATTTCGTTTTGTACATCTGGGCTCAAATGCGAGGTATCACTGGGGCAACATGCAAATGGTTCTTCAGATATGTATCTCCACAATCAGCTCCCAAATGAAGAAGCGCTCTGAAAATACCAATATTTTCAGAGGGGATTTGCTTAAATCTATAGGACCACTGTCCCTATGGCCACGGAGAGCCAGACCTTGTCGTCCGCGAAAAAGAACCGCCTCAAAAACAGGCCGTTAACTTTCTTCTGTTTTCTCTTATTTTACTTTGCCTTCCCTGGTCCAGCTGATTGATCACATCGGGCGCCCTTCCTGAAAATGTTTGGAGAAAATTATCAGCTGCCAGCTGGCAGTCACGGTCATATTTAGTATTTTCGTGTGTGTGGAAGATTGCGAGCGCGGCCTTCCATTTCTGAAACGGCTTGGACACGAGGGCTCCAGTGCGCGCATGTTAGCTCAAGTTTATAAGAACATTAAACCCATAAAGTTCCAGAATTGAAAATCTAAAGCACGCCTTTGGAAATGTCAGTGCATCCTTTCGCGTCATAAGTTTATGAGAACTTTTTACCCATAAAGTTTTGGAATTGAATTCCATGCACTCCGTAGATTCCGCGGCCGCTGCGAGATGACGCAACGCGCCCGCTCGCTATCGAAAAACCCTTGAAAGTTTGTGCTCGGATGGGGCTCCTTGCGTTATGCGAGTCCAGGTGCCAAGGGCGCTGCGACGAAATCCAGCCCGAGTTCGCAATATGCGTGCCGAAATGTGTTTTCGATCGTGAAAAAGACATTGTGGACAAAATCCAGAATTATTCCCGGCGCCGGTGGTTGTTTTGGTCGGTGGTGCATGCCAGCACGAAATAATTTCGGGGGGGGGGGGGGGTCTGAAGTCCCATCAGTCGTACTACTGCTACTACTACCCCTACTGCTACTACTATTACATGAAATACATTATTATTAAATAATTATTATAGAGGAAGTACAACAACAATGAAAGCTTTACGTGAGATCCAACGCAGTGATTTAGCATAATTGATGCGAATATTCCATTGCGATTATAGAAAAGTTTTCATGTGTTAAATTTGCCGATTTGATGCAGATTGACAGTGGAATCAACATTATCTGGCTTACTTATCGTGATTATTTTTTTTCATTTACCATAAACCACTTCTCCACTATTAAATCTCCTAAGCAAACTTTAGTGGACACTGGGCTTGGACTCCCGTGTACTGGTGAGGGATGGTGCCCCTGTATACGCAGGGCCTCTCTTATCCTCGCGCCACCAGCACCGCCGTTGGCCGAGCGTCGTCACGCCGTGACAAGTGATATAAGTCGTTCTACTCGGCACAGAGCAGAGAACATGGCGGAAACAACGCCGGTATACCACTTTCTTCAGCTCTTGTGCCATCCGTATCGGCAAAGGCGCGTTCCCACCACTGCGTCAGGAAGCACATCTGGTCGCTTAGGCCGGAGCAGCGGTCTCACTCCTATCGCGGGCACTCGAGCAATATAAACGCTTGCCCTCATCGCCGCGCAAGAACTATCTGCAGCAACTCTGAGCATGACGGGGCGCTGCGCACCAGGTCTGCGCAAATCGCAATGAAAGTGGGAAAGCTGTTTACTCTGCGCCGTACAGACGGACCGTTGTCGTCTACAGTAGTCATTAATGCGAAAGCATTACATGAGCCATGAGGCAGAAAAGCCGGCGTCATCCACAACCAGTGGTATGAAAAGTCAATGTGACTTCATCAGCGTCTTGAATGAAATCAGTAGTAATAGAGAAGATAGTAAATGGTATGACAACGTTAATTAGTAGTAATTATGGGTAGTTATTGTGAATTAAGGTGAATTACAGTGAAGTGAATTAAAGTTACAAGTTAGAGTAGGGTGACTTAAGGTGAAGTCAAGTGAATTAAGGTGAAGTAAACTAAATTACAATGAATTAAATTTGGTTTAGGTGGATTAAAGTGGATCACCATATCAACTCGTAGCTACTTGGCGATGAGTTCTGAATGGTTGTGGTATGGTGACTAATGAACGCAGAGAAAAGAAAGCGAAGGAAGGATCGCAAACAGGTTGTAATACTTAAGAAGTCTTTATTGGTAATGACTAAGAGAAGTCATAATGCTTTCGCATTCAAATCACGTAAGGATACTTAACGTACAATTTTTTTGCGCATATGAGCCGCCACAGGGCTATCGCTTTAAACCCCACCGCGCCTCTGCCCGCCATATAACGCTTTGCAGTAAACCTTCTCTGTGATAGCGTTCATGATCCACCAATAAAACCCGCCATGTTTGGCTACGTCATAGTGCACAGCTGTCGCTTTAATATCAACAATCTTTTTAATCTTCGGCGCGAACGTCCGTCACATCCAATTATCCTAGCGTTGCAACGGCAGCCCCTGCCGCATCCGAGTTTCACCCCACCGCCCGTATATTTCGGCCGGCAACATGCTGCACTGTCAATGCTTGAAGGGGTTTGCTGCGTCACCGCGCGAAGCTCCCCTCGTTAGAAACCGGCGTAGTTTCTGCGCGCGCTAAGAGTGCATGTTTATTTCCCCTTAAACACTACGATTAGCAACATCTAGGTTTAAAAATTTAATTAAATTTTCGGCTTTTACGTGCCAAAACCACGATCTGATTATGAGGCACGCCGTAGTTAGGGACTCCGGAATAATTTGGACCACCTGGGGTTCTTTACCGTGCACCTAAATCTAAGTACACGGGTGTTTTCACATTTCGACCCCATCGAAATGCGGCCGCCGTGGCCGGGATTCGATCCCGCTACCTCGTGCTCAGCAACCCAACACCATAGCCACTCAGAAACCACGGCGGGTCGGAACAGATAGGGAATTGAAATGAATCACATGCATCAAAGTTTGCATTGCGAGTATAATGAAGTACATTTTTAGTTTTTTTTCTTGCAATTTATGATATATGACAGTCTTTGTGATGACTTCAATTTCCTGTTTTACGTTTAGGCTACTGACACTGCACAAACTATATTTTTGTCATAATACGCAATACAGGCACCAGAGTACGGCTCATAAACACATCGGTATAATGAGGTGTAATTTGTGGATACATTTCTCGCTATGGGTAATATAGGAGCTCCTTTCTCGCAAATATGTGTCTTGGGTCAGAGCGCTTATGCTGAAAGTGGACTGATTTTCCGCGCCTTCCGTGGAGCTACCGAAGTGACTGTGAAAGCCTTTCGCTGTTTAAAGGCTTAAACCTTTCGATGCCAGGCGCCTGAATAAACACAAAGAACGTGCTCGTCCGGAACCAAAAAAGTCGCAAGCATCATGAAAAGGTCGGCATTACCCTTCTATGGGTTAGTCGCGTCCTTGACAAAAAAAGAAAAACCGGGGAGTCAGAAGTCATTTGTAACGACGGGTGGTCGTTCTTATCGTGATCACACATGACGACTTGCGCCAACGTACCGCGCTTTGTCGGGAAGCTGTGATGGTTCATTCTTTAGAAAGGGTATTTATTTTTTCCGCAACGTAACTAACGTCATCGGGGCAGATTTAAAAATACAAAGGTCACGAGTCAGGCGGTGGTACCTAGGTTAAATGAACGCCCGAGAAAGATGGACTTGTAGTCGCTTTCTTTTGAAAACACTGATAACGTTGCAGTTTAAACCACAATAGAACTTCGTACACAGTATTTTTACCAACAGCTTAACAGAGGGCTACTCAGTCGTGATATTATTAAACTTATAACTTTTCAGCAGAGACACTCTCACATGACTTCAACATATATACAATAAAGGGCTCTGTAATTTCCACCGTGACTTAACCTAGGTACGTTGGCGTACTTCATGTAATAATCCCAGTCAGCCTACTCACATATACCGCATTACTAATCACATCTACCATGGCCTCGGCTACATCCAAAGAAGCAATTGCCTACCTCTGCTCATTGCTAAAGATTCGGTAGGCGTAAGACAGGCCAAAATTCGAATATGAATGCCCTGTATGGAATTAGCATGGAACCTTCAGTGATATAGAGCGTATGCATTACACTCGAGTCTGTCCAGAAACGGGCAGTAACATTATTTACTCTGACTATTCACTTATCATCAGTGTTAATAAACAAAAAGCATGCTGAGCTTCTATCGCTAGGTTTGCGTCGTGAAGTCACCTGACCTTGCACAAGTTCTACAATTCTACGCTCTAATATTCCATCATCAAGAGCTCGGCGCTTGTCATCACGTATAAGCTAAGAAGCAGCCTGGCCTTCAGAACGTATAGTCAGCGTCCAAAGCTTTCGCACGCCTCAAGCTGAAAAAATATTATATTTCTACGCCTGAGGCACGCATCGTGGCATTCGGATTTACAGCGTATACTGGTCTAGAGTAAACAAAAGTTTTGCATATTTTACTGGCTGTGGGCGTAGCTGCGTTGAAAATGAACTTATTCGCAGAATCTCGGCCGCGTAAACTTTTGAAGGTGACTGTGCCATTGAACACCTGTATTTTCTTTATTCTGCACACATTTTTTAATGAATGGCCTTCCAGCCAACGTCATGCAATGCTTACACCTGGTTAATTTTCAGGACAGCCATCTCAGACATGATGTATTAAGTGTAAGAACTGAACTACTATGTAGTCCGTCATTATTATCACCAATGAGGTGTAATAAATTTGTAAACAAATAAAGGATAATAACATTGCCTATGAAATTTTACTCAAATCTCAGGACTACTTCAAAATTTCGCCTGTTCGTCTTTTTTACCTCCCTATGCTTTCTAGGAAACTGAAAGGGCGAAAATCAAGTGTGAAATTGACATGTCCTGTGGCACCATGGCAGAAAAGGCAAGGTTTGGCTTAGTAGGACCATGTGAAAGGTTCAGCTGCCATTGTGCTACTCACACACAAGGAACGACACTTTTGTATTTTATTTATAGGCAGTAGACAAAATGATAGATGATGCTCAGTGCACGCTGGCGTGATCATGACAAAACGACCGTACCGATATGGGTCATAAACGATTCTAATAAAGGAACATTTCTGCAAACCATCACGGTCCTTTCTCATGTTTCTTCAATTATTCAAACATGTTAAATTTAGGGTAGGAGAATATTCGCACAGAATTACTAAAGAACTGCACCAGTAATTATATCATGGTGCTGTGACCTGATTCAGGAATAGAGTTAGTCAAGAACAGAACAGCAAAATGCTATATGGCAACTTCGGTAATTGTAGCCGAAAACAGTGTCTTCATGCACAACTTTGTGGGCATAATTCAAAAAGGGTGTGGTCTGTGATTGGAGTCGTTCTCTATTTTTACACGACAAGCTAGATTGACACCTCCCAGAGTCTTTTCGCATAATTTCCAATACTTCTCTGCGTAAGTTGTGGTAAAAGGGTAAAAGGATATGAAGACCTTTAGTATTTCTGGAATTTTGTGAAGGTATGTGGGAATGGTTCAAATGATAGGACACGTGCGGCGCATATTGAGGGTAGAATGTTTATGTTTCGAGGTACTGGTTTGAACTAAGCAAACAACCTTGTGCATTAATTCGGATAGCCTTCATTTGCACTGAAGGTCAGGTATACGCGAAAATTCTGCTTTGAAATAATGCAAATATACTCAGTCAAATTGCTTCAACTGTATTCCTTTGTAAAAATACTACTTCTGGGGCTGCAGCCAACTTTTCTACTTCTGTGTCTTTTAATTGCACACACTGGACGCTATTTATTTTTGTGGTACGTTTCAAGCCGCACAAGAGTTGCACAAACACGCCTTTCCCAAGACGTAGCTGAAAAGGCAAGATATTTCTTAGTAATGTCTTCATAAATATTCACCTTAAGAAAGAAATGTACTTTCAAAACACGTTACCTGGGTTTATTCTCCAAAATACAATATACCTAAACTGCAAAAGATGTTTGGAAGCACGTTCGCATGTTCTCGAAACCAGCCAGCTATTCTTTAGGAAGACGTTGGTAAAGTAAAAAGAAACCAAACAAGAACCGTAACCAAATGTCCTGCACTTCGGAATATGCAATCGGGTGGAAAACTGCCAAACTAAGCAGCGACAAAGTGATAAGAAGAAGCGCGGCACAGCTGGCTTCGAACCTGCGAACTCACGATCGTGCTTATCAGTGATCTTGATCTGTGGTCGCTCAACACGCTCGGCTACCGCTTCGAAGGGCTGCTGTTGGCGAAAATTAGGCTTATATATGTACCACAATAAATTCCGCGACCTTGTTATGAAACACTGCGATTTTGGAACGACTTCTTTGCAATTTCAAGAGCTGCTGCTGCAACTAGCTGAAAGCTGATTCATTGAAGTTGATAAATCCCCAGGAATACATCAGTAAATGCAATAGGTTCTTCGCTAATTGCTTTTACTGGCCAAAAAAGCCTCCAAAATGTTGGCTTTTCAATAGACTCCCATAATTGAAACTTCGCCCGCAATTTGGAACGAGTTTTCTGCCGTAAGTAATGGTACCACTTGCATGATATTTCGGGCTAAGTGCCTAGAGCCTATTTCCACGGGAATATTTTAAAAGATGGCTTCTATGATTAGTTATTTGGAAAAAAACGACGCTCTCCCATAGAAAACGCGTATGTTTTCAGAGGCGGCCGCTAGAGGCGCTGTTCGGCGATGTCCCAAATTCCTGGTAATGTAGAACAACTTTACACGCCTTTAATTTCAATATCTTTTTATTTTAGTCTCATTGTAACTAGTGTATGCTACATACCGGGGCCGGATTCACAAAAACGTTCTCACGCTAAAACTGTTCGCAGAAGCAGGTGTCAGCCAATCGTGGTGCAGCACTTACGTTCGAAAAGCTTTGTGAATTCGGCCCCTGGTGCTTTGTTTCTCTGTTTTAGATCTTGTTTGGTTTGGGTATCACTTATAATGTTACCTTGAAAAAAGTTTTAATGCGTGTATACATCCTCCCCGCTATAATCCTCCTCGAGCGAATATGGGACTGTGTGATAAATAAATGAAAGGCTCTTCCAGTGACTGAATTGTCCTGGTTCTGTTTTCAAGAAGGCTTAAATGTGCGTGCGATGAGGCGAAATTTAGTCACGGTGTTACGCAGGCTAATAACCAAAGTGGGCCATGCTGCAATAAAACATATACGTACCGCGGCAAATATACACAGGCTTCAAGCGTTGAGTTGTACGAACAATGCTGAAAATGTGTTCCTATAATAAAGTTTTACCCCATGGCCTGCATATTGGTTCTTGGTTCACTAAAGTCATGTTATTCTATTGATGGTCTAGTCGTATGCACGCCGTCATATGCAACAGTTGTCGCCTTGTGTCACCCTTGAATCACCTGTTAACAATAAGATTTTCTAACTTAGTGTGTCCTAGTGGTTTTTCCCACATTCCTTTGGTGCGAGATATCATTTTGTAGTTGGATTCATGATCTGTCTCGTTAGCGAATTTATTGTAAGGATAAGACCATGCCGCGTGCAGTTGGGCCTTTTCTGTGTGCTCTATTATGTCTGACTAGCGGCATTTTCAAGCCTAGTACATTAAATAAAAGAAGCAAAACAATGCAGCACTTACACCATTGAACATTCATTTGAAGAGCACAAATTTTTCATGTGCCAAGAAAATAACAATGTAAGGGTGTGTAAATGGTGTCATGCCACTCAAAAAGCGCTTAGCATTAACGAGAGTGCATCAATCAGCTGCTGAATATTGTATTTGACCTGTTTTTTTCCCGAATCTCTACACAACGCCGCCACACACGTCGCACTGCGGGAGAATAATACTGTCGAAAATGTTAACTTCCTATTGGGAATGCTTATTGTAACCAGAAAAACAAATTCTGCCGATTTTTTTCTAGGGCAGCATGGGCTTGAAAGAAAGCAAGTGCTAAGATCCAAAGACAAAGAGTTGATAGACGGTCACTATCCACTTTCAAAAGCACAAAGCCAATTTGCCTTGTTTGTGGTAAGGTTGTGACTGTTAGTTGACCGACTAGGGGGGTGGGACGGTTTTTTGTCGAGAAAACAAAAGTAGTAGCCCTGGCATTGTCCGATAAATGACCATACCCTGAGAGTCCACGTCTCGGCCGCACGAGAGTGGAGCCACGTGTGCAACTTTCAACAAAAAACGACTACAGCGCAAAAGCTTGTAATACTCACCTTCGCGCACTACCGTTAAATGTCGCACGTTTAATAAAAGGAAAAGAAAGATGGATAGCACTGTGCTTTTTGATCACCTCGGAAGGGGACTACTTCCCAGAACGCTGAACGCAGATGACTCTACCTACTGCAAAAATGTTTAGGTGGTTCCGTCGAACGAGGAAGTGACGTTACGTTAATGTACTGAGACGCTGCCCAAAACAAACAGGAAGAAAACAACAAGAGACGGGAAAGAGCGCACACAACCTAATACCACCATTTTTGGGCACTTGTACTTTGGATTCACTTTTAAAGCAACGGCTTGCGCGAGAGAATATATCCATTTTTCCAACAAGGAATCGACCCACCACCCGAAATTTACAACATCTCTATGCCACCGTATCCGCAGTGGCAGACACCAAGCTGCTTTTTGTAAACGACACGCTGTGCCCCATTTGCTCGAAAAAAATTATCGGCACTCAGTCGCAAGAAGACAGAACTGCGCCTGCATTCGAAACTTGTATGTGTATTGCGCCTGGCTTGAGCGTAATAAGTAATAATAATATTAACTACAATAATATTAACAATAAGGTCAATTTCACCCGACAGGCGAATCACTGATTCCGACAGAAATTTATTAGACAGCTGTGCAAACTAAGGTTAGTCGTTTTATCAGCTGCATAAACTGCTGTAAACATTTACTTACTAACTAAATTAACCTGCACGTTGTCACGCGCGCACAATCACACACGAGCACATCTCTCTCGATAAGCGCGGACACTCGCTGTCAAAACGATGGCGTGGGGGAGAGCGGCAGCAACAGCGAGCGAATTGTCCATCGTGCTACTTCTAGCTTCAACGCTAACTAATTGCGCCGAGAATACACCGCACATGAAGGCATCAGGGGCGCTATAACGAAAAGCTATTGCAAACTGCTTCTATTCTATTTTTGCAATCAGGCATCCACGATTGCCCAACTTCACTTGTGTTTCGCGCAACCTAAAGGAAAAATATTAGCGTAGCTTGCACGGGAGGCGCAATGCTACAGAGAAAGCGGAGCTGATGGGCACCTAGCTTGGCATGGCTTTTGGGCTAGGCTAAGCACTACCGAGTCATCCCCAGCATTTTCCGGAATTTATTGATCATTTATCGATTATCGATTAGCTGCTGGTTGACTATCGATTGTCAATCGATGAGAGACTAAGCTTAAGTAGTCCCAAACATGCTTATCTAGACTTAACCAGGCTCAGCTTTGCCAGTTCACAGAGGTGTGTGTCATTGCGCTTGGACCCTTTCTGCACTACCGCCAGGATCGGCCCACAATTTCTGTCCGCAGGTTACGGACTAACGCTCGACTTAAACAGCTCTGCTGTTAAAAAACCACGAGAGCTACTCACTCTTATATGACGTGTGCACACTAATTATGCATGTGAGACCAAACAACAAAAAAATATTATTTTTAGATTCTATGCCTTTTTACCATCAGCCATCCGCAATTGGTCAAAAGTTTTCGGGCTGCGTCCACTTCGCCTGTCTGTCACTTGACGTCCAAAAACCGTGAAAAATCACTGCGTCAAAGTGGCGTGTACGCATTAAAGATGCATTATTACGCCGATCAAAACTTAATTTTCTTTTTAATAGCCGGACACTGCCCCGTTCCGACATCAATACAAGGTGGGTACCCGCTGATCGCTCTGGCACTGGCTAGTCGGAGCTGCCGTGGAGAATGGATTTATTTGCCTATTTCAAAAATTTTGCGTGACATTATATGGTTGTAGAGTCCTTTCAGCACGTAAATGACATCGCTATGTAAAATTTTCTTCACTGAAGATTCGTTTTAGCTGCATTGTTACGTTTCCGTGGCACGCCGACGTGATTTTCTAGCAGACACCGAAAGCTAAGTAAGAAGAAGCAGGGCAAACGCAGACGCCGGCAACACCCTGCTCATCAGGTTATCTACTTTCACTGCGTTACCGCCTCCACTTCTGCGTGCTCATCGCCCTTGGTCAGCCAATCAGGTAAGAAATATATGTTAAGTTAGGCAATGCTATTCCTTTTGAAAGCAAACAACAGTGACCTCCTATAAAATAGGAGAGCGTTTCAATAGCCTTCTCAAACAACGCTGCGAGTCACCGCCCGATGCTTGCGTTGGCGGTTACGTAAATTGGACATCAGGAGATTAGAAGGAAAACAGATTGGAATAGGTTTACGTTATAGGGTCCCAGCCATCGGCCCGCCTAGACTTTGTACCCAGCGCAGATCGCTTTCTAGTTCGGGGCCGGGCGGCCGTGCTCAGCCACGTCATACGTAGCCGCCACGGGAGTAAAACGTCCCCCACTTTCCCTGCGGCCTTGTGCGCGATGGAAGACGGAGCGCTTTTTCCCCGCCTTCCTCCCTTGCGCACGCGAGACTGAGCAACCATTCTTTGCTCACCCTCTCACGCTTTCACTTTACCCACACCATACGGCGCGCGGCCACGATGTTATCGCACTTGGACATTATACGAAACATCACGCCATCGACGACGGCGGAAATGTGCCTGGAGTGTCCATATATTTGCCGTCGCAATAAAATTATGTGGATCCGACTCAGTGTGGGAAGCACAGTAAGCGAAGCTTTCTCTGCTGTTTGCTTTGACTGACAATAGTACGCGGTGATCTTAACAGTGAATGTTTAATTTCTTCAGCATTTAGTGCAATGCGAGAGTGGTGAGTTGATGTTCTGCGTGCACCTGTTTGTCCGTGTAATACACACAATACACAGCCAGACGTGCTTGCTTGAGGCATTGTTGTGCGCCGTTTTTCATAACCTTCGAGATTGAGCCACCAGGCTCCTCAGATGAATCTGGCACGCTTCCACTCGCACCGGCAACATACGGCATCCGGCCGCGATGTTATCGCACTCGGACTTAGCACGGAACATCGCTGTGACAGCGAAGGCGACGCGGATGACGTCGGCGTAAATGCGCCTGGAGTGTACATATAACTGCTTTCACAATAATAATAAAAAAAATTGTGTACGGGAAATACCGCTGTCATAAACTAGAAGCTTGTTTCCCCACTGTACGACTGAGTTTGTGGAGAAACAAACGCGTTGTATGTTTTCTTCGTATTTCCAAGCGATTTGGTGCGACTGCATTTAAAAGCCCGGAATCAGGTTAGTCATGTCCGAACGACCGTCAGACCAGTGTTTTGTTGCGCTACGAGGACATTGTAAGAGTCACCTTACGAGAGGAAATATTCCCGACAAGGCGGGGCTCCGAGAAGTATTGTCAAGCGATTACCTATTTGCGCAGCTAAGCAATCGTCTGGCTCACAGCAGGCCCTACAACAATTGACCCGGTGTAGTTCAGCGGTTGCGGCTCCACTTTCTCAAACCTTCACAACCTTACCTTCGCGTATAACGTGCGAGATTTGCGTACACTGAACAGGCACGCATGATTTTAGCTATACTTCCAAACTGATAAAAGAAATCACGCAGAAACTCCTCTGGGAGTTGCCTAAGTATGCACAAGCATTGTGCCGCTTGCTAATCCTTACGCTGCCCGGTGTCATCATCAATGTTATGAAACTTGATTCGACCAGCATAAACCCTTATAAACCGTCATCGCTCGTTATCAACCTTATCGAACACGATCCGACCATTATGAACTATTATCGGTCCTTATCAACCTGGATGTCCAGCTAAGCTGTTACAAAACCACCACTACAATTGCTGAGGGAGCATGCAATGTTTTATTCATGGTTCGGATGCTTGTTTTGAACTTGTTCTTTATTGAAACGTGTGCTGTTCTGTGTATTGCATGGGTGATCTCAATGAATGTATGCGCTGTTCGCTTCACTTAGCTGAGCGCTTGTAGCCGCTGCCTTACGTGGTTATGAGCCATTGCATTCGTCTTACGTGACGGACGGACAAATTTCTCATTTGGTAGGCATAGAAATGCTTATGCATTTAAAACTAAAACGGGATGGTTTATTAAACGAGACGAAGCTGCTGATTTTCGCTGTAACACGGGGACTATCTTTTTCTCTTTATTTCGTTCCGTCGCGCGTTCTATAGATCATGAGTTTTTACTTTCAATTTGTTTTTACACTGATAATATTCAAAGCTTCGCATTGTCGGCACATTGCACTAAACACACGTAACACACGTAACAAGTAAACACTTAACAAGTAACACGTAAACACACGTAACAAGTGCTCTATTTGGCGATGTGCTTTTGTGTCAAAAGTTTGCCTAATACTAAATCTGTCTAAGCACGTTATCTTTCTAAATACCAAATGAAACACTTTACCATGCACCGAAACTTGAGAAAAAGGGGGGCTCGCAACCAGGCTTCGCGCTTCGATGCCACTCCATAAAGCCATTTGGCCCGCTCCTTCTTGCAGAATCTAACACCATCATCTTTCCTTATACGTCATGGCGCAAATACGCATCACAGCTGCACATTCGTGTCCATTTTTAACATGGTCCGCAAGCTCTTTCGCATCAATTCCACGGCGGACGAATCTTTTGCCCCTGTAGAGATGCTTTGCCGCATAGTAGCCAAACAAAAGCACCCCAGGAAAAAAATTCAGCAAGCGGATTAAAACCAAACTGGACCTACATATATAGAGAGACCTAAAGTATGTGCCACTAGAGTGCAATTAGCGGATGAGTTTTACTGTGCTGCAAATTACATTTTAAAATCACCCCATGCATTTTCAATGGGTCTACAAAAGTGCCCCAGGAAAAAAATCCAGCCAGTGGAATTAGACTACACTCGACATATACCGTGAGAACGTTGTCGGGACTTAGTGCCTAAAGTGCAAATCGCGAAAAACTAGCCATTGCTCAGTAATAAATTTTAAAAAATGCTTCCCATAGAGTTACGCCAACCGCATCGCCCCATGGTCGGCTTCGCCGCAGTAGTCGATGTCCCAGATTGCTGGACTTGACAGCAAATTGTACTTGGACGCTTACTGTTCTTAATTTGTGTTAAAGGCCGGCGTTCTCAAATTACGCCAACCATTCAGCTAGGCGTAGACGACTGTTATTTGTCGTCAAATCCACTCATCCGCGGATCCTATTGTTCTTCAGAAAAGATCTTGATCGCGACAATAACTGTTGTTTAGCTTGTCAAATCACCCTGAATACATTTACAGGTAAACATTTGCATTCCACCTTCAGTTACTCGCTTGACAACTGCCTCGTCACTCATGCATCCTTATACCTTGGCATTCTTCTAACACCTAGCTTGTCGTGTTCTGACCACACAGAAAAAATAACAGCTAACACCTCGCGCACGCTGGACGGTGTAAAACGGAACCTTCGAGGTGTTCCGTCCTTCACAATAAAGCTTGCGTATAAAACATTAGTCCACCCCAACTAGAATTCGCAGCTTTAATTTTGTTATCTCACTAGGCCTATTTAATCCACATTTCCGAGTCAATCCAAAACCGTGCTGCACGTTTTGTTGCCAGAGATTACAACACATGTTCGAGCTTAGCTTACTTAGCTCAGATTCGCTTAACGAGCTTAGCTTAGCTTAGTTCTCATTCCCCTTAACATACTTGCAATCACACCGCAATTTAGCGTTACTTTGTCCCCTACATAAAATTATTCATAGTGAGCGCCCGTCCACCTTGACTCTCGTTCGTCCATTCTGCACATCTAGGCGCTTGCACAATCACGTCGTCTACCACTGCATTCTTGGTCGGAATATTTTATCTGCCTCGTCTGCTTTGCCACGTTCCAATGAACATTGGGATGGTCTTGCCGATGACATCACTAGCATTGACGATCCGGCAGCATAGAGACAACAGATCTGTGTAATATTGGGGTAGTGTTCTGATTTGCTGATTTGCTATACTCGGGGCCCCTGTGGTTCATCTTGTATTATTATTCGGCCTCAATCTCCGGTCTTGTAGCATCATATCCATGATTAGTTGAGATAGCAGTGTGGCTGCCCCGGAAAGACAGTTGTCCCGCGTTGAATATGCTGATCAGGGGCCCTGTATTGTTAAACTGTCCCAATATGTTTTATTCCCATTTTCTCGCGTGAAATTTACATAACCGCCGACGCAAGCATCGTGCCCTGGCTCACCGCGTTGGTTAAAGAGCCCAATAAAGCGGTCTCCCCTTTCACAGGAAGTCACTTTGGTTACTTTCAAAGCGAATAGCATTGCCCTACTTGACAAATGTTTCTTACCTAATTGGATGACCAAAGGTGAGTAGCACACAGAAGCAGAGAGAGTTTCGGTGGGGCGGGGCTAGAGCAAGGAAAATAGACAACCTGATGAGGATGTGTCGGAGTCTGCGATTGGCCAGCTTCTTCTTGCTTACCTTTCGGTGTATGGCAGAAATTCGCAGCGGCGTGTAAAGGAAGGATAAAATGCAGCTCAAACAGATCCTCAGCGAAGAAACTTTAGCAGAGTAATGTCATGTACGTACCGAAAGGGCTCTGTTACACCATACTGTCACACAAATTTGTTATTATACTTATATATCTTGCTGGCAGGCGCAAGTAGCCAGTGCCAAAGCGATCGGCAAGCAGCCATCTTCTATTCATTTCGGAACGTGGCAGCACCTAGGCTATTCCGAAAATAACTAATTTTATTCGGCGTATTAATACATCTTTAATGCGGTACACGCCACTCTTCGCCAGACAGGCGAAGAGGGCGCAGCCCGAACCTTTTGACCAATGGCGGAGGGCAGATGGCAAATGAATTTTTTTTGTTCGGTCTACTCATGCATGATCTGTGTGTACACGTCACATCAGATGACGAGCTTTCGCTGTTTTCCTGACGTTGTGTGACGGACGAGCGAAGTGGGTGCGGTTTGAAATCATTTTGACCAATCGTGGTGGGCTGACAGCAGAAATCGAATAGAAAAATTTGTAATAGCTTTACGTTAAAACTCCCCAGGGGTGTTAAGCAGGCTCCCCTGCGCTTCCTCGATGGCAGTCTTTGAAAATACATAGCGTGGAACGCAAGCAATAATAGACAATAAATCTGGAGATAAAGCTGCGTATGACAACGCGACCGCACCGCGCACGTGGTGCACAGCGCTTCCTCCTTTCAAACATAGAAGGCTCAAATATTAAGGTTGTTTCATTGAATTGGCAGTTATTCACACCGCATTATTACCTATTTCAACAATTCTACTGTTCAGCAATGTAAGTGGTAAAGTAAGTATTTATGGAAAGGCTGACGTTGTTTCGACATTGTAATATGAAGGAATTGTGAAAATATAGAGGCATCATTAAAAGTTTTTTTTTTTCATTTGGCTGTAGGCATGAGGGTTAAGTACAGCTCCATGATGCAACGTAGCATGAAAGGGGACTTTAGACAAAGTTGATACAAGGTATTCGAAAAGTTTTCCTATGAAATGTTATAAGCGCCTAAAAACTAATATTACCAAGAAAAGCACTTGGATGACCTGGGAATATAGAGCCTGCGTGAAAACATTTTCCTGCATGGTAATTCGCTCAAAACGCAGGCTAGGAGCACGCGATCGTACAGTGCTCTCTGAGTCAAGTTCGCGGCGTTCAGGCTAGGGCGCACAGCAATTATTTTCTTTGCGGATGCCGTTAATACCTGCTCAGTTATAGACGTAGGCGTGCACAGCGTACTTTTTATTATACAGGGGAAATAGAAAGTGATTGGTAAAACTTGTGAGTGTATTGCCATCTAGCGGATCAGTTTTATTAGGTGAATAGAATACCTTAGTGTATGATCGCAGACGACATTCCCATGGACACGATCTGGGAGCCATTAACCAAGTTTTCTCCTTAATTACTTGTTTTGCTGCAGCACACTGGCGCCATGACTCAACGATGGTTTCTGCGCGCCTGTGCCTGTGTCTGCGTCCGCCATTCAGCATCTCGATACGTTTACGAAGATTAACATTTTGGCGGCAAATCTTCTGGCAGGACGTATACCAAATGCGCCCATTGATACCGCTAGGACGGTGATTTCAAACAGCGAATGAAGTCACTTCTGGTACAAAATGAGCGTGTAGTCGCCCCACAAATACTCATCGTAGCCTATAAATAAGTATTGCTATTGCTTCGTTATTATATTGCACAAGACATAGCACTCTGAAAAAAGTTACCATTTATTTTTGCTAATTTACGTAACACTTATGTGATCGATTTACCCGCCACTGAATAAATTATCACGGCTTACGCACAGTTAAAAAAAATAAGGTCTATTTTCAGAACACTCTACAAAGGAATTGTCGCTCATCCCGAAAACAGCGTCATCGATAAATATATCAATGACACAACCCCTTCATAAAACCGCGAGGAGTAACTCAACAGCTCCATGATGCAAATGCATCATGCAGATGGCAAATGCAGGAATCACCGAGGCTATCTGAAAATGTCATGACGGAGCTGCATAAGGGAATTTATAAATGCAACTGTATTGAAACTTACGCTTCAGTTCTCAGGCTGAAAATACGGTGTACGCTCGGCAGTTTATGACAAAATGTCTATTTCATTTAGAACCCCTATAATTTATAGTTCGCCGCAAGAATTATCGGAGTAGAGTACATAGAGACAGCAATGATTACACATTTTAATATATGCCACTGCAAAAAATATTGGAGAAAACTGGAAAATAATAAAAACGTTCTGTCATGTTAAAACTGAAAGATGATAATGTAAGCACATATTTTGATAATCGCACAAAATATAGCTACCGATCCAGTCGAACGTTTCGCAATAACAGAGATTTCTCAGTTAGTTGTAGTTTCTTGCTTTGACTGATTTTCACTCTGTTTTACTTGTAATTTCTTCGTAAAAGTGTTTCCTTCAATAAATGCATCACACTGTTCAATAAAATTAGCTTTGCAGTCACAACTTCTCATTCACACGACGTCTGTTTTCCTCTCGTTTGCTTTGCGCTTGTGTAGAATTGAGAGCGGAGAATTGCTGCTGACAACGAAAGTTAGCGCTGACATTGAGACAACTCTTCTGTTAGGTGTCTCATGGTTAGCGCCAATTTTGATCGTCAGCGATGAAAGACTATGAAAACCAACAATTTTGTGTTCTAGATAATTTTCTGGACGATTCCGTCATTTGCATCATTAGTACTCCACATTTCTCTGACGCCACCGTGTCAAAGCCCCGATTTTGAAGATGAGTGAGCGTGCGCTGAAATTACGACTAACCTCTGCCGCACCTTTTATCAGAGCATAAAAGTGTACATGAAGCTTTAAAATAGTGTAATAAAGTTACCACTCCAACAGTTTTTGTACATCATGTCGCTATAAAGATATGTTTTGTTAAGCTATTGTTTCACGGTACATGTTTACGCCCAGAGACATCTTGCACAAATATTTCAGCCACAAAACAAACGAATAAACATCAAACACCTGTGATTAAGTGACTTAGGATATTAGGAGCATAACGTCTTAACGAACCGCAGAATCAAAATCGAAATGATGCAGCGACTATGCCCACGTGCGTAGAGTAGAGAGCCGTGATGCCTACTTGTCGGTATGGACGAGCACGGCATTAAATATTGGAGAAAACTGGAATATAATAAAAACGTTCTGTCATGTGAAAGAGCCCAACGGAGTACAATGGCGTCGAGTTAAACACATGCATTTTTTTCCTTTCTTCAGGGGAGGGAGGTTCAGCTCGTTTATTCTAGGAAACTGCTAACACAATCTGGCGCAAACTACTGCCAGCTGACTGTATGATAGCCAATGTCCGCGGGATCCGATAGGTAGTTATGAAAATGGTGAGGACCCGCAGGGGCGTCTGCGCAAGCAGGCGTTGGTGTGTTGCGACACCACGGACCCGAGCACAGGGGGATTCGACCCTCCCGCGTCTAACCGTGCGCGGCTTAGCCGTGTCCGGGGAAAAGGGGATCCTGGAGGTTGAGCCGAAGCCGGGTGTTTGGACCTTTATGGCCCCCCGGTGGAGGCAACACACCTCTTTGGCCTCGGCTTCACGTAGACGGCACCTCCGGACTGACCCACCCGGGGGAAATCGGTAGTTGCCTTTTCCTGTCTCTCTCTCCCTCCAACCTTCGTCTTTCTTACTTTAACTCTTTCCTGTCCTCTCTTTATTTTGCTTTCACTTCCGACTTCGCGGGCTGCAAGGGTAAACCTTGTGCATTATAACCTGCCTTGGGTATATGTATTTGGTTATAGTGGTGGCGTACAGTTGGCGTTTGCAGGACCTGTCTCTTACAGACTCTGCAGCGTCCCCTTGTTGGGCTCCATGGTGGGTGGCTGGCACCACCGCCGAAACTCATCCCACATATATGGATAGCTCCTTTCCTGCACTTGCTGATCGCCGCCCGAAACGGGGGCGCACCGAAGAAATATTCCAATTTTTTGGCCGACAAATTGAGAACTTTCCACGATACCACATGGTACATAGTGAGAAAACTGACAAGTCCGTGAGAGTGATCTCACCCTTTATTGTTGCAAAGACTCTGACAGAGACTATATAGGACCAGGTTACAAGGCGACGAAGATGGCCAGCGGTGATCTCCTTCTGGAACTCCGCGATAAGAAACAACATGATAAACTACAGAATCTAGTGTCGTTTGGAAATCTTCCTGTGACTGTGACCCCGCACCGCACCATGAACACCACCCGCGGTGTTATTTCTGATGACGACATGTTGGAGCTCACTGAAGATGAACTTCTGGAAGGATTTAAGGAACAAAATGTTTTGGCTGTAAAACGAATCAAGATGAGGCGCGATGGTAAGGAGATTCAGACAAAACACATAATTCTTACTTTTGGTTCAAGTGTTCTACCCGAGACCATTGAGGCCGGATACGTCAAACTACGTGTCAGGCCATACGTGCCAAACCCGCTCCGATGCTTCAAGTGCCAAAGATTCGGCCACAGCTCGCAGAACTGCCGAGGCCGACTGACATGTGCTAAATGTAGTGCCTTGGAACACACATCTGAATCGTGTGAAAACTCTGTCCGCTGTGTGAACTGTGATGGGGAGCACGCCGCATACTCGCGGTCCTGCCCGTCCTGGAGGAAAGAAAAGGAAATTGTAACTATAAAAGTGAAAGAATATATTTCATTTAAAGAGGCACGAAGGCGGGTGACCTACCTGTCTAAAACCAGCTTTGCCGATGTGGCGCGTCAGGGGGCAGCGTCACAACGGTCTCCGGCTGCTGTCCGGCTCACACGTAGTGAGCCGGCGGTGACGCCATCCGGCCCCTCGGCGGCTGCAGCTACCACTGCTCCGCCATCTCACAAGAAGGGGCGGGGCCATCGACCTCCGGGCTCGTGGCCTCAAAGGTCTCGTCCATCGAGACGAGGCCCTCACGTCAAACACTGCGCTCGCAAGAGCGCGTCTCCAGCGCCTCGCAAGAGCCGATGGACACAACAACCGGTCAGACGGCGCCACCAGCGCCTAAGGATCTCCGCGAATCTCGCGATCGCTCCAAAAAAGAAAAACCCCGCATCACAGGGCCCGACAAGAGCTCTGTAAGCTAATTTACAGTCCCTTCACACACAGCACAAACCTCTTTCTCAATATGGACACGCAAATATTGCAATGGAATGTTAGGGGACTTCTCCATAACATCGATGACGTTAAAGAGCTCCTTCATAAATATAGTCCGAGGGTGCTGTGTGTCCAGGAGACGCATCTCAAATCAGGAAACACAAACTTTTTAAGGCAATACGCCGTTTTTCGTAAAGACCGTGACGACGCTACCGCCTCGTCGGGCGGTGTCGCTATAATTGTAGATAAAGGTGTTGCCTGTCAACAATTAAACCTCCGAACTTCCCTTGAAGCAGTTGCTGCCCGAGCAGTACTGTTTGGTAAACTAGTCACGGTTAGTTCGATTTACATCCCCCTTGCTATCAACTTTCCAAGACACAGTTTCAAAATTACATAGATGAACTTCCGCCGCCATATATAGTTGTCGGAGATTTAAATGCACATAACACTTTGTGGGGAGACTCTCGTTGCGATGCGAGAGGGCGCCTAATTGAAAACTTTCTGTTTTCTTCAGGTGCATCTATACTTAACCAGAAAGAGCCAACTTATTTCAGCGTTACATATAACACATACTCATCCATTGACTTAAGTATAGTATCGAGTACACTAATACCGTACCTGGAGTGGTCTGTTCTCAAGAACCCCTTAGGGAGCGACCACTTCCCTATTATGTTAAACTCAACAAAACAAGATGGATGCTTGCCAAGTTTTCCTCGATGGAACGTGGACTCGGCCAACTGGCAACTGTTCCGAGAGCTTACATGTTTATGTGGCGATGACATTGCTGATTTTAATGTAGACGATGCTGTGGCATATCTAACATGTTTTATTATTGACGCTGCTACGAGATCTATTACGCAAACTAGCGGATTGACCAAGAAGCGCCGCATCCCATGGTGGAACGATGAATGTAGGAAAGCACGCAAAAACCAAAACAAAGCTTGGGGATTGCTTCGCAATTCTCCAACCACCGAAAACCTCATTAATTTCAAGCAGGTTAAGTCACAAGGCAGAAGAACCCGTCGACGTGCAAAAAGAGAGAGTTGGGAGAGGTACCTCTCTGGCATAAACTCTTACACAGATGAGGCGAAAGTATGGCATAGGGTGAATAAATTGAAAGGCCGGGAGTCGAACCCTTTGCCCTTAGTAAGTACCCAAGGAGATAGCCTGGAGGATCAGGCAGATTGTCTGGGCGAACACTTTGAATATGTATCCAGTGCATCTCATTACACAGAAACATTCATGATGTTCAAAGGACGTGCAGAGCGACAGCCCGTTAATCGGAAATGTGCTCGAAATGAAGATTACAACCGCCCGTTTAGTTTAGCTGAATTTAAAACTGCTCTCGCTTGTTGCAACAGCTCAGCACCAGGTGCTGACCGTATCATGTATGAAATGATCAAGCACCTACACCCTGAAACACAAAAGACCCTCCTCTCTCTTTTTAATGTCATGTGGGCTGCTGGGTACATTCCATCTTCTTGGAAAGAAGCTATAATAATCCCTATACTTAAACAAGGCAAGGACCCGTCCTTGCCTAGTAGTTACAGACCCATTGCCTTGACAAGCTGTCTGTGTAAGCTCTTCGAAAAGATGATTAACCGGCGCCTTGTCTATCTCCTAGAAAGCAACGGAATACTAGATCCGTACCAGTGTGGCTTCCGAGAAGGTAGGTCGACTACAGACCACCTTGTCCGTATTGAGGGGATTGTAAGGGATGCCTTCATACACAAACAGTTTTTTCTATCTGTATTTCTTGACTTAGAGAAAGCGTATGACACCACATGGCGCTTCGGTATTATCCGAGACCTATCCACTATGGGTGTGCGCGGCAATATGTTGAGTACTATCAAAGCTACCTTTCTAACCGTACCTTTCGTGTAAGGGTGGGCCGGGCATTGTCGAGGTCTTTCACCCAGGAAACTGGTGTCCCGCAAGGCGGTGTGCTTAGCTGTACACTGTTTATTGTGAAAATGAATTCTCTACGCACGGCTATTCCACGAACGATGTTCTACTCTGTATATGTAGATGATGTCCAGATTGGTTTTAAATCGTGCAACTTTGCTGTCTGCGAACGACATGTCCAGCATGGCTTAAATAAAGTGGCTAAATGGGCTGATGAAAACGGTTTTAGGTTGAGCCCACAAAAAAGCACATGCGTCCTTTTCACTAATAAGAGAGGAATAGTACCAGACCCTTCTATTGAGCTCTCTGGTACCACATTACCTGTAAGCAAAGAGCACAAGTTTCTCGGCATCATACTGGACTCGAAACTCACATTTGTTCCGCACATCAAATACTTGAAGGTTAAGTGCATGAAAACAATGAACTTATTGAAGCTGCTGTCACGTACAACATGGCGCAGTGACAGGAAATGCATTTTAAACTTGTATAGGTGCCTTGTCGGCTCACGACTTGACTACGGCGCGATAGTCTATCAGTCTGCTGCACCCAGTGCTTTAAAGATGTTAGATCCTGTTCACCATTTAGGAATCCGCCTCGCGACTGGAGCCTTCAGGACAAGCCCCGTACAAAGCCTTTATGTGGAAGCAAACGTGTGGTCACTCTACCTTCAGAGGACTTATGCCAGTTTTACATATTTCCTTAAAACCAATTCAAACCGTACACATCCTACCTATTTTACCATAAACGATACTACATGTGCCACACTATTTAATATTCGACCAACAGCGAAGCAGCCCTTTTCGTTACGCGTGAGAAAGCTCAGTGAAGAAATGGGCGCTTCACTACTTGAACATTGCGTAATGCCCCCAGCGAAGCTGCTACCACCATGGCAGTGGCTGCTGGTTGAATGTGACACATCGTTTATTGAAGTCACAAAACACGCGCCAGATGCACACATTCAAATGCACTTTTTAGAACTAAAGTCGAAGTGCTCTTGCCCTGAATTTTACATAGATGCATCAAAGTCACATGCTGGCGTTTCCTATGCGGCAGTCGGTCCGTTCTTCTCGGAATCCGATGTACTTTATTCCCAAGCAAGTATCTTTACGGCCGAAGCCTATGCAGTACTATCGGCAGAGAAACACATTGATAGATTGAAACTCCAAAAGGCTGTAATATTTACCGACTCTTTAAGCGTTGTTAAAGCGTTAATGATGCCGCAACATAAACACCCTGTAACTCACTGATCTGCTCTGCTTATGCATCTAAACAACAAATCATAATATGCTAGGTGCCTGGGCATAGAGACAATGAGGGTAATGTTCTTGCCGACCAAATGGCCACATCAATAACATCGCACGCTATTAATCCTACAGCTGCTGTCCCTGTAACAGATTTGAAACCTTTCTTGCGAAAGAAACTGTGAAGCCACTGGCAACGCTTGTGGGACGCTGAAACAGATAATAAGCTTCACCTGATTAAACCACAGTTAGGTTTCTGGCCCCCCGTAACGAAAACAAGACGAACTGACGTCCTATTTTGTCGTCTCAGAATAGGACACACGTACGGCACCCACAGTTTTTTGCTGACTGGTGATGAACCACCAACCTGTCGTAGATGTGGAGAGAGGCTGACCGTCCTCCACGTCCTGCTGGAGTGTCGGGAAGCCGAAAGAGAGAGAAACATTTTCCTCTAGCATACCGCCATTATGTTCCTCTCCATCCTGCTATGTTTCTTGGTGAAGAGCCGCTTTTTAGCACTAAAGCTGTCCTAGGCTTATTGAACGATGTGGTCCTGCATGTTAATAGTCCAATCATTTCGTAGCGCATCCTCTCTCTAGAGGATGCTGCTGTGATAGTAGTTCAGCATATATAGCACATGCCTCCAGGCCCTTGCACTTCAAGGGCTCTGAAAAGGCAGAAGTGCTTTTTGAGAACTTTCGCCTCTGACATATTTTACTATACCATCATTCTTTCACAATGCATCTCTCGTGTCGATAGCACACTTCATTACTTATTGCCATATTCTTATTACCTATAGATTTTACACACTTTACAGTGACTATTTTAGGCCCTTTTACAGCCATGCCACATCTGTTTTATTCACAACTTATGATTCACTATTCATACCACTGACAAGCCATTATCATCGCCTTGGCGCTCTTTGGCCACATCTGGCCCTTGCACCCAATAAACTCTAACAATCATCATCATGAAAATGGTGAGGAGGAGCCCTCTCTTGGAAACAAAGAATGACTAAATATTAGGAATGACGTCGCCTTCTTAAAAGGAGTGGAAGCTTCGTCAGTTATTCAGACTACCTGAGCTTATTGCTACCAGCACGCTATTCTTCGCTGTATTATGCTTCTTGAGCAAAAAGTTGTTCATTCCTACTCTTAATCTTTCTCTGTTAAGGTCGCCTCCTCCTTTCACGCCCCGGACAGGGCGTGAAAGGAGGAGAGATGCCTTGAAAAAAAAAAAGAACTTTACTAAAGGGCAATAAATTAACTGTACTCTCTCGTGACTAGCACCAACGCTAAACAATTTCTAGGGAATTGTAAAGAAGCGCTGTGGGGTAGGTGTGTTGCAAATAGCCAGCTCATTAACCCTGGCGTGTAAACATGTTCCAATCGTGCATATACTGTAAGACAAGGGCCTGAAACTCCCGATACCTCCCTTGGTACGCTCGGTCCCGCGCCGATACTAAAGTCCCTATACCTTCGGAAAAGTACCGTCATCTTTTGAACAACGCAGCGTCTCTCTCTCCTGTATCTCCAATTGGACGATGACAGCGCGCGCTTTCACTTCTTTATATTTTGCATTTTTCCGCCTCAGAGCCATGTTGAAAGTCACTCTGCGCAGCCGCCGTCGTCGGCCGCGGCGGCGGCGCGTGCCCGGCTTGAAAGCTTCAACGGGGGTTTTCGAGTTGCGCCAACGTCGACTTGCTTTCGCAAGCAAAAATAAAGAAAAAAACAAACGCTTTAGGAGAGGAGACGACGAAGGCAAGCATAGATGGTGGTACTTTTACTATTAGAGTGCACTAGAATACCATTGTCTAGTACACTCTATTTAGTATATAGAGATTTTAGCCGATACGCGGCGGCAGCGCCGCCTCCACCACTAGCGGTTGCCGGATATTTTACAGGAAATAATTCACAAACAAAACAATGCCTCTATGACGTCACTGATGAGGTCGGAAGGTAGAGGGAGAGGGCGCTCTGCCGGAAGGAGTGGAGTTGCCGCGGAAGCCCTACTTTCCCCGCTTCGCAGGCAGGCGGGCTGTGTTCGTGCTCTCCTGCAGGTCCGCCGGCCGCGGCGGCATTGGCCAAATCGCGGAGCAGAACCCGCTGAAATGTGCCGTGTTTAAGAAGCGCTTTCTTTCTGCCACGTCTACGTTGCAAACTGCTATTCAATTTTAAACCACTGGGACATCGCTCGTACGCACCAGTTCCAAGTAATTACAATGAATATTTATATAACAAACCGTCGTTATTTGCCAATATTCGCGAATAATACATTACATTTCGTCATTTCGTGAAATTAGTTGCTTTGAAATTCCTATCTAGCGGTTAAGTTTAAGGCTATACTTCAACTAGCCCACAGAAATAGAGGGGGGGGGGGGGTGTAGCCTACTGGAAATAACTTCCTGGCCCCATCACTTGTTAATTTTGTTCGTGTGTTGTAAGTGGATCAACTAAACTAGCCGATTTCTCGGCCATCCAAAACTGAACACAAGTAAAGGTTGACTGATTTTGTTTTTATTCGCACATTCCGTACTGGAAAAAGACTGACCTCCACGCTGTGGGAAAGTGTCAGTCTGCAGAAGCAATTTTCATTCACAACTGAAATGTATACATGATGACTGTACATAGATTCCAGAAGATCTAAACCAATGCGAAACTTATTAAAAGCTGATTTACACTTCGCTGACACGGCACCGATTTTGGTCTGCTGACTGTTGGTGGCAGCGTTTTCCGTCCTGGAAAAAAGTCGTTGTCGTGTCGGCATAGTGTGAATCAGCTTTAACCATCACGGGCTGGTCACGCGGAACTTAAATATCACGTATGTTATGACGACGCAGACAATTTTTGGCTTACAGAAAGAAGGTAGAGTACACTACATGCATTTCATTGACATTATGAGAAGACCCACAAATTTAAACTGGCTACATGCATCTGCACGTATAGTAAAAAGTGAAAAAAAAAATGTATACCCTAACAAACACGCACTCAAGCCCTTCATTACAAGCAATCCACCGACAGCAGATGGGCTGCCGTCATGACGTATGAGTCAAGCGACACTGCTCCTATGTCAGTCCACTCAGGCTTGTGCAGAACTGGTTCACTCATACAAAATGAATAGCTGCTCAGAAAAAAAAGTTAAATACTTGTGCTAACCTGCTCTCATTAGAAAACCCGAAAAACTTGGCAGAACTGGAATTCCCGGTGTTCAAGCACCACAGAGCCGCACCACACATGTAATACCCCGATTTAGCCATCTTCGTCTTATGCTTGGTCTACCTAAAGCCCCTCTATATAAAAAGTAGCGACACTCTCCTCCTCCGCCTACCCTCCTCCTCGTTTCTCCTCTCTTTCGCACTCCTTTCTCCACCGTGGCGCCGTCTACACCGCTTGAGACACGTGCACTTGTTTATCTTTCACCGCTGACCTCTCTTCACCGGCTAACAAATGTTAAACGTTATCGCTCGGCGCAGGACGCACCTGCATGTATCGGAAGTTTCTCAAACGTTATCGATGCGTCTATCCGTTGTCTGTAGTCACCGACGCTTATGTAATGTGATTGAGTGTCGCGAATTGTTTAGTATTTTCTGGAAGACACGCGGGCACCAGGGATTACTGTCGAACCTTCGATGACTCATGACTGAAAACCGACGCGTTTCGCTGGTGATCAGATTTGGACGATCGCCGACTGTGTTCGCGGCTATCGTTGTGCTCCTCGCCAGTCGGTAGATGCTTCTCGGGCGAAAATGGCGATGGAGCGCGATCGTAAACAAACGCAGCCAGCGCCCAGCGGCGCGACGGCCCATGTGATACCATTAGGCCAATACCGACGTGGCGTCCGCCTCGGACAGGGCGTGAAAGGAGGAGGCGGCATTCTTCAAACCGTGTCGCTACTTTTTATATAGAGGGGCCTTACGTGTACCTGGCTTCCTGCGCCTTCCGTTTGTTGCACGCCTGATCAAGCCACTCTGTGTTATCTTTCCCATCTTCATACTTGAGACGACAACCGAAGCAGATGACCAAGCGCTATCCGACTTGTGATATCGCTGAGCGAGTGACAAGGGTGAGGAGAGGCAAGCTCGACTGACGCACGAAGATGACTACTTCCCGCGCTTTGCCCGATTTAAAATTCACAAAAAGAGAAATAACAAAAATAACTTAGGTTGTCCGGCAAAGCCAGTGGTGCGCCAGCCATGGGCTATATCTGTGTTAATTAATTACGTGGCCACACTTCACGTCCTGTAAATTAAAAGCCCTAAACCCTCGAATGAGTGGCGCGAGCTAATGGGGAACTGAACTAAGGTTGGAAGGGTGACTTCCTCCCAACGACGAAGTCTCCCCAACCCATTAAAAATAAATGTTTCCTCCCTCTCCCTCTCTCCTGGCACAGTCTGTTGTCCTGTGGTAAGAAATGACAAGTGTAGAATCGCGAGAACGACCACAAAACACGAAGATTTCGCGCCCAATACATTCGTTCTATATCTCAGCAACCTTCGGTTTGCAGATGACATTGTCCTACTCAGCAACAATTGGGACGAATTGCAACAAATGATTCAGGACCTTAACAGAGAAATATTAAGAGTAGGAATGAATAATAATATGCAGAAGACAAATATCACGTTCAATAGCCTGACAAGGGAACAAGAATCATGATCATGAGACGAAAATTTACAGAACAAAATTGGACTTGAATGCATACGGCAGGTACTGCCAAATCCTGACTGGGATCTTACCATTGTCATCAAAAAGAAAAGTGCACAATCATTGCATTCTACCGGTGCTAACATACGGGGAAGAAACTTGGAGGTTAACAAAGAAGCTCGAGAACAAGGTAAGTGCCGCAGAAAAAGCGATGGAACGAAAAATGTTAGGCCTAATGCGAAGAGACAGGAAGAGAGCGCTGTGGATCAGAGAGCACACGGGGATAGCCGATGTGCTAATTCTCATTAATAGAAGAAATTCAAGCGGGGCAGGCCACGTGATGTGTCGGATGGTTAAAGGGTTGACAATTAGTTACAGAATGTATACCAAGAGAATTGAAGCGCAGTCGAGAATGGCAGAAAACTAGGTCGATTTATGAAGTTAGGAAATTTGGAGGCGCAAGTTGGAATCAGCTAGCGCAAGACAGGGGTAATTTGAGATCGCAGGGAGATGCCTTCGTTCTGAAGTGGGCATAAATATAGGCTGATGATGACCACCCTCAGTAGTTGTAGAGGTGGTTTTACAACAGCTTCGCTGGACATCCGCTTTCGTTGATTGATAACAACCGATAACAGTTGATGAGGGTCGGATATAGTCCAATGAGGTTGATAACGATCGTTAAAGCTTGATAAGTGTTTATGCTGGTCAGATCAAGTTTCATAAGATTGATAATGACACCGCGCTGAGTGGAGATGAGCAAGTGACAAAATGCTTACGCATTCTTAGGCAACTCCAGTGGAGTTGTCTTTTTTTATTTTTTGTTTTGCTAGCGCAATGTCTGCCCCCTACTCGGACACTTCCCGCTATAATATAGCTGCGAAGTAAACCAGAAATGTCAGAAATATTTTTTTTCACATTCACAGGGTCAGTTTGCGGACAAAAGCTGGACTTGGCAAGTGTTCTTCATAAATATCTCATTTACATTTTGACTAGCAAGCTTGTTCCCATCCACCTTACCCTCTAGCTCATCAGCGTAGTTCCCCTCCTTCTTTACGAAGCTTTACAAATATGGGCCCGTAAGATTTTTTAGCAAATGTTCTTGCGACTGCATGCTGCATAACCATGAAAAGGGTTTGTGAAAACTTTAAACTGTGTGTTCGTGTGACTGGCGCTTCTCTTTCGTAGCATTGTAGCGGTCGTTTAGTTCGTAGAATATAACTGTATCATTCATACGTTTAAAAGCTTCGCAGCGGATTTGCGCCTGAAACTTAGCTCTCAACTTGAGTACATGCGCGTATGGGACTGACAGTCTATGATTCCGCTAATCAAGTTCCACTGTTGAACTTAAAACATTAGTAAACTAGCATTTATTGCGCTTCTAACGCATATTACACACACATCTGCTTTACTAATACTTAATTTCCGGCACACCTTTATGCGCCGTGTGTGTCTTTCTCTCTTGTCAGCTTTTACGCAGTGTTTGTGTTACGATGTACTACCAACAGACACAAGCCTCTCTTATAGAGACATTTATGCAGCACAATGCATCATTCCAAATAAATTCATTAAGTTGGGTAGATGCATTGAACTTCTAGATGCGCTTGGCAATTGGTCTTTATTCATGGCCGTTCAACATTGCCCAACGACAAATAATAGCCCCAAAGAATTAAATAGTTTGGCACATGCTGATTCTCGCTAGCATTGAGCGGAAAAATCGGATTTAACGCTGAGCCATGTGACCCCACTGATGGCGCAGAATCTTCATGCTGTTCAATTATTGCAGCAGTGTCGATACATCCTCGCAGATGCAGACTTTTTACGTAGGTGTTCTCTACTATTGAAACACAATACTGGCTGCAAGGTTAGAGTACTTGTGGAAGCAATACAGACCCCTGGGGTCTTTGCTGGAAAGGAAAAACAAGTGTTCAGGTAATCAGTCGATAGATATCTCTTTAAGTGTGCCTAATGCTGCCTGTAAATTGTTCTCTCTACCATTTCCGTTCAACTTGCTTTTGCATTCTCCCTTACTTTTGATCCAGCACGTGATGTTATCATTTTGTAAAAAATGGTGACCAAACGCCACTTTTTCCAATTTAGCAGCTGATCTTCAATAATAAAAATAGTCTAGTTCCGAATTTATAACTTACAAAAAGTTTAAAAAGAAGTATCAGTGTAATGCCTAATAGTTGTTAGGCTTCAGGAGTTTATACTTAGATTGAAATTCAACACAGAACTGATACATGATAGGCTTTTTAAAGTATTCCCATCTCACAGTTCTATTCTTCATACTACAAAGTATAATGACTGCCTAAGCACACTGTATCTTAAGCAGTCTTTAATGCTTACTGATGCTTTGATTGTGTCATACAAAAATTCCTGCGACATAAATTAGGTACGGAGGAGGAAGGAAATTAGGAGACTGCTATTTATTTATTAATTTGAGACCCAAGAACGTGGCAGGAAAGAGATGGTACGAGATGCGTTACAAGAACAAAACAATGCGGGTGCTTAGAATATAAATACTTCTGAACTGCGACTTTAGATACAGCTACGTGTGTTCAGCGACAGATGTGGGCAGGTAGTTCTATTCATGGGATCTAGCGGTAATAACAATCATGCAATACATATGCACGGTGAAATGGTAGGTCTACTATAAGTTGGGGATCAGTTTTGTTTGATAAAGTATAGGGTGGCTGTAGAATAGCGTGATTTTTTAAATCAACATCATGATTTATCTTATGAAAGAGGAGTCTACGGGACCGTTGGCGGCGTGACAAAATAGGTGCGGCGCGGAAAATTGTTTTAATAGATGACATGTGCGGGCGTATTCTGAAGAAATGCAACCTTAACTGCGACATTGCAACGTTTCCAAAATACTTCCACGAATTTAACAGACGGTATCTTAAACGGGACTGGAGTATTCGAATGAAGAAAAGTTATACAGAGACGAAGTTTACATGAAGAAGGTTCCGTGTAAAAATGCCTACGTATATACCAAAGTGACAAACATGCGTTGGTAATAATTATGTAGCTGAGAAAGGTTTGCCAAGACAAAATACAGGTAATATTGTGACCTAGGAATATGGAGAGACCATCCTCTTCATCCTCAATAACTAGTTTCTAAACACTTTCTATGTACATACTGTTTTCCAATCTTACTTTTTACCAATAATCAGACAATTAGTACTCAGAAAGCCTAAACACTTTCATCGCACACTGAGGTTAGCTCTCTCACTGGAGCATTCAATCCGCCTGCTGTTATTATCTTCTGTTTATGTGTGATAAACTTCTGTCATTTACTTATTAACCGTCAAATGATGCTCTAAGCCACACATGGTGCATTAGGCGGACACATTTGACAAAACATAAGATAACAGCTATCCAAATCTCTAAGTTCTAAGTCACATGACGGTATTTTCGCAATGCTAAGACTTCCATCTACATCGGTGCCTATTTTAACACCAACGGATAGGGCGTCTTTTGTCGGCAACTATTTCCGTAGAAACATTTTTCGATTATTGTTATAAGTTCCTGCTGCCTGCTGTCAGTTACTGGTATTGAAACAGTCTTTTAACGTTAACTGACTACCCCCCCCCCCCCCCCCATATTTTCTTGTTATTTTTCTGGCCCTTACTTGTGTTGGCTCATCTGAGCGCTGATTCGCGTTATTTTTAAATCAATACGTGCAAGTATGCGTGGCGCAATGATATTTTCACAAACGGATTATTTTGTGGACCGCATTATGAAGGCAAATTTGATGAGAGCATATTTCTCGATAAATAGTCTTTTAAGCGAAAATCTTATGCCAGCGTAATAAACAAAAACAAAATTAACATCCTGATGACATTAAATTTTGTGTAGACGCGTCAGCGAGTGAACCTCGATCAGCGTTTGTTATTGTATTACAATAGTACAACTAGCTGTACAAAAGTTTTGCCTTGATTGCTGGTGCTTCCTGTTTTAGTTCAGTTTGAGATAACTGTGTTCGAAAAAAGTGAAACAAGAGGTAGTAAGAATCACGAAGCAAAGTAGCAGGAACGCTGCCAAATAGTGGATGCAAATTTATCAGGCGTCCTTTGCAGTGCACACGAATGTGAAAACTAAGTTGAGCATAGTAAATGTCAGTTTATAACTCGATACTCCTCTTGCGAGGTAGGGCTTGTTGGGCAGCACCTGTTGTAGCAGCCCTATACTGAGTCGCACACCAAGTCAGGTAAAGTTAGCGCCTTTTGCACCTAGCATTTTAGATTGCTTGAAACAGGAAACTAGGAATTTTCAATACACATGCAAAGAGTGTATGCAGGTCGTTCCTGTGCACTATTCACGAGGGCTCTTTGAAAAGTAACGTGAAAGGCGTCACTTCATTATATGTAAAACAGAAAAATACAAGGTGCCTAATATTGTCGCAAAAATGTATTATTTAAAGATACACTTTCGTAAAACAAAAGCTGACTTGTTTAATGCGAAAAATATGCAGTTGTCCAGGACACAAAAAGAGAGTGTACAGTAGTTGAAATTGTCCATACTATAAAAACTCCAGCGTGAGTCGCTCGCGATACATGTCAGGATGCAAACATGTAAATCACATTATAGTAATACTTTCTCGAGTAGTCGGCTCCATATACCGATATAGGCAAATACTGCCACGAAACAATGTGATGCTATGTTATCATTCCTTATTTTGTTCCAGACTAATACTCCCACATAATTTAGGCTTCTACTGTGCCTTAAATTTACATGATATACACATGTTACAGAAATCGTTAACGAGAATGGTTGAAAACATGCCAATTTCCTACCATACATACGAGTTGTTTCTTAAATATAAACGTAACGGCCACTAGAGAAAATGTGTAATTATCCCATCTGCAAGGAGCAGGAATTACAGGTAAAAAATTATACCTTGATCTAGGAAATCTATCAAAATTAAATCTGTCAAACACCTGAATATAACACGAGAAATTCTGAGCCTTGAAAGGAGTAAAAAAATGTCCCACATCTTAAGGCTTACTATAAAATTAAAACATGTTACCGATGTTGTTGGACAAGTTACATATGAGAAATATGAATCCTCAACATAAGAGTTTTCAAGAACTACGAAGATATATCAGCTGCTCCTATTGTGGTATAGAGCAGCTACCATATGCGACTTGCCATATGATAGGCCCTAAATTTTCTGGAAGTGCTGCTTTTATTTCTAATTGCTCGTTGTGGCTACTGCATAGCATTCTAGGGCTTCTCACAGTGGGATTCGGAGATGGTGTTTCAGTCAGCCACGAAAGGACTCCTGAAGTGTGCCCAGAGTCGCTAAAGAGTGCCTAATGCACGTCATGAGGAATGCAATAAGTAAGTGTCACGTTTTGAAATCCGTCCGTCAAGTTTCTAGACCGCAATAGAACAATGGAAAACATACCTTACGTAAGGAGCGCTCGGTCTAGGAGCTAGCTAGGTATGGTCGCAAAGGCATGTGATATATTTTTGTAGTGTACCAAAGCACATCGAGCAGCAAATCAGAGTCGCCAAGCAGTCGTCCTCTGCCGTCTCATCAACGTGGAGCCTGCGCGATAGTCTCATAAATGGTATCGAAGGCAGCAGGTGGGGGCGCTACGAATGGGCAAGCGGTGTCACGTGATAGATGCGGCTCTCTGCTATGTGTAGAAATTTATGCGGAATGAAAAGTGGCTCGGTTAAGGAGTGTGAGCATTGCGCCCAAGCCGCACGGTAAATTGGCGGGAAACAAACGGCAATACATTGGCCTTACCAGCGACGACAAACTTCGCCCATTCGCGATAGTCTTCATTAAGGAGTTTCGGACTTTGAAATCGAAGCTCTCTTTGCACCTTCCTTCGCTTTTTCCACAGCACCTCGTTTTCTTCGACGCCACGTCAGGAGGTGGTTCAGAGCGTGTATACACATGGCAGGCGCGTGGCAGAGAGGGAAATAGACGCCAGAAACTCTTTTAGATCTCTCCATCGCGTCGCATGTGGACAATGCCCTCTGCAGCACCCTGGGCGCCGCCAAAATACCATCTTGACATCTGTAATTCTCTGTGGCCCACGTCAAAATGATTGCGGAAACTACAGCGCTTACCTGTCTACTAACTTCCAAGTCCAGAGTAGACAAATATAGAATGGATAAGAGGAGGTAGGGAGAGGAGGAAACAATATGGATAGAACCGACAGAGTTACGAAACGAGGGAATAACAGCCTTGTCCCTCTTCGTTCGCAGTTATCATACACGGGGGAGGACGGGAGAGGGAAAATGTGACGTGACAAGGCAAGGAAACGCTGCTCTAGATACGACAGTAATAGAGGACAAACTGGAGGTTCAGTAAGGTACGTTTCTGCTATTTCTGAAAAATAAACGGCCTGTCAGTTGGGTCAGGCGGACAACTGACGCAGATCGTACAGACGCAGAGCCCGATTAAAGCACCGTAACGCTTAGGCGACACTACTGAAGCGGAAGCACGTTAAATCGACACTTCTGTGCCGGCTTCAGTAGCATTGCGGCTATATATGACCTTGAGCTAGGTCATGGGTAGGACCCCGACCACGGTAGCCGCATTTCGACGGGGGCGCAATACAAAAACGTTCTTGCACTTTGGGCGCAGGGACTCCAGGGTGTGAAAATTAATTTGCACTTCTGGCTCTTGCACCAAGAAAATTTACCTAATATTTAACACTTCTGCCACGATGCAATGAGCCGTGTGTGGCAATGACGATGATGACCTTCTCAGCGGTTATGAACAATGGCGCGTAACAATGCCCCAAGCAAACATGTCTCACTTTATGTTCTGTGTAGTCCGCAGACAAACAGCAGTGGTGCACGCAAGGTAACGTTTAGCATCAATTTACCCACATCGTGTTAGGCTAAATGGTGTGTAAATTAAACATTCTCCGCTAACATAACCGATAATTATCATCAATCAAAGCAAACAGCACAGAAAGCTTCGCTTACATCGATTCCCACACTGCATGGGATCCGCGTAATTTTTACGGCTTCTTTTATGCAAACTGTCTCACGCGTACCTGTGTTTCTGTACTTGCGTTATTTTGTTAAATATCTGTATTTTGACATGACTTTGCCATTTGCGTTGCACTGAAGTTATGTTTGGCAACTGCGGCCAAAATTTTACAGTCGCTGCAGATGTGCGAATGCTCAAGCCTGCAGCATTGTCAAGCTCTGACAGTTTTTCTGCTTGCCTCCTGCATTCTGTACGACTCGCTATGAAAATATGTAGTAATAGTATTAGTGTCATTATATATGCTCTGAAATTTTGCCGCCGCACCGTTCTCGACGCCCGAAAGGTAGTGTGCTGCCATTCGCTGCTCTGCCCCTTCATTTGAGAGTCGTACTGAAATAAAAATGTTTTAACTTCGGCAATGTGTCCCTGAATGCACGAGACACAAACTAACGACTACCTGTCCTCTTGGTTCTACAAGTGTTCGGCACAAATCTGTCATTCGGCTTTCGTTACCACAAATTTTGACGCAGAATTTGGTGGAATATTTTCTTATGAATGTCGGGGGCATCTGATATCATGTGAACTGTGATGGGGTGGTTTTTGCCGGATTTATTCATTCGTTAAGAATGAACGATGTCGCTGTATTTTTGCATTTGACTAACGTTCTTGCCGAGACGAACCCCCTGTGTCATTGGAATACTCGCGCCCGCTGTAACCTATCGCTGTCGCAAGCGTCGCGAACAAACATATATCTGTGTGGCAACCTTCAGAAGCTTGACAGACAATGTCTTGCGCACAGGCTCTTATATTTCTACACAGTCACTCACAGTAGAATACTCCAATAACTAGCCGCAACCTAGCTTTTTCCCACGTAGTGCCATCTAGCGGTTGTTGGAGCAACGAAAAAAAAAGACAATTTAGTCTTAAGAGATGGCGCCACGATCCTGCGCCAACGTGTGCCTTGTCGAATCGCTTCTACAAAAGAAAACAAATTAGACTCACGGCTTTACGAACAAACAATATATTAGACATATAGATGAAAGGACCTTATAACTCATCGAGCCCCCAGCCCAGCCCGGCGCTCCCAAGAAACTCTACGCCTGTGAATCATCAGCTGGTGAAATAAAGCAAAACTGCTCATTGCAGCGAGCGTTTCGTTGCTGTTTTGTAGAGTAACGTTACAGAACGCATAGACCGTTTTTTCATGGGCGCCGCCAGTGCGTACGCAGTGGCGCCTTCTATGGGCAGTTGGCATGCTGGCTTGGGCGAACGCCCGTGTTGTATGCTGTGGTATACGCTCGGCGGCAGTTTCTGGTGGATTTTCTCGCACTCGCGCAGTCTATTTATCATGTAATGGCGTCTTTTACGTGGGGAATGGCCATGTGAGGCGTAGTGAAGGAATTTAAGTCTGAAGTAAAATAGTGGCTGCAGTAACTGCTGATGTTAGGGCGGACGGAGCACCCAGCGCGAGGTGCGCGCGTTTGTTTCAGCTTACAATCAGCCTCGGATATCAGGCATTTCTGACAATTCGTTTCACCAATGTTACCTCACTGCAGCATTCTAAGCACGGTAATTATAAGCTTAGGTTTAGCTGCAAAGAATAGTTAGGAAACATTTGACGATCCTAACAGCGTGAGTACCGTGCTGCTGGAGAATAAGTCGTGCCTCGCTCCACAAAAATATATAGTCTAATTTTCAAAACTACATTTAGGGCATTCTTAGCGGAACAATTTTTACACTTCAGTTTACAAACTTCAGGACATATTTAGAACGTTTACAAGTTTTTTTTAAAGTTATACTCTCCATTGAGCGTTATTGTTGGAGGGCAATGTATTGCACACAAATGTTTTATGCTTGAAATTCCTGAATAGGTGCACTTTATTTTTTAATTCTGCAAGTGCGTTAAAAGAATACAGGGAAGGAGAGCCCTAACATCCAACGACAATTTTGGAAATAAGCGCCGTGACTTTCCCCACATTTTTTCACGCGCTTGTCTATCCAAACGCTTTACTATGGCATACCAACTTGCCCAAATTGTCACGAATATGGCCACTTTACAGAATCCCGATTCCGTTAATGATTGCCGAGTTACGGGCTTCAAAATCTGCTTCTCGTTCGCAGCAAGACATAATAAATATCAGCATAAATTGAGAGTCCGCGTGCTGCGGCAACTTTTGTTTTAGACTAGATGCAATTCTAACCGTGATGCAATTATGCCCTTTTAAAATTAGATTTTTTTCTTGTGTTGCTCCATAACACTGCACTACAGTGTTACGGATAGGTTCGTTTCTCGGTTTGTCCTTGTGTATGGCTGCTCACCCAGTTAGGTACGTTTTTGTGCCAGCGCTACAAAACGCGCAGAAAGTCGACCGAACCAAGTGCTATTGATTTAAATTTTGTTGACGGTAACGTAATACAAATACCCTTTATTTGCAGGTTAGTGCCACCAGCCCGACATAAGGACATAAACCAACAAACCGCCCCACCTTGAAAATTGTGACACATCTGGAGATACTCTGTTCTTTCTCTTCACAGAGCATTACTCTGTTGGCTCGTGCAAGATTCTCCATTTCTTTGTAAGAAGGGTATGGCTCAACTGCTTAACGCGTGTGATGACCCCTATTACTGCGCAACATGACTGCGTGATTTACCGAAAATGAAGTAGCTGCACATACGGTAAAAACATGGACACAGGTGATGGAAACTCCGTACGAAAAGCTGTTTCAATACGCTCAAGAAATACAAAGAAAAGAAGAATTCTTAAATATGATGGTGCATCCACACAAGCGCGGAATGGGTTCAACGGCGGTAAGCCACTAAAACTTTTAGCAGATTAACATCACTCTCGAACCGCGTCAGTGGCGGTTGCCGAACGCACGTGTTGCCATTTTTCTGTGGATAACGAACGCTTGCGTATAAACGGTTGAGCCGTCTGGTAAAACTGGTTCACACCTTCGTTGATGGCAGTGCAACAGGTAACCTCAAAGATACGGGAAGTTGGTTTTGCGCAAGTGTAACCTAAACTCCAAACAGGCGGTCTTCTTGAGCAAGCTGTGGTGCTCTCTGGGCCAAATGTTCAGGCACCAACCGGTTTGCCCGATGCCTTTCGTAGACGAAAGGCATCGGGACACACGAACGTCTTGTGTCACTCGAACACTAGCACCCGCCATCATGAATCGATGACGTAAGCGTCACGAAGAAATTGATACGTCGGTGAGGCAGTCTTGCCAAGCATCACATCTAATTCTATGTTCACAAGCTGTTTAAAGCAGACGTATATATCTCTGAACAGTCGCTCACAGTAGAACGCTCCAAAGACTAATAGGAGTTGATGATGGTGATGACGATTTATTGGCATCCCCTTTGAAACGGGGCGGTGACAAATAGTCACCTAGCCAACTTGAGTTAAACACATGCTTTTCTTTCAACCATTTTTTATACATCTCCTTAATCTTTTTCTCTTCCTCAAAACATGTCTACCCTGTACCGCTTCCCACGCTTGTAAAGGGTCCGGTCGTATCAATCTCTTCCCTGCTTTTATTTCCCAATATTTTTTTCCTGCTGATTTATTCCGCACGTAATGCCATGTAGCGTATGTCGCAGCGACCTAAAAAATTAAACAAGTTTGTCTCAACAGATGGCGCTAGGCTCCTTTGGCGACGTACGTTTCGGAATATCATTATTTGTATACAAGAAAATGAATTATTCTCCAGACTTCCCGAGCAAAACGTATATGTGTGCATGGGTTCCAGAAGCACATCGAGCCCCAGGAAAAAAACCTCGCAGCAAAGAAATGGAAACCCTCCGCGTATGACTCATCCTGTCGAAGTATTCAGCAAAAAGACTTAGCGCAGCAAGCTGTTTTTTTATCGTTTCGTAGAATAATGTTACAAAACGAAGATATACCTTATAGCGCCGTCTATGCGCCAAGTACCCAGCTCGACCTTGAAACAATGGGCGCGTAAATATTGTCGCTGAAACAAATATACGCCCCTTGAAAAGCATAATTCCTTTAAGGAAGCTTTTATTGGCTTTCTGCGCAGGTTCTGGCGCGTGTGCACCGTCAGTTTCTCGCAGACTAATGGCGGCTCATCCCGGAGACATTGCATACCTGTAAACTACGTCGATCGTATGTAAAGAAACTACAGGGAGTGTGTTGAGGAAGTCGCTAGGAGCGATCAGAAGAATGTGGGGAATTGGAAGAGGCGGGAGGAGAGGAAAGGTTGCGCGTGGTGGGCCACAACCGAATCAAATTAACCCTTTCAGGCCCAGTGATTGCAAATAGAATCATCAATTTTATAGCTCAGTGGGCAACCCCGGGTTAAAATAAAAGGTTGTTCTTACGGTACAACTCATATTTTGCCCATATGCTGGCAAGCTGATAGACTCAACGAAGTGCTGCCACCTCTGAACGAAAAAATAAAAAATCGCTTGCACTGTTCCCGCCATTCGCTGAGATCCCCTTTATTTTTCACCGCGCAGAGGTACGACAATTATTTCATTTTGTATCGAACATTTGGACTTTGACTATTAGGTGTTATGCTATCCCTTCGTAGTAAACTTATTCGGCGAAAAGCATTTGCGGGTACCGGAGAACTTTGCGAATCTTGATGATTCCAAATGGAATGATTGGGGCGTAGCGGCCCCGACTACTCACGCTATACATTTTCGATTGACGTTACCTCACTGACTAAATCGCGTGTTTGTTCGCGCTCAAACGGAGTTTACATGCCATACTTGGTCATGTTTTGGGCGCGTGTTACCTGATGGATCATTATCGCGTCAGGAGCCAGTATTGTTGGTGGAGCCTTGCTCTGCTTTTTGTGATTTTATGCTGCTGATATGAGCTTATCCAGTGCAGACAAACTTTTTTGGGGAAATCCCTCCGTAATACGGAAACATTTTCTTTCGGAACAGATCGCGACAATCAGCACATGCGAGTTTTATCGGAAAAAGAAAGAAGTACCGAAGCTTGTGCTGATCCATCGAGGTGACATTGATTCTTCCGACGAAAAAGAAGTCATCGCGCAAACTAGAAAAAAAAATAGAGAAGAATGTGCTCTTACTCCCGCATTCGGTGCGAGACGTGTGGCACACACCTCTGCCTCAACAAAGAAAAGAATTGCTTCAAAGAGTTTCATCTAAAATAGGCTTTTCACGTATTGCTTGAAACGACGCATTTCAAGTCCAGCAAGTCCCACTGATTCCATTTGGAATCATTAAATAAGTTTTGATTTAAAAGTGTAAGCACAAATTTAAAATTTTTTAGCTACCACAGTCATTCACATCTCAAATTGTAAAGACCAATTTTTTACATTAAACAGAAGTAATTTGGGCCTGAAAGCGTTAAATCGCATTTCCCATGTGGCAATGAAAATCGCTATCGAAGGTGTCTATCATTTTTTTTTCATAGCACTACGGCACGGAGCACAGGAGAAGCGGTGAATGGCTCTCGCACCCACGATAATGCATCCTTGCCGTAAGAGTCACGAAGACGCTGATACCTCTGTGTGACAGTCTTAACAATCTTCACGCAGAATTTTGTGTTCACAGCTGTTTAAAGCGCAAGTCTATACGTCCATAGTCACTCACAGTAAAATACTCCAACTACTTGCGGCAATTGGTGATTATGATTTATTGGCGTCCCCTTTTAAATGGGTCGGTAACAAATAGTCACCTAATCTGCTTGATTTAATCAAGCAGCTTACATCTCCTTTATCATTTTCCTCATGTAAACTTCTCTATCCACCTTGTACCGCTACATATGCTGCACCAGTTCGGGTTGTATGAATCGCTTCCCTGCACTTTTTTTCACCAATTGGCCTCGTGCGCTACCGACGGCGGCGCTGCGAACGGCACCCCCGTGATGCTGTGGCTAGAATGGGTACTCGTGATGTCAGAGAGGGGACTGGCATTTGTCGTCTGTTACAATCCGGCTTGAAAAAGCTTCATTTTCATGCGTTTGCTCGCGCTCTGATCGCGTTATCGCGTAGCACGGCGCTCTCCAATTACCATCTGTATTTTTTATAGTGTTCGTTGTATTATTACCAGCACTATGAGGCCAACAATGCTTGTATGTTAAATGTATCTGCAATATAAGCGCCCAAACTGATCGCCCAGTCGCGCTGGCGTTGCGCTGCTTAGCTCGAGGTCGCTAATTGGACCTCTTCCAAGGCTGGGGGCAAGCTCTTCGAAATGGGAGCAAATTGCGAACAGGCTCGTGTGTACTTAGAATTAAGTGCTCGGGGGGGGGGGGGGGGGCTAAAGAACCCCAGGGGGTCAAAATTATCCCCCAGTCCAGCACTAGGTGCCTGATATTCTTGTGGTGCGTTTGGCGCGTCACATCTCAGATTTTATTATCTCCATATATTTTTATTTTTCATATAACCCCATCTCTCGCGGGCAGGGGCACCATCTCGTGACTCAGTCATGAAACATCGCGCTGAGCCAGCAAGTGAGATTTGTCACAGCTTTGAAAATTAAGCACAATCGCAGGGCTCATGAGCAAAATTTTGCGTTGACAAAGCGGCATTGTAGGTGAATGCGAATTTCACATTTTGTTTGTAATTCCAGTAACTTGGGGCTCCATGTGTAAAACATTTTCTGACAAAAAAGGTCTCGTTATTTTACTGAGAAGCGGTTTACCTTGAACATTAGTAGGGCACCACGCGCTATGTTTCCCAATTGTCAACCATGCTTTGCACTATTCTCTTGCAAATAAATCTCATTAGCACTTTCTAATGAAGAAAAAAGATATTGTTCGTTTGGGTTAGCATAATACCATTTCCTTCAACGCACTTTCCGACTACCGGAAACCACTCGGAAGACATTATTTTATCACCGTTAATAAAATATGCTAAAAATGCAGAAATGCTTGTAAACATTTCGACTTTACAAGTCTGCCTCCCACCTCTCACCTCCGTCTTTTTCGTTGTTTTTTGAGAGGTCCAGCAACTTATTCGGCATAGTTCCCAGGAAAACTAAACTTATCAGTTTTCTTGTTTTAGTTTTGAATAGGTATGACCCGCTTACACAGCAAACTAAATTGGAAACGATGGCCTAAGAAAAGTTTGTCGCCTGCTTTTGTTACACGATATCACTAATTACTATCGCTAGGCAAATCTAGACCAGGGAATGTGCACGCTACCCACGGTAGGAGCAAGGAAAGAAAGGGTTACGCTGAGCCTACTGACATGCAGGGGTGGGCGGTCTCACGGTGAATGTAATTCATTTTAATTAAAAATTATGCGAAGGTCAGTACTGCAGCACAAGACTACGTAATCTTGTTTTGATCAGAAATTTTATACGCCCTTGTGTCAGACGTTTCAGCCCACGTTTTGCTGCAGTTCCGCTAAAGCAGTGCATGCATTAACGTACGGCAGTGACCACCTAGTTTTTTTTTTTTTTTGAGAATGGCATCAAGCTTCTTCCATTATATGCTTAACGCGTTGGGCAGCAACAAAATCGGAATGACTGTGGCAAACAGAGTGGGCGACCGAACACGCAGCACGCGCTGAACAGACAAACACGCTATTACAGCGCAGGCACCGTAGCTGAAGGTCAGATGCCGCAGTTCATTGTCAAGAAAGGGCCGACAAATCGTTGTGAATGCACTATGAAAACGGGAACAGCAATGTCGGAAGCCACGCCGTGCACGCACGTATACAGACTGATGACCAGCAGACGACGCCCGGAGCAATCCACACTGAGCGTGGTGACGACTACTCGGCTAGATTCCGCAGGGAATAGTGTCCCGACACATTCCGTACATAGTGGTCAAAAAACCTGCAGACTCACTTTTCAAATACCAGAGCAGAGTAGGGTGGTCGACAGCATCAAGCTGCTTTCACGCTTTTTACGCGCAGCGCGTAAGCCGTGCCCCCCCCCCCCCCCCCCCCTTGACGTCACACGCTGAGGGCGCCGCTCATGGATCTCGGGGCGAATACTGAAAAGGTCTCTTGCTTACCTTGACTGCTCACCGGTTTATGCTAAGTCCACTATAAATACAAACGCTTCTGGAAGGCGTACATTACATAAGGACCTCACTGGTTGAATCCTTTCTCATTCGGTTACGATGTGCTTAGTGGTCCTTTCGCTGCAGCATAGACAAGCCTTATAATTTTGCGAATATTTGCTCCGGTGTGTTTTTATTCTTAGGCAGCCAGCTCTAGCCACAAATAGCAAAGCACTCCCCTTTGTCTCATCGTACAGATTTTCCCGTCTAATTTCTTTCTTCTCATTCTTGTAAATATCCATTGTCATTTTTGTTTCCATTCTTTGTATCCAATTCACTGTCTCTATTTCTCTCATTTTTTTTCTGATGACACCTGGTTGTCTATTTACAGCTTTAATTATCCCGTACTTGGTTGCCAACTTTCTCGACCTCTTTCGCTATTCTGTGCCCACACTTTTCAAGTACAGATATTTGCTAACCTCAGCCACTCAGTTATTTGAACCATGACCATGATTCTTTCAATACCAATTTTACTCTGTGCCTTTCGGACTTCAAAAGAGATCCCAACCCATGTCACCCGTCCACTGCCTCAGTTGTTGTTTAACTGTGGGCTCCCAAAGCCAACCAGCTTACCCATCTTCGGATAACTTCCAACCCCGACAAGATATCAGATTTTTAACACAGAGTGGCAACTGCCCGAACGTTATTGCTTGCACCATTACTCATTTCCATACTGCACTCACCACCTCCTCTTTATTGTGGCCCCAAAGTGCTCCATGTTCCATTATTACGGCATTCCACTTTCTCGTTATTTTCAGATAAATTTACCTGGCGGATGTTTGAGCAAGTCTTTCCTTCGTTTATGTTTTCGCCGTACTACTTATATTGCTTGACTATGGGTATGACTTGCTGCTGCAGATTTTTCTGTGCTAAACTGAAGACCTAGAGTTATCGCTGCGTTGCCACTGATATTTAAACACACTAGTCGTATATACAATTAAATTGGACATATATTTCTAAGCGGTGTATTTTCCAATTTTGCCTGCTATATAGGCTTCACCGGGTTGCCATCAGAAAAATAGGCGCTTCATGCTTCTTGTCACAGGAAGTCATAGTAAAACAAAGAGGGAACACTAGGCTGCCCGGGTGCCAAGCGAACAAGAAATGAGTTCACACCAAGACGACTAAATAAGAAGGGAAAATAGCCGTTTACGAGAAGTTTCAGCGAACACTTAAGTGTTATTGTGGAAGCGTTTCATCGTTTGATAAGATGAGATGCAGCGATGATGGGTTTCTTCCGGTGGTGTTGACGATTATCGACGCTCGTGTAGTGTCGTCCAGGCGGCGATAATCCAACATCGGTGTAGCCTCAAGCTGGACGTGGTGGAGCAACCGCTCGGCGTTCCCCAGCCGGAGCTTGTGCACTGTGCTCGAGACGCTGGGTCGGTGTCTCCAGCACTTTAGCGGCTTCACCGGGTTGCGTCAGAAAACTAGGCGCTTCATACTTCGTCTCAAAGGAAGGCACTGTAAAAAGCAAAGAGGAAACGCTTGGCTGGCGGCAAACATACCAAGCAAACATGAAATATGCTCATACCAGGATGATTTAAAAAATGTTCACAGGGTCTCTTTTGTATCCCTAAGACGACTTGAAGGCGAAAGATTGCCAGAATGCCACTGATATTTACAAGTGTCTGTAAATCTCTTGTAATTTCCGCTAGTAGCACTATGTCGTCCACATACATCAAGTCAGAACATCTTCATGTTGCACCTTTTGTCAATTACGCTTGTAGAATATATCAAACCCTAAGTCACTGTTTTCTAGTCGTCTTTCTGTGCTATCAACACCTGAACAACAATGGAGACACAGGCCATCCTTACTTCAGTCCTTGGTGACTTTCCACCACTTCATTACATTTTCAGCCTTCCCATACAATTTGTACTTGGATGTCTCGGTATAGCTCATTCAGCAGCTCCACGAAATCGTAATTTATGCGTGCTTGGGAATGTCCCATAACAATTCCCTGCCTTCATTATTGTAGGCTCCTTTAATATCTACCATAACAATTCCCTGCCGACGTTATCTTAGGCTCCTATATTATCTAGAAACATAAAGGTCTAGTCTTTGCTAGTGAAATATCCATGCACTGAGTTAGTAGAAACTTGTTGTCCTCTAAATGTCTGCCTGGTCTGAACCCACTCTGTAGTTGCCCCAGTACATCATCTTTCTCCACACACTTGGACCATTCTATTTTTTTGGCTTGTATTTCCATTCGATATATCACCGAAGTTGAATGGCCTGCACGAACTCGTGTTGTCCTTACCGTCTTTGCCTTTCCAAACGAGCTTCATCTTGCTTTCACGCCATGTTTCGTTCTAACCACTTGCTATATGGCATTCGTCAGTAGTGCCTTGGTCTTTTGACCGAGGTTGTTGATTAGCTGTATTGCGGCGGTGTTATTAGGAGTATTTTCATCTGCACTTTTCTAGTAAAATGCTTCTATGCTGTATTTTGAACTCACAGCCTTTTCTGTTATTCCTGGATCTGTTTGAGTCTAAACAACGCTTTGTTTCGTGCCGAAGTTATCTTTAAACCCCCTATGATGTACCGCAACCCATCATTTCCTTCGAAGATGTTACCGTCTTCATCCATTACCACCGTTCGTTTCCCCGCATAATTTCACCTAGCGGCTGTCGTAGCGACCAAAAAATGAAGCAACTTCGTCTTAAGAGATGGCGCTATGCTCCTACATCGACGCACTTTTCGCGGAATCAATTGTACAGAATAAAATAACCTAGTTACAAGACTTCACAAACAAAGGTTATATATACACAGGGTGTTTCAGCGAACACTTTCAAAATTTTTAAAGGTTGCCTGTGGCAGATAGCACAATTATAGTTCATGAGCTCGTCTACTCGAAGAGGCGGACATTACTTGCACGCAAAATTGAAATGCATAATTGACTAATCAAAAAAGTTACTAATTACGTTTTTAACTAATTACCTGATGGACCATATTGCAATTTACAAATCGTATCCGTGGAGTTCAGAAGGCGGGTCCACTTGGAACGAATTCTCGGGATGACACCAGTTTCGAGATAATAATTCCAACTTTCTGGAGAAATGCATTGGCGTTCCAGGTACTTTTGTGCTTCAATGCATCAAACCACGTTTTGTTAAGAAACTAACTGGAACGCCAATGCATTTCTCTAGAAAGTTGGAATCAATATCTCGAAACTGGTGTCATCCCGAGAATTTGTTCCAAGTGGATCCGCCTTGTGAACTCCACGGCTACGATTTGTAAATTGCAATATGGTCCATCAGGTAATCAGTTAAAAACGTAATTAGTAACGTCTTGTTATTTAGACGATTGTGCATTTCAATTTCTTGTGCATGTAATGTCCGGCTTCTAGAGTAGACTAACTCATGAACTAGAATGGTGCTATCTGCCACAGGCAACCGTTAAAAATTTTGAAAGTGTTCGCTGAAACACCCAGTATATGGAAAGGTTCCAGAAGCTCATCGAGCCGCAGGCAGCCGCCTCGCCACAAAGAAAATTAAATCCTCCTGCCTATCACACATCCTGTCGTAATATTCGTCGGAACTACTCAACGCAGCCAGCTGTACGTTCTTCATTGTTTCAAAGAATAACTTTACAGAACGAAGATATACGTTATGCTACCAGCAATCCGCGAATTAGCTAGTTCGGCGTTCAAACAATGGGTGTATAATTAGTCTCGCTGCAACAAATATACCAGCCTTCAAGAGTATAATTCCTTTTGAAAGCTTTTTTTTGTATTTCTGCCCTGATTCTAGCGCGCCTGCTAGGTCAGTCTCACGCCGAATACTTACGGTTTATCCCGGAGGCATTGCAGAATTGTAAACTACGTCGATTGCATATAAAGAAACTATAGGGAGTGTGTTGAAGAGGTCGGCTACGAACGATCAGAAGAATGTGGTGAAGAGGCAGTCAGGGGAAGCGAGAAAATGTTGCGCGCTGTGCTACAACTGAACTGAATCGGAGTGGATTGCACAGAGGGAATGAAAATCATTATGAACGGTTCGTACCATTTCTTTCGATAGCACTACGGCCCGGTTTACTGCAGAAGCCGTGAAAGGCTAGCGGCGCCAGCGATGACGTCGACAGCTCGAAGCCGGGCTCTGTAGCCAAGTAGCCAGCTGGGCTCTCAAACAATGGGCGCATAAATGTTATAGCTGCAACAAATATATGCGGCTTCGAGAGCATAACTTCATTCGTAGAAGCTTTTTTGGTTCATTCAGCACAGATTCTCGTGCGTCTGCTCGGTCATTTTGTCGCCGAATAATTGAGGCTTATCCTGGAGACATTATTTATTTGTAAACTTCGTCGAAAGCATATAAAGAGAATATAGGGTGTGTGTTCAGGAGGTCGGCTAGCAGCGATCACAAGAATGTGGTAAAGAGGGAGTGAGGGGAACTGAGGAAAGGTTGGGCGCTGTATATAGCTAGAACAGACCTAATTTAAAGTGGATTGCACAAGTGGTAATGAAAGTCATTGCGGTTGGTTTCTACCATTTTTTTTCTCATAGCACTACGGCACGGAGGACGGCATGGCCGGTATTTTGTAGTGATGACTTTAAAGTAATAATGCCTTTTCGCGCTTATCGCGCTTTGTCAGTGGTCAGAGCGACGGTCCGCTCGCGTTATCAACGGGATCAGCCGGCCGTGAGCGGTGGATGATAAGACTATTCAAAAATGAGTCATAAGACATCGCTACAAAATCGCGGCCCAGAAGTGGTCACGGGCAATGTGCGCGTGCGATGACGCCGGGCTCTGATGCCTATTCCTGTCACCTTTCCGTCACTTCTATAGCCTGCCCGAAACTATTGACAGATGTTCAAGTGCCATCCGTGCGCTAGATTGTAACAGTGACGTCCGATGGCTTTTTACTTTATTTGACAGTTCATTTTTCTTTCTCTGTCTCTCAAGGCTGGAGACAGAAACGCAAGGCGGAGGCAAGACAAAAGTGACGACATGAGGCTGACGTTTTGCAGCAAGTATTGCGAACGCACATCCTAGCCGGCGCGACCAGACCGTAGTGCGTCTCGTCAAGACATGTTTTCGACTCTACTTTGCATTTAATTTCACTTGATTTTCCTAAGGGTGCCATATCGGGGAGGTGATAACACAAACCGATAACAAAAGCGAGGTTATAGCACAACTCTCCCCGTCCTTAAAAAGGGAAATAACAGTTTATTCATTCAATCATTCATTTGACAATGATGAACACGCTTTGTAAGACATCACCAGTCGATTGAGTGGTGATGTGGTGCGATGCTGTACAGAAGGCCCTATTAGTCGGTTACGGTACGTGAATTTAACGATAACGAAAAACTGACAAACGGGCATGAGGGCGCGGGACGTACATTGCATTTGGTGAAATGTATGATTTGTTGTTAAGGATGCCGCACGAAAACCTATAAAATAACCGCAGGCTCACAATACAACAACTACAAGAACTAGTTTATCAGTGACATTCTAACTGTATCAAAGTTGCGCTGATGCCTTAGAAGTACAACGGAAGGATAAACCTAGCAGTTAGATTCTGCAGCGCTTCAGTGACGCTTATGAGGTATTTTTAGCTAGGGTCCCAGAGAGTTGGTTAATGAGTATTTTAGCTCGTCGCTGAAACGGTTCTTTAACAAAGCAACATGCGATGTGGGGAGTTACACAAATGTGATTACTAAAACCCCAACATTCTGTTTGCGCATGAGATGACGGTAATTATATGCGAGGACCAGTCGAGATCGGAATAGACCATCGCTGCCACGTACTTTTAAGAGTTAGCGGCTTCAAGGGGGATATCAGCGACGGAAACAAAATGAGAGGCTCATGACGATTGCCATGTTGAGCCTTCTGCGACCATCGCGTCCTGCACTCGCCAACCCAGGCGGCCGAGACAAGCGACAGAGCTTAATCGCAGACTGCAGCATCTAAGACTTCAGACGACTGCAAATAGATTTCATTTACAAGCGAGGAAGAAAGATCGATCTGAGCTGGGGAGCTTTAGTCTGCTACTCAGCACTTGGAAGAGGAAAAAGGAGTGATAGTATTGGGATGGGTGATGATGATGTATAGAGGAGTGAATCTCTATGTACAATAAACGACACGAAGTTTTTGCGCGAGCGTACGCGTGTCAGAGAGCGAAATGAACGTAAAAAAGCTATTTCCATTCAATATATGCCGATGCCGCGCACTTTAAGAGATGTTTTAACTGAAGACGAATATAGGAGGAACGGCGAGTCTCGACAGGAGACTTGCAGCGGATTCCGGCGACAAATGCGCCCAACAATCGTCAGCGAAAATGGCGGACCCAGCGGCACCACCGCGATGACATACTGTAATACCTTCAGACGCTCTCAACCTCCCCGTCTTTCCGTTTATTCCTCCTTCTTCAGAAGCTGTCGCGTGAGAATGCGTGTACCTACATGTATTTTCTACTGTGGCATAAAACTACGTGGGGTGAGGAAATTAGGAAATTTGCAGGTGAAAAAAGACAGGAATAATTGGAGATCACAGGGTGAGACCTTTGTCCTGCAGTGGGCATAAAACTAGGCTGACAATGATGATGATTACGTAACAACCCATAATGTGTCATCTAAAATAGCATGGTGTCTATAACCAGCCGTGCACAGCCCTTCAAAGAAATTTCCAGAAAAAATAAACGAAAGTTCCTATGTTTCAGAAAACCTTTAGTCACAGTGCATACAATCTGAAAGTGTACCAATAAGCTAACGAGTAAACTTTACGTTATTGCCGCGGGCAGGATGGTGTGTTAAACTGGGAGTTAGAATATGAGAAACATCATACTGCATATGGCGCGATGTAGGGGAGGGCAGCTATGGAACTGCATGAAACGTACAGCAAAAACGAATTTATTTTAGTGTACTTCTGTGGAAATTCAATGTACTCAGAAGTACTCTTCGAGTGCAATTAAAGTATTTCGTTCTGACACACGATTGCATTGCAGAATAGATTGCGATGACGATATTTTCATTGTTATCATGTGCAAATAGCACAGAAACTGTTCTGCGTAACTTGAGGTAAAGTGCGAAAGAGCACGCAGGTCGACAGAAGGAAACAAAGACACAGTGCTACTAACAAGTGATCGTTTACTGCACATGGTTAATACATATATACGATTGTACAACGGGAACAAAGCAGAGGAACACAGCCACCGTCGCTGCATAGATTCCTTTTCGGCATAATCATCCATCACGGGCCACTACCGCAATAGGTACTGGATTTGGTTTTTCGACAGTGAAACAGATAGGCAGCTGACATAATTATTGCTTCTGTATTCATTACGAACACCTCGACAATCTTCCTAGTGACTTGATCCGTGTTTCTGGATATCACTTTTGATCTATCAAACAGGGTTTACAGACACGGTGCATGCAGTGTGCAGCTATATAGATTACCGGTCTTTGCCAGCTTGCCAACATTGTTACAATGCTCCCGTAAGCGATCATTGAGGCATCTTCCCGTCTATCCAATATCGTCCTTCCCGCAGGAGAAAAGAACACAGGTCAGCAGGCTTCGTTAGCACGTGGAATTTCCTATCCAGATGTAATAAAGGCGACAGTTTTTCATTCGAAGAACTTATATTTTAAGTTTGTAAGGGAAGTGGGAATTAACGGGGGTTGGAGAATAGTCAAACGTGATTACATTCGTACTACGTTAATGCTATAGCGTTTGGCTGGCTCCCCGCTGCCTTGAACACCTCACGCTGCTTGATAATTGTGATGGCATCCACGTTATTCCGACTCTTCTAGATAATTCCTGATGGTGAAGGTGTTTTTATTAGGCATAGATATCTAAAGAAGAATTGTTTTTCTCATCGCGATATTATTCTACAAGCGCAGTTATGTTATACAACGCCTTGTTAGAGCATGATGATCGCATGACGATGATGCGGTGTAAGGAGTGCGAGCATTTTCGCCGATGGAAGAAACACGGTTTGTATCGATAGGCGAGACAAAAGGGGCAAACTTATCTTTATGATGTGTGTGCTAGGGCCGCGGCTAGGCCGACCAGCGCCGAAAAATGATGAGCGAGTGAAGCGGTTCAGGAAGTTAGAACAGGAACTCAAAAGCGAGCAAAGGGAACGGGATGCGGTAGACTATCAGCTAAACAGAGTAGAAATGATGCTGAGGTTCCCCATTCCACAGAGCAATGGTGGAAACTTCGACGCGAGCACTGGCCGGGAACGGGCGTGGGTGCGAAGTGGAGAAAGGTTAGGATGTCGACACGTATTGATGGTCACGAAGAAGCGACCAGTGAAATGCCGGTCGCGCAGTCGAGACCAAAGCCAAGGGTGAGGCTTGCGCAGGGAGACGGAGGGAACATCTCCGAGTTTCCTTGTCTTTTTGGCGGATTCCAATAAGAAGCCTGCGCACGCTCGGTTCGGTCTGCTGACTTTCAAAAGAGTGATATACGCCACGTGCCTTCCTCAAACTCTTAACATCCACATTTCTTCCATTACTTGAATAAACCCCCCGCAGGGGCGTCTGCGTAAGCAGGCGTTTGGTGCGTTGCGACACCACGTACCCGAGCACTTGAGGGTTGGCCCCTCCCGCGTGTAGCCGTGCGCGGCTTAGCCGTGTCCGGGGAAAAGAGGATCCTGGAGGTTGAGCCGATGCCGGGTGTTCGGACCTTTACGGCCCCTCGGTGGAGGCAACACACCTCTTTGGCCTCCGCTTCGCGTAGACGGCACCCCCGGACTGACCCACCCGGGGGAAATCGGTAGTCGCCCTTTCCTGTCTCTCTCTCCCCAATCTTCGTCTCTCTCATACTTTTTCGCCTTTCCTGTCTTCTACTCTCTTCCATTTACTTCCATTCTCCCTGGCGGCAAGGGTTAACCGTGTGTGGCTATCCTACCTCGGGTACACCATATTTGGTTATAGTAGCGGCGTACGACTGGCGTCGTGCAGACTTGTGTACAAGCTCTGCCGCGTCCCCTCGTTGGGCTCCGTGGTGGGTGGTCGGCGCTGTTGCCGAATATAGACACCTTCTTATGGCAGCGCAAACCTCTGTTGTCTATGATCGGCCTCTGAAAAGAGGCCGCACCGAAGCAACGTTTCAGTTCTCCTTTCGGATCAAAACCCCAGCATTCCCCAAATACCATGTAATGCATAGTGAAAACAACATACCCATAAGAAAGCTTTCACCATTTCTGGTGGCCAAGTGCCTGCAAGACAAAATTGGATCAACATACAAAGCCTCAAAAATGTCTAGCGGGGACCTCCTCCTAGAACTAAATGACAAAGATCAAGTGCAAAAGCTCTCAGAACTTACCAGCATTGGCGACGCGGCAGTCACTATTTCAGCCCACAGAACACTAAATACAAGCAGGGGCGTGATATCCGAGGAGGACTTCCTTGGCTTGAGTGATGAGGAACTGCTGGAGGGTTTCCAAGAACAAAACGTGACTAAAGTACAAAGAATCGTCATCCGCAGAAATGATCAAGAAATTCCGACAAAACATGTTATACTTACCTTTGGGACAAGCGAAATGCCTACCTCTCTGAATGCAGGATACGTAAAAGTAAATGTCAGACCATATATCCCCAACCCCAGACGATGTTTCAAATGCCAACGGTTTGGACATGCTTCACACGCATGTCGAGGACAAACAACCTGTGCTAAATGCAGCTCCAATGACCACCAATCTGACAATTGCACTTCTTCTCCACACTGTGTTAACTGCAAAGGGGACCATCCAGCTTACTCGCGGTCTTGCCCTTGCTGGAAAAAAGAAAAGGAAGTAATTGCACTAACTGTTAAAGAAAAAATCTCGTTCTTTGAAGCACGAAAGCGATTGTCTTACCTCTCCAGAAGAAGTTATGCCGATGTGACGCAGGTGGGGGCAGCGTCACAGAGGCCTCGGGAGTCCTCCGAGCCCACGCACAGTGGTCCCGCAGTGACCCCTCCCGCCCCCGTGGTGGCAGCAGCCAGAGCTGCTCCATCGTCTTCGAAGGGCCCGCAGACACCAGTCTCGCAAGGCCCTAAACTCAATCGAACTCCACGGCCCGAGACACGTGTCCCGGCGCCCAACTCTCGATCCTCCAGCGCCTCTGAGAGAGCAATGGAGGTCGACGCAAAAACCCCGGTGTCGTCGACACCGAAGGACAAGCGCTCTCTCGAGCGCGCCAAGAGGGACAAAGTCCCAATAACCACGTTAATTCAGAAAGTGATAACCTAAAGGTTATCCCTCCTTTCTAATAACCCTCTCCAAACAATGTCACTTAACATCTTATACCTTATAGAATCATAATGGCATTTTTTACCTTTATGTTTTAAAATGGCTTTTATTATCCACTGGAACTGCAGAGGACTTTTACACAACTTAGGTGACATAAGAGATATACTAAATAACCTCTCCCCTGTGGCTTTGTGCCTACAGGAAACAAACTTATGTGACAAAAACATTAATATCTTAAAAGGCTTCACTGTTGTACGGCGCGACCGTACCCAAGCTAACCGGCTTTCGGGCGGTGTGGCTGTGGTTGTGAAACACGGAATTCCAGCTAGAGCAGTAACCATTAATAGCCACATAGAAGCCGCTGCTGTCACCATTTTAGCACATAAAACCATTACCATCTGTTCCCTCTATATTCCTCCACACACACAGTTCACTGTAAGAGATTTAGACCTGATTTTAGACCAGCTACCGGAACCATTTCTTATAGCGGGAGATTTTAATGGGCATAATACACTATGGGGGAGCAAAAAAACTGACCATAGGGGACTAACAATCGAAGATTTTATCCGAAGTAATGAACTATGCCTTTTAAATACTGGTGCGGCCACGTACTGTTCCCCTAGCACAGGAGCTATGAGTTGCCTGGATTTGGCAATGTGTTCCCCATCTCTGTTCACCGATCTTCATTGGACTGTAATAGATAATCCCTACGGTAGTGATCATATGCCTGCAGTCATAAAACTAACATCCGTACTGCCTATAACACTTTCTAGGCCACGCCGTTGGAAACTGCACCTAGCAAACTGGCCTCTCTTCACTGAAAAAGCCAGTTTAGAAAAAGTTATCTTAGATGGCCTAAGCATAGATGAAGCGAATGAGAGGATTACTGCTTGCATAGTTGCTGCGGCGGAAGAGGCTATTCCCCAATCTTCTGGATTTGTGAGTAAAAAACTAAAACCCTGGTGGACGAATGAATGTACAGAAGCTAAACTTCAAAACAAAGCGTGGGGTATCTTCCGAAGGTACCCAACCCAAGATAATCTCTTATTATTCAAAAAAGCGAAAGCAAAGGCGAGGTATATCCGTAGACAAGCAGAACGAAATTCATGGAAAAACTATATCTCCTCGATTAACAGTTCAATAACATCCAAGAGAATGTGGGACCAGGTTCGCAAGTTTAGGGGCAACTATGCTCCCTACACGATCCCCATACTGTCAACTCCAGGCACACAAACAAGTCTCCAGGAACAAGCAGACATATTAGGCGAGCACTTCTACACCATATCTAGCTCAGCAAACTATTCAGCAACATTCCTAAAACACAAACAGTCCGCCGAAAAACAAAAGCTTCCGACAACGGGAAGTTCAGATAGACCGTTCAATGCCCCGTTAACACTCCACGAAATAAACAGAATAATCTCTTCGGGTAAGAAAACAGCACCGGGTCCTGACAAAATACATTACGCTATGCTGGCCCATTTGTCCCAGAAAGCGGTAGAGGCCTTGTTGCGGTTTTTTAACATGATCTGGGAAACGGGTAAAATGCCTGCAGAGTGGAAAAAGGCTATTATTGTTCCCTTTCTGAAGGCGGGAAAGTCACCAAATACACCTAACAGCTACAGACCTATAGCACTAACAAGTTGCCTCGCTAAATCCCACGAAAGCATAATAAATATAAGACTAACATACGTTCTCGAAACAGATAACTTACTAGACACTCATCAGTGTGGTTACAAGAAAGGCTGCTCAACAACTGACCATCTCGTTCGTCTTGAACACACCATACGTGAGGCATTCCTTTATAAACAGCACTGCCTAGCGGTGTTTTTCGACCTAGAAAAAGCATACACCACATGGAGGTATGGCATTTTACAAGATCTAGCAACACTAGGAATACGCGGCAGAATGCTCAACTGTCTGGCCGATTTTCTGTCAAACCGAACATTTCAAGTCCGTCTGGGAGCAGCACTGTCCCGAGTCTTTGTCCAAGAAAATGGCGTCCCACAGGGTTGCGTATTAAGCACTACTCTCTTCGTGGTGAAGATGAACTCCATAAATTCAGTTATACCGCCCAACATTATGTACTCCTTATACGTCGACGACCTTCAAATTGCATACCGTGCCGCGGGTATGTCTACATGCGAAAGGCAAATCCAGATAACAATTAACAAGTTGACGCAATGGGCCGATAAAAATGGATTTCGGTTTTCTACACAAAAAACTGTGGCAGTGGTATTTTCACAAAAAAGGGGGTTACACCCTGACCCAGCTCTCAAATTAAATCAAAGCCCGTTACCGGTTAAGCCAGAGCAAAAGTTCTTAGGAATCATTTTTGATAGTAAACTAAACTTTATCGCCCACATTAACAGCGTAAAAACTAAGGCAAACAAAGCACTTAACATCCTGAAGGTCCTATCACGTAAGCATTGGGGCGCCGACCGAACATGCCTGTTACGTATTTACCGCTCTGTCGTGCGCAGCATTCTTGACTACGGTTGCATAGTTTACGGGTCAGCAAGGCAGTCGTACATCAAACGTCTTGACCCCACGCACAACCACGGACTACGCTTAGCAACTGGTGCGTACAGAACCTCACCAGTAGAAAGCCTATATGCCGACAGTAACGAACCCTGTTTGGAGCACCGAAGAGCTTTGCTTACAATTTCATACGTGCTCAGAATCACAGCTTTACCTAATCATATATGCCACACTCTTGTTACTTACACCACACACAGAACACACTATGCCAACAAACCACATAGCGTGAGACCACTTATCCTTCGATTCGAAGATATGTGCCAAAGCTACAATGTTCCGAGCGAGGCTCTCAAGGTCGCCGAAAGACCGAACAGACTCCCCCCATGGCATGGTTTCGCACATTTTTGCGATTTTACCCTAACATGCCACAAGAAAAAAGAAACACCGCTTGAACACATAATGCAAGATTTCTTAGAACTACAAAATAAATACAATGACTACACCGAGTTTTACACTGACGGTTCCAAGACAAATGAACATGTTGGAAGCTCAGTTGTATCGGAACACTGGGAAAATTGTCTTAGGTTGCCACAGTCTGCTTCGGTTTTTACAGCCGAAGTATATGCCCTGCTTATGGCCTTGGAAAAAATAGTAACAGAAGATTATAAAAAAGCAGTTGTCTACACAGATTCCCTAAGTTCACTTAATTCTCTCCATAGAAAATCAGAGTGCGAACCTTTTCTCGGCTACATCCTGAGAATGCTCGGCAAATGTGAAAAGCGTGGTAAAATAATTCGTCTCTGTTGGGTTCCAAGTCACGTGGGAATCCCGGGAAATGAAAAGGCGGACAAATGTGCAGCACTCACAGCCTGTAACAAAATTAGACAAATAAATCTTCCATTCAAGGACTGTGTCCGGGTGGTCCGTGCTGCGATCACCTCAAAGTGGCAAGACGAGTGGGGCTGCCAAGTAAATAACAAACTACAAATATTAAAACCCATACTACAGGAGTGGAAGACATCTTATCACCAGGAACGTTTCATGGAAGTCATTCTATGTCGCATTCGCATCGGACACACACATCTCACACATAACTTTTTATTGAAAAATGAACAACAAACGGTTTGTGACCACTGCCAAGAATCCCTAACTGTGAATCACATTTTAATAACATGTCCGGCGTTGGAGGAAAAAAGACAGAAATATTTTTATGAACTTTACAAAACACTAACACCACTTCATCCATCCCTGATCCTAGCTGAAAATGCACTTGTATCTCTAGACGATGTTTTTAATTTTTTAGATGAAACAGGGTTCTTAAACAAATTTTAATGTAAATGATCTTTGTTGCTTGAAGCACTTTTATCAAGTTACATATTTTCAACCTGTGCATGGCGCATCATAGCCTTAGTTGCTTTTCCGCCACAAAACCTTACATAACTAACTAACTTGAATAAACCTGAGTGGTGTTGAACGGTGCAAGGAATTTAAATAACATATGTATTGATCGCCTACGTAAAAATTTCATGCTTCATCAGAAATAACTAAAGCCACGGCTGCTCCATGGTTCTCGCTGACTAAAGGTGTGGCCTAGTGCGGGCACTAACATGCGGCACTCTAGGTACTAAGTTAAGTGTTCATATGCGGCGTTCAAGAGGTCGCCTTAGTGCCACACGTGTACTTCACATTGCGGCTCGTTATGTCTTGCAAGAAGTCTAACCCCAATTGTACAAGTTAATGTATTACTAAACGTGCTACAGGTTTTGCAGCCTGCTGAACTTTGCGTTTGAATGCCAAAACAGGCAATAAAGAAAAAAAGGCGCAGCCGTCGCATCAGGGAAGCGTGCTCGTCTCGCAGCCCAGAGGCCCGGGTTCGATTCCCAACCAGACCGCAATGTAGAAAAATTTTCATTTGAAAGCCACTTATTTACTTTGTTTACAGCAACTTCCCTGAGAAATGTGACGCCAATCGTAGCATCTTTTGCGGCGTCTGCCATTTTTCGTCACGGCGCAGTTTCGCCATGGTCACCGATAACGAAAACACCTAAGGCTTTCGCCTTAAGTAATAATGCGTCACCGATATGGGAATCCGACTTCTTCGTCGAGCTCAGCGGCCCGGTGCTCTAGCCTCTAGGCCACGATCAGACACTTAATTTCCACTTGATCGAGCAAGCCAGTTCTTTGAAACACACGGCACGTGACCACTTCCTCGTCTTCTTCCCTCCTGACATCTACCGCTTTGAGGCGCTGTATTAGACTGCACATGCTCCTCCCCCTCCCCCCCTCCCTCCCCCCCCCCCCCGTTACACCTCACACCCCTCTGTCCCATCTTTTGTTGGTGGCGCTACCAGAAAGTACGGCGATTTCGCATTTTATTGCGATAGCAATTATATGGACACTCAAAAGCAGATTTCTGCCGTCGGCGTCGCCGTCGCCGTCGCCGTCGCCGTCGCCGTGAGGTTCCGTATGACGTCATTTGGAGATGAAATCGTCGCCGCGCGCCGAACGCTGTATGTGCGAGTGAAAGGGCGCGAGGGGCGCGTCTTTCACGGGGAGTGAACGCACGGCGGAGAACAAACGCGCGTTCTGCGCCGTGCTCGCTTAAGGGCTGCAGAAGTAGGCGTCTCTTTTCTCCTTTACAATCACCATATATGTAGAGCAAACGCGCCTTCTTCGGACGCGCGAGAGGCCGTGGGGGAGGGGGAGGGAAGGGAGGCGACGTTTAGCTGCGGCACCAAGTGCCTATTTATATCAGAGGCTCCAGCAACAGTCACCAACGCCGCACGCATTTTGAGCTAACGCGGGCAAAACGCCGATGGCGTCGACAACAGTTCTGCGTGTTGTTGCTACCAAAGCCGCTCACCTTACTTCGTATGACATTGCTGTGTTGCTATCGCATTCATTGCTTCGCCCTTAGGGCGAAACTGTGACATTTTTTTCCAAAGCCAGGCTCCCAGACCAATGCCTCCTAAGAAAAATGTCACAGTTTCGCCCTAAGGGCGAAGCAATGAATGCGATAGCAACACAGCAATGTCATACGAAGTAAGGTGAGCGGCTTTGGTAGCAACAACACGCAGAACTGTTGTCGACGCCATCGGCGTTTTGCCCGCGTTAGCTCAAAATGCGTGCGGCGTTGGTGACTGTTGCTGGAGCCTCTGATATAAATAGGCACTTGGTGCCGCAGCTAAACGTCGCCTCCCTTCCCTCCCCCTCCCCCACGGCCTCTCGCGCGTCCGAAGAAGGCGCGTTTGCTCTACATATATGGTGATTGTAAAGGAGAAAAGAGACGCCTACTTCTGCAGCCCTTAAGCGAGCACGGCGCAGAACGCGCGTTTGTTCTCCGCCGTGCGTTCACTCCCCGTGAAAGACGCGCCCCTCGCGCCTTTTCACTCGCACATACAGCGTTCGGCGATTGGCGCTGAGCCGTGCTCCCTCAAGGGCTGCAGAAGATAGCGCCAACCTTTCCCTTTCCCTCAAGAACCACTTATCATCGGCGACGATTTCATCTCCAAATGACGTCATACGGAACCTCACGGCGACGGCGACGGCGACGGCGACGGCGACGGCGACGGCAGAAATCTGCTTTTGAGTGTCCATATAATTGCTATCGCAATAAAAGGAGGCATTGCTCAGACAAGCGAGGGACGCTCAATTTACGGCAAAACGACAACACCAAGTAGACGCAGCATTGCGCTTCGCTTCATTGACATTGCAGGTGAGCGAGGACAGCGTCCTAACGGTACGCGCAGTGGACAAAAGATTTCGCTGCTTCAGCTTGCCACGAACGCGAATTCCAGCCGCTCCCTTTTGTTTAAATTTTTGCAGAAGCGAGGCTATACAGCGTGTGTAAGTCTATACCTGCTCGCCAGATAATTTCCCCACCCGAAAGAAAGAGAGCCAACCAAAACACTTCAGACACCAGAAAGCTCTCGTGCGATATGGCTCGCGTCCCAGAAGGGGGCGTCCACGATGAACGCGCCGCGCGCCTAGAATCTCGGTCGCGCTCAGCCATTTGCTTCGTGAGGACCTACGTGCGACAACGTGACAGCGTTCCTGAGGCAGCTCGTGCACTTCGGGTGCGTTCGAAGCTTCTCTAGTGTGTCCGATGTGGGCGTGTGACTAACAATTACCTGTTGCTTGTACCGGCGCAGGTGTCGTCGCGCTGCTCTTGGTTAACCGTCAAGTTCACCGGAACAAACCACCTCGGTGACAGTCCTCTGGGAAGCCTAATCTGTGCGCCACGAAGTGCGTCTGTTTCGCAGCCGAGGATCCACATCAGCGCACGTGAGTGAATGGTGACTGCGGATCTACCGTGCATCTTAGTTTAGGGTTTCATTAGAAGCTTTGTTTGCACTTTTACAGTGGCTGGCCACGTGTATCTCACAGACAAATCTGTGCCAATCTCGCGAATGCTGTAGTACGTTAAAGAACCCCAAGTGGTCGAAATTTCCGGAGTCCCCCACTACGGCGTGCCTCATAATCAGATCGTGGTTTTGGCACTTACAACCCCAGAATTTAATTTCTTTAATGGTCTAGTGGAGTACGTGACCACGCATGATGCGTCTCAGTGCAAGGGATTTATTACGCCTTTTACAGAGCGCCAATGCTCACACCAGGGTAAACATGGGTATCGGCGGGAATTTATGGTGATTTATTACAGTCGCTTAGGTGAAGCATGTTTATCTAAGTTATTTGCCTCTTTCTCCGTATTTGGCGTCGCTGTGTAGAAAAGACGCAGCGCGGGGTTCTCGACGTAGCGATTTTGTGCGAACATCACCCAAGGATTTTGGAGACAAAGAGTTAGTGTATATCACGGTGTAAAAAAGGAAGGTGATCCGACGGCGGCGCGAGGCGCGGCCACTTAGTGTGACTATATGCACGCCGCTGCCGCCAGGGGCAGCACCTGTTCTGGAGGCTACTTTTTCACTCACTTTGCTGTCGCATTTAAGGGCACGCGCGGCAGAAGTGCTTTATTAGGGGCGAAGCTATTATAGCGGCACCCGTTCCGTCCCCGTCGTCGTAGTAGTAGTGTGTAACCAGTAGTGTGTAACCAGTATGAGAAAAATTAGAAAAAAAAATCCGAAGTTGTGTCCGTAGCGCGGAATCGAACCAGGGACCCCTCGCTTCCGAGCGCGCGGCGTTAGCCCACTACGCCACGAAGCGGACATGGACACACGCACCACGATGGCAATAAATACCCAACATTAACGAAAGGCCGCGTTTCTAGCGCGTTTCTAACGCATTTGTGCTAGCGCGTTACGGCCCGTGTCAGAAGCTGGTGTAAGACGCTGTGGCCTCTCCGCCTTACCTTCAACGCGTTTCGAACGCGCTGCCCAAAGTGGTGGCCAGTCAAGTTCAAGTCGAGGAGCGTTTATGAATACGGGGGGTATACTCTCTCAGCAGTCATGTGATGGCGTCGGTAAACGCGGTGCACGTTCCGGCATGTGTAAATGGCTGCGTAAGACGCTGTGGCCGCTCCCCCTTACTAGAGAGTACTGCACGTTTCTAACGCGTTTGTGCTAGCGTCCCCTTAAGCGGGAGATCCGATGATTCCCTCCGGAGCTTCGCCCACTCATCATCATTCACCCCGTGGATATGCTGTGATTTTTTTCGATGAATATATGTTGTTCACCTGCTTAAAACGACTCTACTTGGTTGGAGGAGCGTCCCTTTATATTTCTGCCGACATTCCGATTGACTCCTACGCGGCGAGCAGCGGTAAGCGCAGCGCGCCGTCTGCCCGAGCAGACGACGCGTCTCTCTCGTGTTCGAAATGACGGTATTTTGACTGTAAGTGGCATGAAACCTTCTACCTGCTCAGGATTTGGCGTCTAAATAACGAAAAATTGCTCATCTTTGGGTATGGGTGTTTAAATGCTGACGGAGGTCGTAAATTATCCACTGTTGTGCCGCTTCTCCAAGGCCTCCTGAACCCGGGCTGCCCCTAGCGGCGGCGCTCACTTCCGGTCACACGAAGTGGCCGTTCTCTCGCCCCAGCGCGGGCGCGCCGTCGGAACACCTATCTTCTTACACCGTGGTGTATATTATTCTAATGCTTGTTTAGCCACCTAGTCGTTCTTTATATTGTCTGTTTTCTGCGCTGGGTGTCTCGAGTTATTCAAGATGAAAGCATACCTGCTACCAGAGTTATTCACAGTAGAGTAGTACAATTTAGGCACGCGTTAAAGCACCCCATATAGTCGAAAATAATCCACATAGCCACACTAACGCGTGCCTTGTAATTAAATTGCAATTTCGCTCCGCAATGCCGAAGATTTTTTTCTCTTTATTAGGTTCTGCATCGAGATAATAATAATAATAATAATAATAATAATAATAATAATAAAAATAATAATAATAATAATAATAATAATAATAATAATAATAATAATAATAATAATAATAACAATACTTTAATCCGCAAAGTTACAAAGAAAGCAGTGTATATGTCAGGCCTGCCAAAGCTACATAGGGCTTGAGCGGCAGTGCCTGGCAGGCAGTGGAACCAAACAGTTATTGCAATTGACATGCTTTTCACTTTTAAAGTAGTCTATGGAGGGAGACAAAAGGAAGCGAGTAGTTCCCCGGGGGCGACTAGTCACTTTGCCTGAGCCCTTTTTTACCTTCTATTTGGTGTGAGCGCGCAAGGCACTTTGAGACAATTTATTAAAATATTAAGGAACATAGTAGTCTCGTAATCTCTTGTCATATCTTGTACAACGCCTGGGTACGTGGTAAAGATCCTTAGGCCGCAGACAGCGTGCGGGAACGTGCTTTACCTTGAAAATACTACTTTCTCCGAAATGCCAGCACAACAGTTTCCTGTAGTAGTTGATTAAAGTCTGGCATAAATATGGTTTTGAAAACGTCACTTTTGTCATTAAAGATTAAATCACAGCTGATGTTCGTTAGGATAGAACGGAGAATAGAGTTGACCCTAGTCTGCCAAGGAATTGCGCAATTACCATGCAGTGTTATGTTGTACCTTAATACACAATAACACAAGGCATGTACAACAACTTTTCGAACAGAAAAGGGCTTATAATACCTCAAACTGTATAGCACACAAGATACTGCACGAAGTCGTTTGCATACGTAATCTAAGTGGGAGTTCCAGTAAAGATCACTATCGAAGTACAAACCGAGCTATTTTACAGAAGTCACGTAATCTAAAGGTTTACACAGACTTGGAGAACAATTTGAATTGTGTAGCACAAACTGATTATCGATGTCTTGTTTTTTTTTCAGACGATTGTGAAAACAAATAAGTTTTGTCTTTGACGTATTAATATTAAGTTAGAGAACCGGTTCATAGCCTTAATCGCCATTGCTTGAGAGGAAGTAATAGCGTGGATAAAGTTTGTTGATTGAACTATAATGACAGTAACATCTGCCGTTAATTGGATACAATCCAACAGGCACCATACGAAGTTTCCGTAAAGCAGTACTGTGAATACGAAGAACCAGTAACCAAATTTCTTGCTGCCATAAAGCTGTCATCTAACCAAGGTGACGGTGAAAACGCGCAGTAAGACATCAACGATGGCGATAGTCAACTTTATGAATATGAAAGACCAGCAACGCAGTGTGCGTCTTCACCTCAAAGCCAAATTCAGGGTGTCGGTGGAAAGGCGTAGTAAGACCAGCGGCATTTGATACTTTTTCTTATGGTCACGAAACTTCCCCGAAAGTTTCATATAGGGACAGAAGGTGGTGGCGCCAGCGGCGCTGGCATGCGCAGAAGGTTTTTTTCCCTGTTCTTTATGACACGCAGGACATTAGTCAATAGAAGAATAAGAGCTTGGTAGCTCAACCTACCGCCCCGTTCCAAAGGAGACGCTCATAGCATCTATCCATTCAACCATCCATTTGGGGCAAAGTTAAATTTTGACCAAGGGAAAAAAAAAGTATGATGTATACAAAAGATACTTGGGTGAAAATCATGTATAGCATACCTGATAAACTCAAACGGCTAGGGGACTATTTGTCACCACCACGTTTGATTTTATCAGGTATGTTATGCGTGCTTTTCATTCATGCATGAGAATATTTCGATTCAAGCATGTGACGCTGCCACGGTGAACTGTGTCCTAGCGGTGACCCCCGTGAACTTGCAAAGACCCGTGGACAGGTAGCCGCATCGGAATGGGCTGCGGCTCCGGGATTGGCTTAGTTGCTGGAACAGACTGTGATCACGTGACTGGCAGCAACCCCTGGACCTAAAACCACCCCATAAACTGAGAGTGCCCTCTGGTCAGCCGGTGGTTAGGTGACCGGCGGAAGACCAGATGGCGGCTCATGAAGCGCTTGCGCTGTCATTATTGTCACCGTTGAGTTTTCCCATTGGGCCTCTGCGTCTTAAAGTGTATCTTGTATCCCATTGGCGAAGGTAGTGGCCTTGCCGTGGAGCTTGCACATCTGTACCGTCGCACTTTGAGCAAACGTTTGTCAGCAGTACAAGAAAATTACATGCTTGGTGCCAACTGTCTTTTTATGACATGTCGCATAATTGTACTGCAAATTGGGCACTTTTGCTAAAAAGTAGCCTCCAAAGCTTGTCGAATCACACTACTACCGATAAATTGTCCACCGAGGCCTTATTTGCAAGAAAAAGCATAGCATTCTCTTCAATAATTGAATTTATTACAATAATTACCCTCTTACTTACCAATTGCACGGCCCATTAATATATCGGAATGTAGAAGGGAATTGGCGCGAACCTTAAGTTTAATGTTTCAACATTTGAACACCGCCTTGTAAACCGACATATTTGGTCTCCAATTATTCGTTGAACTTACGTGGTTTAGTAGGCGGCACTGCGAAGCACGGCTCAATGTGCAACCCGTTCGTGGCGTAAAAGGGAGGCGTAAAGTGAAGCTGCCGTCGCATTTTTCCCTTTACGCGAATTTATTCTTATTGATGCGGTGTGCAGCTCCCGATTGGATGCATATTCTCTTCAGCAGCTGGGGCGAGACGGGCGGACTGACCATGCTTACTTGGCCGGTGGTGACTAGAATGGCAGCGACCCACGGAAAGGTAGCATCCTCTCGATTGGCTGCTGCTCCGGGAGTGGACGCGGTAGCCCCGGAATTAGTTGCAGGGCCTGGTCCTCACTGGGCTGCACACCCGGGATTGGCTGTGGTCTTGGCACTGTCTGGGACCTTGAGACTGGCAGGAACATCTGGACAGACAGCGACCCCTTGAGAGCGAGCCACCCCCGGACGGATGAGGCTCTGCTACGGCGGAGGTCAGAAAACTCTCGTCGACACCAAAGGGGCCAATGGCGCCTCCTGGAGCAGCTGTTTGTTGTTGAAGGTGCGTGTTTTAATTCAGATTGTACTTGCTATAACGTCGATTGCAATGCTCTCTTCAACGTGTAGTGGTTTCACTTATCACGTTCACGATCAGTGTTACCATACTTTTTGAAGTGCATTTCTAAAGCGAAATCAGAAATTGGCAAAATTTGCGTTTAATTTTGCGGGTGCTTTAGGTAACACAAATTTTAGGCAACACAGGCGTTTTCGAACACCATATTATATGCGAGCACGGGCATGTCAGATAATTTTTATCGGAACGCACCACATTTCTTTAAGGTCCGTGTGAGTAGGGCCTAATGAGTAAATTTACCAGTGGTGCAGTGGGCTTTTTCTTTAGTATTGCTAAAATTTACTACAGCTGAAATTTGGCATTTACACTCATATTGTGAGGTTACAAATTCAGCATGTTTCAAAAGAACGTAAGAAATCAGATTTGCTTCGCAGGCAAATGCCCTGGATCCCACGTTATCAGTGAAAGTTGCCAAGTTCTCGGCGCTCCATGAAGGATAGCGAAATTCTGCAAGACACACCATTTCTGATAACGAGACCTTCTTGCCGGTACCTTGGTCTACATGAAGGCTCTTCGCAGTATTGATTTGTCCAAAACACATGTGATACAGAAGTAGTGTGTTCAGGCTTCGCGTGAAGGAGTACGCCATCCTACAGTTCTTTTTAATCTTGTGCTTAAGCTGCAGCCTTTGCAATATCATAATAAAGGGAGTAAATGTCCACCATATGACGCTATTTAGTGAATGTGCATTATCCGGAGTGTTAAGGCCAACTTGAATAGGTTTCGAAAAAAACAGAAACTTGCATTTTGCTTGTGAGCACACCCTCAGGGCAACCATTTCTGCATAAAAATCAGAGTCCACGCGTCCCACAGCAAATTTCGGCCGCTTGCTTGCATGGGCTTCCTGATAAAGAAATTGCGTTATAGAAGGCAATTCTGAAAGAAACTTTCTATCCTAGAAGTCGCTAACATGTCGCCATTTGTTCTGTCCCGTCGTTGCAAAAGTCGGCAGGGGCTAAGTTGACAAATTTGTCCCTAAACAGACAAGTAGCTAAATCTAGCGACAAAATCACTAAAATAATAATGCTCCTACGTTAGCATAAAAACTGCCTGTCAGGCGTTTCGCATCATCGTCCTGGTCCTCCTTGTACCATGAGAAGGTCATGTGGGGGATCATTATCAAGTGAAAATATTCCAACATTACAAGGCAAATGCAATGTTGAGGACGGCAGGTAAAAAGCCCTTTGGAGGTTCGACTGGTCCTGTATTCTATACACTTGGCACAGCAGTGATAAGAAAACACAAAACTGGTTTTAAAAAGCCCATAAACAAAGCAATGTAAGGTTTCCAAATCAGTTTTAAGAGATAAGCGATATGGAAAAATTTTTGAGGGAAGAATGCGTTACAACATTTTAAAACTAATCCCTAAGTATAAGAACGTAGAATAGCCTTAAATTTGGGAGGGTTTCTTTTTCCAACATCAGTGTCTATACCTGTTAAAAATTTAATAACCTCGGTAAAATATTTTCAAACATGTTTGCTATAATTAGTCCTATGTCTTAAACATTTCATGTTTCTGTGCGGCGGCCGTTGTGGCAGGTACATTGTGATTCAGGTTGGTGATTTCCACTAACGTAAAATGATCTTCCTTTATGCTGAAGCAATACTCCCTTAAGAGTATCTGTAAAATTCATGAATTTTCCTTATGTTTTGCCTATCGAAGACAGGTGTGGTGTGTTCAGTTTTGGATTCATTGGAAATGATACGTAGCGTCCTTTTCGGCATGACCAGCACATTGTTAAAGTCTGATTTCGTACCCCATACTAAATGACCGTACTTGATCTGCAAGGCAAGCAAAGCATTATAAAGCAGTATGATAACAGAAGTGGGGGAATGATTATCTATTGCGGCTTAGCATACCAACTGTGATGCTGCGCTTCTGGAGAATTTAGTCTATGTGGTCATTCCATTGCAAGTTCCTGGATAAGGTTACACCAAAAAATTTAATTGTATTCACAGCCTCAATATTCATAGAATCGAACATTATATTGTGATAATGTGGTATTTCTTACCTTACGTTGTGATGAGTATCCGTCTATTATAGACACATTATGTTTTAAAGTGCAGAGCTCGGAATTTCCGTATATTGTGTTTGGTGTGGGTGTTTACCTGAGCGTTTGTGAATCACACAACTGCGCCATTCGTGGCGTGATGCAATTAGTGTGTTTAGTAAGTTTGGTTGCAAGTTTTGATAGATATGAAATACAAAACGAGATGAAAAGATGTAGTTATGCTTTTTATCGATCACAGAAAATTCCGCGCTTGTCAATGCAGCCAGGAAATTGGATGATGCTATTGTTAACTCTACTACATCCTCTCATTTGTGTACTTGGTGCTTCTGTCTTTGAAGTGTTAAAAGACAACTTTGGTTAGGAGATTTTGCAGCTGGTTATGGGCCACTCGATATGTACGCAGTCTTGGCTAATAGACATTATTGGATGTGGAACTGTGAATGTGCCTGAATTGACAAACACAATACGCATATGACGAAAGAAATGAAGTTGGCAACGAAACAATTATGCAGAATGTCCACTGCCGCTAAGTAAGGGTATGGATTGTGCCACTTGCTTATCTCCATGCGGCCAGGTGTCATTACAAATTTTATCAAACTTGATCCGACCAGAAAAAACCCTTATCAACTCTGATCGGTGCTTATCAACCTTATTTAACCTAATGCGATCCTTCAGAATGAACCCTTAGGTTTCTATCGAACTTATCGTACCTGATTCGACCTTTATGAACCCTTCGTCGTTGTTATCAACCTTATCGCAAGTAATCGGGCCCTCATCAACCCTTTTTGGTAGTTATCGACCTTATCGTACTTAATTCGACATTTATCAACGCTTAGAGGTGGTTACCAAACTTATCGTAATTAATCGGACCCTTATGAGTCATTATCCGTCCTTATCAGTCTTCTCGAGCTTGATCCGGTCCTCATCAGCTCTTCTCAGACCTTCTCAGAACTCATCGGACCATTATAGCCCTTATCACTTTTTAGCGCATTAGCCATCTGCGTCGAACTATTATCAATGGTCATGAGACCTATATAACCCGTCATCACTCCTTATTATCTTTATCCAATCATTGACTGCTTACCTGTCAGTGATGAGCCTTGCGAAACTATTCGAAACACTGCGAATAATATATGCGATGTAGAGGTGCTTTTGCTGACGTCATTCGTGTACCACATGCTAACCCGAGCGTGTTTTTGTTACTTTAATATTGTAGTTAAAACAACACAACAGCAGTCTCCCTTGTACGGGTACAGTAATTTTTCAGTGTAATTGGTGAAGAGCGTTTACGTTGGAGAAGAGCGCCGTAAGAATGCATTTGAGAAAGAGCAAACATCGATACCCTTCAAAAATTGAAGTTTTTAAATGGATTCAGACGATTTCAAGAGTCAGATAAAGCGGATATCACCAGAAGGATTTGAGTGCTAGCGTTACCATTTGACCGTCTGTGGAAGGAAAGCAGCTAGTGACGAGATCAGCAGGTGGAGATCAGCAGAAGAAGGTTAGAGTATTGGTTAAGAGAAAGTGGCCGAGATGGGTAAGTCATCGTAATAGGCATGGATAACTTCACGGGATCAAGTAAACGTAGACACAATGGTAATACATTATATTGACACGTACGCATATCACACAGGTTACTTCCATAGTTGTCACCTCAATGACACGAAGGTTCTGTCAGTATGGATAAGATCGTCAGTGTCGCTCTACAGCCGGACAAAAGGAACTGGAACATTATATAGTGAGCAAGACATGCTTTTGTGGCGATTCTTTGTCGGCATCGCCATTTTACATTCAAGGAGGAATAATGAAGCTGTCGGGGGTCAGGTGCGTAGTGAGGTGCCTTGAATATGGAGAACGTGGAGGCGGCCGAGGCCAGAGCATTTACTGTGCGCCCCATGGGGCCTTGGTCTAACTTTATCAAGTTGAAATGTGGAAGACGTAGGAGAATGGTGATAAACATGCTCGGGGACAGATCCGGTATGCTTGGATAACATCAGAGTAAGCCCCCACAACTAGCAGTACATGCGGCCGCGACGCTCCTCTATGGGGTTCTATGTAGCGTCATTCGAAGGGTCAGTGTCTTGGCCGGCGTGATGAGGTTCGCATTATGAAGGCGCATAGAAGGGTATGGGGGAGGGAGCAGCGCTTTGAGGTTTGCGCGACGTTACTTTCGGTGCTCAGACTGCTTCGCGCTCCGGCAATACGTTTCATGCTACGGTATGGGGGTGCACGGTGCAGAGGTTTCACGAGCTAGGTTACGAGCTTCCTCAGTAACCGGGACTCCTGGTGGCCAGGCTCCTGCACAAGCTGGACATGTAGGCATGAGGGGGTCTGCATGTGGGATGTTAATGTCACTCGTAGGTTGGGTGGCACTGTGCTTAATTCGAAAGCCCGACGGACACTTTTGGTATCGCTGCATAAAGTAATTGTGTGTTTGCTTTGATAACGCAGGCAAGTAGCTTGCCTTGGCTAGGACGTCAGCGTCAGTGGGGGTTGAGTCTGCTTCGTGATGACGCACGATGTTGACACCTGGGCCGACAACTGCCGTGGTGGTTCTGTGCGTGGTGTGAGTAGCATCGACCTAATATGTCTCAGGTGAGGGAGTTTGGTGGTTCTCAGCTCTGGCTTGAAGACGTCCATTGTTATATTTCGGATTTTTATTCCATGTTACGGGAAATATCCAAGTCTTGGAGCTCGTAGTGGAAGATTTAGAGGAATAGCAGGGAGGCTACTGGTGTCATAGCCCCGTTCACGGAGGATTTCGCGGCCTTAATGAAAGGAGGCGAGATGTTGTTTGCCCTGAAGGTGCGCTTGCAGCTTATCGTAGAGCGTGCTATGGAGTGCAGCCACTCGAAGGTAAGTGGTCATGGCAGAGCGGGGTACTCTCATTTCAATGCGGCGGAACTTTCGAAGTGCTACTTCGAGGAGGCGGCATTCTGTACTTCTGATGGTGACGTAAGGGAGGCCGCACATGATGCGTGAATAGATGGCACCTTTCACTATTTTGTTGAGTTCTAGTTCATGAAGACCTCAACACCTTTTGGTGATAGCAGTGATCATGTAGAGGACCTGACTGATTTGTGTTAGTGTGCGCCAAAGTTGTTCGCAGTTGCCACCGCCTTGTTGCTACATAAATCCGACAAGAATGACTTTACGGGGGAGATAAGTATTGACCGCCAAATCGCCAAATTAAGCTCGATCAGGCGCCGATAGGCTTCGCCTTTGCTGGTGTGGGGATTAGGGAGTGTAATGTACTCCCATTCTTCCTGAGAGCATGCAACTCCAAATGTGCGAGTTTATGAATCAATGACATCCAGAGCAGCTTGTACGGACTTCATCCGGACTTGGTGTAACGCACCAAAGCGAGATGTCATTGGCATATATGGTATGTGTTTCGAAGAAGAAATAGGCGTTTTATAGGTTTCATAGTGAGACTAAAAAAACATTGGAGAAAAGACACAGCTTGGAAGGTTCCTCACTAGACGCGATAGACTTCGGACGACTGGCTGTCTTGTTCTATGAAGCGAATGGCACGGTCTCTGAGAAAGTCACTGACGTACGAGATTATGCGCATACCAGACTTCTGTAGACGACGTTTTTGAGGGTGGGGTGCACGTCGTCGAAATGATGAACGTCGTCAAAAGACTTCTTCACGTCCACACCGACAATTGTGCGGAGTTGGGCACTAATTGCATGGATATGAACCCTTTCGTAAATAAGCAGTGCAACGTTCTGAGTGCGAAGGTGCTTCCGGAAGTTGATCAGCGAGATTGATTGAAAAAACAGTAAATTTGATTCAGAGAACACAAGAAAAGAAACAAGCATTAAAATAGGAACAAATATTTCAGAAATAAAAATGTACATTAAGTCAGAGCGTGGCAGCTTGCAAACATTGCCCCAGCTGGATTCTTTGGGTAAAGCCGTAGAGAAGCAAATATTTTTAACAACGAGATGCCTGACTACTACAGGAAGAACTCTGGAAACAAAACAGCTGATTGTAACAGGATGAAAACACATCCAGCCAGAACAAAACAAATTAACACTCCATTGAGTATCTGTATGAGATTTGAATGCAAAGAATTCTGACTTCCTAATTGGTTACGCCCATGATACATGATGTCAGACATTGCCACATCTCCTTCACAACTTTACCTTAATCCACGTTGCTCTAACTTGTACGAACCTTAATCCACTTTTATCCACCTTAGTCTACCTTGCTCTAATTTGTACTAACTTCAATCCCCTTGAATTCACCTTACTTCGATTTAATCCACCATTATTCACCTTGTTCTGATTTGGATCAACCTCAATCTACATTATTCCACTTTAATTCATCCTATTCCATCTTGTTCTAATTTGTACCAACGTTAATCTACCTTCTTCGTTAGTTACTTAACAGCGCAACACAAAACACGGACAATAGGAAGGAAAAAATGACAACGCGGCGCTTACTCTCAACTGACATTTTCTTGAAGAATGGTATAACATATATAGGTGCCAAAATCAAATAATCATGACATGCGCGAGACACAGAGATACGTCAAGTCAGCTATGATGAACTTGCACATAATCAAGATGAGAAATGTAACGAAACTCCTTGGCGTGAAGAACGATAGACGGTTCGCTGATACATGTCTTGTCCCTAATCTGTAATCTGTAAGCCTCAGAGATTTCTCTTGTCAATTGGCTCGCGTGTTTAAAGGTGACGTTAGTTTTCTTTAAAAAAATGGGGCGACAATCGCACGGCTTGCAAAGCACCGGAAGATGAATTAGCACAACCTCTTGAAGAGACAGCTCATGCTCCCCGAGTCGAACATTCACACATTGTATCGTTTGTCTCACGTACTCTCTAACACAAGATAACGGAATGGCATACACAACTTGCTCGGCTGATGTGATGCACCCGTTCAAATGATTGACAGTGCACTTTCGCTTAACTTGCTTATACTTCTGCATATTGTGAATTATCGGGCATATATATGCGACCTGGAACCAACGTGTTTATCCCATGCGCCAATTTGTATACATACGGTACTACTTCGCTTTTTTTTCTTTTTTTCTCTGACTCAGTTTTACCACCTTTGTCATTTATACTCTTGACACCACGAACCATAGTTTCACACACAGATGAAATGATCACTTCAGGGTAACCAGCCTCCAGTAAACGGTTGACCTGATACAAACAATCTTGTACATATGTAAACACGACTTCTTAGGTGCAGCGTTTGGGAAAGTCTTCGCTATAGCCCATTTTGCAACATTAGAATGACTGGATTTATAGTTTAAAATGGGCTTCACCGACCTGGGATCATATTTCTAGCACACAAACTTTTACCAAAAGTTAATCTTAGGTTTAGAAGCTGCAGTTGATGACTTTTAGAGACTTCGAAAGTAAGATCAAGACCCATGCCATGCTGCCTGAATACCGTCATAATTTTGTCAACACCCTCGGGGTGAATGTCACTATTGATAAGTATAAAGGAATCAACATATCGGAAAACCCCACACGAAAGCTTTTCAAGGTGCATCTCTAGTTGCCTGTCAATATAACCTAGAACTATGTCACTGATGATAGGAGCCACACATGACCCAATGCATACCCCAGATTTTGGTACATAAAGACCCCCTCGCCACAAAACAAAGGTAAACATCAAGTAAAAAGACAGAATTTCAAGAAAAGCTTGTACTGAAATACCGCAACCATTAATGAAGGCTCCTTCATCATTGCAATACACTGTGGAGTCTCAAACGCCCTTCAGAACCGGGGCACGTGGAAGGGAGTAATATAAGTTTTCCACATCTACACTGAAGGCACAACAAATGTCCACCGAACTGCCTTTCAGGTACTTGCAGAGAGTATCAGAATTCGCTACACTGAAAGGGTCAACTTTTTTAAGCGCACAAGATTCTTCTGCAGAAAACGCAACACAATCAACAGCCAGCTGCCTTTTTACGAGACTATAGCCCGGAAAGGCATGTCAACCTAGTGCGATTGTAAAAACACATTTTTCGCTTTCTTTACGCTGGCTGTTAAAGGTGGCAAATTTATTTCTTCAAACAAAGATAGTGCTTGCTGCTTAACTTTCACAGCTTCAGCTTTTAGAGCTTTAAAAATTTTCACAACTGCTACCTCAGACATTTGCGAATACAAAGCAGAATTCATAACAACGAAGTACCCTTCTTTGTCAGTTACTAACACATGCAATTTGTTTTCACAACGAAAATTAACAAGGAGCCTAAGCACGTCCTTGCCACCCCGCCGTCTTCCCGTCCCGCAATGGCATCTACACACTCTGAAACACACCTTGAACCTTCGTCGTCTTTGGCACATGTTGAGACCGGCCTTGGTGTGGCCACCTTCTTGAAGGGGTTCAGGTGAGGCTCGAAGCAGTACTTCGGGCCGACACCCAAGACCTGCTTGTATTCCGCCGGAATGTGCGTCGTCCACAGGTTAAGCACACGGCCGTGGACATGTTTTCCTTTCTACTTCACCAGCAGCGTAGGACGAACGCTGCGCCAAAGGAATTCGCTGGTGAAATTAGCTATGTTGCACCACTGCCAGTGAACGTGGGGTACCCTCTAGATGACTTGCATGCGCGATTCGAAGCAAGCCCTTAAGAGTTCTAACTTGTCGCCACCAGTCGTACTTGAGAAATTTGCACAACCTTCGTGAATGACCAAGCGAAGGCTTCTGCCGCCCGCTCAGCACCTGGACGTCGGCTGCGCAGATTCCTTGTCTGACGTGCCCAGATGCAACCCTGACCTTACACACACACAAGACAATCATGGCGGCCAACAGGCTGGGTTATCAAGGTTTGAGCTGACACAAAGAGCCCTGAGTACTAGTATTATACTGCATCAAGACGGCAAATTGGCCCACTTGGTTAGGATTCATCGTAACGTTGATAACAGCACAACCACAGACACGGAAAATTGGAAGAAAAAAAATGACAACGCGGCACTGACTGTCAACTGATTGTTTACTGAACAATCGTCTAACATATACAGGTTATAGACTCGCGTTGTCTAATTCGCGAACGGAATTATATATGGCTACCTGGAATATGGTGGCCGCCCACCTTCGGGAAGGAACAGTTTGGTCTCATATAAAGTTTATTCACTGAATCAGTGGAACTCTTGTTATTGACCCCGCATGAAAGTCCTAGAAAGTGCCAACCTTCCTGTCACTGTGTAAAGTGTCGGGGCACTCAAAAATTGCAAATTTTGAGCATTAAGAAGAAGGCGTAATGTATTTTCTAGGATTAATTTCTGCAAATTAGAATATTTTACACAAGAAACGAGAAAATTATCGGCTTCAGGTTCGCCGGAGGAGAAACTGTCGGGTCAGAGAACCAGACCAGCTCTTTGTCGGTGAAACCTTCGAAATGGAAATCGACGGCGTAGCCTAGTAACTGCGACTCCGAGTGTTCGTGTTTGACAGAGTTTACGGTTTCCCTTATGCGACAAGTGTTGAAAATCTCAGGAGTTTATGAAATACGGGGCCTAAAATTCGCACAGTACCATTTCTCTCCGAAAGCTTGTTCCTATGAAGAAAGGTAATGCCGGTAGTACTTGAATAATCGAAACATTTCGTTGTTGTTGTTGCCTCAAAACATGGCTCGTACCCACAGGGGGATTGGCCACATTAGGTTTGAAATGTGCGTCTAACAAAAAAAAAATGGGAGAAAGGCACATTTAATACAAAGCAACATTCAACTCAATGCCAACAGAAAATTTGAGAGGGCATATTCATAAATTTAGGGGAAGAAATAAAGTGAAGTGTCCCACGGTCGGTACCCTAGCAGTGAAGCCTTCCTGACGCTGCAATAAACTTGTGGATAGCAGAAATCATTGACCCATGGCTTGTGCCTAATTGACACGCACCAAAGGACAAAATGTTTGGTGTAGTAAGCGCTAAACCAAGCTTACTTGTAGGATATATGAGGAACATTCTGCGGAGGGAGGAGAAGCGGCGGCAAGAAAGAAAGAAATGGTCCATAGTTTCTGGTTCATTACAAAAAGAACAAAGGTTAGTTATAGACAAACCAGATCTATGAAGGTAAAAATTTAGGCGAGGAACTCTACAACGGAAGCATGATAATGTCACCTCGCATTGTCGTGAAAGGCATTTGCTCGTGTTCCACTGGAAATTTAGATGTCGAAAATCCTCTGCAGAAAGTAGGGATGATTTAGTACAATGTAGAAATAAAAAGCGTTTAAATCTAGTACCTGTTATAAAAGCGAAATCAGGAAGGATATTTAAGACATTCCTTGAGTATTTAGGATATTTAAGACATTCCTTGAGTGCTGCTCAAGTTCTGACAGGCGTTTGGTCAATGCTTGATTCTCGGCCTTTAATTCTTTGTTAGCCGAGGTCAAAGAAATATTTTGAGCTCGAGCATCTTCAACAATTGAGTTGAGCATGTCCACACTTTTTATCAAGGCTTCCATTTCACCTTTCAGTTCAACTATGTTTGGTTCTGTTGATAGCTTCGTTGAACACTTTCTCACAAGATCAGTGACTACCTCATCACATCGACCCTTGAACAAGGCTTCTAGCTGATCAATTCGTTTCGCGAGCTCCGCACAAGTCGGCATAGTGGCAAGCACAAAATTTAATACGAGCACTTGGAGCAGCAGTGGTCACGGAGGAAACGGTAATTTTAACAAATGCGTAACCCGGAGAGGCACTAACCTGCAAAAGTAAGCAGAAATGTTCTCCCTGAAGTTCGTAGCTTCCAGCCGTGACCACTGCCGCCAAATGATGCCAAGTCGATTCCGTCGTCCCTTTTATACCGACAAAAGCGCGACGTCACGATCCGGTAGGTGCGCAGTGGAGGCTTTCAACTCTGGTAGACCACGCAGCCAGCTGGTCCGGTGATGCACGAAGATTGATGACGAATGCAATGCAGTTGATGTAGACACAACACGAGGGCTGCAGTGACCGTGCTTGGCTTGTAGGTATGGACGACGAATACTGCAAAAGTAAGCAGAAATGTTCTCCCTGAAGTTCGTAGCTTCCAGCCGTGACCACTGCCGCCAAATGAATGAATGCTTTAGCTACTACCTTAATTGTACTAATAGTTAGTGACTCTGTATTATTTCCAGTTTGTACTTTATTTACTTTGCCTAATATTCTACTTAGTGATTACTACATTGTTGTTTTAAGTTATATATTAGTACAAATGTATATTTTCTGTCAGGAGGTCCCCTTTCAGCTACATGCTCTGGGACCTCCTTCTGTATACTTATGTAAGCTGTATTCTACTTACGAAAGAAATAAACTGAAACTGAAACTGAGGACCATTTAGTGACAATGATGCGAGCGAGTCAGCTGATTCATTTAAAGAAATTCCACTATGACCGGGGACCCATACAAAGCGGACTTCAGACAAATTGTCTCGAACAAGAGACGAAAATGTATTCAGTAGGTGTGAATGATTTGTAGAAAGGTAAATGTGTACAAACCGACAGCGCATCGGTAACAATTATTACTTTCGATGTCTGGGTACCCGATTTTCTAATGGCTAGAATGATGGCCAGAAATTCTGCAAGAAATATTGGGGTGTAATCTGCTAGACGAAGAGCAAAAGACCAGTTAAGCTGATTTGAAAAGATGCCCACTCCGGCGTTCTCTGCATTTTGTGTAGCGTCCGTAGAAATAACCAAGTGAGACTGAAATTGATTAAGATGATCTTGAAGGAGACCTTCAAGTATGCGTGACGGAAGAAGTTTAGCGTGTGTTCGAAAAATATCATCAAAAATCAAGTTCGCCTTTAACGAATCAGTTTTTGGAGAAATCAGGCACGGTAGGCGAACATGAAGTTTTGATAACAGCGTCTGAACAAAAACAACTTGAGGTTGTCGATAACGCCGCCAATGTGTTCGGAAAAATAAATCGGGATAATTGATGAAAACGGATTGCAAACGGAATAGGGATGTATCATAAAGCTTTAGAAAAGTCACGACAGTAAGTTGCTTAAACCTGGACTCAAGCGGGAAAATTCCAGCCTCCAGATAAAGCACATCATTAACCACAAAACGTGGCAACCGAAGACAAAGACGTAGCGCTTGCCTTTCTAGCAGTATAAAGGTCTTAGCTTGTGTGCTGCACATCCTGAAAAAAGAACACAGGCGAATTCGAGAATAGGGCGGACGTAGAGTTTGTAAATCATCAGCAACGTAGCCGTACGCATACCCGTCTTTTTATTACTGAAACGGCGCAAGAATGCCATTGCACGTTCTCCTTTCCTAGCATTTGTTTCGATTTGCTGTTGCCAGTTTAGTGTACCATCATAGGTTATCCCCAAGTACTTCACAGCTGCAACTTGCGGTATTGGCTCATTTCGATAATGAAGAGAAATAAAAACGGGAATTGATAATGGAAATACAAGTAACGCGCATTTCTTAACGTTAAGGGAAAATGACAGTCCGTCCAGCCAGATCTCGAGTGCAGACAAATAAGATTGTAAAATTTGGTGCAACGTATTGATATCCCATGATGAGGAGAAAAATGCAATGTCATCAGCATAGAGGTAGAGTTGCACATCCTAATGAGTTGGGACAGAAGATAACAAAATATTAAACAAAAGCCGAGAGAGAACTGATCCCTGTGGTACGCCTCTCGTCTGTTTATGCGTACCCGATGTCACCGCATCCTTGAAACAAAAGAATTTTCTATCAGAAAGGAACTCTTCTATCCAGGCCACTATATAGTCTGGAACAGCACAGCTCACTAATCTAGAAATTAAAATTCCATGCTCGACACTGTCATATGCTTTTGTAATATCTAAAGTTACTAAAGCTGATACGTTTCCTGATAATCCTGCGAGTCGAATGCGGCTTTCTAAATCAACGTGAGCTGACCATATTGAACAATGAGGCCTAAATCCTATTTGCCTCGAGCACAGAATACCCTTGGAAGAAGTGAATTCATTGAGCCGGACAAGGATTACTTTTTATATTATTTTGACTAGGTTCGATGTAAGTGAAATGGGCCGAATGTTGTCGAAGACATATCCGAGGTTTTGATATTTTAGTAAAAGTAACTTTTGCAATTTTCCAAGAGTCCGGGATCCACGTATATTGAAGGGAACTGTTAACTATATTCAAAAGCTCATTAGGGAAAGAGTTAAATAATACTTTAATCATTGCTGTTGTGATACGGTCAGGTCCAGGAGCCGATTGATGAGCAGTTAAAATGACATCGGATAATTCTGTCATGGTGACTTCTACAAACTCGTATGTCGAACTATGTAGCCTTCTAGGTCTAGGACACAGCGAGGAAAAACGAGCTTCAAGACCTTTCGCGATATCATCTAGTAAATCTGCCGCTTCTTTGGGGGATAGTACATCGGAATGTGACCATACGGACTGCTGGAAAGATTTTTTGCTCCGTAGAAACCTAAAAAGTGCAGATCTTCTTTCTGGTTTTGGTAAAGATGAATGCAGTCCGTTTTTTTGTTTCTCTTTAGCTTTTGCCGCAGTTCTTTTAAATACAGCTGCATAGAATTTATAGTCAAGCCAATTTTTCGGTGAATGATTATGTTTGAGACTTTTCCATGCTGCTTTTCTGCGCCTATAAGCTCGTGTACATGCTACATTCCACCAAGCTGAGTTTGACGGTGAGCTCCCAGACATCACCGTAAACTCAGCGGACTGAATCGAAGAATGTAAAAGCGATACAACCGAGTCAGCCCTCCGCTGTTCATCACTAGGGGTTAACGATGATACCCCTGCATTTATAGCTGACTTATAAGTTTTATAATTAATGAGCCGTTTTTGCCATACAATAGAAACCTGACCTGAAAGCATAATTTCAAATGTAATGGGTAAACGATCGCTACTTGTTGCATTATCAAAGGTGTCCCACGATGAAATAGCCATCTGAGCGGAAGACAATGTCAGGTCTAATGCAGATGAGAATCGCCCACGTAGAAAAGTAATTTGACCTGAATTGTGACATTGAAAATTCTTATCATTGATCCAATTCCACAGCCTCTTTCCACAAACATCCGTTTTCATTCCCCAAGATGTATGATGGGAATTAAAGTCTCCTGCAAGGAGCATTGCATGTGAACAATTTCGGCACAATGAGTCCAGGTGATCAGTGCACTTGACTCCATTCGGGAAGTACACATTAGCCACTGTAAACGCAGCGCAACCAGGCAGTAAAAAATCTAAACCTAAAATTTCACAGTCAGAACATACATGTTCAAAAGTTACAGTTGCCTTGTGGTACATTTTTGAAGAAACTAACACTAGTAGCCCACCGCATCTACCTGGGCGATCTAAACGAAATGTTCGAAAATTATTAATAGTAAACGTTGATGTGATGAAAGCCATGATTCTTGAAGTAAAATAATATCTGGAATTAGATTATGAACTAGATAAAGAAGGTCAACGTAACCGGAGGAAATAGAGCGGCAATTCCATTTAAGGACTCTTACTGATGCTATTGTGATCCTAGTATGGATGATTCCACGGCAGAACGCAACGCATCCTGCTCGTGGTGTTCAATGTTTTTTCCTTTTTTCGCCTTAGATTTAGGAGAATCAGTTGGAGACAGTGGGGAACTCTTACGTCTATTGCTGATGGTTCCAAGCCTCATGTGCCCAAAAGAGGTGCTGGGCACCGCAGTCGGTGATAGCGGAGAAGCCACGGAGGTATCAGACTGAACCTCTGCCTGTCTGTCCAAGTTTGTTTCTTTTGAATATTGAGCAGAACTAGTAGCCGAATTGGGGGCAGTAACAGTAGAGTGCGATTGAAGGAGGCTGTTGAATTTAGCAGTCAGCATCTCGGTAATACCTTCGGCAAACGTGTTGAAAAGTCGCTCCATCACTATTGGCATTGCCTTGTCAATAGCGGCGGCTACGGCGGCCGAAACCGTGGCTTCTAGGGATGTGGACTGACGGGATGCTGCAGCTGCGTATCCAACATCACGCTCTTTAATTTCTGCTATTGCTTCCGCACGAGAACAGTGACGTTTCTCTGCAATCTCAAGCACCTGAACCTCCCGCCCTCGTGCAGGACAGTTATTATCCGTAGCAGTATGTGCGCCATCGCACAAGCAGCACCTTGGCTCATCTACGTCACATGCTGATGCGGAATGAGAGCCGCCACAGCTGCAGCATCTCACAGAAGATCTGCAAGCATTCGCGCTGTGTCCATATCTCCAGCAATTTCGGCACTGCAGGGGTCTAGGTGTCAATGTCTCCACACGGAATAAATATGGCCATGCCTTCACCTCGGACGGGCGCGTTAAGCCGGCGAACGAGACAATAATACTCTGGGTAGGAACGTGGTTATCACCCACTGATCTATTGCATCTGTAGACAGAAACAGCACCAGCCGGAGAGAGCATCTTTAAGAAGGCCTCAGGAGTGATATTAGTGGGAACCCCACGAACAATGCCTTTGACGCATGCAAGATGCGGTGGCACGAATGCACGAACCACGATGTTAGCGAATCTGGAGCAGTTAAGTAAGTCATTGAGGCATTGAACGTTAGACGACTTACATGGAATGCCAGTCTTGCCAAACCGTCCTCACCTCCGAGATGTCAATGAAATGTTCCGTTATGGCACGCAGCTCCTCCTGGAAGCTTTCCGATTCAGTCAATCGAATGGATCCACCATCCGTGGGAACGAGCGCCACGGGCAAGGTATTCACTCCATTCTCAAGGAAACACTCCAGCGGCACCGACTCAGTGGGACGGCTAGCCGACCAGGGCGAGCCCTGGCCGGGACCAGAGACCGGCATTCACGGTGCCTGGAAAGGAAAGAAAAAGAAACAACCTTTAGAGGGAACAAAGTACTCAAATCAGTTAAAATGTGACCAATCACCTCTCGGACACGTCAGCGATCGAGGAGCCAGCGATCAGGACCGCGATCAGGATGCGGCTTGGGGAACGTCATCAAGATGCAGAGACCGATGACTCCATTTCGTCGCCTTGTCCTTCTTTCGACTGCTTCCTAGAGCCTAGATGAAGTAATGACATTTGTTGTTGTTGTTGCCTCAAAACTGACATTTCGTGTCGCTATATGCCAATCTACAAACTTCTTCCTCTTTCAAGTGAGTCACGCGAGCTTTATGCAAACATATAAACAACTACATGCGGGATTACAGGTTCCCATGGTCCACTGCTATTATGAATTCCGCAAGGAGAGCGGAATAACACAAGCGTAGGCCTGAAACTGCGTTTCTTTGTAAATATGAATCCATGAGTTCGAAACCTGGAATCCAACATTTCAATTAGATGTCAATCAGCATTCTTGATTGACCGAGTTACTTTGCTTGGTCTCAGCTCGTGTTCGGCCCCCTCGCATGAACAAGAAAGAAGAAGCGGTGGGATAGGCGTGCCGACGTGTCCCGCGCAGCAGCCGCGTTCGAAGCTCGTGAACCGGCCAACGGCCCATTCGACAGCCCTCGAGGTAAGCGAGCGGACGCACCTTGCCATCCTCCGCCTTTCTCTTGGATAATTTCGATCCCTATAGCGCCCTGTACCAGGCCGCACCGCCTGGCGCCAGCATTGCCTTACGGTGTAGCGACAGAGGCCCCGGGCAAGCGTTACGATAGGCTGGTTTTTATTCTTTTGCACTCGTTTATGGCATTTTCGGCTGGTCGTTCCGGAGTGTTCTCAACTTCTCTAGCGAGCCGCCGTGTCTTCGGCCGGTTCAACAAGAGCCTTGCGTTCTGCTGGTTCTTCACGGTCGCTCACCTCTCACGCCGAGCGCTCTCAGGCACTCCGAGCCCTGTGGTCCGAGCAGTCTCCGAGATTGAAAGCGCACGGCCGCTGGATGTGGAAAGCGTTTCCCGCCACGTCATCGCAGTGTAGGGTCGCCGCTGTTGGCGACGGCGCACCGTAAGCGTTGCATGCTGGCATCTCGAGACCGCCGTTTTTCGCGGCAGCGCCGCGAGCTTTAACTATGGCATTACAGGCCAAATCGGATGGTGCAGGATCGCAGTGCAGGGTCGCCGCTGTTGGCGACGGCTCACCGTAAGCGTTGCATGCTGGCATCTCGAGACCGCCGTTTTTCGCGGCAGCGCCGCGAGCTTTAACTATGGCATTACAGGCCAAATCGGATGGTGCAGGATCGCAGTGCAGGGTCGCCGCTGTTGGCGACGGCTCACCGTAAGCGTTGCATGCTGGCATCTCGAGACCGCCGTTTTTCGCGGCAGAGCCGCGAGCTTTAACTATGGCATTACAGGCCAAATCGGATGGTGCGGGATCGCAGTGCAGGGTCGCCGCTGTTGGCGACGGCTCACCGTAAGCGTTGCATGCTGGCATCTCGAGACCGCCGTTTTTCGCGGCAGCGCCGCGAGCTTTAACTATGGCATTACAGGCCAAATCGGATGGTGCGGGATCGCAGTGCAGGGTCGCCGCTGTTGGCGACGGCTCACCGTAAGCGTTGCATGCTGGCATCTCGAGACCGCCGTTTTTCGCGGCAGCGCCGCGAGCTTTAACTATGGCATTACAGGCCAAATCGGATGGTGCAGGATCGCAGTGCAGGGTCGCCGCTGTTGGCGACGGCTCACCGTAAGCGTTGCATGCTGGCATCTCGAGACCGCCGTTTTTCGCGGCAGCGCCGCGAGCTTTAACTATGGCATTACAGGCCAAATCGGATGGTGCAGGATCGCAGTGCAGGGTCGCCGCTGTTGGCGACGGCTCACCGTAAGCGTTGCATGCTGGCATCTCGAGACCGCCGTTTTTCGCGGCAGCGCCGCGAGCTTTAACTATGGCATTACAGGCCAAATCGGATGGTGCAGGATCGCAGTGCAGGGTCGCCGCTGTTGGCGACGGCTCACCGTAAGCGTTGCATGCTGGCATCTCGAGACCGCCGTTTTTCGCGGCAGCGCCGCGAGCTTTAACTATGGCATTACAGGCCAAATCGGATGGTCTCGCATCTGGTATTTACTCTATTTCTCACCCAGCTCATCTTGCTGCACCTCTTCGCACTTGCCGTTCTCGACGCTTGCCACAGCAAAGACTTGCCTCCTAGAGTACCCGACACTTTCGATCCAACACCTTCGAGCCCACGCGTCCTCTAGCAATCCGAAAACCCGCAACCCTGAGGAGGCCCTGCCTCACCGCCGACCCCACGCCACCAGCGAGTCAACCTGGAGAGAAACATCTGAGTGGGTAAGTGGTGCAGCAGGTTTCTCTTGGTTGTAACGCGTTTACTTGTCATACTTCTGTGTGCGTAAAGGCCTTTGACATCTGCGATAACCACACGCCTGTTGTATTTCACTCTTTCAACATAGTGAAAAATGCAGCTTAATAAGCTCGATGCGTAGGCAAGTTTGTTTTCATCAGTTGAAATTCCAAACTATCGTTTATGTACAGGGTGTTCAAACTATCATGCATCAGCATTTAAAAATATGCAAATGTCACGTAACCGGACTGAACTCATGGGCTGTTGTTTGCCGTCGCTTGAGGATTCTGACATAATTTTCTGCATTTCGCCTAATTAAATAATGATCCTAATTAATGAACCCCATAAACATTTTAATTTGATGAAAAGCGTCAATGAGAAAATTGCAGACCAACATGAAAACTCCCGATACAGCTTTCTGTTGCTGAATACGTGCTCCATAAAAGTGATTTTCCGAACGAGGGAGAAGCCCGCGAGTACACGAAAAATTGCCATGCGACTGGCCGCTCGAGCCACTTTGCGTGTATTCGCGGGCTTCTTTCACGCTCGGAAAAACTGATTTAGCACGTACGGAGCAACAGAAAACTGTATCGGGAGTTTTTCGTGTTTCACTCGAATTTTCTCATTTAAACTTTTCGTCTAATGAAAATATTAACCAAGTCGATTAATTAAGGTCTTGCGCTCTCTCATACCGAAATTCGTCGTGCCACACTTCCACGCGTAATCGCATGTTTCGATATCCAGAAGTTTATGTCTTGTACGGAGAGCTTGCTTCAATTTTCTAATTACATTAAGCCCGCTTAAGGTCGCCCGTCATCCCATGCTCGCCAGTGGGTACGGCCTGTCTCCGAAGGAACTGCCACTTGAATAATTATCACTTAATGGCATTCGTGGCGTTCCCCTAGATTACACAGCCTGTGGAAAGAAGGTGCAACATCGGTTAAAAAAAAGCACGGGAGAGATTCATACGACCGCATCTCTAGTCATAGGTAGCGGTACAAGGTGGATTTCGAAGGGAAAAAATTATACTCTTAATACGTTTCATAGGGGATGCCATTCAATCATCAGCAGCAGCAGCAGCTGCGCCAGAGAGGAGCTAGGCTATGCCTCATAAATCGCTCGTTTCGGCGGTGGAAGTACCATTTGTCGTAACGTTGCTTCGATACGAATCGAATTATCGACAATGTCCATCTTCAAATGGGTTCTGCCGTAACGCTTGGAAAGACTACGAGTAAACGGTTCGAAAATAATTGCAGTATGGTCGAAAAATAATAGTGATAAAATTTTTTAGTTTTAATTCAATCACCATTATTTTTCGACCATTTTGCAATTATTTTTCGAACCGTTTACTCGTAGTGTTTCCAAGCTTTACGGCAGAACCCATTTGAAGATGGACATGTCGATAATTCAATTCGTATCGAAGCAACGTTACGACAAACGGTACTTCCACCACCGAAACGAGCGATTTATGAGGCGTAGCCTAGCTCATCTCTGGCGCAGCTGCTGCTGATGATGACGATTTAATTGCATACCCTTTGGAACGGGGCGGTGAGAAATAGGTGACCCATAAAATAGCGAGGGATTGTGGGATGCGCCGTCTACTAGCTGCTTCCGGTTCGAGTCAGCGCAGCCGCCGCCACCGCTTCGCCGTTGAATTCCACTGATGCGCTTGTTGTCCGTTCTTCTTTCTGGGGTTTTACGTGCCAAAACCAGTTCTGATTATGAGGCACGCCGTAGTGCAGGGCTCAGGATTAATTTTGACCACCTAGGGTTCTTTAACATGCACTACAACGCAAGCACACGGGCGTTTTCGCATTTCGCCTCCATTGAAATGCGGCCGCCGCGGCCGGGATTCAATCCCGCGAGCTCATGCTCAGCAGCGCAACGCCTTAGCTGACTGAGCCACTTGCGCTTGCAGTCCGGCTTTGTCCCACTCGAAGATTACCCGGTTGCAGGTGCCTAGCAAAACCATCGTCGGCTCTACATTCAGCCGTTGGCTGCTCAAGTTCAAGTGTTAAAGGTGAACGCATATAACTACTGCCTTGCAGCAACCCTTGCTGTGTCAGCTGTGCACAAGCATCACATGAATGGCTGCCCCTTCCAAAACTGTAACAAGGCAGAGACCATCCGTGAACAAAAAGAAAATGTACAGTGCCAGGTGGCGATTAGCTGTGTAAGGGCCGACACGAAATGATTCCCCAAGATATTTCTTTCTCTAACATATTGACTCAGGCAAGCAGAACTATCTCAGTACTCGCATGCACATATAGAGGTATTATGAAACGAGGTTTTAAGGCGCGAATTTAAGCGGGACACAGCGAGATACATACAAAATACTTGTAGCCAACTAGCCCTCCTTAGCTCCTTCAGCACAGATAGAGATAATCCGCAGCCGTACGGCGATACGGCCATTTTTGACAAAAAAAGCGAGAATGTATAACTACGTACCACTTCAAATGAACCTCGAGTTTCGACCAAGAAATGCCCTTGACAGCGCGCAAAGTTATCATTTTCAGCGCTAGCTGCGCCGTTATACCGACAGCATCGGTTTCTATAGCTACGATCAGAGAACAGCATGCACCGCTGTAGCCATCGCCTCAGCACCTGATTTTCTAAGTAATGCTTCTATACGCTTGATAAATTAGCGGATAACGATAACTTTTTCACTTGTCTGACTGACCCGCAGGCAGAGCAGTCAGTGATGGTGCGTGCAAGCAATGGCAAATGTCGTAGAGCTAAACCTGGCAGAAACAAAAGATGCCACCGAAACGAAAACCAAATTAATTTATGAATAAAAGCATATCCTTGCCTTTCTCGGCTCGTCATCGTCGCGCCCAGAGTGAACTGAAACCTAGAAATCCGCTGCATGAATGGTACGACATTGCTGGTAGACAACGCGGACGGAAAGCTTCGCACGACTGACATTTGAAACCGCGTAGAAAAACACGTGCGCCGGGCATGACGCCGATGCCGCCGCGTGGTCCGTCGAACCGGAAGCTGCTAGCAGACGGCCCGCCCCACAATTCCCTGCGATTGCTCGTTTTACGGGTCACCTATAGTATACACCTCCTAACTCATATTTTTCTTTTTCTTTTTTTGCCTTCGAAATCTAACTTGTACCGTTACCTAGACTGACTGTAGAGATCCGGTCGCATCAATCTCTTCCTCTTCACATGTCGGTTTGCTTTGCGGAGCAAAGTACCGGATATGTAATGCGTAGGATAAACAACCGGTGGACTAGTAGAGTTGTAGAATGGATACCACGAGAAGGGAAGCGCTGTCGAGGATGGCAGAAAACTAGGTGGGATTATGACAAAAATGTATAGAGTGTGAATGCCTGACGGAAAGAACAGAGGCAATGCTTGTCGTGTTAGACTAATAACAGAAAAAAAGATGGTTTTCTTATTCTTTGATTTCTGTTATCGAGAATACGATGGATTTGTTCATTAAGTACAGGGAATGAAAGCCACGTATTAAGAGTATAGCCATCTAGAAGTTTCCCTAGTTGTATCGTAATATAGGAGCCATTGTTCAAGAGATAGGACCTCTTTTGCTTCAGTGTATTATTTATTCTATGTTCATGGATCGCCAGACAGCCTCTAGAGTCTGTAAGGGGTATGTTTATCCAGCTCAATTACTCACAGGGGAACCTGATCATGAGAAGAAAATTTACAGAACAGTGAAATTGGGTTGGACAATCATTGAATTCTACCGGCACTAACTTATGGGGCGGAAACTTGCAGGTGAACGAAGAAGCTCGAGAACAATTTAAGGACCGCACAAAGAGCGATGGAACGAAAAATGTTAGGCCTAACGTTAAAAGACTGGAAGAGAGCGGTGTGGATCAGAGATCAAACGGGGATAGCCAATATTCCAATTGACATTAAGAGAAAGAAAATGGAGCTGGGCAGGCCATGTAATGCCTAAGATGAATAAAGGTTGGACGAATAGTTGCATAATGGATACCAAGCGAAGGGAAGCACAGTCGAGGACGGCCGAAAACTGGGTGGAGTAATTAGGTTGGGAAATTTGCAGGTGCAAGTTGGAATCAGTTGGCGCAGGACAGCGGTGATGTTGATCGCCGGGAGGGTCCTCCGTCTTGCAGTGGACATAAATATAGGCTGATGATGACGATGATGATGCGTTAAATATTTCTTGCTCATTTGCCGTTATTAGTAAGATATTGAAGTCAAGGTTTAGCTTTATTTGGTGTGTACTAATAGGTGCTTCACACTATGGGAACTAGAAATCTGCAGGAGTAATTTTGATCAAATTACACTGAGGTAATAAGGTAAGCGTGTGTGGATTCCGATGTGGCACGTGTTTACCCTATTTTCGTCGTAATAATGTTTTGCGGTCGCGAGAGCGGAAGGTACATTATATAAGTAGTTCGAATAGCATTGTTACATGTAGTAATACGGTCAATATTGATTGATCATAAAGGGATTTGTGGTAACACTGATATAGACTATGTAACGTAGGGCTAAGTGCATTAACACGTGACTAACGTTGCATGTTTAAGTGATCAGTTCCATGAGCTAGTTATACCAATTAGGAACGGCGTAAAGTTCACATTACAGACTATCCGTACCTCTTCAGTTTTTTATTTCCCTTTATATGACTCCATTACCTGCCACCAGACAGGTGCAATAAGAATTGAATGAGTATATATCCTGTATATAAAACAAGAGGCAGAACAGGAGATCGAATCTTGCGCTGCACTAGACTGTACCACATAAAGAGATATGGCCATTAGTGTGGCTTTGAGTAAAAGTGGAAGTTACAGCAACAGCCATGTTTGAGTAACGTAGTAAAAATATTACAGTAAGAGGTCACAGATTTCTGAAAAAACTCCCCCGTGTATCTCATATGATTACACAAATAGGGTTATTGCACAAAAACAACAAAAAAGTACGGACATGTGAACAGTAAGAATACTAATTAGGTAAGCTGATTATAACGAAAGTGGATACAAAGGGTAATGGTAATGCTAATTATTGAAAAACTTGAAAAATAATCAAAAGCGTGTGAACTAGCAAAGTAACAACACATATTAACAAGAATAATCAACTTGACACAAGCGACGAAACTGCATTCATAATCATTAATATTCCTTACAACAAAATAGATCGACATATTGACAGGTAGTTAGGAAATTCACATGAGTTGGTTAATTCCTAAAAGAAATACTTATTGCTGCGCGTGGAGAATGCATGAACGTTGTGGGATAATTTTATTTCGAAAGATGAGTTTTGTATTGCTATGCCAAAGAAGAGGGTTGTGAACCTGAAGTAATTTCTCCTTACTGTAGGCAAAATATTATTGCGCAGAGAAAAACTGGTGTTGTTGTTGTTAGTAATGTGTTCTGAATCAACACATTTAATGTAGATGTCGTATTTGATGAACCTATATGCAATTATAGGTAGTTTCTGGCGGAGTAATTGTCTTAACGGGAAAATGTTACATTTAGGAAACAGTGACCAACGGGACAAACTAAATGGGCTGAAAGTCATTAGTCCCATAGCTTGTTCCGAAGTGGCAGCAGAAGTTCAGTGTGCGTGAACAATGTATTGGCCCACGACGAGACACAATACGAAAGGCGGCAAAAAAGTGCTAACTTGGGCTGTTTGAGGACGTGACTGAGACATACGAAGCGCTGTCAACTAATATTTTATTGCGTACGCGGCAATATAAAGGTTGTTTCAGTGAACACTTCGAATTTTTTCAAGGTTGCCTGTGGCATAATTCTAGTTCGTGAGCTCGTCTACTCGAAGATGCTGACATTACTTGCAGAAAAAATTTTAATGCATGATCAACTAATTAACAAAATAATAATTAGTTTTCTAACTAAATTACTTCTGGCCCATGTTGCAATTTACAAATTCTAGCCGTGGAGTTCGCAAGGCGAATCCACTAGGAGCGAATTCATAACAAAACGTCGTTTTATGCATTGAAGCACGAAAGTAACCGGAACGCGTATGCATTTCTCCGCAAAGTTCGGGAATTCGTATCTCGAAACTCATCCTGAAAACCACCAGGGCGTCAAAGTTAATCCGGCGTCTCCCACTTCGACGTGCCTTATAATCAGATGGGCGTTTTGGCGTGTTAAAACGACAGATTTTTTGTTGTTGTTGTTGTACGTCTCGTTCACGCTCTGTTTGCGCTATTACTCGTTTTCTGAATCGAATTGAATTCTGGGGTTTTACGGGCCAAAACCACAATTTGATTATCAGGCACGCCGTAGTTGTGGACTCTGGAATAATTTTGGCCACCAGGGGATGTTTAACGTACGTCACACGGGCATTTTTACATTTCACCCCCATCTAAATGCAGCCGCAGCGGCTGGGATTCGATCCCGCGACCTCGTTCTTAGCACCGCACCACCATAGCCACTAAGCACCATGGCGGGATAACCATTTTCTCAGAGGAAAGATTGCTATGAATATAAGCAAAATACAAAGACCATACGATGTGAGGTGGAAAGTTAGTTCTTGTGCCGATGATAATGTTAATGCCAACTGCATTCTTTTTCACAAGTGATCGGGCGCCTCCATTGGATTTTAAAGCAAACTTTGACCAGCGCACAGACAACGAGACTAAAGACGAGAAACACGAAGACACACACATGTTTGTTCCTCGCCATTTGCCTCGATTTTTTTGGTGCTGGTCAAAGCTTGCTTCAAGATCATGAACCAACTATCTCGCACCAAAGTCATTTCGTGAAACTTCAGTTCCGTATCTAAAATAGCGCCAAGAAGCCGCTCTTCGTTCGAAACCTTTGTGATGTAATCGCTAATGTCAACAGAAGGCAGGACGTCGATCGAAATTCGCGGGGAAGAGATTGCTGTTTTAGCGGGAAAAATGTGTCTATGATTATCTTGGCACCATAAAGCAAAATTATTTAGGTCTGTGTGAAGTTTAGACTGGAGCGTGGCAACTGATTTTACTGGATGTAAAGTTGGTCGTGTTATGCTCATAAACTATGCTCTTGGTCTTGGCAACAGCAGTGGATAGGTCGTTAATAAACATCAAAAATAAAAGGGGGCTGGGAATTCATCCCTGTGGGACTCTTACGTTAATTAGCTTCGATAATGAGAGATGACCGTTATCCTGTAGCATTCGAGAACGGTTTATAAAGTACTTTCTCATAAAGTTTAGTGGAGAACCAGATATGCCGAGGGATACGAGTTTAAGAAGTAGTATGCGATAGCTTATGGTGTCGATGGCCTTCGTCAGATCGATACAGATCCCACAATTAGATATCTGTCAATAGCTTGCTCAATTTCTTCAGTTGAAGTAGTGAGCGCCAGTTCAGTTGTATAACCTTGGCGAAATCCGAATTGCTCGGGAAACAAAACGTTCAATTTCTTCAATTAGCGGATTAATCAATTGTGGAAAATCTTTTCACTGTACCAAAAAAGGAAGGATACAAATTGGCCTGTAATTTCTAATTGAAGTCTGATCACCTATCTTGAAAACAGGGACAATTATACAAGCTTTGAGGCAGCTCGGAAACGCCCCTGCAGCGAACAATTTGCAAATGATTAGTGCTAAAACTGATATTTCATCCGAAATTAGTTTTGCTTTACATGGATCAATGTGGGATAAGCCAGCGCTTGTAGTCTCTAAAGATGTCATAACCTGATTAGCTTCAGCTGCATTTATTTATTTATTTATTTCAAAATACGTTCTCAGCTTCATGAGGAGCATTGAGTAAGGGGGGGGGGGGGGCATCGCTGCAAGAATACACGTGAATACCGATAGCCGCAACCACGAGTAGAAATCGTTGCAAAACGGGGTTGGTTACAAATGCAGATGATTAATAATCCCTAGCATTTTCCTGAATTTATTATTTATTGGTCGATTACCGATTAGCTATTCATTGGCTATCGATTGGCCATCGACGACTGACTAAGCTTAAGTACTCCCAACCATGCACAGCATCACTAGTTCACAGGGGTATGTGCCATTGTGCTTGGACCCTTTCTGCACTACCGCTAGGATCGGCCCACATTTTTTACGACGCATCACGAACTTACGGCCGGCTTAAACAGCTCCGCTCCCACGTTTTTTTTTCGTCCGTTAGGGAGCACACGAAAGCAGTAACGTGCACACATCGACGAACATTATCATTGCTAGTCATTGCGGTATGTGCGGATGGGAGCAGGAATTTCCAGAAGCTAGTGTATTTTTTAAAGGAATAACGAAAGACCCGTAAGAGCTTATTGAGGCTGATATGATTGATAAACAGACATAACGTATATCATCAGTAAGTTGTTGCACCACCATTTCTCGCAAGTTCCTGGTCGAGTGATTTGCGCATAAATACGGTGTCGCAACATATATAATGTCGAAATTGCAATATCTTTATTACGCGTTGTTTGTACACCTATTTATTGATGGTAATTATATCCTGTTAGCTCTGTTTAGGACAGGCCGTCACCTAATACATATTTAGGTAATGAGTCTATCATCTGAATGAGCAGCATTTTATTTCATTTTCATTTCATTTATTTCTGAAAGTGCCCAAGAACAGCTCTAGGCCTTAGTATTGGTGCACTTGTGTTACACGAAGAACAGAAAAAAAAAACTGAAAACCTGAAATAACAGCCGTAAAATGCAACAAAACATTTAATTACGTCAATGACACAAGTCAGATAGTGAGCAAATACAACAGCGGAAAATATCAACATCGTGACGCAAGGTATTTGGTTGTGTGACAAGACGTGTTATAGCGTCAGAGGTGCAAGAGGAGTTAACGTAGAAAACGCTGGGATTACGCTAGTTTGGGCGGGGCCCGCAAAAATTTACAGCCGACAGTAACCGTGGACAGCAAAAGTGGTTATGAATTAGTTTATACAAGAATAAGTAATCGCGATATTTTTGCCTTATTTCTAGGGGTGTAATATTAAATATGCGCAGTACACGCTCATAGGCATAAAATACACTGCTTCCCAGAAATCGATCGTACAGGATATGAATGAAACGTCGCTGAACGCATTAAATTTTTGCCACATTGGTCAAATTATTACAGTTCTATACAATCGAAACTAAACTCTAACTTGGTGCGGACAAACGAAGAATACAAGAGAACGCAGTTGACATTCGTAATGTTTTTTGTCATTCTCAATATCAGACATAACTTTCTGTAGGAGGCATTAACAATGCTTCAAACATGTTCAAAAGTTAGTTGGAAGTCAAGCAATATTCCTAAGTCGCGAGTACAACTCGCTCTTTTCAAAGGAATGTTATCAAGTGAGTATTTGTATGATAAAGTAGTCAATTTACGACTAAAGGAAACAAGTGTCTCAGTTGGGTTAATACGCAAAAAGATAGAAGCACACCACTCCACTATAGAATTCACGTCTTCCTTTAATAATTCACAATCCAGCGCTGTTTCTATATCACGGTAAAGCTCAATATCATCAGCGTACAAAAGGAGACGCGAATGACTAAAACAATCTTCAAGATTATTAACAAAGATATTGAAAAATATCGGCCTAAGATAGACCCTTGCGGAACACCGGAAGTTGATTCATAGGGCTAAGATTATTTAGCACCAACGCGAACATAATTTAACCGAGTGGAGAGGTAGTCTTTAATCAGTATGCACAGGCTGGCACTAATGCCGTAACTCGCTAGTTTATGGATAAGAAGGTCGTGAGAAACTTAATATGCTTTTGCCGAGTCATGCTCATGATTATGACTTCTACCGTTATCCTTTAGTGTTTCCTTTACTTATTTGGTGCCCACGTCCGAACCCATTTTAGTGGTTTTAATCTTTTTTGTTGAGTCATTGTCATTTTTGTTGGGTGATGCTCATGGGTATGACTTGTACCATTATCTTTTAGTGTTTTCTTCACTTAGTACCCACGTCCGAACACATTTCATTGGTTATGAGCGTTAATGTTTTTTCGCTGGGTCATTGTCATTTTAGCCGGCTGTTTTATGACCTACATGACATGCGTGTCATGATATTCATGTCATGATGATGATGAAAACATTTTATTGACAGGAAAGGGAGAGGGGAGTTAGGGGAAGGGTGGTCGGATCCTTATTCCGGGATTCCGTTGGCTAAGGCCGCCGCCCTGGCTCTTTTCACGAGGGCTTGCTGGTCCTCGAGGGTTGAGCTGGACAGGGCTGCCTCCCATCCTTCCCACGTTGGCTGTTGTGTGGTGTCTAAGGCACTATTAGCCTGACAGGCCCATACCATATGGTACAAATCTGCTTTCTGCCCGCAGAATTTACATTCGGCTGAAAAGGATTGTGGCTCGATAGCATGTAGCTTTACTGGATTGCTAAATGACATGGTTTGTAATCTCCGTAGAAGACATTCTTCTGATTTATCTAATCCTTTGGCAGGGCCCGGGTATTTTCGTCGCGATAGGCGCAAGTGCTGTAATACATCTGCATAAGTTACTAATGACAATGGGTGTTCCGGTTCTACGGGGAGGGAGGAGGAGGGACCCCGGGGGAGGAAAGCTCGGGCGGCGGCGTGTGCACGCTCATTTCCCTCTACTCCCTGATGACCTGGCACCCAAATCAGCTCTTTGCGCGAAGCGAAGACCCCAGATTGTTTCAGAATCCTGCAAGCTAGCGGCGCAATTCTGCCCCGCATGCAATTTCTATATGCAGTTTGCGAATCCGTAATGATGTATTCGGAATCAGGATGCGAAGCTGCCATAGCAATCGCCACCTCTTCCAATTCTGCAATTTCCCCGTGCCGAACAGAAAGTCCACTGACCGTCTTCCCTTGATGCACAACGGCTGTTGTCGAGACCCCTCCTACAGGACCCGCAGCATCCACGAAGAAGGCTCCCTCTATTTTAGAATAGATCCCGTCCATCTTCTTGGCTCTCGCCCTCCTCCTTGCTTGATGATATTCAGGGTGCATGTTTTTCGGCAGGGGCAGTGTCGCAAACTTGCTCCTCCACTCTTTCGGGATGTCTTGTCTTGCTGCTGTGTGGTAAGGGCAGCTGATTTTCAAGTCCTCCAGCACCTTGCGCCCCGTTTTTGTTCCTGCCAATCTGGCATACTGACTTAATAGGTGGGCCTCAATTAGCTCATCTGTTGTGTTGTGCACCCCCAACTGCAGCAAGCGCTCCGTAGATGTTTTGACCGACAGTCCCAGCGCCTTCTTATATGCTGTTCTAAGGATGACATCGAAATGATTTAAATCGCACTTCCTCATCCGAAGGTACGGAGCCACGTACACGATTCGGCTGAGTATAAAGGCTTGGACCAACCGAAGAGTGTCGTTTTCCATCATCCCTCTCGTCTTATTGGTGATACGAGTGATCATACGTATTACTTGTTCGCATGTCGTACGGAGCTTGGCAATCATTTCTGAGTTGGCACCCTTGTTGTTAAGCAGTAGTCCCAGGATACGCAATGTCTCCACTTCAGGGATTGCGGCGTCGTGAACCCTAATTTCTACCGGGGCTTCATCTTGTCGTCTGCGCATGATGAAAAGAGCCGATTTTTCCGGAGAGCAGTGCAGTCCGCACTCCTCGGCATATCTTTGGACCATCGAAGCAGCCTCTTGAAGCACCTCTTCCATCTGCCCCAGACTGCCCTTGGTCACCCAAATAGTGATGTCGTCTGCATAGAGGGCGTGCCGAATTCCCTCTATGCGATCGAGTTGTTCCGGCAAATTCATAAGGGCGATGTTGAAGAGCAGAGGAGAGAGGACTGCTCCTTGTGGCGTACCCCTAGAGCCCATAGGGATTGGTTCGGACCTAAAATCTCCAATCCTTACATGAGTTAGTCTGTCTTGTAGAAAGTCTCTGACGTATTCAAAAGTCCTTCTTCCACATTGTGTCTTCCGCAGGTTGTCCAGTATTTTTGAGTGCTTCACATTATCGAAAGGACCCTTGAGATCTAGGGCTAAGATGGCTCTACTATTGCGTTTGCTGGGTGGGTCAATAACTTCCATCTTGAGCTGCAACAGTACGTCTTGCGTGGATAGGCGCTCCCGAAAGCCAAACATGGTGTGGGGCATCAAATCGTTTTCCTCCAAATACGCTGAAAGCCTGGTATGCACTGCTTTCTCCATCAGCTTGCCGGCACATGAAGTGAGCGAAATCGGACGGAGGTTGTTAATGCTTACCTCTTTGCCCGGCTTAGGGATAAAGCTGACATCTGCCGATTTCCACGCCAGGGGGAGTTTGCCAGTTCTCCAGCACTCATTGATGTAAACCGTCAGGTGGCTTAGCATCTTCTTGTTCATGTTGGCAAGCAAGCCTACTGTGATTTTGTCATGTCCTGGCGCCGTACCTCTTCTCATGCTTAGTAACGCCGCCTGTATTTCTTCTTCATCGAAGTCTCTGTCGAGTTCCGGATTATCCTTGCCTTGATAATGTAGCACAGGTTCGTCATCTTTGGTCGTACAGAGGTATTTGCTCGCGAGGGCTGTCACCAGCTGCTCATCCGTTCCTGCATAGCCGTGGAGTGCTCTCTTCAGGTTCCGCTTTTGCTCTCCCCTCGTCTTGCTGGGCTCGATCAGGCATCGCAGGAGGTTCCACGCGGACTTGGCGCCAAGCCCGCCTCTCAGTGAGTCGCACTTGGTTAGCCAGTTGTTCTTGGCCAAGGTCCACGCGTATTCCTCTGCTTGTTGTGTGATTTCAGCGATTTTGATTTTAAGCTTGCGATTTAGTTTTTGCTTCTTCCATCTTCTGGTGAGGCCTCTCCTGGCCTCCCAAAGGTGGAGCAGGTGATTGTCAACTGCCGGGACATCCTCTGAGGTCTGGAGCGTTTTCGTGACTTTCTCCCTGGCAGCTAGCAGCGATTCAGCCCACTTCTCATATTCTTCTATAGGCGAATTGAGTTGAGGATCCTTGGACTCTCGAGTCATGATCTGCCATTTATGTTTGTCATACACTGTTGTGACACTGTGCCAATTTTGGTACCTACCAAGCTAACGAAACGACCATGAGAGCACCAAGACGTAGGCAGTTGTTTCATGACCTACATGACACACGTCATGATATTCATATCATGACCTATCATTCGCGTTTGTCATTCACTCTTGTCATAGCATACCAACTTTGGTAAATACCAAGGTAACGATACGACCATGAGAGCACCGAGACGTAGGTCGCTAGATAGATAGATACTGTAAAACTGGCAAATGTTCGCCAAGAAATGCTTCGCATTAAACCTGAAATGTTTAAATGGTCATTGAAGCTATACTGCCAGTCGCCAGTGCTAGGAGCATCCGCTGTATTCAAGAAAGCCAAGAAAACATGTTCACCGAATGCATTGGCGATATTGTCGCAGTTTCTAAAAATGCCACGAGAAGGATGATTTATGACAATAATTTCGGCCCGCTCAGAACCCTAATGTTTTGCACAGGTCCAGAAACGTTTGGGATCGCATTTTACGCGCTCTACGACGAGCTTAATGTCTCTAAGACGAGCATCACTGTCTCTACGCATTAGGCGTTTCACCTCGCTTCGCAAGGCACTAAATTCTTGTGCCACCCCGATGATTGATTTTTTGAACTTCCTATGGTACCCTAGGTTCTTACAAAGTAAACCACACAATTCCTTAGAAAACCACCTAGGATAGCGTGCAGGGCGAAACGCCTTGCAGAGAATGAAGGCTTCCAAAGCACATTAACATAAGCACGCTAACTGCTTTGTTGACATCTGTGGCACGGTACAATTCAGACCAGTCGGCATCATTCAAATAATGGTAAAAAAAATAATGGTACAAAAGATAATGGTACAAGTCATACCCATGAGCATCACCCAACAAAAATGACAATGACTCAGCAAAAAAGATTAAAACCACTAAAATGGGTTCGGACGTGGGCACCAAATAAGTAAAGAAACACTAAAGGATAACGGTAGAAGTCACAATCATGAGCATGACTCGACAAAAAATGACAATGACTCAAAAATCTGCAAAAGTAAAGATTAACACTGAAAAACCACTGAAATGGGCTTCCAAAGTACATTAACATAAGCATGCTAACTGGTTTGTTGACATCTTTGGCACGGTACAATTCAGACCAGTCGGCATCATTCAAATAATGGTAGACCTAGATAGCCACCGTTCACTCAAAAACCACTGAAATGGGCTTCCAAAGCACATTAACATAAGCATGCCAACTGCTTTGTTGACATCTGTGGCACGGTACAATTCAGACCAGTCGGCATCATTCAAATAATGGTAAAGACCTAGATAGCCACCGTTCGGAAAAACAAATGAGCGAACAGGTTCGCTAGACACATGAATCGCCTCTAGAAAAACTGCCAATTCGAGAGGAACATGGTCAACAGGCACTAAACGGCCAACAGCAACAGAAAACTCAATTCCCCTTTCCCCCTCCGCAAGTGCAGGGTAGCCAACCGGGCACGTCCTTGGTTAACCTCCCTACCTTTCTCTCTTCGTTTCTCTCTCTCTCAGTAACACAGAAATTAGCCAGAATCAGATCTAAAACATTTCCAGGGGCATTTGGGACCTTGTTAAACTGCATTAATCCAAGAAATTCTATAAACAACAGCTCATCACAGCGAGGGGATAATAGATACGGATGTCGCGCGTGACGAATACCAAACAATAGACGGAACATTGAAATCGCCAGCTATCAGAATATTATATTTTGCTACATCAATAACTCCAACTAAGTCATTCATACGCTCAGAAAACTGCACGTTACTTATGTTAGGAGGGAAGTAGGCTGCGCAGACCAAAAAATGTTTGTCGCTTTTAACAGGAATTTCAACCCACACAGTTTCTGGTATAATCTCAAGGTCCGCACGACTTCAAACGCTGAGATTGTTCCGCCCGGCAATTAGCGCACCGCCGCAGTATTTAAGCATTACTTTTCCTGAAATGCCTTCGCATTTTGCATCGCTGTCTTTTTGATAAGGCCCGGTTTAGTTTGACGCCAAGATCGTAGCTGTTTGCCTCCTTGAATATTTCGCAAACAAGGTGTGGCCTACATATATATATATATATCAGAAGCACAACTTCGCGGTTATCTTAGGTTTATTATGTTCCCAACAGTTTCGGTCGGTGGACCGATATATATATATATATATATATATATATATATGTATATATGAAAATCAGAAGCACGACTTCGCGGTTATCTTAGGTTTATTATTTACCCAACAGTTTAGGTCGGTGGACCGATATAGATATATATATATATACTTTCTTTTAATTCACGGACACCAGCCTCAATCAAGCAAGAGTCCAAAACGAAACCATTATTGCGTGCAGCCTCGTTTAGTGGCATGGCACTAACACTTTAAAACATTTAAGATATTTCAAAAATTTTACCTAACCTGTGCCATGACTGCTCGTTTTAGATAAGCTCCAAGTGCACTTTAAAGTAGTACAAAATCTTGTTTAGCTTCGGAGTTACGCATTTGGCAACTTCGTGATGGGATTTCCAGAAACAATTTCGGGGAGTTTTGGGAAAACTTTGCATCTTGCATGTCACGATATTGCTGTTGAAGATTGGTAGATTTTATGGCTCTTCTTTACATAACGCAAATTTAATTCACATTAGTTAAATTGGGAGACCTTTGATGCCTTTAGCTCGTATTCGAAAATGGAAATCGGATTTGTCCTTAAGTAAAACTTCCTTATAACTGAGCTTCCCGATTTCCAACTACAAGAATGAGTGTATGTGTGCTCTTTAGTGACGCTTATTAGACCTGGGGATTATATACTGGAAAGCCACGTGAGTGCGAAATGAAATAATGAAGGGCCAGCTCGAGAAGCGGTTCTTAAGCGTTCAAAGTGGGCCGCGCAGCAGCAGACGATCAGATGACGAGAAAAGACCGCACTGTGCATCGGTGGGTTTGATAAGATAACAGAATTTCTCAGCATATAGTTTAAAGTCGGCGCATCCTCTCTGCACGATTACGCCCTTGCACCAAATAATTTTCAGCTCTTGCGTTGTAGTGCACGTTAAAGAACCCCGGGTGGTCAAAATCATTCCGGAGCCCTCCACTACGGCGTGCCTCATAATCAGAACTGGTTTTGGCATTTTGCGGTCGCCGGAAAACACAGGAACGAAGGCAGTGTGACCGAGATGGCGATAGTTCTTTATTATATTTTATAAGGTGGTGCTAACTCTTTTGTCTTCTTTATTATTTTTTCAGAAGAAACAACATGAAGACACAGGGTAAGTCCTCAAACATTTACGTTCTCTGTTCGCGGTCGTAGTCCGGTTACTTTCGTGAACAGTTGCGCTTGGCATCATCTGAAATAGAATTTGCTAGAATCCTAGTATTTCTAAAAAAGCGGGTCTGTATTTCGTACTGTCACGTCTTGCACGGACAATGTTCGTTTGTTTCAAGTGCACGCGAAGCTTCAGGGCAAAATATAACGTCGCTTTGGGAACCTAACTATTTGCTTGAGTCCGCAGTCCGTAGAGGAGAACGTTGCGATCTTCAAAACGTTGGCATACTATAGCCAATACTGTGCAATAGTATGTCATACAGCACATAATTAGCAACCGCTAAATGCTCATTAAGCCGGATTCCTTTTCCATGGCTTGAGTATCGACTGATGTTTATTCTGATTTCAGCGTACATATTGTTGCTTTTTGTTAATAAGAAAATACCCCCAAATATTACCTATATGTCTGTAGATTATTGATTAGTGATCGATTGGCTATATTTGCTCCATGTACATTTGCTTGAATTTCATGAAATATTTGAAGCCAGCATTGAGAACATTTTTGTGCTTTCATTCTGGTTCTCTCGTGGTTGAATGTTAAAATTCCATGTGCGTGGAGGTTTTGCTCCCCCCCCCCCCCCCCAAATCGTGTTTGCTGTTCCCTATCGGCTGTTCCCGGTATACCAATGTACTTATTCATGTTTTTAAGATATTGAATAACAATAACTAATAAGAATAACTCAGTTGTCATCTGAGAAGCTAGCGGATATAACAGCAGAATTTTGTTGCTATTCTTCCGTATTGTTCTGTTAGCAATGTGCGATGTTCAGAAATTTCATCGGTATAAACCATAGGTTGCGGAAACATTATCCGCAGATGCTCAAGCATTCCTGCAATCAGGCACTGAAGAATAAAGGAGACACGCCCTTTCCTACGCAATTCAAAACACCCGTGTACTTAGATTTAGGCGCACGTTAAAGAACCCCAGGTGGTCGAAATTTCCGGAGTCCCCCACTACGACGTGCCTCATAACCAGATCGTGGTTTTGGCACGTAAAACCCCATAATTTAATTTTTTTAGACGCTGCTAGCGATGGAGCTGCAGGTATTCGCGTGTACTACCTCGACGCTTGTTTATGCAATGATTCTGTCAAATATACCGGTTACTGATACCACATGATTGAATGTCAGCTCTCCCAATACCTACACATTTCTTCAAGCGATGTTTGATTTCTTACGTCATTCCCAGGTATCATAATCATCATCCCCATCAGATTACATTTTGTCTACTGCAGGGCGAAGGCCTCTCTCGCTGATCCCCCATTAATGTTTTCTTGCGCTAACTGATCCGAATTTGCGCCTGCGAATTTCGTGACTTCTTCGCACCACCTAATTCTCTGCCATCCTTCACTTCGCTTCCCTTCCCTTCCATCCATTATACAACTCTAATGGTCCACTGGTTATTTACCCTACGCATTAAGTGGCCTGCACAGCTCATATTTTCTCTTAACGTCTACTAGAATATCTGCTACAGCCGTTTGCTCTCTGACCCACACCACTCCCTTCCTGTCGCTTAAAGTTAGGCCTAACATTTATCATTCCATCGCTCTTTGTGCGGTCCTTTACTTATTCTCGACTTTCGTTTTAACCTCCACGTTTCTACCTCATGTAGCACAAGTAAATACAATCAGTGTACACTTTCCCTAGGGGTAAAGCTTTTGGTCAGGCTTTGATAACGCCTTCCTATGCATTCGACAGAGTGCCAGATATACACGTAGTCAAAGCTAGGATAATGAGCGAACGTTCGCTCTCTCTCCACAGCAAGATTCCAATGTTTTTTTTCTTTGTCCAGATTGCGAGCATAACGTTCCCTTTAAGGGTATTTGTTCGCCACCAGGCATCTAGTGACATGTCAATTTTATGCGGACCAAGGCATTATCATCCTCTCTGCCGGCTTGAGCATCCTTCCTGGGCAAATGTCTATATTTACTTGAAGAGTATCAGTTTCCATCGGACATTCTTGTTCGCATGGCCAGAATCTCGGGCATCAGCTTTCTGTATAGTATGAAACGTACTCTTTCGAGGATTAGATCCAGAATCCTGCATAAAACTTTCCGCCACGCGTTGTTTTACAACTTGACGTTTTTAGGCAGACCGCGACTCGCTGTTAGAATAGTTGACGCCATTGGTTCTCGTAAGTAACCGTCAGCACTTGACGAGTGCAGTGAATGAGAGGGAATCTGTGACAGTGCAACACCACCTCGGTACCACAGTGTTTTCTTTTTCTGGCAAGCTGTACGGGCAAAATCGCTGCTGAGAAGAAAAACCCAACGCCGTGACATAAGGAATATTTGAATATGCATAGTGCAATTTGCTACGGACATTGTTAACGTAAGCCTCGGGGGGGGGGGGGGGGCAATCTGCGTAGCCTTCGTAAATATGCTATAATTCGATAATGTTGAGGATTTCATAGCAGATTTGTAGCAAAAAGGTTTTGATGGGGTAACAGCGGTGCCTGTGTGGTCTCGAACATTACAGAGTATGACGTGATTCGTTAGGCTGATCAGCTGCGATCTGTGCGTTATGCTGCTGACAACAAGGTCAAGTTAGTGTGATTGTATGACAATAGGATAGCGTCCAAAATCAGGTCAGCGCAGTTTTCGACAAGAATAGACTATGGTTACGTGTTCTTGAGGACAGGAACATGGTAAACATGGCAGAACTAGACATCGCTTAGTACTATCTCACACTGAGGTAGCAGATTGCGACCATGCGATAACGTCGGTATGCCTTGACGGGGCAGAAGTTATAAAGTCATGCTATTATTAACATATACCCTAGAGCCATACTGGGTGATAGAAAAAAACTGTATATATCAACAATGAATAAAAACATGTTTAACCAGTATGAAGGCTATATTACCAGGGCCAGGAAATCACGTGAATTTAATAAAAGTATATAAATAAAAATATGTATTGTGCGTTAATAAAAAATTTATAAGCACTGTATGCGAAACCACTACTCATTAGGTCCCAAAGATAAAAATTTTTTAGGGTTGTGAGGTTAGGCCAGGCGTTCTAACGAAAGGTTAAATTATGAGGTTTTACGGGCCAAAACTACGATGTTATTACAAGGCACGCTGTAATGGGGGACTCCGGAATAATTTGGACCACATCGGGTTCTTTAACCTGCACCTCGTGCTTAACAGCCGAACACCATGGCCACTTAGCAACTATGGCGGATCCTAACTAAAAGTAGCCTGAGGATGAATTGGTAGACAAAAACGTGGTGCGGAAAAATGCACAGCGCTATATAATTTGTGCTCACGCACATATTCGCAAGACAGAGTGCATTTTCTCCACAAAAACAACGCACTAGAACAGGGTCTATGAGGAATCGCGTATCAACGCAATATCGAGTGGTCGCGTTAGTGAAGCGGTGTCGTGACCACTGACGCCAGAAACACGAAAGTGCATTAGAACCGAAAGAGGAATTGGTAGACCTAACGTGCACGACACGATTCGCGGGGATTGTTCATGTTTACTTCAATGTTTACAGCCGCTAAAGCTTCGAACATTCCTTCCCGCCGTATTGTGCAAGTTTTGCCGCGGCGATGTCCCCAATAGCTTTTCCTCTCCGAGTTTGTGACATCGTGGGCTTTTCAGACCCCATCGCGTTAACCAAACCATCCCTGCGTGCGCCACTCGATGTTTACAAAGCCAGCGAACTCTGGAGCATGGGAGAAGAGCGTAGTCAACTCTATAAAGTACATTCCACACCAGGGTTCTCCAAACTACGGCGCACGGCCAGCAGCGGTCTTTCTGATAAATCGCAGACCTGCAAGCGTGCCGTTATTTCTAAAAACGGCAGTCGCGCTTCCGCCTGATGATAGGTGGTTTCTCGACAAAGCCTTCCCAGTTTGCTCTTCTTTCGTTACAAGATCACGTAACCTCGTGCGAGAAGTGCCGACGAATCGGTAGACATGGGACCGTGGCCGGAGAAGCACCAATTGGCTCGTGCCAACCCCACGTCGCGTGGGGCGCGTGTGGGCCTAGCGGATTGAAACGTCGTTGAAGCCTCAAGCTTTAACGATTAGATTAAGATTAGATTAATATTTGCAAGTCTTGCTGGCATTATTAACAAATTTAAGTGGTTCAAGACCTTGAGCAGATAATTCGGAAAAATTGGAAAGCTATTCACTTACTCAGACGAGAATCTTGGAAAAATTACGTGTACATATTTTTCGTGCGTAGCGAACAGATGTACTTTCGTTGAAACTGCCCGCGATGCCCAGCAGGAATTGTTTTTGATAAAATATAGGGCCATAGTACGCATTGCACTCTTTTGCGTAGAAACACAATGGGCAGGCAAATAAACTTGAGAAGCTAAGGACCGCGTAACGAGAGACAAAAAAATGTTGCCTAACGTTACGTGACTACAAGGACAGTACGTGGTATTGAAGAGAACGCAAAGGGGAGCAGGCGACATTGTAGTGGACGTTAATAGGAAAAAATAGCTTCTCAAATCATATAATGCATGTGACAGACAACCGGCGGTTGATTAAAGTTTGAACAGTGGTGTCACGGCAAGGAACGTGAAATTAGTAAATTTATAAGCATAACATCAATTCGGCTTGCGCAAGACACGAGTAACTGGAAATCAACTTGTGCTCACTCCGATTTGTGCTACTCTGCGTTGTTTTTACTGGACAACATCGTACTTAGTCATAAACTTAAAACCATCCTAATTATGTTAAAACTTATTTCTGTTTTCATGAGTTATTTTTGCACCTTGGTTCAATTAAAGCTGTCGGACGTTTCCTCTATAAATATTGAGGTTATTCCTACGTGCACTAGAAGGCTTTTACTTATGCTCAATTTGTCTTATACCATAACTACAAAGTGTTGTTGTTCTATCACTTGGGAGTTCACGATGATATCGCTTGTAGCCAGCTGCCTCCAATATTTTTTTAAATCAGACTTTAAAGCTGTGATGAAAGGCTTACTTTTTAAAGTATGCCGATTTGGTCACACAGCCATCTAGCAATTTAGTATTGGCCCAGACGCACTTATTTTTAAACCAATCAAATCGATACAACACAACAATAAATTGCCTTAGTTTGCTATTTGAAAATGCTTGTGCGCACCTGAAGATATCTCTTGTAGTTCACTTTGTTCAGGAGCAAAATATTCAGCCTGGCAACGATTATCGTTCACAAGTAGCATATCTGCAAACCAAAGGAATTGAAACTGCACGACTGCGGTCGCATAGAATATAAAAAATGGCGACTTTTCAAATGCGAGCTGGGGCAGCACAAATAAGCTGATACTCCACAAACAGACCTCATAGGTGTTATGTAAAACATACCAACAAGTTCGCATAACGTCGTGCGGATGTCGTTTATAAAGTTGCTGTTAGCTGCGGTGCAGACAGGTCGTTACAGCAATCAGACACTGAGCATAAAGCTTCCTTGACCGGCGAAACACCGTCACTTTTCGTTGCAATGTCACCGTTGCAAGTGCACTGTGAAGTTCGCAGACAGTGCGGCGTTGTTCACTCATAAAAACAGTGAGGCTCGCAGTATGCGTGGTCGAGGCTTAGCAGGTTACTTATAAAAGTGGTAGCACGTGCGTAACTCAAGCCTCGATACACAAAGGGGTATTCTGCCTTATACAGTTATGTCTTTGGCGAGTGCCCGTACGTGCCCGTGATTGGCAGCTTGAAGATAATTTATTGTGTGTGTGTCATAATTGTGTCATAATTTATATCATGTAGTGAGCGTGTATGTGTACGTTTTCTTTGTTTTTTGTGTCCGGGTTTGTCCACTTACCTTTCTTTAATTATTCATGAAATCACAAGAGTTGTCCACACTACCTTCTCAATGGAAATGCTACAACATATATGGCCGGCTGGCCTTGTGAAACGTAAACACTACGGGAAAAAGCAACACGATTTCGTGAAAATACCGAACTTGTGATAGTGACAAACCTGCCCATTAATAAGGAATGGTGACGTTTCTCAGACCACCTAACCGTCGTGTAGATATCGGCTCAGTGCAAATGACAACCTGGTGTCCGGCCATCAAGGTTTGTGAGTATTTTCAAAAACATAGTGGAGGCTTGGAACCGGCTTTAATAAAGGAGGGTCCCTGTCGGAAACGTCCGATACAAATACCTATTAAATGGCGAGGAAATCGTTAACCTTAAACTATACAGGTTCGTTTTTAAGTTTTAAGGAATTTATAGAAGTCTCCTGTGGCAGGTAGTCTAATTCTTGTCATTGGGCAGGGTTATCCGATGAGGCGGACATTAGTAGCATGGGAAATCGAAATACATAATCAACTAATTAAAGTTCACAAATAACAACTTACTTACGAGACATATTGCAATTTACAAATAGCAGCTGGCGAGTTTGTCAGGCGTATCCTCTTGGAATGAATTTCCAGAATGACACCAGTTTAGAAATATGCGCCATCAAACTCACTGTAAAAATGCACTCTTTCTTCACTTATTGGAGCGATATAACGTAAAATGATTCCAAAATATATATTTTATTCCAATTTCTGCAATCAGCCTCCACGATTGGTGAAACATTTTCGGGCCACTTCGAACTTCGCCTGTCTGTCACGCGACATCACGAAACAGCGAAAACTCACCACATCAAAGTGACATGCACGCGAAAAAAAAAAGCATTATTATGCCAAACAAAACTGAAAATTTTTCTGAATAGCCACAGACTGCCCCGTTCCGAAAGGAATAGAAGATGGCTAAGGCCCTCGCTACTCGCACCTGCCGGTGAGCATGTGGCTATTTGCGCATGATAAACAGTCTTGCGTGGCAGTAAAACGTTATCGAGCCCTTTCGGCATGCATACGACATCGCTCTGCCAACTCTTCCTTGGTGAGGATCCGTTCACGGCCGGGCTCGACTGGCGCGCGCGCTCGCTTCTTACGGCCTTCTCACCCGTCGGGGAAACAATGGGAGAGTTTCTCAGCACGTTTCGCCACCCGTCGGCGGTAGGGGCGCTGCGACCCTGACCCTTCCTCCCCTGCCACCGCGTGCATGCGCTTGCCTTCACGCTCGCACGATCGTTTTCCCGCGCATTTTATTCGGTGCTCAGTCAGTGTTGTTCAGTATTCAGTAATTTGTGGGCTCCTGAAGACGGTCGTACAGTCTTTAGCATGCGCAGCCAGAGTCGAGACATAGCGCCGTTCATTGCGCATCGGTATATAACTGCTGTGATGTATTGCTGTGTTCCATATTGCAAGTCGCGTTCCGGGAAAACACCCGATGTTATTTTTCACCAGTTTCCAAGCAATGGGTTTCTAGCATGAGTTTCTAGCGCTTTTGGACAAGATAGTGTTTTTTTTTCGATAAAGCCTCCGAACACCTGCCATGCAGGAAGAGCAGTCCAGCCGTATTTACAAACGCTCCCACCTTGAGCTGCCCTGAAGGTGTTTACGACAGCCATGCGAGACGATCCGCAAATCTAATTGCCGAGAAGTTTCTGAGAATACTCCTTGTAAATCACTCAAACCAACTGACTGACGAAAACGACAAGCCTTCGTCCTATGTACACAAGTCGCCAAGGAAACACTTTAGATTGTAATTCCCGACCAGGAAGCATTTTTCAACCGCACAGTTTTCCTATATTGAGACCATATACGTGTGATCTTAGTACCTTCGCCCTGAACCAATGTCAACAACAGTTTAGAGCTTTCATAAAATTTCCCCTATCGTTTCGGAATTACGGACGTCTGACTTGCCATATTCATTGCCCCTGTTCTTCGAGTTATAGTTTAAATTGCATTCGTTTTTCGAACTGCTCGCTTCTTAGTTAGTGCGGGTGAAGAGACGTCACCGCGGAGGTCCAATTCTCCGACAAGAAAGTATTCTTCAACCGCGAAGCTTCTTTTTGAGAAAACCACATGTTTTATAGCTTGCTGATGCAATCAAATGGAGGAAATTTGACTTACACACACGTTCCTCGAGTCATGCGGATTTATGCAAAGCTATTCGCCCTCGCTCAGTGATCTCTTAGCTTCCGGGACACATTTGTGAGCTACTGTGTCCGCAAGTTTTCGCCTGAAAATATGGCAACCATTGTAATACCCTTGTAACAAGGCACGAGTAATGTCATTCGCAGCGAATGAGATTAAGTGTTAATGCCATTTTTGTTGCTTCTACACGGGCATAGTGAATGACATTCACAGCTAATGGCATTTGCCCATTGAATGAGTTTCCCGAACTCATTCACGCGTGACTTGTGTAATCTCGACGACAGGGGCTTGGCAAAAAATGACAAAATCGTTAAGTCAAAACGAAGTGTAATATGCGCCATCAAACTCACCGTAAAAATGCACTGTTTCTTCACTTATTGTAGTGATATAACGTAAAATGACTCCAAACTGTTTTGATTCCAATTTCTGCAATCAGCCTCCTTAATTGGTCAAACATGGGAAGTTTTGCCTTAAGCTACCTAACAATATAGTGAAAATATCTGAACAAGGAGCACGATTTGTAAGGTCTCGTTATCATAGCAGCCTGCCGATAAACATTGCCATCAATTGCGAATGCCATTTTGTTTACCCGTGTAGACCGGGAACGCAAGACTATGGTGGCCAGCACCATAGCAAGACCGCAATTACATTCGGTATGAATGTCATTTACTGCAAATGACATTACATGTGCGGTGTGACAGGGGTATAAGTGCATACGTGCAATGAATATTTATTTTCATTCCTCAAAATGCATCTGCGTTTGATGGGGGAGAGCTGTTCTCCTGGCGCATGCATCTCAATTTCCCCAGTGAATTTAAAGAAGCTCGATGCATTAATACGGTTACACTGCATGCATTTATAAGAAGCCCAGACGAACCATTTACGCGTCCTTTACAATTAGGCGACTTGTTCTTGAATGCACGGTGAGGTAAGAAGCGCTCCCGACCCCATCTTCCAGCGTGGCGCGCTGGTTTAAAGCATTACAAGGTGGGTTTCTTTGTATCCGCATAATTGGCAAATAGTTCAACTTCGCCAATATTAAGGAACACTTACTGCACAAGCAGGCACGTGCCTGCCTGCTTGTGCGTCGCAACTGCAGTGCTCTGATGCACTCCGTGTGTTAGTCCGCTTGTGGATATTGTATACTGTTTCGCGAGCAAGTATGCCAGTGCCGTAAATGGCGCAGCGAACGCCTGCGTCTTTTCCATGCCCATCTTTAAGCCATGACTTATGACGCGTGAACTCGGACAATGGACGGCGAACGAGACAGACGTAGACGAGCCACATTTGTAAGCTGCACCACTCCGTTCTAAATTCTCTGTTCCTTCAATCGTGGCAAGTTTTAGAGCACTGCAATCTCTGCGCGCAAGCGAACAAGCCACATGTATTTTTTTTCCCCGTATGTTAAGGGCTTTGTTATGGATGCCGCATGGCTGCTAACAAAACGTTCAAAACTGCTGTTAGATATTTCTAGAACGCTCCACATAAGTTTCATGGGAAGTTTTGCCTTAAACTACCTAACTGCGAAGCTGGTGATAATGAATAATGCAATCAAGCAGAACACTAAAAATGGCGTGACATATTCCATATAACTGCCAAAAAGCTGCATTGTATCGCGACCTCGTAGAGAGCTGCGGTACATTTTAAAACGCTGGTGATATTTTGTGGCCGCACCATACATTTGCATAATGTGTACGCCTACCCACCTGTCCGCGGTGTTCAGCTTACAGTCTACGTTGTCTAAATTACGAATAATTTCATGTCGTGCGCATTACTTGCTGTGCCCTCACGTCAATAAAAGCTGTTTCTCTCCTTGATGTGCTCTTTGGACAATCGTAAAACACAGTGCTAAACAAAAACGGGGGTATTGTGAGATGGCTTGTCTCTGGTTGCGAGAACAGTGATAACGCGACGAGTGTGATACCGGTTGTAAAGTAGTAGCTCTAAGGTTGCGCGGAGGCGTTCAGGCTTTGTGAACGTACGTGTGGAGCAGCAGACAGAAGCCGCAACATGCAGACACCACGTGTTTTATATACATGATTACTGCATGCTACGTTTGCAATGGTCCTAAATCGCATACAGCTCTCCCAATTTTCGGCCTATACCTTACTCCTTTCGACACCCCTAATTTATGGTTATCTTCTGTTTTTCACAACCTCTCATTCTGTGGGCCCCTATCTTACTCCATTCAGCACCCCTAATTTATGGGTATCTTCTGTCTGTATTTCACAACCGCCCATTCTGTTTACGTGCAGGAACACTTGAATTGATTCTGCTAGCCGCGGCAAAATTGCCGTTTCTCACGTTTGTAAGCCTTCGCGCATCTTGCGGCCGGTAAGAATTTTAGGTCGGTGCTAGACTCGGCTGGATTACTATGCAGAATTCCACAGAATTCATTTGCCATACTCACTGTGCCTGTACTTTTTTAATAATTTGTTATTTGTCTATGTATCTGCTGGCCTTCTGGTTAAGTCAGATAAGGAATGACCACCCATCAAATACATTATTGCCGGTTTGATCCCCGGAGGAGGAAGAATGTTTTGCAACTGCACAGCTTTCTTTCGGAGAAAAGCTTCGTGCTAAACTTGATTAGATGACATTTTCCCCTCTGATGGGCCTTCCTCCACCGTACGAGGTTCGGGGGAGCAGGTTGCCCATGTTGAGCGTCGTTGTGCTTGTAGAAATTTTCGATAGATTCATCCTCGCTCAGCGGTCTGTTTGTCTCCTGGTTAGCTCGGGTGCGGAACAGACGCACAGGAAAGACGGTTCTTTCTGCAACCGTAAAGCTCATTCTCCGAAAAACTTGCGTGGGCTTTCTTTGCAGCTTGCTAAAACCCTCAGCTGGATCACAATTTTCTTTCCTTTCATAAGCCTTCCTCCAGGCTTAATGAGTTATGCAGAATATTTTGCTATAGTTAGTCTTTGTTTGGAACTGTATTTCCCTTCACTTTCAGATATTCGAGCCTACTGGTTATCTCAGATATAGAGCGTCAGCCTGGGAAAGGCGTTCTGTCCCGGGTTCAAACCCCAGACCAGGACGAATTTACTGAGCGGCTTTATTTCCCAGAAACCCGAATGAGTTACCTTAGGGGCTTTCTCGCACACTCTCCTGGATAACTATATTGGCCCCTTCACCGACCAGGACCCCGACCACGATGCATTTTTCAACCGCACAGCTTTCCTATATTGGGGAGCCTATACGCGTGATCTTAGTTCCTTCGCCCTGAACCCATGTGAACAACAATTTATAGCTTTCATAAAATTTCCTCTACCTTTTCGGAATCACGCATGTCTGACTTGACATATTCAGTGCCCCTGTTCATTAAGTTATCGTTTATTTGCATTCGCTTTTCGACCTGCTCGTTTCCTGTTTAGCGCGGGCGAAGACAATAGATTAGCTGAAGGTGCAATCCCTCGACACGAAAGTACTATTCAACGTTTTTATAACTTACTGACAGAACCAAATCGATGAAGATCTTGACGCATACACGTTCCTCGAGGCTTGCGGATTTATGCAAAGCTATTCGCACTCGCTCAGTGATCTCTTAGCCTCCGAGCTAGCTCACCCGTAGTAACCAATTTTGAAAGACGTTGGACCCACGTTCAATCCCTATACGAGTGCTAAATTTTCATGAAAAATTAAGCTTTTTTAGTTTCAAGGTACGCGCGCGGGGCTGGATTACAACTGAATATTTGTGCTTGTTGAAGAACCTCGCCAAACAAATTTCTCGTATTCATGTCCCCATTTTTTAAGTCTAATAATTTATGCCAAATTTTTCTTCAACTGCGAAGTTTTTCCGTAGCCGGTGTGACTTAACGTTCGATATTTCATGGATTATTTTCTCCCTTCGGAAACTCAGCAGAACTCACTTTCCATATGCAGTGTACTTGCGCTTGAGTTCACGAATTCACTCTTGCTATGCGATCGACCCGCTTCCTCTTCATGAATTTTCCTACACTTGCAAGATTCGGCAGAAATTATCTGGCATATTCATTTGTCTATTCTTCAAGTTGCCTAATAACGCGCGGCCGTATCTTGAGAGTGATCTGCGTCGGGGGCAGCGGCTTGTAGCTTTGTCTGTGCCGTGTGTTCTTGGCGATCAGTTTGCGTTGAAGTGATAAGACAACAGCACGAAGGTCACTTCGCTCGCTGGTGTTGCGGCGTTTCCTTACGCCAGCGTTTTGACGACGCGTGTCCACGGTCACAGTGTGGTGTGTTCATGTTTGCTGTGCGCGCTGACACCATGCTTGTTAATTTAAACGGCAAGCGAATGTTTACAAATTGATCGATGCTTCCCATTTTGGGCGGAACTGCGACTTTTTCAATCAACTACAGCGCTTTCTTCCTGTAAAACACTTTCAGGTTTCATTACTATGTTCATGGTATCGCTGTAAACAAAAGACCATGTGGGAGTTTTAATACGTGATTTGCGCTGCATACTTATCAAATTTAAATATTTACTCTGATATATGAGAGAAAAATGTCATTATTTTATTTACTCCAGTCACAACTTTCGGGAACATAACGGCGACATGACATGATTTCATTCAGACTTTAAAATATAAACTGCCCACTAAAGCAGATTGATCATATGGCTGAAGGTTTATTTACATCAGTAAAGTGGTTTTCGTGCCAGCCTTTCGTGGGACTAGTGTTTTTTTTGTTTTCGCCCACTTCATTCCAGAAAGTGTACTAGACGCGTCTGAAGCTCAGTTTATCTCAGCTTCGTGTACGTTAGCTGTTATCATTTTGCTGACAACGCTGAATGCAAGAGCAACGTTTCCAAGTGCAAAAAAGGCTTAGGTAAGACGGCAAAGCTCCTGGCCCCTAGAAAACGCAAAGGCATCCCCAGTCCGGGATTTCGGCGTCAGGGCATCCGTACATCCTAAATGATCTTGAAGGCTCCCGATCTGGCCCATTTATCCATCCCAAGTAGATAATGATAACATACCAGATACATAAATATATTACCATTTTAGGATGACGACGGGACGTGTTCCAAGGCACTACTGTTTGACACTGCAATTAGAGGGCGATTATTATGTCACGTTGCTCATAAAAGACGCGTATAGAAGCAAGGTACGAAGATACGCATCGTTTGTGCGGTGTATCTTCGTTCCTTGCTTCTGTCCGTGCAAATTTTACGTCCGTGCAAAATTTTACGTGCAACGCACGTTACACGTACTAATGGCAACACCAACAGACCCAAGTAGCAACCCTAGTAGAGGGCAATTCTTTACAAATCAGGTTAAGTTAAAAACGAAAAGCTTCGTAATTGGAATCATTTTGGGATGAGCTCATGTACTCGAGCATGTGCTCTACAATTGAAAATGTGTGTATTGCACTACTTGACAGAAACAGTAAACACTCTGCATGTAAAAAAAGTATCACCGAGCTTTCTGGTTATCAGGCACAATGTCGCAAAAAATACAGTAAGTTCGCAGACAATGAAACCATATGTGCAGTTGTATCTTACGCAAACAGATGTCCAGAAAGGGGAAGCACGCAGATCACGGTTGCCCGCCGTCTGTTTCGTCCTCGTCACTGAGAGGTACATCTGAAAAGAACGAACGCAATGTGGCTAAATAATTTTCCAAATTAGCTCGGGCATGCCGCATCAAACCAAGCCCAAATGACCTAGCACCTATCTATACTTACGCCACATGTAAAAATACTTCCAACAATTCCTGCTCCTAATGAGAATTTAACATGCTCTAGACACCTGAAGTTGTCAAAATGGTTGTAAAAAGATTACGCAGATCCAATGCACATGCTGGATTTTATGCGAAGCTAGGCATGAGAGGCGCAGGTAATTAACTACTCCACTTTAATATGTAATGTTTACGCTTATCAATTCCACCATTCTCAAGCTATGCCAAAATACCAACGGCAATGAGATGTCGAGGCAGAAATGCCATGACACCGAAGGCAATGTTAGGGCTTGTATACATGTGTCTGCGCGGCACGAACCCAATAGAGCAAAGATGGGGGAGACCAATTATAAGCACCAATGACATTAAATCTATTGAAAATTATGCGCTATTCTATTAAAGGGTCTATGCACTTCAGAGATGCCTATGGGACAACAACCTACGTACATTTCTTATGTAGTAAATTATTTGAAAACACCGAACATAAATGCGCTCACTGCACTACCTTGGAGCTGAATATTGACATTTTCAATTTCGGACTTGTTCGCTGTCGCAATCGTTGGTCTGACACTTGTTGCCAGATACATTCATATTTTCAGATGTATGTGTACTTCTAAAGATGCTTCAAACAATTATTCATTGTGTCTAACGCAGTACAATGAAGTAATATGCAGGACATGCAAAACAAGACAATCAATGTACGTGAACCACGTTCACCTGCTGTAGGCATCTCTTCTTGAAAGGGTATGAAAAAAAAGAACTACGTTGAAATATAGCAACGAGAGAAAGTACAAACATGCACTATATTGTTTTGCGAGTACTTACTGTAGATAACATCACAAAATGCGAGGGCAGAGAAAGCCTTTTTCTGTTTTCGTCCCAGCCAGCTGTAGCTTACAGGCACCTCTTGTGTCATTATAGCATCCAGGATACGCCTCGTCGTAGTCCTAGCATTAGAGCCTCCTGACGAAGAAGGTTCCGTTAGCTGCAGAAAAGATAATAATGTGAAAATCCGTTATTGCGCACAGTAGACCAATTAAAAACTCTTGCGCTCATAACAAAAGCACGTTTTGCTGCTTGTGTTGGAACATCTGTTATATGAATAAATATGTTTATAACGAGGTAGCACTAAATACATTATTTATTTATTTATTTATTTATTTATTTATTTATTTATTTATTTATTTATTTATTTATTTATTTATTTATTTATTTATTCAACATTGCTGGCTCAAGGTCCAAGCAAGGTGGACAATACAAATACAAAGGCGCAAAAGCCAAAACAAATAGCAACAAAAGAGGAATACCGATGCATGATCAAAAACGGTGACTCGCAATCTGATCACTAATTGCCTCAGTAAGGCAATTCCAATCATGTAGGATTCTTGGAAAATAAGAAAATTTAAACAGGTCAGTACGAGCAAAATATGGCGTCAACGCATTTGGTTGGTGGAGTGGGGTGAGTATGCTAGTTAAGGGTGATAAATACTGGGATAGATTTAGAGCTAGCATGTTATTCAGAAATTGTGAAAGAAATTCTAATCTAAATGTTTGCCTTCGTGCCTGTAAAAGTGGTATGCTATTAGCTTGCATTAAATTAGAGGGTGAGCCTTAACTTTTTCAGTCCTTTCTACAACTACCAACCTCTCATCACCATTTAACTGTGTTCATTAGTGTGCGGCTGAGCAGTCGAGTGCAACCATTTAAAAAACATAATACAAAAATGCACCTGACTTTATTTAAATCACACTGCTCATTTATGAATGAAGCATTGCTACATGAAAGAAATAACTCATTAGTCTTTACCTCAGCTGACTGCTTCGAGTCTTCGTTAAATCTCTCAAATTCTTACACACTACACAATGGCCCCTTCAGCACTTCCTCCTGCATCTCAATGCTTCCATCAATGCTTGCATCTCACAGCCTCGCTGATACAGCATCCAAAACTTTTCTGATGTTCGGAACTGCTTATAATCTGAAATTCAAAAGAAATAAAAATGCGTGATTCAGGAAGCATAGCCAGAACTAGTCAAATTGTTTGCACTCAGAATATTGCAAAAAATGCCTAGGAGGGCAGAGGAGCATGGAGTTAATTTTGAGCGATTTTCACCGATATGCCGAATTGGTTTGACAGAATCAATTTTTTACACATGAATGCTTAATTTAAGAAACAGAGCTATGATGACGGACGCCTGAAGGAAGAGTGTAAAAGCTCTGAGAATGACGTAAACGTGCTACCACGTATGATAGTGTGTCGCTTGTGGTCCCTCCCCTGCCAAGGAAAGGAGTACGGGCAAGCGTGGGCGTCATGCGCTGTGTGAACGCGTCTTCAGCAGCCCATCAACGATCACGCTTGTCAAAAACTGGCAGTTTCTCAAAAATTCAAGCTGTCTTCAAGGCAAACTGTTGGCATTCAGCTGTGGTTGAGAGTTATATTATGATAACGTTATTACGTTATCACTGTTTTAAATAAAGCCTCGGTACTTTTCCATGAAAAATAATGCAAGGGGTAGAAAAAACAGGCCCTGGCTTTGCAGTCCTGGAATGCTTCAAATATTTTAACACATTCGGGACCAAGAAAAATCCCAGAGTTCCATTTTGTAGATTTTTTCTTCGTGTCAGATATTTTCACACTGTAAATACATTGTGGAAGTTTCACGAGTGGCGTTTTTTTGTTCTTTGAAACGCTACGATAGTGTACCTTATAAAGTACGCTGGGCTTTGTGGAAGCAATATATGATGTAGGCCCTCAAATGTATATGCTATATTTTGCAGCTTCCAAAAACAAAAGTCGTTCACCGAAGTGTCGAACGAAACTTTGCGCAAACCCACATAACCTTCTGGTAGCAAAATTACCATTTTAGTGGTAAATATTCTTTGCTCTGAAGTGTTTTTACTATCGACGTGTCTAGCATGACTTCATGCTAGACAATTAATGGCGAGTAATGGCGAGTGCCTTTAGGGTTGCATTGAGAGGCGCGCGCGCTGAAAATATATTATTGGTGCAGATCTAGGCGCGATATTCTACGAAGAAAGAAGACATTCATGCCTAAAACATTCAGAATTTGGTTCTGTGGTAACATTTAACAAAGTGGTGGCATCTGCTCAAACGACTGTCGGTTCTTGCATTAAAATCCTGTTGCTCTGATTTGCTCGGCTATATTTTCGCTAGAAACTTCTGCGATTTTGTGATATGGAGTCTACGTCTGGTTCCCCAATGTGCGTTGGCCTAGTTCCATTGCATAATTTACCTCGATTGGCATGGTATATATATCGTTTATGTTGCTTTGTTTCCTCCCACCAATTTTGCAATTTGTAATAAAAGCCTGCATAAATTATCTGTCGTTTTATATAAAGTTATTGTGATCAAAATTTACCACAACACTGGTCGCTATTTTATTTACTGAGAAGAGCGTCGCCATATTTGTCGGTAGTAAGAAAGGAAGCAGGGGGAATAATAGCAATTTTCATGTATCTTGACGTAATCCTTAATATATTTTGTACATACAACGGTCTTTTGTAGTTTTTGTAGTACGAAAAAAGTATTTTGTCGTAATGCAGCTAAAATACCATCGTGTGTGCTTCGAGAACAAGCACAGATAGGCCCAGTGTACTTTGCAAAGTACAGCTGCATTCATTTTCTTGCAATGCTATAAATACGGATAATATATGGGATATCACGCATTCATCATTTACACAATCTTTTCGAAAACTTCCACACAAACAGCTTCGAGAAGCATATGCTGTGCTTGAAAAAAAATTAAGTACACCTGCATAAGTACGGATAGTATTTCTAATATCATGCATTCGTCGTTTACACCGTTCTTTGTGCATCAGCACCTGGAATGTTCAGCGTTTTTAAGTTTGGCGGTGAATGCAAATGACAAAACTACAATGTGGTCATCTTGGCAGGACCCTCCCTAGCAAAGTAGGCTGCTATGGAACACGTTTCTTCAATAATTATTTACAAATGAAAATAGTACTGTACTTTTAAAAGTACGCAAGGCCCTAATATGCGGCCTTTCCTGTACATTCCGTGCAGTTATAATACCAAGTGTGGCTTCTTATGCGAAGCACAAACGCTTTTGTCGGTGCATGACAAATCAGGGCATTTAGCCTGACAGGAACAACACCGTGACTGAGCTGTACTCCAGATGTAATTAGCTCCTTCACTTCGTCGACAAATGAGCGCAAAAACTGATTGGCGTCGCTTGGCTTCCAAACCCCATAAAAAAGCACCAACCAAAAACCCTCGCCTTTTTAAGGCTTCTCACAAGTTCGAGGATAGTCCAGAACTTAATTCTTGAATACTTCACAAGCGGCAGCCGGTTAGTATTAAAATTTAATGTGGCCTCGTCCGGTACATCACCAGTTTCTCTGTTGGCACGAACTCCTTTTAAGATACCGATGTGACGATACTTACCACCAGCGATAAGTATGATGCTCGGGGAGTTCCTCGGTGTTTGCAGCAATGCTCTCGCTAAACGAAAGAGAAGCAATTTACAGCATACGTGAATTTCTTACAATGTTCACAAGTGTTCTGCAAATGTAATAGTGCCAATTTCACGGTATAATGTAGAGAAGTGTATAATACCTTTTTTTCTCACATTAGATGTGATATTAGATGTAATATACACAATACAATTTTTCATGGCTGAGTTTGTAAACTTGACAGTTTCGTTCCCTCGAAAGTAGCAATTTTTACACGTTTGATATCGAAACTCCTCTTCGAACAAGCGTAAATTTTATATTTTAAGAGCAACGCGCCAGATCTAATGGGCCACTTGTTATGACTAAGAAATAGTGCAACAAACAAAACAAAACAAAAGTAAATTGTCTCCGTACGTCGGGATTTTGTGCGGATTCGCCACTCCACATAATTAAATATACGACAATGTTTTTTTTATTTTCGAATACTGTTAGCCCTTCCTGCCTGTTACAGGGTGGGATGGGTACATTCAATCAATACAGCACAGTTACAGCTCTTTTTCAAAAGTTTCCAATGAACACGCATTGTCAAATACTCGTCGGTCGAGGTTATTCCATCGTATAATGCGTTTTGGCCTCCTTGAGCTCTTTACCCACTTGCGCACTGTGAGTAGGCAGAAACGAATATTTATAGACGTCAACTCTTGACACGTAGGGCATAACTGCAAAGGGATGGTTAGTACATGATGACAGTCGACCGGGCGGCCGCAATTATAAGCCGAACTTCAAACTGAATGCATTGCGATAGAGCTGGTAAAGATACTTAAGCCTAGCAATTTTTCTGCGAACAGCCAAAGTTGGTAGCTCTGCACGTGCAAGAAGTTCTGTTACGGACTGCGTTCTTCGGTAGCAGGAAAATACAAACCTCACTGCCATTCTCTGAACACGCTCAATCTTGTCAATAAGATATTTCTCATTTGGATCACAAATTATACTTGCGTATTCCAGAGTTGGCCTTACTATTGATTTATATGCTTTTAGTTTGACATCCAGTTGTGCATCGTTTAGTTTTCACCGTAGGAATCCAAGTTTTCGTTGGGCTGTTCCACATATATTTTGTACATAAACACTCCCGTTCATGTCATGAGAAATCGTAATTCCTAAATATTTTAGTTTACTAGAACGTTTTATTTCTATGTTGTTAATTATGTACGGGAGCACAAATGGCGTCTTCTTCTTTGACACAATCATAGAAGTGGACTTTTCATAATTGATTAGCATGTTCCACTTTACACACCTGTCATATACAACGTTCAAAGAGTCATTCAACACGACCTGGTCTTGCAGGCGTTTTATGCGACAAAATAACACAATATCATCTGAAAACAATCGAACTTCGACGAGAGGATGTATGTCCTTCGCGATATCATTGATGTATAATAAAAAAGTTGTCGCAGTTTCACCTGAAAGGCGAAGCATCAATTGCGATAGCAAATTTGTAGAGAGCTATACGGAGTAATGATATTAGCTTTATCAGCTGTATAAACTTGGACATGCAGCAGCACCGGCAACACGCAGAACTGTTGTCGACGCCGTCGGCGTTATGCCCGCGTTCTCTCAAAATGCGTGCGGCGTTGGTGACTGTTGCCGGAGCCTCTGATATAAATAGGCACATGGTGCCGCAGCTAAACGTCGCCTCCCTTCACTCCCCCCCTCCCCCATGGCCTTTCGCGCATCGGAAGAAGCGCGTTTGCTCTACATATCTGGTGATTGTAAAGACGCCTGCTTCTGCAGCCCTTAAGGGAACACGGCGCAGAATGCGCGTTTGTTCTCCGCTGTGCGTTCACTCCTCGTGAAAGCGCGCGCCCCTCGCGCCCTTTCACTCGCACATACAGCGTTCGGCGCGCGGCGACAATTTCATCTCTATTGACGTCATACCGAACCTCATGGCGACGGCGACGCCGACGGCAGAAATCTGCTTTTGAGTGTCCATATAATTGCCATCGCAATAAAACAATATGGTAACCAGAACGGACCCTTGCGGAACCCCGGATGAAACTGATGCAGTCGCAGAGCATTCTTCGTCTATTGCCACAAACTGTTCTCTGTTAGGTAAAAAAGCCTCGATCTAATTGATACTTTGTTCATCAATACCAAAGTCGTGCTGTTGTGTAAAAGCTTCACATGACACACTCTGTCGAAAGCCTTGGACAGATCTATAGTAATAACATCAATTTGTTCTTTCGAGTTTAAGGTTGTAGTAAAAGCATGAGTAATTTCGAAAAGTTGTCGAGAGACGGCTACGGAAGCCATACATACTGCTTGCCGCGAAAAAGTTTATGACTTTAAATGTATTCTACAACATATTTAGATATTTTATGCTCTAATATTTTACATGCAGAACATGTGATGGATATAGGACGATAATTGTAAATGTCCAATTTATCACCGGTTTTAAAGACGGGCACAACTCTTGCTAACAGCCAGTCAGTCGGTAGAGTGCTCTCACGTAACGATGCTATGATGCTATGCTATCTTCTGTAAAAAATAGGAAACCCATTCACAGTAACACCTCAAAAACTCATTAGGTATCTTATCAGGAACAGGCGACTTCTTAGGATTAAGAGTAATGAAATTACACCTTCTCGCGATATGCCATTACATTGCTGCCTGCCTGACGCTTCCATTGAGGGTTCGCCTTGTTTTGAGCTAAATACCGACACAAAGAAACTATTAAATGCTTCAGCGATTGATTTCGGTTCACGACATAAAGCACCGTTTATTAGTACTCCGTTTATTATTGGTGTAGAGCCGGAGAGATACCTCCAAAACTTTTGGGGGGCGCTCCTCATGGCTGTGTCAGTGTTGTAGAAAGGAAATGCGTTTTGGCCTCCTTGAGCTCTTTTCCCACTTGCGCACTGCGAGTAGCAACTACGCTCTCATGTTTGGGTTTGTTTTTACGAGCACGTTGGAGATGTCGTTTTAAATGGATATTTCGAGTAATCCACGGACTTTCTTTCGAGATCTTGTGGCATTGTATCAAAGGCAGATTCTAAGTGGTCAATAACTGAAGTGTCATCAGCTGCGTTAAAACTATAATTATCTACCACATTAGGAATGTTTGAGGCGCACTTCTTATTAACTGTAACAAGTACACTGTTATGGTGCGCAATTCCCTCGTGAATATCTATTTTATAATCAAAAGCTTATCCAGACAGAAATATTAAATCCAACCGCAAATTAGCTTCCTTGAGTTCAAAAATTAAATTATGGGGTTTTACGTGCCAAAACCAGTTCTGATTATGAGGCACGCCGTAGTGGGGGACTCCGGAAATTTTGACCACCTGGGGTTCTTTAACGTGCACCTAAAGCTAAGTACACGGGTGTTTTTGCATTTCGCCCCCATCGAAATGCGGCCGCCGTGGCCGGGATTCGATCCCGCGACCTCGTGCTCAGCAGCCCAACACCATAGCCACTGAGCAACCACGGCGGGTTTCCTTGAGTTCGAGCGAGTTTCTTGACCGTCTGAATGAGACCATACTTCGCCATAATCTCTTAACATCGAGTCAGCACGAGACCTTTCCATAGAGCCGGGAACTGTTAACGGGCACGGAAAAATAATGTACGCAAAATAACTGCTGCAGTTGCTTGTTATCCTGCCGTGGTGAGCTCTGTTTACGGAGTGCATCTGCGTCGCAATTTGCTCTCGTTTTCCGTTTTAAATACCACTCGAGCCCATGAATGTGACCTGCCTTAACAAGCGACGACCTTTCTCAAGAGTTGACGCACAAAAATGCGTTTGCCGGCTCGCCAGGCCTTGAAAACCTCAGTGCGATATGACTGCGAGAACGAGAAAGAACATTTATTGTAGAAAATATAAATTAACAAGCTGGTGTCTTCCTGCTTGTGCGGGGAGGAAGCGCCGTGTAAGCTTCCCCCCAACGCCTGAACGACATTCCATAGCACTCGTTGCTATACCGTTCACGGCGCTGTTCTTCTCTGCCTACACTCGGCCGCACCCGCCTACGAATGCTGGCGAGAAACCTTGACCGCACTGTGTATTAGTGTATGCGTCGCGTCTCGCTAGTTTCGAGTCGTTTTGAAACGCTCAACCTTTCTCGAACCACGCAACACTTAAGCCAAGGCGACACCTGCACTACGCCTGCGCCCGCTCACTCCGGGCCAACGTTGCTTCGAACAACTCGAGCTAGACACCCTAGAGGACGCTGTTTAGTATTGAGCTATTGTGAACGCTTCAAAATGCGCAATTTGGATTTGGCGACCGCCCCGGCAGGGGAAAACCAGTCCGCAACACGTAGCACGGCCAAGCTGGAGCACACGAGAGCAAGTGTGTCGTCATGGCTCAGGGCCGTGACGACACAAGCCGGACCGGCGCCCAATCGGTCCTCATCTGTCCAGGACGCGTACGGCCACTTTCCCGTACGCACACGAGCGCATGCCACGTCCTCCACTTTTAAAGGCACGAATACAGTACGGCGTGAGGCGGGCGCGCGCCATGCGCGGCAACGCATGAGGGCAGCACAACATGCCGGTCTCGGCAACTTCTGTCCTTGTGTGATCGGATTGCGTGATACGCCAGGCGTACTGCGCGTGTCGCTCTTCGCGAGTATTTTGGTGCGGTGAATCGGTATACGCGACCATTGCCACTGTAGACAAAATACTGGATTTTAGCCACCATTGGTTACGTACCGTGCAGAACGCCACCGCACCATAGTCGGCAGCGTCAGCGACTTGAACGGGACAGCTCTCAAGGTTAAGCGTATTTTAACAATCTTTCCCGAAAAGATTTTAGGGGACTTCATGAATTCAGCCCCGAGTTTCTTACGGTGATCGATTTGCTGATAATACATTGTGTAATTATGTTTCCACGAACCCATTTTCCGAATAAACGCTTCTCATCTTGCCAGCGGAAAAATCGTTTCGTCTTATTATTGTTCAACACTTTATAAAGTTATCTGTATTTCACGCTGTCGACATCATCACAATGGCATGGCGCCTGTATTAGTGGTGGGGACTATCGAAACTTTCGCACGAGCTTACAACGTGTCCAAAATGGGAGTGCGAATGTCATTGAAGCACCAGTAGGCGATGGCTGGAGTATACTATTACCGTTTCGAATAGCGGAATGTAGTCATAACTGGAGTAGAACGTGTGGCAATGTAAGTTTTACAACAATAAGGATACGCCAGGTTCAAGACGTTATTGCAAAAAAAAAAAAAAAAAGACGTAGCGACAATTCCAAGTTGCACTGCAGTTATTAAAGTATGTTCTCTTAAAGCCCTCCCTCTTTTACGAAAACCCTAGAACGTTTGGTTCATTGACGTCCCCACATTTATGTAGTCTGCCGCAGCTTATTTCATTTAAAAGACAAAACAAAGTAATTTATTCACTAATTGATTGAAAATTATTATGTACACCGAATGCATTTGGGGTATGTTCCCATGATGAATACGTTGGCAGAGCCGCGAAGAGTGAAATCCCCACCTAGCTGTGACGTAGTGTGGGACATTGTAAGAAGCATTGCCATAGGGAGCAAAGAAGTGGTTCGTATATGCGGCAGCGACTGTGCATCTAATAGGGAGGCTTCTGGTATTAAAGAAGTGCACGGTACTCGGATCTTCCATCTATGCCAGAGGTGGTTTCGATGGCGAAGCACACTTCGCGGTGCCGCCTCGTGTAATCGCTTAAATTTAACGAATATTTTGGAGGGCGCTGTTTATAAACATGCCATTGTTGTGATTGAAGAAATGGCACTTATTTTCCTTCCAAATGATGTCCGCTTAGAGAAATAATTTTTCGCTTGCGACATAATTCGAGAAAATAAGAAAAAAAAGCACACTGTACTCTATCAGTGTCCTTACGGACACTTACATTCATTCTTTCCGTTGATACAACTCTAGCAAATTTATTAAACTGTAAAAAAAACATTTTATTTTAGGAGAACCCTTTATGTAGTGGACGTTTTTCAGAGAACATCGAGAGCTAACAACGCAGCCGTTCTCTTATGTAGGTATGCAGATATCTACCAGAGTTCGTTGTGTCATATGTGATGGCAGTATCAAAACATTATGATGTGATCATAGCGATCTCTCAGAGGTCTACAACAAAATGCTAACCATGTTCAACTGAGAAACGAAGATTTGCGAGAATTACCCCTGATATTCTATTTAATTCGTTGTGTAATTTTTTTTTCCTTTGCACTCCACATAGCTACACGTACTCGACCTGTGACAGGTAAGTACCTTGGGCGAGTGTCCTACCTGCACATTTCTTTGTATATGCATTGCTAGATGATTGTGCCCACAGTCAAAATATTTGTAACTCAGTATTTAAGAGAAATGCCTACTTCCTCTCTGCTGCATTGTTTTAGAGAATGGTTTTCCGCAGTCACACAGTTGGTAACGGTTGTTCATTCTTTTGCGAGTATCCTAGATAAAGTAGGAGAGGTTCATTTTCAGTCCTTGATTGTAGTGTTGTATTCTACCTTTCCACATTCCTAGTTAATTGGGTTACAACATATTCAGCTAGCCGCGCGCAATTTGTTGTTGTTGATAGTTTAACCCATTACCAGTTTTTTTCGAGTGTCCCTCAAATAAGTGTTCCTGGACCCTTATATTGTTTTTACTTTTTATTAATGGCATTGTTTACGTAGTTGAACCATTTAAAGTCAGGCTCATTGCGGATTATTTTATTCTGCTCAATGAAGTCACTGCCACCAATGATCAGTTAGGTTTAGTACAGCCATCCGTCACTTGAACTCAATCAGGCTGACGATTACGAGTATCAAGGTGTACCTATAACCAGAAACCCAAGTTCGAACTAGCATATGCCTAGCACAAGGTAAATACACCTGGTAGCGAAGCTTCCATAGAAGCCCATACGTTAAAAACATCGCGGCTTATCGGCGATTCATGGGGCTTAGCACCATCTGTGTGAGGAGGGAACACTTCCGGCGGAAGAAAAAATAATTTGACGTCATATCCGTCAAAAACAGAAGTGACGTCAATTTGTTCTCATAGGCGCGAAATTTGTTTTCGGAGGCCTGCCATTAGAGCTGTATATTCAAATGCCCCGCCATTCGACTTCATGGGCATTCCGAGTTTTCAGCGCGAAAAGCGATGCCGGAAAATATCAGCCGTACGGGTGTCGAAATCGCATCGCTGCACAGAACATATTTTCTTAGGAGGCCGACGAACACTTTGGGCGTAGATTGCGTAGAGTGCTCGTCCTCTCGTCGGACGCCAAGCCCGTCGGCCAGCGCCGTTGCACGAAAACAACTTAAGTAAACAAGTATCTGACAGTCGCAACTCACTACTTTTGACTGCACAGGTAAAGAAACAATAAAACTACCCGCGTCACCTAATTCAGACAAACGTCGACATGTAACACAACACATATGAGGGGGGCGGGGCGTATTGTAACAGGTGAACTTTAAAAGCGCGCCTTTCCACGCACTCCAAGAGCTGCATTGCATTGCAAGTGATAGCGGCGTCAACGCCCTCCGCTATCGATGGGCACTCTCACGGTGGGCGTTGAAAAAAGGTATTTATTGATAATGATAAAGTAAAATAGATGTATATTCTTTTCTCACCATGCGTACATAAAATGGATTAGGAATTTTATTTTCGTTGAATGAATATAAGTGCATCTCGCTTTACTTTAAAAAATGCTTTTTTCTTTCCCAGTGTTTATTCCCTCCAAACATAGTCGCGCTTCAATCGCTGCTCCCATAACCACCCTTGCTGATGTCGGTGATAATTGGTTCTGAACCGCTTTTCGCCCGAAGCTTCGCGACCTATGTGAATCGACCTTGCCTAGCATTTGTGGCTCAGCGTTTCGTTTACTTTGTCTTCTAAGGCATAAACTAAAGTTGTAGCTTATTCGTCCATCCTCAGATCTAGATTGGAATACGCGTGCATTATTTGCGACGCGAAAACGAACACTGGCGCACTCGAGGTGATCCAGGGCAAAGCTGTTCATGTTATCAAAATATCGGCAAAGAGACTCTCCCCCACCACTAATGAAAGAACACGGCGTGCCAACGCTCCAGATACGTCGCAAGATTTACGTCGTAGACACGTCACAAGGTTCATCTTCTCAACTAAAAAAAAGCAGCTTTCGCTTACACCAGAAGTATACGTCACCCCTATAAGTACGAGATGATCGAGCCATCATCACGATCACTCTTTAGTGCGTATACAACTAACTTCTATAGCTAGAACGGTATCAAGGACAGAACGATAAAGATGTTCAACTCAGTAGTTAAGATATTCGAGAAATATCACTGATCTATCTCTGATTAGTTTCATTTCATTTGTCATTATCGCTCATCATAGCCATCGCAACGGGGGCACTGACTGATAAGTACAATGGTCGATCGTCCTACCACCAATTTTATTTTCTCTTTATATAAAAAGCTGGGCCCCAATTCCGCCGCTTATTCCAATAAATGTTAAACACGGAAATTCTTTTCTGAGATAACCCCTTGGCCGAGTTTAAGAAAGTTCGCAGCACTTGAGAGAAAAATATTCTGTAGTGACTGCTGGAAGTGCAATCTTGATTTATGGCCTTAAGCTTTTTAGTAAGATTGCCGAAAATTGGTACGTTTGGTGAAAGAAAAAATTGAAGCACGAAGTTTACAAATCCGCACCTCTGCACGTAAAGCAGATAATCGCAGCTCTGCGAATTAAATCCGTCACAACATCCAAAGAAGACAAATTTGACGAAATAATTTGCATAGTACGTGAATTTGTAACTGTTTAAGGTCTTGCCAAAGTGCGTCTCGCTCATTAGGTGTGTATTTGAGAGCCATGTACTATATATCAAATTGATCCGCTGTAGAGGTACTACTTGATGCAACTGAGAGAATTTCAGTACAGTTTTTCATGTTGTTTTCTGAAAATATCCGGTTTTCAGCGCTGAATTTTTTATAATAATTAACGGTCTAAATCGCAAATTCGCTACCACCAGTCCCTAGATTTTCTTTTCTTTTTAAATGCAGCAAGCCGCATCAAGTTTAGTACAGTGGTTCCGAGATATTTCTCATTTCCTATGTACTTAGATAGGAGCCCGCGAGCTAAAGATAACCTCCTAATATGCATGTATGGAGCTGCAGTACATACGTGCTCATTACATGCAAGCGTGTACATTGGACGCATGACAGCCTATGGACCTTCCGGCAATGCACCAAGTTATTATAAATGCCAGGACAGACGACCGGAGGTGGAGCCTGGGGTGGATCGGGAGGACTAGTCTCCTCAGGCATGGGAGATGTGACAGGGATCGTCCGGCTTCGGAGTTCCAGTTTTGCAAAAGGCCCAGCACCTCCACCAAATGTCGCGAAAAGCTTTGGAAGTTAGCGTTGGCGACTAGCACGATAGAGCAGCGAGAGGTAACACAGCCGATCGAGCACCGAAACAAGGTTTATTTCCCTCGTCGTCGTTTTCCCTCTTTTAGCCACAGCCCCACTGCTCCTTATTTTACAGTAAACTACATTTAGGAAATTATATTTCAAAATATAGGATTAGGTGCCACCAGTTGTAACTAAAAGGGCTGAAGGGATACTCACTTCTGACAACGTATGCATCTACTCGGAACATTCGCACTGCGGCAAAGCAATGTTCTCGTCAAGGATGAGCCGCGAGGTCACACGACAGGCACAAATTGTTATCCCCCCCCTCTACGGCAGAGGCTACGCTGACTTGAACAGGTGCCAAAGTTAAGCCTTACCACGATTTATCGCAGCTGGTGTTGGAACGCTAATGACAGAGCGATTGACATTCGGTCTGATTGCACGCGCATCATTCTTAGTGGCAGCAGGAAGGGAGAGCGAGTGATTATGCGGGTGCGTTCCTGGAGCGTGCTTGAGCATTTTTTATGTTTGTTTTCTCGCCATTTGTGTGCTGCACCTCTGAGTCGGTCCGAGCTGGCCAGTTGTGCACGGAGCAGTGGGATCACTGCTCCGTGTTAGAATGTCTTATTGCCTTGGAAGTACGCTAGGTTTCCTGGTTTTTTAGTGCACCCCCACGAGATGTGGTATATGTCGGCCTACCGCCGAACCACGGGCAAATATCCAGGATAAACCTTTGTTAGGATTTTTCGGGCGTCTGCGGCCGCTTTGTCATATCGTGCACTTCAAGCAGCTATGTCACCATGCTTTGACGTTCTTTGAGACCAGGTCCTTTGGGCTGCTAATAAGCGCCCAACCGTTGCATTGCCACATCCCAAAGCCAAGTGAATACGGGGCACCACCATTACTTGTCCCCTATGTTTGCACCACCTACGCTTCACATAAAGCAGTTATATCGGGCCACAGCATCTGGACGAGGCACTCCGTTCGATCCCCTTCTGAGCACGGGAATACCTGTCTGCAGATGACAAGGGCTTTAAACTGTGTACCGTGCTTGCAATTGTTACAACACTGTTGTCCATCCAGCGCAAAACGATTATCCCGTTTTCGGGGTAAGTGAGGGGGGGGGGCGGTTTTTTTGAACCTGTATAAATTGAAATGCTTCGTGCACATCTGCGCGGTCATATGGTCACCTTGGTGCCTAATGGGTGGGTACCAAAGTGACGGCTGTGTTCTTGGTGTCTTATGGCTAAGGCTATGGCAGAAGCTTCCGCCTTTGCAGCCGAAGTTGTCCGTAGAGAGGCGCTCTGCAGTAGTTTCATGTTGTAATCGACTGGATGGATGGATGGATGGATGAGGCTGAACCTTTTAAATCGGGCGGTGGCATACGCCACCTAGCCATGACCATTAACATAATTTGTACTTTGTGGTGGGTGAAATTTCACCCCTGCCTTAATTTTATCCACCAATCAGATAACCTCTGCTTGGTCATTTCTACCCGCTTAAAGTCTATTTTGCCTTCACTGTCCCTAAACCCCAATGCTTTGAAAAAATCAGCCCCGTTGCCTTGCACTGTAGGGTTAAGCCCCTTACAGAAAAGTATGAGGTGTTCAGCCGTTTCCTCTTCTTCTCTACACGCACAGCACAACGTGTCTATACCTTGGTACTTGACTCGGTACATCTTAGTCCGCAATACTACCGTAATTATATAGCTCCGTCTGTCGTAGCAGGCGGCATCAACATATATGTGACGTTCGGGTCGGACCCAAAATTTCTTTCCGGAGCCATTTGATGTTTTACTTGCTTTTATTGGTGTGACAGTCGGTAGTTCATGTTTTGGGGTTACGTGCTAGTGCTACACTTTTTCGAATTTCGTGGGGTACGTCCATCAGCTCCTCATGGAGGTGCTGAGGGTAGGGTGGGAGCCCGACTCTGATCAGGAGCGCCCTACCAGCAGAGCTCCTAATCTGTCCCTCTGAGCGATGAGGACCTCCGCCCTCAGCTCGGGATAAGTATTGTGCATTCCCAGAGCTAAAGGTTGCTCTGTAGATGTTCCTAGGGGAAGGCCAAGCGCCGCCTTATAGGCGCTCCAGTTGAGGGAGCCCACCCCATCCTCCTCTCGCCTGTCCAGCGTAGTGGTACGGTAGTCCGTATGTTACCCTGCTTCTTGATGGTTACCCTGTTCATTACAAGGGCTTCTATGAGCCAAATACCTTTTCGGTGATACGCGATTCGATAAGTCATTCTTGGAATCTGTTTGACTGCAGTTTTAAGTGTAGTTATGGCGTGATCGGCTTTGCCGTTGCTTTGGACCCAGAATCCTTGGCATCATATTGAATCGGACACGAACTTCGTGTCGGCTTCATATCCAGTGTTCGTTTTGTTCTTGTTGCGTCATACAGTGCTCGGCGCAAGAAAAATGAATACACACCAAGCCTAATTCATAGCTCTTCTAAGTATCATTAATAGGAACAGTCGGCGCCACTCTGCTGTCGGGGGGGGGGGGGGGGCGCTTTGAACACGTTAAATCTAATGAATAAAGTCCAACTGTACGACACTTTTTTCAGCATCTTAGGGTGTCTAACCACTGTTGCAAGATTATCGCTTGGCTCAAGACGCGCCTGCGTGTACTTGAAATTCCCAGAATGTTGTCACCGATTCAATATCGAAAGAGCGTTATGTAATCTACTGCTCACGTGAAGCGAATACTGGCGCAAATAATCGACCGCACGGTAGAGCCGGTCATTGTGCTGGAGTGCACTCGCATTGAAGTGCGACTACCCGCGTCTTGACCCGTAAACCCGATTTCGTTGACGAACGACATTACGCGCAGCCATGCTTATGCTTTAGCGTTACTTCATTGTCCACTCGTATCTTTTAACAAATTCCGTTCTTTTTTTTCTTGCATTCATCGTAGCGGCCCCATCATATGCCGCCACGGGTAAGCATCTTGGTGAAACTACACCAGAAAAATAACTACATCAAACTTCATTTCCCTCACCTGTATGTATATATATATATATATATATATATATATATATATATAGTAGTAACTGGATTTTTCAATGGGCCAAGCGTACTTAGGAAAGTCAGAAGCACAACTTCGCGGTTATCTTAGGTTTAATATTTTCCCAACAGTTTCGGTCGGTGGACCGACCTTTTTCAAGGGATACAGGAAAATCTTGCAACAGTCTTTTTATATCTTCAGGCAGAGAAAGAAGGCGCCAAAAAAAGGTGAGAAAGGAGAGATAGAGAGATATATGACAAAGTTGAACATGCAAAAAAAAAAAAAAAAAAAAAAAGAATGGAGAGTTAAAGGAAAGACCCCAAGACCTGGTCGTGCCAGACAAAGCAGAGGGCAAGGTCGCTGTTAAGCGTGTTTCACATGCACAATTGACGGACACGCCTGTCAAGTTAAGTTGAACATGCAAAAAAAAAAAAAAAAAAAAAAAAAAAAAAAAGGAGGGAGGGAGGGAGGGAGAGTTAAAGGTAAGACACCAAGACCTGGTCCTGCCTGACAAAGCAAAGGGCAAGGTCGCTGTTAAGCGTGTTTCACATGCACAATTGACGGACACGCCTGTCAAGTTAAGTTGAACATGCAAAAAAAAAAAAAAAAAAAAAAAAAAAAAAAAAAAAAGGAGGGAGGGAGGGAGGGAGGGAGAGTTAAAGGTAAGACACCAAGACCTGGTCCTGCCTGACAAAGCAAAGGGCAAGGTCGCTGTTAAGCGTGTTTCACATGCACAATTGACGGACACGCCTGTCAAGTTAAGTTGAACATGCAAAAAAAAAAAAAAAAGAGGGAGGGAGGGAGGGAGAGTTAAAGGTAAGACACCAAGACCTGGTCCTGCCTGACAAAGCAAAAGGCAAGGTCGCTGTTAAGCGTGTTTCACATGCACAATTGATGGACACGCCTGTCATGTTAAAAAAGGAGAGAGAGAGAGAGAGAGTTAAAGGAAAGACACCAAGACCTGGTCGTGCCAGACGAAGCTTAGGGCAAGGTCGCTGGTAAGCGTCTTACACATGCACAATTGGCAGACACGCCTGTCATGTTAAGTTGAGCATAAAAAAAAAAAAAAAAAAAAAAAAAAAAAAAAAGGGAGAGTTAAAGGAAAGACACCAAGACCTGGTCGTGCCAGACAAAGTAAAGGGCGAAAGACGAGAAACACGAAAGAAGAAGAAATAACCTGCAAATGTAGTAACAGCGTGGCGAAATCAGCATGAAATTGAAAAGCAAGGGCAAAACAGGAAAAACACGAAATACGAAGAAGCAGCCTGCAAATATGACAGTAACAGCCTGGCGAAATCAGCATGAAGTTGAAATTGAAAAGCAAGGGCAAAACACGAGAAACACGAAACAAGAAGAAATAACCTGCAAATATAATAGTAACAGCGTGGCAAAATAAGCATAAAATTAAAAAGCAAGGCACAATAATGTGGGTGGTTCGGTCCGCTCCCCCACTGCGGTAGTGGGCATTCTTTCGACATCACACACGTGTTCGGCTTGCCCATGCGGGGATGGTTTTAGATGTTCTGATTTTAGCTAATTTAACTTATGGACAAAGAAACGAGAGGTTTCCCATGTGTTCATTTATGCCGTGCGTGATTGTTCTAAATTTGTGGATAAAATATGACTCTCTTTGTTCCCGTTCACGAGAAGAGCGGAAGCCTGACTGGAGAAGAGTGACACGTATTTTATCAAATGAATGCTCAGGCAGACTGATATGCTTTGAGAATGGGAGATGTGGTAGTGCGCGGGTGTGAGCTCTGTGGTTGTTTAGACGGAGTCTGAACGCGGTTCCAGTCTGGCCTATATACTGTTGGTCGCAGACTTCACAATGGAGCATGTAGATCACATTGCTGCTGTCACAATTTAGAGGTTCCTTAATTTTGAATGCGAAATCAGAGGAAGTAGCCTTAGCAAGACAGGTTGAAGTCATGTGCTTACAGACCTTGCAGCGGGGTTTACCACAAGGTCTGCAGCCTGATTCTATGTTTTGAACCGTGGTTGTCCTAGCTCTGACGAGGATATCTCTTAGATTTCTTCCCCGGCGATAGACAACTCGGGGTGGCTCTGTGAAAATTGAAGACAAACGTGTGCTCTGCTGAATGATATTAAAGTGTTTGGCTAGGATGTTGTTCACGTGCGGTAATGTAGATGAGTAGGTGAGGATAAGGTTGGTTTGGTTTTTCGGATGGCGGGGCTTTGAGCCAGTCAAAATTTCATTTCTGTCTAAGGCTTGTGCTCGGCTTATAGCATCATCAACAATACGTTCCGGGTAGTGCTTCGCCACCAGGGCCGTTCTGAGTTCCTTTGCATGACATTGGAAGTCTTTCTCGTCAGAGCAGATGCGGCGGTATCGGTGGGCCTGTGAATACGGGATGGCTTTCTTGCAATGTTGTGGATGGCTACTTTTGAAATGAAGATATTGGTGGCGGTCTGTTGGCTTTTTATATAAGGTTGTGAATATGCGATTATCTTTAATTTGTACCGTGACATCAAGAAAGTTTACAGCTGATTTAGAATAGCTGTAAGTGAAAGCGATTGACGGATGAACTGAATTAAAATCTGCTACAAATTTAAGGAGACTTTCTTCGTCGTGGTGCCAAATAAAGAATATGTCGTCTAAGAACCTTTTGTAGATGAGCGGCTTCAAAGGTCTGGCCGCAAGAAAAGGTTCTTCAAGTGATGCCATAAAAATATTCGCATAATTAGGAGCCATCTTCGTGCCCATTGCCGTTCCGCTTATCTGGAGGAAGTGTTTCTCGTCAAATTCAAAGTTATTGTATCCTAGTACTAACCGCAGTAGCGTTGACAGCGTGTCCTCGTCTAGACTTACAGGCGTGTTTGCGTTCATGTAAGCATTGACTGTCGCGCCAATGCCCTCTGCTTGTGGTATGTTTGTGTATAGGGATATTACATCCATTGTCACCAGGAAGCTTTCTTCGGGGATCTCTAGTCCAGTTATTGTGCGAAGAAATTGGTTGGTGTCCTGAATGTAAGATGGAATGGTCGGGACTATGTCCTTAATTATGAAGTCTAAGGCACTTGAAATTCTTTCTGTTACCGTGCCGTTGCTTGAGACAATAGGGCGACCGGGGTGGTTAGTTTTGTGGATTTTGGGTAGCAAATAAAAACGACCAGGGGCTGGCTGAATCGGCAGCATTGCTTTAAGCATATCTTTAGATATTTTCCCCTCCTTGTGCAGTGAATTTAATTCGCGGCATATTTCTGATTCGAACAATTTAGTGGGGTCCTCTGTGAGTTCCGTATAGAATTCCTTATTTTCTAATTGTCGATATCCTTCTTTCAGGTAGTCGACCTTATCCAATATTACTATTGCGCCACCCTTATCCGCAGGTTTAATTACAACATCTGATCGACGGCTCAGTGAGTCCAACGATTTGCGCTCTTCGTACGACAAGTTTTGTCGAAAGGGTTTCACTTTTGAGCATGCTCTCATGATATCTTTTTGGACGGCGGATATATACATTTCCAAATATCTGTCCCTCTGATCTGGTGGTGACCAATTTGTTCCTGATGCTCCGGGGAATGCTGTTCGGCTGGGTTTATCATGAAAATATTCCCGCAAGCGAAGATTTCTGGCAAAATTATCCAAATCCTGATAAAACTGAAACTCATTAAATTTACCGCTTGCCGGACAGAATGTAAGGCCTTTAGCAAGAAGACTAATTTCGGAGGCCGTTAACCGGGCAGATGAAAGGTTAACTACCGTTGTTTCTACGCTGTTATTACTTGTGGTGGTCGCAGGGACGTTCGCGCTGATGGAAATCGTCTGAGGTATGCCATCCCGCTCTAACTTCCGACGCTTACGCTCTTTTGTCTCCCCTATTTTCCTATTTTCATACTCAACTAGGTCGTTTCCCTCTATTTCGCTGAGATCTGATTTGCATTTCAGTGAGTGTTCAGCTTGTTCAAGTTCGTGAGATTTGCGTTCACTGTGGTCAATAATTATTTTCATGAGATTAAGCGACGCTTCATGGAGTGTTTTGTCCCACTGTGCCCGCTCATGCCGATCTAGTGTTGTCATTGCCGGATTTAGCTTTAGACACAAGCCTTTTGGTACCAAATTAGAAGCTGCATATGACTTAAGCGTCGTGCTGTGAAGATTGTACTTTACGCGTTTCTCAATCGTTTTCCTGATTTGCTGAAATGCACGTGACCGTGGTTTAGGGGAGCGGACCGTACCTGAACCCTGAAATTGTCAGTTCTGCCGTGGCTGCGTCGGTCGCCGAGTGACGTCCGCAAAGCTTCGCAGGTTGTAGGCCATCTGAGGCGGTCCTGGAGGGGTGGTGGACTTCTGGGCCTGGGGTGGTGGTGTGCGCGACGAGTCGACATTTGTGGCACGCTGTGGAGTGCCGGAACTCGCGGTGGTCGCCATGCCGGCTGGCGGTAGAGTCTGCTGGCGTGGATGCCAGCGGCTTGTCTTGGTGGTCAGCAGGCGTCTGTAATGAAGAGCGAGCATCGCCACGCCTTCAAAGCTGGGATGGAGACCGTCTGCGGCCAGGACCCTCCAAGGCGGCATCTCTTGGAAGACGTGGTCTAGATAGAAGACCCCGCGTCCCAGCTCTCTTCGGTGGCAGAGGCGGCGCACCTGGTTCACATATCGGGACGCTTCTCTGTTGAACCAGTGGACGAACCGCTTGTTCGCTCCGTGGCGGCGGCGGTTGAGGGCTCGAGGCAGTGGCAGGCTCAGGCAGATCTCTGCTTGTGGTCGTTGTTGGCGAATATTCTTCACGAGTTGTGTCAGCTCCTCCAGGGCTTGCGTCGCTCCATTATCCGCAATGTCTATGGTTCCCACATGGAGCACCAGTTTCGGCACTGTTGGTGCCACATGCTGAAGGAGACCTGGAACATCGCGGAACCTTGCGCCGCTGTAGCACACGAAATCTGGTGTTCCGGGTTCGACGGGGTTGAAGTTCTCGTGGACGTACTTGATGGTCGAGTCTCCGATTATGGCACAACTTATCGGAATGCGAGGAAAGCGAAGAGATAACCGCTTGGAAGTGGAGTAGTTGGCAGCCATTGCTGTAGAAGTAACTGGATTTTTCAATGGGCCAAGCGTACTTAGGAAAGTCAGAAGCACAACTTCGCGGTTATCTTAGGTTTAATATTTTCCCAACAGTTTCGGTCGGTGGACCGACCTTTTCAAGGGATACAGGAAAATCTTGCAACAGTCTTTTTATATCTTCAGGCAGAGAAAGAAGGCGCCAAAAAAAGGTGAGAAAGGAGAGATAGAGAGATATATGACAAAGTTGAACATGCAAAAAAAAAAAAAAAAAAGAATGGAGAGTTAAAGGAAAGACCCCAAGACCTGGTCGTGCCAGACAAAGCAGAGGGCAAGGTCGCTGTTAAGCGTGTTTCACATGCACAATTGACGGACACGCCTGTCAAGTTAAGTTGAACATGCAAAAAAAAAAAAAAAAAAAAAAAAAAAAAAAGGAGGGAGGGAGGGAGGGAGAGTTAAAGGTAAGACACCAAGACCTGGTCCTGCCTGACAAAGCAAAGGGCAAGGTCGCTGTTAAGCGTGTTTCACATGCACAATTGACGGACACGCCTGTCAAGTTAAGTTGAACATGCAAAAAAAAAAAAAAAAAAAAAAAAGGAGGGAGGGAGGGAGGGAGAGTTAAAGGTAAGACACCAAGACCTGGTCCTGCCTGACAAAGCAAAGGGCAAGGTCGCTGTTAAGCGTGTTTCACATGCACAATTGACGGACACGCCTGTCAAGTTAAGTTGAACATGCAAAAAAAAAAAAAAAAAAAAAAAGGAGGGAGGGAGGGAGGGAGAGTTAAAGGTAAGACACCAAGACCTGGTCCTGCCTGACAAAGCAAAAGGCAAGGTCGCTGTTAAGCGTGTTTCACATGCACAATTGATGGACACGCCTGTCATGTTAAAAAAAGGAGAGAGAGAGAGAGAGAGTTAAAGGAAAGACACCAAGACCTGGTCGTGCCAGACGAAGCTTAGGGCAAGGTCGCTGGTAAGCGTCTTACACATGCACAATTGGCAGACACGCCTGTCATGTTAAGTTGAGCATAAAAAAAAAAAAAAAAAAAAAAAAAAAAAAAAGGGAGAGTTAAAGGAAAGACACCAAGACCTGGTCGTGCCAGACAAAGTAAAGGGCGAAAGACGAGAAACACGAAAGAAGAAGAAATAACCTGCAAATGTAGTAACAGCGTGGCGAAATCAGCATGAAATTGAAAAGCAAGGGCAAAACACGAAAAACACGAAATACGAAGAAGCAGCCTGCAAATATGACAGTAACAGCCTGGCGAAATCAGCATGAAGTTGAAATTGAAAAGCAAGGGCAAAACACGAGAAACACGAAACAAGAAGAAATAACCTGCAAATATAATAGTAACAGCGTGGCAAAATAAGCATGAAATTAAAAAGCAAGGCACAATAATGTGGGTGGTTCGGTCCGCTCCCCCACTGCGGTAGTGGGCATTCTTTCGACATCACACACGTGTTCGGCTTGCCCATGCGGGGATTAAGTTCTGATTTTAGCTAATTTAACTTATGGACAAAGAAACGAGAGGTTTCCCATGTGTTCATTTATGCCGTGCGTGATTGTTCTAAATTTGTGGATAAAATATGACTCTCTTTGTTCCCGTTCACGAGAAGAGCGGAAGCCTGACTGGAGAAGAGTGACACGTATTTTATCAAATGAATGCTCAGGCAGACTGATATGCTTTGAGAATGGGAGATGTGGTAGTGCGCGGGTGTGAGCTCTGTGGTTGTTTAGACGGAGTCTGAACGCGGTTCCAGTCTGGCCTATATACTGTTGGTCGCAGACTTCACAATGGAGCATGTAGATCACATTGCTGCTGTCACAATTTAGAGGTTCCTTAATTTTGAATGCGAAATCAGAGGAAGTAGCCTTAGCAAGACAGGTTGAAGTCATGTGCTTACAGACCTTGCAGCGGGGTTTACCACAAGGTCTGCAGCCTGATTCTATGTTTTGAACCGTGGTTGTCCTAGCTCTGACGAGGATATCTCTTAGATTTCTTCCCCGGCGATAGACAACTCGGGGTGGCTCTGTGAAAATTGAAGACAAACGTGTGCTCTGCTGAATGATATTAAAGTGTTTGGCTAGGATGTTGTTCACGTGCGGTAATGTAGATGAGTAGGTGAGGATAAGGTTGGTTTGGTTTTTCGGATGGCGGGGCTTTGAGCCAGTCAAAATTTCATTTCTGTCTAAGGCTTGTGCTCGGCTTATAGCATCATCAACAATACGTTCCGGGTAGTGCTTCGCCACCAGGGCCGTTCTGAGTTCCTTTGCATGACATTGGAAGTCTTTCTCGTCAGAGCAGATGCGGCGGTATCGGTGGGCCTGTGAATACGGGATGGCTTTCTTGCAATGTTGTGGATGGCTACTTTTGAAATGAAGATATTGGTGGCGGTCTGTTGGCTTTTTATATAAGGTTGTGAATATGCGATTATCTTTAATTTGTACCGTGACATCAAGAAAGTTTACAGCTGATTTAGAATAGCTGTAAGTGAAAGCGATTGACGGATGAACTGAATTAAAATCTGCTACAAATTTAAGGAGACTTTCTTCGTCGTGGTGCCAAATAAAGAATATGTCGTCTAAGAACCTTTTGTAGATGAGCGGCTTCAAAGGTCTGGCCGCAAGAAAAGGTTCTTCAAGTGATGCCATAAAAATATTCGCATAATTAGGAGCCATCTTCGTGCCCATTGCCGTTCCGCTTATCTGGAGGAAGTGTTTCTCGTCAAATTCAAAGTTATTGTATCCTAGTACTAACCGCAGTAGCGTTGACAGCGTGTCCTCGTCTAGACTTACAGGCGTGTTTGCGTTCATGTAAGCGTTGACTGTCGCGCCAATGCCCTCTGCTTGTGGTATGTTTGTGTATAGGGATATTACATCCATTGTCACCAGGAAGCTTTCTTCGGGGATCTCTAGTCCAGTTATTGTGCGAAGAAATTGGTTGGTGTCCTGAATGTAAGATGGAATGGTCGGGACTATGTCCTTAATTATGAAGTCTAAGGCACTTGAAATTCTTTCTGTTACCGTGCCGTTGCTTGAGACAATAGGGCGACCGGGGTGGTTAGTTTTGTGGATTTTGGGTAGCAAATAAAAACGACCAGGGGCTGGCTGAATCGGCAGCATTGCTTTAAGCATATCTTTAGATATTTTCCCCTCCTTGTGCAGTGAATTTAATTCGCGGCATATTTCTGATTCGAACAATTTAGTGGGGTCCTCTGTGAGTTCCGTATAGAATTCCTTATTTTCTAATTGTCGATATCCTTCTTTCAGGTAGTCGACCTTATCCAATATTACTATTGCGCCACCCTTATCCGCAGGTTTAATTACAACATCTGATCGACGGCTCAGTGAGTCCAACGATTTGCGCTCTTCGTACGACAAGTTTTGTCGAAAGGGTTTCACTTTTGAGCATGCTCTCATGATATCTTTTTGGACGGCGGATATATACATTTCCAAATATCTGTCCCTCTGATCTGGTGGTGACCAATTTGTTCCTGATGCTCCGGGGAATGCTGTTCGGCTGGGTTTATCATGAAAATATTCCCGCAAGCGAAGATTTCTGGCAAAATTATCCAAATCCTGATAAAACTGAAACTCATTAAATTTACCGCTTGCCGGACAGAATGTAAGGCCTTTAGCAAGAAGACTAATTTCGGAGGCCGTTAACCGGGCAGATGAAAGGTTAACTACCGTTGTTTCTACGCTGTTATTACTTGTGGTGGTCGCAGGGACGTTCGCGCTGATGGAAATCGTCTGAGGTATGCCATCCCGCTCTAACTTCCGACGCTTACGCTCTTTTGTCTCCCCTATTTTCCTATTTTCATACTCAACTAGGTCGTTTCCCTCTACGTCACTCGGCGACCGACGCAGCCACGGCAGAACTGACAATTTCAGGGTTCAGGTACGGTCCGCTCCCCTAAACCACGGTCACGTGCATTTCAGCAAATCAGGAAAACGATTGAGAAACGCGTAAAGTACAATCTTCACAGCACGACGCTTAAGTCATATGCAGCTTCTAATTTGGTACCAAAAGGCTTGTGTCTAAAGCTAAATCCGGCAATGACAACACTAGATCGGCATGAGCGGGCACAGTGGGACAAAACACTCCATGAAGCGTCGCTTAATCTCATGAAAATAATTATTGACCACAGTGAACGCAAATCTCACGAACTTGAACAAGCTGAACACTCACTGAAATGCAAATCAGATCTCAGCGAAATAGAGGGAAACGACCTAGTTGAGTATGAAAATAGGAAAATAGGGGAGACAAAAGAGCGTAAGCGTCGGAAGTTAGAGCGGGATGGCATACCTCAGACGATTTCCATCAGCGCGAACGTCCCTGCGACCACCACAAGTAATAACAGCGTAGAAACAACGGTAGTTAACCTTTCATCTGCCCGGTTAACGGCCTCCGAAATTAGTCTTCTTGCTAAAGGCCTTACATTCTGTCCGGCAAGCGGTAAATTTAATGAGTTTCAGTTTTATCAGGATTTGGATAATTTTGCCAGAAATCTTCGCTTGCGGGAATATTTTCATGATAAACCCAGCCGAACAGCATTCCCCGGAGCATCAGGAACAAATTGGTCACCACCAGATCAGAGGGACAGATATTTGGAAATGTATATATCCGCCGTCCAAAAAGATATCATGAGAGCATGCTCAAAAGTGAAACCCTTTCGACAAAACTTGTCGTACGAAGAGCGCAAATCGTTGGACTCACTGAGCCGTCGATCAGATGTTGTAATTAAACCTGCGGATAAGGGTGGCGCAATAGTAATATTGGATAAGGTCGACTACCTGAAAGAAGGATATCGACAATTAGAAAATAAGGAATTCTATACGGAACTCACAGAGGACCCCACTAAATTGTTCGAATCAGAAATATGCCGCGAATTAAATTCACTGCACAAGGAGGGGAAAATATCTAAAGATATGCTTAAAGCAATGCTGCCGATTCAGCCAGCCCCTGGTCGTTTTTATTTGCTACCCAAAATCCACAAAACTAACCACCCCGGTCGCCCTATTGTCTCAAGCAACGGCACGGTAACAGAAAGAATTTCAAGTGCCTTAGACTTCATAATTAAGGACATAGTCCCGACCATTCCATCTTACATTCAGGACACCAACCAATTTCTTCGCACAATAACTGGACTAGAGATCCCCGAAGAAAGCTTCCTGGTGACAATGGATGTAATATCCCTATACACAAACATACCACAAGCAGAGGGCATTGGCGCGACAGTCAACTGCTTACATGAACGCAAACACGCCTGTAAGTCTAGACGAGGACACGCTGTCAACGCTACTGCGGTTAGTACTAGGATACAATAACTTTGAATTTGACGAGAAACACTTCCTCCAGATAAGCGGAACGGCAATGGGCACGAAGATGGCTCCTAATTATGCGAATATTTTTATGGCATCACTTGAAGAACCTTTTCTTGCGGCCAGACCTTTGAAGCCGCTCATCTACAAAAGGTTCTTAGACGACATATTCTTTATTTGGCACCACGACGAAGAAAGTCTCCTTAAATTTGTAGCAGATTTTAATTCAGTTCATCCGTCAATCGCTTTCACTTACAGCTATTCTAAATCAGCTGTAAACTTTCTTGATGTCACGGTACAAATTAAAGATAATCGCATATTCACAACCTTATATAAAAAGCCAACAGACCGCCACCAATATCTTCATTTCAAAAGTAGCCATCCACAACATTGCAAGAAAGCCATCCCGTATTCACAGGCCCACCGATACCGCCGCATCTGCTCTGACGAGAAAGACTTCCAATGTCATGCAAAGGAACTCAGAACGGCCCTGGTGGCGAAGCACTACCCGGAACGTATTGTTGATGATGCTATAAGCCGAGCACAAGCCTTAGACAGAAATGAAATTTTGACTGGCTCAAAGCCCCGCCATCCGAAAAACCAAACCAACCTTATCCTCACCTACTCATCTACATTACCGCACGTGAACAACATCCTAGCCAAACACTTTAATATCATTCAGCAGAGCACACGTTTGTCTTCAATTTTCACAGAGCCACCCCGAGTTGTCTATCGCCGGGGAAGAAATCTAAGAGATATCCTCGTCAGAGCTAGGACAACCACGGTTCAAAACATAGAATCAGGCTGCAGACCTTGTGGTAAACCCCGCTGCAAGGTCTGTAAGCACATGACTTCAACCTGTCTTGCTAAGGCTACTTCCTCTGATTTCGCATTCAAAATTAAGGAACCTCTAAATTGTGACAGCAGCAATGTGATTTACATGCTCCATTGTGAAGTCTGCGACCAACAGTATATAGGCCAGACTGGAACCGCGTTCAGACTCCGTCTAAACAACCACAGAGCTCACACCCGCGCACTACCACATCTCCCATTCTCAAAGCATATCAGTCTGCCTGAGCATTCATTTGATAAAATACGTGTCACTCTTCTCCAGTCAGGCTTCCGCTCTTCTCGTGAACGGGAACAAAGAGAGTCATATTTTATCCACAAATTTAGAACAATCACGCACGGCATAAATGAACACATGGGAAACCTCTCGTTTCTTTGTCCATAAGTTAAATTAGCTAAAATCAGAACATCTAAACCATCCCCGCATGGGCAAGCCGAACACGTGTGTGATGTCGAAAGAATGCCCACTACCGCAGTGGGGGAGCGGACCGAACCACCCACATTATTGTGCCTTGCTTTTTAATTTTATGCTTATTTTGCCACGCTGTTACTATTATATTTGCAGGTTATTTCTTCTTGTTTCGTGTTTCTCGTGTTTTGCCCTTGCTTTTCAATTTCAACTTCATGCTGATTTCGCCAGGCTGTTACTGTCATATTTGCAGGCTGCTTCTTCGTATTTCGTGTTTTTCCTGTTTTGCCCTTGCTTTTCAATTTCATGCTGATTTCGCCACGCTGTTACTACATTTGCAGGTTATTTCTTCTTCTTTCGTGTTTCTCGTCTTTCGCCCTTTACTTTGTCTGGCACGACCAGGTCTTGGTGTCTTTCCTTTAACTCTCCCTTTTTTTTTTTTTTTTTTTTTTTTTTTTTTTTTTTTATGCTCAACTTAACATGACAGGCGTGTCTGCCAATTGTGCATGTGTAAGACGCTTACCAGCGACCTTGCCCTAAGCTTCGTCTGGCACGACCAGGTCTTGGTGTCTTTCCTTTAACTCTCTCTCTCTCTCTCTCCTTTTTTTAACATGACAGGCGTGTCCATCAATTGTGCATGTGAAACACGCTTAACAGCGACCTTGCCTTTTGCTTTGTCAGGCAGGACCAGGTCTTGGTGTCTTACCTTTAACTCTCCCTCCCTCCCTCCCTCCTTTTTTTTTTTTTTTTTTTTTTTTTTTTTTTGCATGTTCAACTTAACTTGACAGGCGTGTCCGTCAATTGTGCATGTGAAACACGCTTAACAGCGACCTTGCCCTTTGCTTTGTCAGGCAGGACCAGGTCTTGGTGTCTTACCTTTAACTCTCCCTCCCTCCCTCCCTCCTTTTTTTTTTTTTTTTTTTGCATGTTCAACTTAACTTGACAGGCGTGTCCGTCAATTGTGCATGTGAAACACGCTTAACAGCGACCTTGCCCTTTGCTTTGTCAGGCAGGACCAGGTCTTGGTGTCTTACCTTTAACTCTCCCTCCCTCCCTCCCTCCTTTTTTTTTTTTTTTTTTTTTTTTTTTTTTTTTTGCATGTTCAACTTAACTTGACAGGCGTGTCCGTCAATTGTGCATGTGAAACACGCTTAACAGCGACCTTGCCCTCTGCTTTGTCTGGCACGACCAGGTCTTGGGGTCTTTCCTTTAACTCTCCATTCTTTTTTTTTTTTTTTGCATGTTCAACTTTGTCATATATCTCTCTATCTCTCCTTTCTCACCTTTTTTTGGCGCCTTCTTTCTCTGCCTGAAGATATAAAAAGACTGTTGCAAGATTTTCCTGTATCCCTTGAAAAAGGTCGGTCCACCGACCGAAACTGTTGGGAAAATATTAAACCTAAGATAACCGCGAAGTTGTGCTTCTGACTTCTGATGAAGGCGAAGAATGGGAACCGAGGGACCCGATTATTATTGATCATATCATAAGATGCCATAAGTCAAAAGAGTTTCGGGATATGTTTGTGGACAACCCAGACAGGACGTCTGTACTTCCGCACGACATCAAACTAACGTCCTCAAAGGCAATGTGGTCCAAGGCGTACCGCGTTTCACAGCGTCAGCGCGACATTATGGAGGCCAAGCTGAAGAAAATGTTGGAACTGGGAGTGATAGCGGCTTCCGAGAGCGACTACAGCTCGCCTTTAATCTTAGTTTAAGTACTGGTAAGAGATCCGCCTCGTTGCGTCAATTACCGCGCGCTAACTCCATCACACATGATCAAATGTATTCTATTCCCAGCATTGAAGAGCGCATCGAGCGAATAAGCAGCGCCCAATTCATTTCCACTCCAGACCTATAGTCGGAGGTTATTGGCAGGTCCCCTCGCAGAGCAGGTTTCCAGATAGGCTGCATCCATTCCGCCATTGGGTCCTATTCGCCCTAGAGTATTGAGTTTTGGCTTAAAGAACGCGCTGTACTGCTTTTAGAGCCTTAGAGAGAATGTTGCGTGGAAAGGAGTTCACTATAGCTGATCTTGACGACATACCGGTATTTTCCGCTTCCTGGACTCAGCACATGCATTATCTGCGGGCTGAACTGACGCGCCTACACGAAGCAAGTTTAACGGTCAAGACTCCGTAATGTCAGCTGGCGCAGGCAGAAGTAATATACCTCGGACACGTGATCGGATGGGGCCGTCGCCGTCCCTCCGACTTGAAGGTGGCCACGATGCCGGATTCTCCGCCGCCGTGCGCGAAGACCGACATTCGGTCGTTCTTAGGTGTCGTAGGCTACTATCAGAAGTACTATCGACCAAAAAAGTTGGTCGGTAGACTTAGGTGTGTCAGACTGAGGGGTCTCACATATAGTCGAGTATCTCCGCAGCCTCAAACGCAGCCAGATATTCCCATGTCCAGCCTCTAGTGGTATATACGAACATTATGATGTGCGGTTTCACTCGCTACTTTTAAAGGCTGCTCAGATATTTAGCGTTTGCTGAGATCCCGTGAGCCGTACACTTTATTGCTCGATAGTACATTCCAAGGTACGCGTACCTGGCAAGTTATCTAACCGATGGCCACAAATCTTTCAAGGTACGTTACAATTTTAGCGAAGAAGAGACGCTAGTGGGTTCAACGCTACTGGATCAAAACGCTAGTGGGTCGAGCGCTCTTGATCGGCAACGGCTCTCGTGCTTGAAAGCTGTTACTGCGCTGACCGTTGACGTTGCGCTGCTCCAAGCTCTGCCGAATAAACACCTTTAGAATTGGTGGAGGTGCGGGGTAACCTCAGTATATCATCCTGGAACTCCGATCCCGTACCCTACCATCTGCCATGCCCCAAGATGCCTCCGAGCAAACGCCTCATGCCACACCCACTGCGTGTCCCGGGGTACCTCGACACCGCGACCCTCCGATCTACACAGGAGCGGACGACACTGACGTGGACGAATTGCTCACGGCGTATGACAGGGTAAGCGCCCATAACAAGTGGGACGAAGCGGACAAACTGCGCCATGTTCGGTTCTACCTTGCTCGTGTGGCCAGCCTGTGGCATAACAACCATGAAGCAGAGTTCCAGACATGGTCCGAATTTAAGACTTCCTTCGCCGATGTATTTGGTCGCCCTGCTGTTCGCAAGATGCGTGCCGAGCAGCGTTTGCGAGAACGAGCTCAACAGCCAGGTACATTCACCAGCTACATTGAAGATGTCCTCGACCTATGCCGGAAAGTCAATTCGACTATGGCGGAGTCTGATCGACTCGAAAACATACCGAAGGGCATTGATGACGACGCCTTTAACATGTTGCTGGCCAAAAATCCGCGCTCTGTGGCCGAAATTATCCTGCTGTGCCAGAGCTATGAAGAACTCCGCAGGCAGCGATCACTTACCCGTCGATCTCTACGGGACGAACACCTCGCTGGTTTGCCTGCCATGTCCGACCAGACAGCTTTGCTCGCAGAGATGAAGGCGTTCGTCCGCGAGGAAGTTGCCCGGCAACTCTCGTTGATGGATTTTGCACAGCCGCAGCCGGTACACGCGCCAACGCCGAGTTTTGGGCCTCCGCTTCGCCGCGCCATAGCGCAAGAAATCAACGAAGTTTTGCCTGAACACCACCAGCACGTTCCGGCGGCTGCACCACACAGCTACGCTGAAGTCATGGCCAGACCCCGACAGATCCCGACGGCTGTACCACTCAGCTACGCGGAAGTCGTCACCCAGCCCCAACAACTCCCTCAACGGGGCCCTCTCACCTACGCCAAAGGCCTCGCTATGCCTCGACCACAACCTGCCATGCAATCACTTCACCAGCCGCCCCGTCCAACCCGCCCTCCCACATGGATGGGACCTGTCGCAGCGACTCGGTGGCGTACAGCGGACAATCGGCCGATATGTTTTGCGCGCGGCTACGCAGGCCACGTCGCACGCCACTGTAGTCGCGTGCAGTCGCCTAGCGCTACACCATATGCGCCAAGTCGTATGGTGGATTCACCGCGCCCATATTACGATGATGAACCTCGTGTTGCGTCACCACCATTCCGCCGGTCTGCCACCATCCGCCGCTCACCTTCTCCACGTCGACGCTCCCCATCACCAATGCGGCCTCGTCCCGAAGATCGGGAAGAGGAAAACTAGTCTTCGCAGTCCATGAGGCAAGGGCTGCGATGCCGTCGAAACGCGAAAGTCCTCAACGTAGCCCGACCAATGTGATAGAAGTGTTAGTTGACGGTGTGCGCATATATGCCCTCGTAGACACCGGAGCCGCTGTATCAGTTATGGACGCAAAGCTTTGTCGCTTCCTTCGAAAGGTCACGACCCCCCTTGCTGGATTCTCCCTCCGCACAGCAGGCGCACAGCGTATTGACCCGATAGCGGCGTGCACTGCTCGTGTTATCATCGAGGACGTTGTATACGCCGTCGAATTTATTGTGATTTCATCGTGCTCCCACGAAGTTATCCTGGGGTGGGACTTCCTTGCCCGCCACAATGCCGTCATTCATTGCGCACGGGCCGAACTAGAACTGTCGCCGATGTCAGGTATGACGCTTGCCGATAATGCTCCTTTTGTGATCAAACTACTCGTCAGGCACGACACCAACGTGCCTCCCAACTGGTCAGTGATTGTCGCTATGCATTGCAGCAGCCTCTCCGACGCCGTCGCACTACTTTCTCCATCCGGCCGCATTTATAATCGAAAAAGTCTGCTGCTACCTTTTGCGACAGTGAACGTGAAACAGGGCTCTACTGCTATTTTCGTCTGTAACCCCTTGCCATACCCTGTGATGCTGCTTCAAGGCGAATGTCTTGGCTATGTGGAAGCGATCGACGCCGTACAAATTACGGATGCTCCCGAAGACACGTCCTTAGCCAGTTACACCACGCTCGGTTCTATCTCCGACCCTTTACCCACAGCCACAGATGTGTTCGATTCATCTATTGCCAATGGTCTCACCCCAGCTCAGCGTTCTCAGCTCCTGCGCATCTTAGAAGAATTTCGTTCTTCTTTTGATGTTGGGCAACCTTCCCTGGGCCGGACGTCTGCTGTCACGCATCATATTGACACTGGCTCCCAATCGCCATTGCGGCAACGCCCATATCGCGTCTCTGCCGCAGAACGTCGTGTGATTAGTCAGCAAGTCGACGAAATGCTTCACCGCGAAGTAATACGACCCTCAAACAGTCCTTGGGCATCTCCTGTCGTCCTTGTTACGAAAAAGATGGCTCTGTACGGTTCTGTGTAGACTATCGGCGCCTGAACAAGATCACTCGCAAAGATGTATACCCACTACCGCGAATTGATGACGCTATCGATAGCCTACAAGGAGCTGAATTCTTTTCATCTCTAGATTTACGCTCCGGCTATTGGCAAGTGCCCATGGCTGACGCCGATAGGCCGAAGACAGCCTTTGTCACACCCGACGGCTTATACGAATTTAACGTCATGCCGTTTGGACTTTGTAATGCGCCAGCAACTTTCGAACGCATGTTGGGCACAGTTCTGCGCGGCTTGAAGTGGCACACATGTTTATGTTACCTAGACGACGTGGTTGTTTTTGCCCATGACTTCACCACTCACCTTCAACGCCTCCGGCGTGTTTTGACGTGCCTAACAAACGCTGGCCTACAACTGAACCTAAAGAAGTGCCGATTTGCAGCGCGGCAGCTCACGATACTGGGTTACGTCGTCTCGAAGGATGGAATCCTCCCCGATCCAGCCAAACTTCGTGCCGTCGCCGAATTCCCGAAACCGACGTCCGTCAAAGAACTGCGCAGTTTCGTGGGCTTATGTTCCTACTTCAGGCGCTTCATTCGTAATTTCGCCGCCGTCATATCGCCCCTGACGAAGCTCCTTGGAAGCAACGGACCCCTCCATTCGTGGTCATCCGAGTGCGACGAAGCGTTCGCAGAGCTCCGTTGTTTGCTGACGTCTCCCCCATTTTGCGTCACTACGACCCAACGGTACCTATTGAGGTACACACGGATGCCATCGGTATTGGCCTCGGCGCTGTCCTAGCGCAACGCAAACAAGGCTTTCCTGAATGTGTTGTGGCATGTGCAAGCCGTACGCTTACTAAGGCCGAGACCAATTACACCGTCACGGAAAAAGAATGCCTGGCGATCATCTGGGCGCTTACTAAGTTCCGGCCCTATTTGTATGGTCGCCAATTTGATGTCGTCACGGACCACCATGCATTATGCTGGCTGTCGTCATTGAAGGATCCCTCAGGCCGTCTCGCCCGCTCGGCACTTCGATTGCAGGATTACGATATCCGCGTACTTTACCGCAACGGACGCCAGCATGCTGACGCTGACGCCCTCTCACGTTCTCCCTTGCCTGACGACAATGCCTGCGGCTCACTATCCCAGCTTGACGTTTCTTCCATCGACATTGGGACCATCGCTTCCGGGCAGCGCAAGGACACCTGAATTGCCTCCATCATAGACTTCCTTGCTGATCCGTCATCGCAGCCAACCACTCGTGCATTGCGCCGTCAAGCTCGCCATTTCTCCATTCGCGATGACCTGCTTCACCGACGCAATTACACCTCTGACGGAAGCCAGTGGTTATTAGTACTACCTCGAAGCCTCCGTTCGGAAATCTGCGCATCGTTCCACTCTGATCCACAGTGTGCACACTCGGGACTTTTCAAAACTTACCAGTACATCCGACAACGCTACTACTGGCGAGGAATGTACCACTACGTTCAGAAGTTCGTTCGCTCATGCCCCGACTGCCAGCGCCGGAAATCTTCACCCCAGCTCTCGCCAGCTGGTCTGCAGCCTCTACCCTGCCCTAACCGGCCGTTCGGTCGCGTTGGAATCGATCTGTATGGACCACTTCCTTTGACATCAGCTGGTAACCGCTGGGCCATTGTTGCAGTCGACCACCTCACGCGATACGCCGAAACGGCCACCCTTCCGGCAGCAACAGCGCGCGACGTTGCCACATTCCTGCTTCGCCGATTCATTCTGCGGCATGGTCCACCTGAAGAACTGCTCAGCGATCGCGGACGCGTCTTCCTGTCGGAGGTAGTTGAAGCCATCCTGAAAGAGTGCCACGTTGTTCATCGCACAACTACGGCGTACCACCCTCAAACGAATGGCCTCACGGAACGCTTCAACCGTACGCTCAGTGATATGCTTTCAATGTACATCGCCTCCGACCAACACGAACTGGGACGCCATCCTACCCTTCGTAACCTACGCGTATAACACCGCTACGCAGACCACCACTGGTTTTTCACCATATTTCTTACTGTATGGTCGGCACCCTTCGCACACCATCGACACAATTCTGCCGTATCGGCCGGATGCATCAGAGTTCGTGCCTATCTCTGCCACGGTAATACATGCACAAGAGTGCCGCAACCTCGCTCGGGCATTTACTACCGAAGATCAAGAGCGCCAGAGGAGCACTCGCAGTGACGCCACTTTCAAGCTCACCTTCGATCCGGGAGCGCTCTTGTGGCTCTCAGTCCCTTTGACTGCCCCTGGCCTCTCATCAAAACTGGTTCCGAAATATGAAGGCCCTTATCGTGTCATCGAACGGGCATCTCCTGTGAACTATGTAATAGAACCAGTCGAGCCATCTTCCGACATGCGCCGCCGTGGACGAGACATTGTCCATGTCGACCGTCTAAAGCCTTACTACGACCCACTCATTGTGACGAACTGTTAGGTCGCTGGACGGCTCCCTTATCGCTCCCGGGGGTGATTGTAGCGAAGAAGAGACGCTAGTGGGTTCAACGCTACTGGATCAAAACGCTAGTGGGTCGAGCGCTCTTGATCGGCAACGGCTCTCGTGCTTGAAAGCTGTTACTGCGCTGACCGTTGGCGTTGCGCTGCTCCAAGCTCTGCCGAATAAACACCTTTAGACAATAAAAAAGGGGACTCTCAACGGCAACGCCGATGGCTTAAGTCGAATCCTCTAACGCAGGAATGAGATTCGATGATATCTACCGTCTTTCTTCCCGACTCAAGTTTGGGAACATAAGCTTTTATTTTACTCTCTTCGATGAGAAAGCGTTTGGCCGGGCGGCTAATTCATGTGCGATTTTAGTGCTGCCGTGATATTTTGACAGATTAGCGTGACATTGGAATGAGGAAATAAGCCTGGTGAAGCTTAGCGAGAATGTCTCCTCGTCCGCAAGAAAGACTCCGGCGGTGTGCGTGCCATTACCTGTGCTCTGCCAGTGGCGATTAGAGCAACCGTTGAGCTTTCATGCGGTGGCCTCAAGCAAGGAGTGTTCGCTCTCTCCTTCCCCTGAGCGAGGGCGTTCCGGACTCTATACAGCCCGCCCCCGCCAACGAACTTCAGCATTCAGCTTTTCGGCAAGCTTGACTGTGGGTCGTTATCCGAGTGGAGGCTTGTAGAGCTGACCGCTCCGTAAAGATGTATTAAACCTTTTGTTACTCTGTTACGTGGATCGCCTTTCGTATTTGCCTGGGCGCCTTCATGCTGGTCGAGATCCACTCTGCTATGCCCGCGCCACCTCCACTATGCTGGGTGAACGGTCTTTAACAAGGCTCATAGAAAAATGTCTTACAAATAAGAAACAACACGCTGTACTCTAGCAGTGTTTTAACACGAAAGTGTTTTATGCCGGGGTCCACCAAGACTTCACTGACGTATTTCCGTCACGGAAATACGTCAGCTTACAATGTACACGAACATAATACAAAGAAAGAAACCAGAAGAAAAAGTTCCACAAACATGCAAAATTTGGAAATCGAACCCGCGACCTCTCGGTCCGCGACGATAGATCGCCGAGCGTTTAACCCATTGCGCCACAAACGCATTTGCAGAGAGCTACACAGACGCGCCTTATATATCTAACACTCCTCCGTGTACCCGCGCTCTTGCTCGGGGCGGTGCCGCCGCCTACGAGCAGAAAAGAGAAGTACTGCATTATGACACTAACGCGCACCGACAGTGAACGCTTCGGTGGTCTCAGCACTACGACGCCTCGATGCCAGCATTCGAAGGGATGCTGGCATCAAGAAGCACTACCAACGCCACCTAGGTGGCGTTCACCGTACTCAGCACAGCGGAGCGTGGCCTCCGCAATTAGCTCTGAAAATGTTTCTGAAGTTGATCGCGGAGGCTGCAATTACGACGCGCTGTACGCGCTGATTTGACTCGGTGACGATTCAGTTACGTGCTTTGTCTTGCGCGTTGTATTAGTGTGTCAGTTACGTGCTTCGTCTTTCGCGTTGTGCTAGCGTGTGCAGCGTAGTGCAGCTTCCATATGCACGACGGTTGCTCATGGTCATCGACGTTGGTAGTCGTGATGGAGGAGACGTGCCACCAGGCGTCAGCGTGGGTGCATCAACGCCTAAGGGCGCTTTAGCCACAAAACACCAATAGACATTATATATCAATGTGCAATAAACATTACACTACTTCTGTGAAGACACGTTTCACTTTCGTGTTCTATACCGATTCCTATATAAGAGGGATCAACCACATTTTTTACGGACACTGATAGTTTTTATTTCTAGTGATCCAACTCAAGTAAATTCATAACGCTATAAAAATAATGAAGAGAATGATCTGTGTTGGGAACGTTGTAAATAGAGGATATCAACAGCTAATAACGCTGCCGTTCTCTTATCTAAATTTGCAGATATCTTGCACAGTTCGTTGCGTCATAAGTGATTGCAGTATCAAATCACTCTGATGTAATTATTGCGATCTCCGAGAGAGCAAGAACGATGCCGAGAAGCACAAAATGCAAAAGATGTTTGACTCAGAAATTAAGGTATGCGAGAATTACCACTGACATTCTTTTCAATTTGTTTCATTTTTTTTGGTCGTCTTCGCACTCATCATAGCCGCGCCATCGCGCATTGGCACTGGTAAGTACCTTAGTCGAGTGTCCTACTTGCAAATGTCTCCCCATACATTCATTGCGAGATGCTTGAGGACACTCACAAACTCTGTATTCAAAAGACGAAGGCATACTTTCCCTTCTGCAGCACGGTGTTAGGATTAGGTTTCCTGCAGTCATACTGTTGGTTCACGCTCTTGCGAGGATCCTAGATAAATCAGGACAGGTTTATTTATTTTGCTTGGTTTTAGTGATCACTTCCTTGTTTCACATACTAAGCTCATTCAGAAGAATTGACAAATCATCCCCCATTCCTAGTTAATTGGGTTACAGCATATTTAACTATAACCGCGCGCACTTTGCTGCTAATAGTTTTGCGTCTCGCCCATTACCCATTTCATCTAGCATCCCTCAAGGAAGAGTTCATCAACCCTTACAGAATTTTTATTTTTTAATAATTACAATGTTTACGTAGTTGAACTATAGCAAGTTGAAGTCATGATCTTTGCGGATGATTGTAGTTTGTATTCTGATAACTCATTACCACCAATCATCAGCTACTTTAGGCACAGCCTTCCGTCTCGAATTCTATCGGGTTGATGAACATCAGTATCAAGGTGCAACGATAACCAGCGAGCTAAGTTTGAACGCGCATATGTCTAATATTTATGACTCAGCGTGTCGCAAACTTTGTCTTCTAAGGCATAAACTAAAGCATTCTCGTGCAAAACTAAACCTTTAGCCTATGTGTCCATCATCAGATCTAAGTTGTAATAGGCGTACATTATTAGGGAGCCTTACACAAAAACTAGCTTCGACGAAATCGAGATTATATAGCGCAAAGCTGTTCATCTTACCAAAATATCGACAAGCAGGCTCTGCCACACCACTAATGAAAGGACAGGGCGTCCGAACACTCCAGACAAGGCGTAAAATTTATAATAATTCTAACTTCATACAACTAACTCCATGTAGCTAGAACGGCATCAAGCTCAGAATGCTAAATATGTTCGAATCGGAGATTAAGATATGCAAGAAATATCACTGATGTCTGTCTCATTTGCGTCATTTTATCTGTCCTTGTCCTCTCGCTCATCATAACCGTGGCCACAGGCGCACGCACGGGTAAGCACACGGGGTCAAGTGTGCTACCTCCAAATTTCTCTTTATGTACTAACGGAACCTATAGCGCGGCCCAAACTCCAACGCCGCATACTCCAACAAATGCAAAACGCTAAACTTTTCTGAGGTAACCCCGTGGCCGAGTTTCTACTGACTGCTGGAAGTGTCATTTTGATTTATGGCCGAAGCTCATACAGGAGCTTGTATAAAAAAAATATTCGTCCAGCTAGACAAGTTTAACTGTCAAAACTTGGACAGAGTTCCTTGCCTTTACAAAGAACTCTAAACGATTATACAACAAGCACATAAACGTTACGGTACAGCACACAAGGTGTGCGAGAACATTGTGTGCTCCGCATTACTTTTATGGGCATTGGTGACGTCAAAATTAGTTTCGAGGCGTCATGAATAAAAACAGCTGCACAGAGAAAAGCATTGGGTCAATTTTGCAATATTCTATAACAGATGAGGCAACGTTAACATGTACGTTAGAACGCGAGGTACTGAATTTTTTTGATGAATGCCTTGCAGCATGCATTTTGCTTCGTAAGGTTACGACTAAAGACAAAACTACGGCGATATCGTGTGAATGATACTGACACACAGTCACGTGAAGTTTGAGCTCCGGCCCAGTGCCCGTGTTGGTAACGGCCTATACCCTGCACGGCTGCACTGACATGCGAAATACTGGTTTAATAAATACCAGTAATAGGAACAGTGTTAAGCTATTCAACTTTCAGTGTTAGCTATTCAAGTAGGCACCGCTCTGCTGTCATGGGGGCCCCTTTTAACATGTTTCACCCAACAAGTTTTAGCCCAAAACCAACGAAGCATTGATCGTGTTAACCCGCCGTGGTTCCTCAGTGGCTATGGTGTTGGGCTGCTGAGCACGAGGTCGCGAGATCGAATCCCGGCCATGGCGGCCGCATTTCGATGGGGGCGAAATGCGAAAACACCCGTGTACTTAGATTTAGGTGCACGTTAAAGAACCCCAGGTGGTCCAAATTTCCGGAGGCGTGCCTCATAATCAGATCGTGGTTTTGGCACGTAAAACCCCATAATTTTTTTTGATCGTGTTGTTGCGTACGCCAGTCGTCTGCCGCAGGCAGAATGTCTCTCTCGTAGCGATATAAAGCCCTACTGGGTGGGCTACATTTTTTTTCAGTGTCTTTAGCGTCCAAGAACTGTTGCAAGATTATCGCTTGGCTCAAGATACGCCCGCATGTACTTGAAGTTCCCAGAATGTTGTCACCTATTCAATATCGAGACAGCCTTATCTATTAGGACTGCTCGCGTGAACTGAATACTGGCGCTAATTCTCGGCTACACGTGAGGGCTCAGCCATTGAGTTAGAATGTACAAGCATTCTGATTAACCGACGTCGTGACCCGCACATTTGACTCCGTTGACGGACGTCATTGCGCGTAGCCATGCTTGTGCCTTAGCGTCACGTCTTTTCCACTAGTATGTCTTGTAATGAGTTCCTTTCCTTCTTTCTTGCATTCATCGTAGCGGTCCCATCTTGTGGCGCCACTGGTAAGCATTTCCATCGCCTCGCCTGAATATATATATAATTTTGAAGTCACATGTCACTATCAGCGACGTCACAGCACGGACATACATGTACGCTACAGGCTCACTTCCGCTTATACGTCACCTCTCGGTTTGGGAGCGCGGCGCTCGCGAAGAGAACGGCAAACCGCACTTGGTTTGAAATTTAAGCTGTTTCTGCGGTGCGTAGCGATGTAATACATATCAGACACGACCGTTAGTGCTCGTTGTATGCACTGCGCGTCCCCGCTCACGATGGCCTGACCTGCATGGTGAGAGGCGCTGCTGTTCCCCTCTCATGGAGGCACTACCAAAAGTTCATCAAGACGGCATAGAAATGACGCCGAACTTTTCGTACTGTAGTAGCCTCCATGAGAGGGGCACAGCAGCAGCGCTATATATATATATATATATATAGAGAGAGACTGCATAGAAATGGCGATGAACTTTTGGTAGTGTAGTAGCCTCCACGAGAGGGGCACATCAGCAGCGCCTCTCACCATGCATATATATAGAGAGACGGCATAGAATCCTAGATTTTACTGAAGCTTTCGACCTTGATTCACATATTAAGCTAATTCAGAAGACTGTAAGCCTTCCCCATTCCCAGTTCATTGGGTTATCGCATACTTAACAGACCGCAGTTTCTTGTTATTGATAGTTTTGAGTCTAACCCATTGGATTAATCTCCGTCCCTCAGGGAAGCGTTCTCTGGGCCTTACATTACTTTTACAATTTAATAACCGCGTTGTTTACGTAGATGATGAACCACTTAAAGTTCAAGTCAGTCAGGCTGTTTGCGGATGATTATAATGTTCCCTGAAGTCACTACCGCCAATGATCAGTGCAGCTTTCCGTGTCTTGAACTCAGTCAGGTTGACGAATACAATTATCAAGGTCTAACTATAAGCAGAAACCTAAGTTCAAACACGCTTACGTCTAACAATTATGACCCAGCGTTTTGTAAACTTTGTCGTATAATGCATAAACTAAAGCGAGGCACCATCACAGCCACTCCACACATCTGACTCCATAAAGCTAGAACGGCATCAAGAAGCACGAAATGCTAAATATGTACCACTCGGACAATAAGATATGAGAAAAATGCCATCTTTTTATTCGTGATTTTTTCTCGTTGTCGTTTCTCGTTACTTATCATAGGGGTGGATGCGGCTGCGCGCACAGGTAAGTACCCTGGCACGAAGGTCCCACCTCCGAATTTCTCTTTTATAGTAAGGAAGCTTTAGCTCGTTCCCAACTCCAACGCCACCTGTTACAATACAAGTAAGCGCAAAAATGCTTTTCTGAGATAGCCCCTGGGACACGATTTTAAGCAAATTTGCCTTTTGCATCAGCTTTTTAGTCTTTTTTTAGCACATGAAAATGTGCATTACTGCCGATATGACCAACATTTGCCCCATAAATGAATAAATATTTTTATAAAATATAAAGATAGAAAAAAGAGATAGGTGCGAATATGGGGGCATTTGAGATAAATTCTAGTGACTGTTCGAAGCACGAAACAAATCCGCAGCTCTGCATTTAGAACAAATGTCGGAGTTGTGTGAATTGCATCCTTCAAAACATCCAAAGCAGACAAAGAAGGTTTTGCCAAAGTGCTTATTACTTATTAGTAACATACCACTTATTGGTGGTGTATTTGAGATTCGTGTATCTTACGTCCACTTTATCCGGTTTGGAGGTACTATTATATGCAACTAAGAGAATTATTATCTTAATTTTTATTACTCAGAGTTGCAAACATGATTGTTTCGTTGTCTTGAAATTGGAAATTTTCGAAAGTTTTATTTTAAAAATCCGCTTGGAACATTAACCTTTCACTTTGTTCTTTTAATTGCAACGAGCCAGTCTTTATTGGGCCAGTTTTTTAAGATTGGCGCAGTAGTGCAATAAACAACACAAGGATTACACGTTTGTCGTTATTTTATGCGGCTTCACAAACCTGCACGATGCACGACAATGTCATGGGCATCCTAAAACAAATGCTTGAGTACCTCGTGCCTGCCGGGGTTAGCTTGTTACGGGGTGCAGCGTGAGCCTATGAATGCGACCTGCGTTGACAAGCGGCGACCTTTCTCAAGAGCTGCTGCACAAACATGCGTTTTCCGGCTCCCCAGGCCTTCCAAATCGCTGTGCTATATCGCTGCAAGGAAAGGGAAGAGGAATATTTTTGAAAATAAGAATCTTCCAGCTGGTGCCGAAGGAAGCGCCGCGGTCGGAATCGCATGCCAGTGCTCTTACTGCTGCCTGTCGCGGGGCTGTTCCTCAGTGCCCTATTGGCGCATTACTACGGCCGCCCTGCATGTGACTATTGGCCCATAGCTCACTCTAGTAAAGAAGGGTGCCTATCACTGCGCTTCCTGCTGTACATCACGAGACGTGGTTAACTAGACAGGCTAAAGTAACTGAAATTGTGTGTTCCGAATTTTGATAAGGACTTTGCGCCTCCGGAAGAAGCCTGCTGTAGGATGCTAACACTCGGACGCGCCCGCCTACGGATACAGGAATGAAACTTTCACCTCACGACTTATCAGTGTCGTGAATACCCTGGTGGAACCACGAAGAGGGGTTCCCAGTGCAGTCTTTTTCTTTCTTAAATGTGCAGATATCTTGCACAGTTCCTTCAATCATAAGTGATTGCAGTATATCAAACCATTGTGATGTGGTTATAGCGATCTCTGAGAGTGCTACAACGGTATGAAAAAAGCGCGAATTCCTATAAATGCTACAAATGCGAGAATTAGCACCGATATTCCTTTTAATTCGTTTCATTATTTTTTCGTTGTCTTCGCCCTAATTATAGCCGCGCAGACGGGTGCGGCTACGGGTAAGTACGTTAGTCGAGTGTCCTACTTGCAAATTTCTCGTTACATATTCATTGTAAGATGGTTTTGCACACGGCGGAAAACTTATAAACTTTTTCCTTGGCAGCACTTTTTTAACCAAGTGCTTTCCGCAGTCACCCGGTTTGTGTGACGGTTGTTCACTCAATTTCGACTAACCTAGTTAAGGCAGGACAGGTCGATTCATATTCATTTATTTTAGTGAAGCTTTCTACCTTGTTTCAACATTACGCTCATCCAGAAGAATGTATGAGACTTCCTCCATTCCTATTTAATAGGTATACAGGATATTTCACTAACCGCGCGCAGTTTGTTTTTATTGACAGTGTTTCGTCTAAGCCTTTACTGGTTTCATGGGGCGTCCCTCAAGAACGCGTTCTCGTACCGTTGTATTATTTTACCTTTTCACTAATGATATTGTTTACGTAGATGAACCACTTTAAGTTCAAGTCGGGGTGTTTATGGATGACTGTGTTCTTTTCGGTGAAGTCACTTCCACCAATGATCAGTTCGGTCTCTTGAACTCAATCATGTTGGCTAATACAAGCAACAAATTCTAACACTAATCGGAAACCTATTCGTATGTGTCAAAAAATTCTGACTCAGCGTTTCGGAAATATTGTATGCTAAAGCATAAGCAAACACTGACGCACTAGAGGACACAGCGAAAGCTGTTGTCCAAATATCGACCAATCGGCTCTCTCACGCCACTAATAAAGAAACGGCGTCCCAACGCTCCAGAGATGCTGTAAAATTGAGATTAAGGCGCTTCTTCCAGCTTAAAACAACTTTTCTTAACCCAGAAGTACAGCTCCATATAGCTAGAACGGTATCAAGAAGCACAAATGCCATTAGATGTTCTACTCGGAAATAAAGATATACGAGAAATATCACTAGAGTGTTTTAGTTGAGCGTCTTTACGGTCCGCTCCGCTCCGAGTTGCCCCGCTAAGCCATAGCGGAGCGGCGGGCGATTTTCACGTTTTAGTTATGCGTGTAGCGTAGCGGAGCGGGCCTTTCGTAGTTGCAGCGCCCTCTGGCCAAATTCAGCGTAGTGAAAAAAAAAAAACCCGTTTTGTCACTTTTATAAAGTAAAACGAATATATATAACTTATGTGTTCATGAAGTATCTAGACGGGTGCTTGTAATGCGTAACCGCTCCATTTTATCGTGTGGAAAATGAAGCGTCGACTTGGTGAACGCCACGTGATAACCAGCAAGGTTGCATTTCGAATCCAGTCCAATCTTTTGTGACGCCAATGCACAGGAAACGTTTTTGTTAGCTGTGAGGTTCACTTTATTTCCTTAAAGAACCATTTGGAGGTGCATTACACAAGTTATTCGCGCTCGCGCGACTAGTACCTCGATGCAAGGTGCTTCGATGCACGCGCGAGAGAGGGCGCGTGCATCGCCCACCCTCGCTAGCGAAAGACGGCAGCAACGCTCCCCGCTCCGCTTAGGCAGCTTGTAAGCGGACCGTGTTTCTCGCTCCGCTAGCCCGCTTGCGGCTAAGCGGAGGACGCATGCGCATTCGTGCTTCCGCTCCGCTCAGCAGCTAAGCGGAGCGTAAAAACGCTAAACTAAAACTGTCTACTGACATTTCGTATTCGTTTGATTTTTTTGTCGTCTCAATCATTATAGCCGCAGTGACACGCGTGCAAACCGGCAAGTACCCTGGCAGGAGTGTCCCACCTCCAAATTTGTTTTAACACGAAAGTGTTTTATGCCGGGGTCCACCAAGACTTCACTGACGTATTTCCGTCACGGAAATACGTCAGCTTACAATGTACACGAACATAATACAAAGAAAGAAACCAGAAGAAAAAGTTCCACAAACATGCAAAATCTGGAAATCGAACCCACGACCTCTCGGTCCGCGACGATAGATCGCCGAGCGTTTAACCCATTGCGCCACAAACGCATTTGCAGAGAGCTACACAGACGCGCCTTATATATCTAACACTCCTCCGTGTACCCGCACTCTTGCTCGGGGCGGTGCCGCCGCCTACGAGCAGAAAAGAGAAGTACTGCATTATGACACTAACGCGCACCGACAGTGAACGCTTCGGTGGTCTCAGCACTACGACGCCTCGATGCCAGCATTCGAAGGGACGCTGGCATCAAGAAGCACTACCAACGCCAGGTGGCGTTCACCATACTCAGCACAGAAATGGCAGAAGCGGCAGAATGAGAGAAATGGCAGAAAAGCGGTGGGCAAGGAGAGTTTTCAGTTATTTGTACATGAGGAATGTTGATACAAAATGGAGGAAGCTGACCAGAAAACTGTCAATCAAATATTTGGACTGCAGGAGGGGTGCAAACCAGGAAACAGCGGTTAAGAAAAAGGTTAAGGAAACAGAGAGGGGTCTGTGGAAAGCAGGGATGCAGACGAAATCAGCACTGGGCACATACCGAACTTTCAAGCAAGAAATTGCCAAAGAAAATATCTACGATAATTCTAGGGGAAGCTCTTTGTTGTTTGAAGCCAGGACGGGAGTATTGCGGACTAAGATGTACCGAGTCAAGTACCAAGGTATAGACACGTTGTGCTGTGCGTGTGGAGAAGAAGAGGAAACGGCTGAACACCTCATACTTTTCTGTAAGGGGCTTAACCCTACAGTGCAAGGCAACGGGGCTGATTTTTTCAAAGCATTGGGGTTTAGGGACAGTGAAGGCAAAATAGACTTTAAGCGGGTAGAGATAACCAAACAGAGGTTATCTGATTGGTGGATAAAATTAAGGCAGGGGTGAAATTTCACCCACCACAAAGTACAAATTATGTTGATAGCCATGGCTAGGTGGCGTATGCCACCGCCCGATTTAAAGGGTTGAGCCTCATCCATCCATCCATCCATCCATCCACAGCGGAGCGTGGCCTCCGCAATTAGCTCTGAAAATGTTTCTGAAGTTGATCGCGGAGGCTGCAATTACGACGCGCTGTACGCGCTGATTTGACTCGGTGACGATTCAGTTACGTGCTTTGTCTTGCGCGTTGTATTAGTGTGTCAGTTATGTGCTTCGTCTTTCGCGTTGTGCTAGCGTGTGCAGCGTAGTGCAGCTTCCATATGCACGACGGTTGCTCATGGTCATCGACGTTGGTAGTCGTGATGGAGGAGACGTGCCACCAGGCGTCAGCGTGGGTGCATCAACGCCTAAGGGCGCTTTAGCCACAAAACACCAATAGACATTATATATCAATGTGCAATAAACATTACACTACTTCTGTGAAGACACGTTTCACTTTCGTGTTCTATACCGATTCCTATATAAGAGGGATCAACCACATTTTTTTCTACTAAGGAAGCTTTCACTCGGCCTACTCCGCCTATTCAAATACATGTTAACGCGCAAATGCTTTCAGAGACAGCCCGTGGAACAATTTTAAATTTGTGGATTTCATAAGCTTTTTAGTCTTCTCAGATTTATGAAAAGATGCCAAACCGTCAATATGATTTGAGCGAAAATGCTACATTCTCGAGACTGCTATAAGCGTAATTCATATTTATGGCCTGACGTTTTTACAAAAATTGCCAAACGTTCGTGAGTATGAAAAAAAAAGCACGAAGTTTACAAATCCAGAGCTCTGCACCTAGAACACATGTCGCAGTTCCGTGAATTGCTCACGCGAGAACATCCAAAGCAGACAGATGTGATATACGAATTTGTATCTGATGTGAATTCGTTGCAATGTTTAATATTTTCCCGAATACTCACCTTTAGTAGTGCATTTGAGAGCCATGCATCTTACATTTTATCCGCTTAGATGTACGGTGAGATGCAACTGAGAATTGCGATATGGTTTTCCATCGTTAAATAAGAGTTGTTACTCTGGTTTCCTGAAACCTTGCGACTTTCAGCAATGTTAACTATACAATTCACGGTCTAAATTAAAGAAATCGCCACCAACAGCATCTAGATATCATGTTTTCCTTTTAGATGCAGTAAACATCATGAAATGTGGTGCGGTCGTTGCCAAGAAAAGCAATTTCTCCGTTCAACACAGATGTACGAGATATCATTTAGGTGAACTTAAGATATTCTTAGCAATTGAGCTGCAGCGAATACGTGCTCATGCCCAGCAATTTCGGACATTGCCCGTGGGCATGCTGTGGACCTTCACCGCAGTGCGCCAGAGTAACTGATAGAGCCCAATATTGAAGGAATTATATTTTAAAATATAGGCCGAAATTCACATAAGCACTTACGGCATTTCCTCGCAACATTCCTACTGCGTCGGAGCAATCTTTCGGTGACGGATGAGTGGTGAAGTCACTCTAAAAAGCAAGTCGTTTTGCACCCTCCCGGCAGAGGCTGCCTTGATTTGAAGATGCCCCAAATCTAAACCGTAAAGCGATTTATTACAGCTGGAGTCGGAACACGGTATGACAGAGCGAGTGCCATCCTGTGGTTTTGCGCGCGCACAATTTGAGGGGCGGCAGGGAGTGAGTGATTCCGCGCCTGCGCGCTTTGAGCGTGCTTGAGCGTTCTTGCCTGGGTGTCGTCGCACGTATTAGGTTATGTTAGGTTAGGTTAGGTTAGGCATAGACAAGGGGTGTTCATGCTTTACTGTCAGAGTAACATAGCAAAGCATGTCAATGCGATCCCATGAGCGATGTCTGGATCCGCGGAATGCTCAGGAGCTCATCGAGAACATATGCGAAAAAACAAGTGAACAACAACACTGATACGACTTATTCCTTTTTTTACCTCCATTCATGCCTCCATCATAGTGGCTGCGACGATGGCACCTGGTACTATGTGCCCATGACAATTAAAAATCTAGTGTAGAAAAAAATGTACCTGAATGCTCCTTTCTGTCATTAAAAGATGCAGGTAAATGAAGACAAACTTCCGGTCAAAACCGCCCGTGTGCTTGCGTTGTAGTGCACGTTAAAGAACCCGACGTGGTCAAAATTAATCCGGAGCCCTTCACTACAGCGTGCCTCATAATCAGAACTGGTTTTGACACGTACACACCCCCCCCCCCCAAAAAAAAAAGATAAAATAATAAAAAGATAAAAAAATAAGAGTTGTTACTCTGGTTTCCTGAAACCTTGCGATGTTTGAAATCTGTTTGCAAACAGAGTTCGTGGGGGACTTCCGGTAAAGCTCCCTGGAACAACACCAGTTACAATAGCTTATATATTTTCTATGCTGGCACTAGTTCGGCAGTCGAGTTGGAGCGATCGAAAAGTTATTAACCTATTTCTTAACTAGTTATTAACTTTTTTAGTTATCGAAAATAATTTTATTAACTCCAACAAAAAGCACATACATGAGCTGGACGCATGACACACGTCATGATAAGTCATGTCTGAACACACCAAAAATATGTGCCTACATTATACTATGTGACAGAATACTACTTTTGTCCAGGACAAGAAGTTTTCTAGGGTCTTGAACACACTGCTGCCACAAAGCGGATAAAAGGGTCCATAGTTTGAAACGCAGCGCGCCAGTCGTCAGCGATAAGATAACGAACAGATATCATGTTGTTTTTTTTTGGCTTCGCAAATACACTTGCACCCTTTAAATTATTTACGCGATAATTTCCTTGCGAGCTTTGAGATTTCGAGGCGAAGTTAATTATGGCATAAATGTGAAATATGCTTTTTTTTGCGTAGTCAATAATGCTTGACATTTCACCTGGTAATATCGCTTGCGAGGATAAAGTTTCTTCTATAGGTATATCTTTTTGACACATGACGCAATGGCTTTTTGCTATAAAGAAGTGGTAAATAATTTAAATTGAGCTGATACCTCATTGTCAGCTCAGCGTCGTCGTATCAATGCAAATAAGAGCTAACAAAACACCAACATTGGCGGTACGAAGGAAAAAAAAAAAGATCTCCAATGGACGAAATCTCCACTGCCAGCATCCCTTTCAGTGCATGAGCGTTGTCGTAACTCAATATCCAATAGAAAGCGTCATAGCAAAGGTGAAGCCGTTGCGGCAACGTCCATTTACACTGCAGTTATAGTGCATTTTTTGACCAATTTTTTCGAAATACCTGCAACATTTATTCCAATTTCATCACAAAATATGCAATATCTATGCCGCAAATATATCTCCGGTACATGTTTATTCAAAAAATTTAAGGCAGTCGTCAAATTTTGCAATGAATTTTTAACTTAAAACTGACGATGTAGACGGGAAGCACTGGTTGTACACTGCATGTATCTACGTCAGGTAAACATTGTTAGATTTTTCAGAAAGCTTCAATTAACGATTCAGAGTTCCACGCGTAGTGCATCATGGTTGTGGAAAAGTTGCTGTGCTTTTCTACTGACATTACTAAAGGAAGAGTGCCAGCGCAGACAGTCACAAAAGTATGGTCAAACAAAGTGTTTCAACGCGATTAGCAAGAATGTCGGATCGATGTCTTCAATCACGCACTGCGGAAGGGTTGATCGATAAATTTGACATGTAGAACAACACGACAAGCTTGGCATCGTCAATAGATTTACGCGGCAATTCTTGCTACGCGCACTATTTGTTTGTCACTAGAGCTCACGTGTGGCTCAGTCTGCGGGGACAACGAAGCGGCTGTCATGTTTTTGGATTGCAATTAAAATTCACCATTTGCAAGGTGCACCTTAATTCACTGGGACACCCCAGATGAGTTTATTTAGAAAACCAGTGTTAACCTGTGTCATCGATTGTGATTTCTTAGGCGCACTGCGCAGGTACGTTTTTGCGGTCATTTTTGGCGTTGTGAATTGAATTGCGCGGCAAAAATCTGCGCTTCGTCGCCGCTTCTCGTGTTGTTCAGCAACAGCAGCGCGCCAGTCATCGGCGTTGATATCGAGGCAGCTGTTATGAATCCAATTGCCCACTTCGAATTCGCTTAGGAATTCGGACCTTGCTTGCTTGTGAATTTAATTGCAATTTTTTTTCTTCTAACTTAAACAGCCGATATTTGCTGATGAGATAATACGACGTCTCAGGGCTGCGGTGGCACCATGCTGAACATATCTGATTAAGAAATTTCACCTTTCAACAGCGACCGCTTTTCACCGGCTAACAAATGTTAAACGTTATCGCCCGCCGCAGGACGCGCCTGCATGTATCGGGAAGTTTCTCGAACGTTATCGATGCTTCAATCCGTTGTCTGTTGTCGCCGACGCTTACGTAATCTGATTGTATGAACGACGCGAATTGTCTAGTACTTTCTGAAAGACTAGGGACGCGATCTTGTACGCGTTCCAAAATGGAACGGAGGCGTTCCGTCCCATCGAGCCGCACACGATTGGTCAATTTGAACGTCGCGGTTGAAATTGACCAATCGTGTGCGGCTCGATGGAACGGAACGCCTCCGTTCCATTTTGGAACGCGTACAAGATCGCACCCTAGGGCACCAGGGATTACCGTGGAACCTTCGATGACTCGTGTAGAAAAGCCGACGCGTTTCGCCGCTGATCAAATTTAGACATCGCGGGATGTGTTCGCCGCTATCGTTGTGCTTCGAGTGCAGCTTGCTTTTGTGGGCACAGGTTCGCCCAATAAAAAATCAGTTTCGTCATACGCAGGTTTACCACTGTTTACGTGCAATATGCAAATGCCATCGTAATCTCCCTCCTTATGCTCTTATTTCTCTCCCTTTTTTTCTCGCATCCATTAAAGCCGCCGCAGCCGCCGCCGCCGCCGCGCCCCCTCCAACCGGAGGTACGTACATTGGTCAATAAAACTGCGGTATCATCTCTCCTACCTCAAAATGATCTGCATTGGTGTAATAGCTTTCATCACAGCAATGGGGCACTTTCCATTGCTTGAGAACAGTTGCACACCACTGCCACTTATGTGTCATCAGATTGCCTCATGCGGCAGGCGTACTGTACAAGTCATGTTTTTACGGCGATTTTGTTATTGTGAATCAACTTAGGCGACATTCACCGTACGCCCGAAATAGTGGAGCTTCAACACTGCTTTCGCATTATTATGGATTTTTACTGACGTCATGTTTATAACGGGTTGGTGACAGCTAATGGGCCGTTTATTGGGAATTCGCTGTCTTAATGACACACTTCAGCGTCGTCCTATTGATGGTGCTCATCGAGTATATCTGACGCCGACTCCGTGCCAATATAACTATGTGCAAATATTTGCTTCTTTGCCGCTAGAAGCTTGCACCTCAGGTACAATGCCTAAAACAGTGCGAATGTTGTTTAAACAATGCCAGACCAAGCCTGTCATAGTATTTGGGTCTGCGCTACTGATACTATTCCTTCCAATAAAAAAATGTCATTAATACAGGAGGAAAAAAATGTTGCATTTATTTATTTCTGGTAGACGGTGTGGGCAATTAGGATAAATAGTTCGGATATATTCACTGCAAAAGTACACTGCTTAGAAGGGTTGTTTTATGCATATCGTTAATGGAAAACGTTTGCCACAGTCACAGCAGCATAACTGTTATATAAATATGAAAACATTTCACAAATCTGACGCTCGAAAACAAGTTTTTTTTATGACATCTGCGTTTTCGAACGATTTCTTCAAACCAGCAGCACTGGAAAAAAATCTGCTGAAATGTTTTTGCCTTCTTGTTTCTGTTTTCTTGCATTCATTACAGGCGCCCGGGAGCCCGCGCGTGAGTACCTTGTCAAACAAACCACGACATTGAAAATCCAATCTCCCGAACATTGAAGGACAGAAGTTATAAATCAGCATAGCACGCCAACCTGAAATAGCGCTAAAAGCCTAGTTAGCCTGAATACTGTAAACTGGGTGATGCATAACTTTTTCCCTCCTATACTCTACATAATTTTTGTGCCATGGTGATTGAGACTCCACTGAAAGAAAATCAAGCTGGTAGAATGACTCTTCGTGCATTTTGTGATGTCATCATAATTAGTCATGCTTCATAAGGAAGACTGAACCACCCGCTCAAATAACATGCAGAAGTTATTTATTGGTCATAAGCATTTCAAGGAAGAAAAATATTTAGAGCTTGCTACCGACATGCCGCACGTCAAACGTCACGTAAAACACGGTAGTGACTTCACCAAAGTGGTACTTTGTAACGATACAAATTAGTCGGAAGCAAAATGAAAGTAATATAGGTTAGCAGAATGTTGAATTTACCCTAAGCTTAACGTTCGTGCTCTATTCCTTGCTATTGCTGCACAGAAGTGGCAAAAATAGGTCGGGTCCACTAATGTGGATGCCGTATGTGAAGGGGATAATTAGGAGCACCCTAAAAACCAGCAATACAAAAAAAAAAAACCCTACTGAAACGTGTTTGCCGTTTTCTTATCTCTTCTTGCTTTCATTACAGGCGCGGAAGCCGCCGCGCGTGAGTACTTTTGTCAAACAAACCATTGCATTGAAAATCCACCCTCCCGAACACTGAATCAGCATAACGCGCAAACAGCGCCCTAGAATAAGATCTAAAAGCTCCGTTAGCCTAAATACTATAAACTGAGCGACGCATATCTTAGGCCTAACATAATAGCCCATTTTTGACTAGTCCTTTTAAAGAGCCTTTCACCAGCTTCGGATATTACAAAAAAAAAAGCAATAAAAGAAACTCGGTCGGTAGATAACGCAGTGCGAACCGCGGCTACAAATATGAAATGGCTGCGTGTTGCGACAATGCTCTAAACTGGTCCTTCTCTAGGGAGCCGCAGTTCCAGCAAGAGTGAGTCACACGCACAAATGCCTCAACACGCGAAGCACCACTTGCAGCCTCACTGATTCGCTTATTAATCCACTGCGGTGTGCGCAATGCCAGCTCTGGAAATGCACCGCGAAGCAACATAACAGAAGAGAGAAGAAATAAGAAAATATTACTACCGAAAATATAAGGGGCAATTATGGTGGTGCTAAGCTGAGCGTTATTTCCTCTTTATCTGTTTTATTATGGTAGCGCTGTGTATGTCTGGTTATTTGTGGCCCCTGACGCAGAAGCAATGCTCACCTTTTCTGGGTGGAGCACTTTGCTGACTCTGATGTGGCCGTGGTAACCAAAGGACCAGTGGCGCACCAACGCGGAGCGGGGGGGGGGGGGGGGGGGGGGGGGGGTTGCACCCGGTTACAACAGAGCGCAACGTGGAGCACGACTGAATGACGAAGTAAATTTTGCGGCCCGCCGGCATTGAAGCGCTAGCGACATCGACGACACAGACGCTCTTTTTGCGGCCAGTTTCGGTTTCACGGAGTCTGCCAAGGGAAACTAATTGTTCGCGTAGCTCCCCCATGAACTCCGCTATTCAAGTTTTCATCGTTGGGATAGGTAGTGTCCAGGACGTGCCCCATAGTACTCATTTGCTGTAGCCACCTGCTGTTGATAATTTGAAATTACCGTAACTTCGCTAATTACGCACGTAAGTGCGGAAATTGCTCTGTATCCAGAGGCCGCCAATCCGTACACTCGAATGCTAAAGATAACGTGACCACGATTTATACGTTTCTAAGTTTACAAATTTGGTGCAGCTAAAAAAACAAAACACTGTATATTAGAAGGCCTAGTTTATTATTGCTACATTATTTCGCCGGATTGTTAAGCGGGGAATTCTGTCAATTCATTCCAAGTGGACACGCCTGACAAGCTCACCGGCTACAATTCGTAAATTGCAATATGTGTCGTAATGTAATTCACTAAGAAGTTAGTTAATGAATGTTTGTTAATTAATATGTGTTTCGATTGCTTGTGCTTCTAATGTCCGCCTCATCGAATAACCTAGCTCAATGATAGGAGTTATGCCGGCTGCCACAGGCCATTCTTGAAAATTCTGTAAAGCTTAAAAATGAGTATGTGCGTGTGTGTTGCGGGGGAGCGGGGGGGGGGGAGGGGCAGTAAACGTTTTAAAAATTAAATTATGGGGTTTTACGTGCCAAAACCAGTTCTGATTATGAGGCACGCCGTAGTGGGAGACTCCGGAAATTTGGACCACCTGGGGTTCTTTAACGTAAATCTAAATCTAAGTACACGGGTGTTTTCGCATTTCGCCCCCACGGGCAGTAAACGTTGTCGAGCCCTTTCGGCACGTATACGACATCGCTTTCCCGACTGTTCTTTGCTGAGGATCCGTTTCAACGTCATTCTTGAGCTTCCATTGCTTGCCGCCCCGATTTTTCGACCAACCACCGCAATCTAAGTAACCGAAAGCGGACCAATCGGAGACCGCGGCACCACCCTCTTCATCCAGTTATCTATTTTCACTGCGCTCCTTCGGCACAATCAAAACCGCCTCTACTTGAGCGTGCTCCTCGCCTCTTGTCAGCCAATTCGATAACAAAAACCGCTTAGTGTAGGCGATGTTATTCGTTTTGGAAGCGAACAAAGGTGACCCCCTCTAAACGAGGACAGTGTTTGATTAGGCTGTTCAGACAACGCCGCGGGTCACCACCCGATGCCTGCGTCGGCGGTTACGTAAATTTGACGTCAGGAGATTGAAATAAAAGCACATTGGATTAGTTTTACGTTATAGGACCCCAGGAACGTGACGCGCCTGAAAACCTGTTAGTTAATGAATGTTTGTTAATTAATATGTGTTTCGATTGCTTGTGCTTCTAATGTCCGCCTCATCGAATAACCTAGCTCAATGATAGGAGTTATGCCGGCTGCCACAGGCCATTCTTGTAATTCTGTAACGCACGCGGAACTCATGCCAACATTGGCCTTGGTGGCAAGATTTGTAACCGCCTGAACGTCGGCGATCTCCAGCTGAAGATATGACAGCATCGCATAATTTAAGCTTTGCATTGCGCATCAGAAAATTTTAAGCGTCATCTGCCATTGCCATAAGCAAATTCCCGACTTTGCCTTTCTTAGATATTTTTTCGTTTACTTGCTTACGTGTATTCAATATCTGCTCGACCGGCCTCTACAATAGCCAACGTGTAGCGGCGCACTCTGCGTTAGTGTCTGCTCTACACACTTCATTCATTTTTGCGTCCAAGAGTTCAAAACATCCTATAGCCTTTATTCTATGCCAGAATTGACGGCTACACTCATAGTCGCCAGAAACCTCGAGCATCTCCTTCGTCGCACGTGTCAGCAACAGTTTACTCGCGAAATTTCAAGCCCAGAGAGCCATCTACTCCGGCGGGATTCCGGTGCTTCCGTGTCAGCAATTAGTTGTGTGCACCCATCAGCCCTATTTCACCTGTTTCAATTCCTGCATCTGTCCTTTTGTGCTTGCGTGGGCAGCACATTAAGGTTGTGTGGTGTCTCAATAAACACACCCGTGAAATCAGCGCGTTTACTCCCTGCACTAATTTTAACACCATTTTTGCTTTCGCAGCTTGTGAACCGGCGCAAGCCCCAGTGCCGGAGCAGTAAGCACCATTTGCCTCTTGCATAGGCGCGATCCTTGCAATATTGTCACATTGAGATGCCATATAAGGTAGACCATGGGATATAATGAGTCCCGTCTATGCCATGCACGGGTTTAATTCGCACTGTATTTCGTTGGTATGACTTGATACTGCAGCCCACTGCTTCGGACATAGCGCGGTACGTTTTGTGTAAAGAGAATATTTATGTCGTAAGTGGTTGAAGGATGGCGCCATGGTCCTGTGGATCGCTGTTTTGAAGGAGTCCCAAAGTGTCCTTCAAATTCAGAAACATCAGCACATCAGGAACCTTACTAGGTAGGGAAGGCGCTAATTTCGCAATGGACGCTATAATAAAAGTGTTTTTATACGAGACTGGCCCAATCGCCTTCACAAGTATGTTTGCTCTTATGGTTAGGTTTTAGTGGACCGAGCACGATTCCTGTAATATAAGGAGAATGACGATTCGCTGGCGTCTATCCTTTTACAAACCGGTGCTTACTTACAAACCCCTATGTGAATGTGACGAACGAAGTAGTGGGGGATTCCAAATTAATTTGGAGCAGCTGGGCTTGCTTACTGTTACACAATGCACGGTGCAGAAACGTTATTACAATGTGGCCCTACGAAAATGTGGCAGACGCAGTGGTGAATCAAACCCGCAATTTCCGGCTTACCACTGCGAAGCCATACCCACTAAACTACTTCGGCTCGCTTCACAATGCCTCTAAGCGGCTTCTGCGTGAGCCGGCGTTCCGTGCGTAGCCAAACCACGGCACCACGGCCGTGGATTCGAAAGCCTTAATTCTACCTTTATTGACTATACCTTCACCTTAACACCCCCTGTGCTCCAAGGGGGTGTTAAGGTGACGGTACATTTAATTAAGGTAGAATTAAGGCACTCGAACACACGACCTTGCGTTGTGCGAACCTTGTGACGAACAACGTTGGTCGCGTGACGTTCGCGGCGTTTGTGCTGACGTGTCCGCTCGGGTCACGTGACTCCGCCAGTGGTGCCCCCGGACATCGCCGCGCTTCTGCAGACGTGGTCGCAATGCTGTCGCATTCGTCCACGTAGGGATAACTTAAGTGCCTCTTCAGGTATTTTGCTTACCTTCCACTTTTTTATCTTCTTTGTACAATCTATCTGGTTTACTACTCTTTTTTTCCCATTTCATTCATCTTCCACGGCGGCCTGGGTTAACCTGGTGTTAGGTTACCAGCCTTGGTTACAACATAAATGGTTATAGTGACAATGTACATCGGCAGGGCTTGCTTCCCCACATAACCTGCCGTCTCCCGTCATTGGGCTCCTTGTTAGGTAAATGGCACTGACCTCGAATATCCGATACATTTTATGAGATCTTCCAAACACTTCTCCACTGATCATTCCTCAAAAAAAGGGGGTGCATCGATGCTACATTCCAATTATTTTTAGAGAACACGGAGACATCCCCAAAATAGGACAAGAAAGCCAGAATGATTTTGCTTTTTGCTGTCCCATTGTCTCACAGAGACCATTGTAAGTTACTATGAAGCCACCGAGTGAGCCAATGGGGACATTATACCTAAAGTCGGAGACCAATCGCCGTGCGTTAAGATAACAACAAACCTTGTGTCCTTTGGAGATGCCCTTATCACCGTAACAACACACCGAGTCCTGAATACTGTCAAAGGCGTAAATTCAGAGAATGAGCTGCTAGTTGATTGCGTTGTCATCCTTGCAGGAGTTCCTGGAAGGATGAAAACGCAATCTACAAATGATCAAGATCAGACTCGACGACTAATAGCTGCCAACTAACTATTCAATCGTCAAATTTAGTTCTAGCAGATTGCAGGAGGCAGAGAAACAGGGTACATACTCCAAGGTCAGAGTACGACTGTACATTCCAAATCGGTGACAATAGTTTTAAGCGCCAGTGTTTTGGCCATGCTTCTCCGGTCTATCGAGGGTAGCTTACCTGTCCGAAATGTGGTATTAAGGAGCATTCAGCTGACGATTGGGATACCGAACTCCATTACATCAATTGTGATGGTGGCCATGCTGCATACTCTAGATGATGTGCAGTTTGAAAGAAGGAAAATAAGATAATCGCATTAACAAAGCAAATGAAAACATAACGTCTGAGAAGCACGACAGCAACATTTGCACAGAGCGCATCCTTCGCCACAGTGGCGCATCGGGGGGCAGCATCACAACGGCAGTTGGCTGCCATCCGGGTCACGCTCAGCGAAGCAGGCGGCATCGCCAACGGCCTCCACGGTAGGAGCAGCCGAGGCTACCCTACCTTCCCAGGACTACCCCACACCACTGGCCTCTGCTAGCACTGGTAGCACAGCTCAGAGGCTAAGGTGTAGGGGTGTGCGATTAGTGCACTCCTTCATCGATTTGAGCATAGCATATCCTACACTAAAGCCGTACCTCAGGAGGAATGTAAGATCCTTATCGCAGCGAATACTTTACTAGAGTGCTGAACACAAAGTAGGATAAATGATCGCCACACGTCCTCGGTTGAAGGTCGAATTCGCTGACTGGAAGCTGTTCCGAGAACTGGCACATTTATCGAGGGATGACAGTTGCGCCTTAAGGATAAATGTTTTTGCATACTTCACAGCTTTTGTTACTTGTGCTGCAGCGAAATACGTACATCGCAGAAAGAAGGTAGTGGCTACCAGAGGGCGAGTTCCATGATGAAATGATGAATGTACGAAAGCGCAGAAGCAGGAAAACGTGCGGACGCTTTCGTAATTTTGGAACATTGAAAAACTAGCATGGTAAAATCACGCGGAAAAAGTCACCCCAATACGGTAGGAGGCACAACTATCTCCGGTACAAATACTTATACGGACAAGTGAAAATTATGGAATAGAGATAATAGAAACCAAGGCCAGCAGGCAAACCTATTACATTCGGTGAATACGGAAGTAGATACGGAAGATCCGAGGTATTTTCCGCGTGTACATTTTCAACACGCGTGTACATTTTCATCTCCAGCGCCTTGAACTTTTCCGGAACAATCCTGAGCTCAATACACACAAGCAGAACCGTAGTCTTTCGAAAAAAAAATGCGCACCAATTGACACATACAACGATGCATAAGCTTAGCGGAGCCCCAGACATCTTGAACTGCTGTAACACTGCTCCATTATCCCGCCAAATTATTGATGTAATAAGACACCGATACACTGAACCCCAGGAAACTCTCCGGTCTCTTATCAACGCCATATGGTCTTCAGAGTATATCCCATCTTCTTGGAAAGATATAATCCCAATTCTCAAAGAGGGCAACGGCCATGAATCTGGTACCAGTTTTGCTTGAAAAAAACTAAGAAACTATTGACAACGAATCAGGGACACTGAAATGTAAAATGAGCTGCTTTTAATTGATCCGGATTGGGAATGTTCATCTCCAATAACAAAGAACGACAAACTGAGCTAATTTTGTCGCGACCTTTTACATATCGGCATATTGCACACGCTCTTACTTCTTGAGTAGTGAGGAACCTCCTATCTGTGGCAAGTGTGACTATACGTTGACCGTACTCCACGTCTTGTTTAAATGTCGGGAAGCAAACAATTAGACAAAAAAGGACTTGCTTGTAACTTAACGACAGCAAACTCCACTACATCCGGCAATACTTGTTGGCACACAACCTTTTTTTTTACAGTGAAGCAGCTTTGAACTTTACGCACGGCAACTGCCGATTTTACCTTGGCTTCCGCGAAGTGAGGAAGCAATGGTGTGCCGCTTAGGCTTGGGCGTTGCATTCACCAATGCATATACGTGTTTCATTGGAATGGGTGATAGCGCCAAGTGCAATCCCTACAGTGTCGTTTAGAACATCTACTGTGATACTGCCCATCTTTTGCAAATGAAAGACATCTGTACAGCTCTGAATTACTTGGGTAGACAACAGTTCACCTTGAACAGGATCTTGGGACCATGACCTCCAATAAAAAAGTACGATTGGATCGTTGCTCGCTTGAAAAGCGCTGCTGCGATGTTTAAAAACTGCCGTATTGAGTGGCCGTCTGTGATCCGGACTGGGTGACTGGAACGTATATAGAGCAGAAAACTGTTACCACGTCGGCGATATCCACAGTGGATTTTCTCTTTTTCTCCTAATCTTTCCCTCCCCTTTTCCCTTTCCCCAATGTAGGGTAGCCAACCGGGCTCAGTCCTGGCCTCCCTGCCTTTCATTTATTTTCTCTCTCTACACGAGCAAAAATATTCGGAACAGATGTTCTCACTGAAGGCTGCTGCTACGATATAACGCTTTGTAGTTCATGTGCTTCCATGCCCTTGCGTTCAAGGGTCCTGCCTAAGCGCATATGTTTTAGTATCTCATCCCATCGTTGCATATCCTTTATATGTATCACACGTCTCGCACCTCGCGTGTGATTTTCATAGTGTTATTAGCTATTTTACGCACTTTCCAGCGAATGCATTTAGGCCTCTATAGAGCCGCGTTGCATCTACCCATCGAAAATCATTTCATGCACCACTGGAATGACTTACCCTATGCATTTGAATCATCATCACCTTTGCATACATATAAATATCAACTTTAAATTGTATAAGTAGTCGTCCTCTTACACACTTTGTACATAAAGTGTGTACTTCATTTGTTATAAAGTTTGTACAATTTGTATTGATAATGTGCGTAATTTTTATTTACATGTATGACTCCTTGTATATAATCGAATCTATTCATATCCACTACTACGTTCACAATATATTTACTTGTAGATTGCATATTATTTATACTCCTCTATCAATCATTTTGTAATCTTGTTAACCGAGGGTCCCGCTGCAGTCATTGGACTTTGAGAACCTCGCCTGTTTACTACTAACAACCAACCATGCATCTTATATCAATAATAAACTGAAACTGACAGCTAGTCGCCATAGACTTGGCGCTATTTGGCCATATTCGCCCTTGCACTTATAACATCAATAATCATCGCCAATGCTTTACGAACGGGGGTCTCAACTTCCCAGCGTCCTAAACAGTTGAGATCTCCTTGTCTAGTTTAATGGCCCAACGTAATACCGTCGGTACATGAGAGGGGGCGGCTAGATTAAGATTCATTTTGCATGCATAATGCAGCCTCCGTCGAGAAGTGTTGCAAGCTAAATTAACCTACTGTTGTTAACTGGCAATGCAGGGACCGGTCACAGTACGTGACCTGCACTGTGATCGTACTCTGCCTGGTAGCCCTGGCACTGGGCTACATTTTCGTGACCACCGAACGTAAGTGAAAAACTTCAAGCTTCGTTAAACGGCGTTATGCGGCATTGACTGAGAGGTAGGGGGAATGAAGGAGGGGAGGGTTATACGACTTAAATACTGCGTGTCGCTTGGTAGACTGCGACAAGTTTCTGCACATGAACTTGTGCCACGATAACGAGCGCAAATGACGCTCTTACATTCTGTGCTTACGAAGGCTTTCAAGAGTATAGAGCGGGCTGGGTTTTATGGAGGCGGGTGTATCTTTACAAAGAAGGCGCTTTATTCCTGTGCACATGCGCTATTTAGGCGTTTGTTCATTCGGTCGCTGACGCAGCAATAATGAGGAGGCCCTGTGAATAGTTTTAAATAAAGCTCGCATTATGTGTCAACTTGTCCGCTGGTCGGCGACACGTGGCGTATACGAGCAGGCCAGGACTATCGCACTACTGTCGGCAAGCTGCCCCACCTAACCTAATCTTAACATAACACAACCTAAACTTATAGAACGAATCGAAAGAGTGAAATAGTTTTAATTCTCTCGCAATGTTGTCCCCGAATAACTGGATAACGCTCATACGTGCTTTGCTTTACATTGCTTTTGAGAGTATACAGGGGTTCATTTTCAAGAACACGGGTGTAGCTTTACATAGGGAACACCTTATAACTATAACAACTATAACATGGTTCTCTAGGAAGTATTGGAATTTGTGTATCTAAACCCGTTTCTGGTGTGTTCGGGTGAGGGTTCTGGTAAATATCACTGCACGGTTTCAAATTTGCTTTCAAAAAATGCCGGAAATGAGGCGTTTTATAGTGAATATTTTCAGTAAGTCCTGCAAGCGTTCGCATTCTTTGATACCTACCAGCCCTTCAAACGCACGCGGCTATTTCAAGGGCATGTGACCTGCGTTCTTGAAAGATCTGTAAATTTGTGTATCGTAAAGAATAATAAAATGTATAGGTTATCCCTGTTCCTCGAACCTTCAACGTTATTCAAATATTGCAGCACCAGAACAAAAAAAAAAAAAAAAAAAACGCATATTGCGTTTTAGGAAGGGAATAGCGATACAGCTACCTCTAAATTTGACGATGTGGTGAGTATTGTGGTCAGCGCGGCCTGAGAAAACTCCACATCCCACGGGCAGATTACCAAAGGCATGCATAGCCACACATTATTAGGTGACTGGTTTCAAAGGGCTATTTTAATTCATACATTTTAACGTTACAGAGCGTTCCGGTAGAGATAGTGGCATATAGTGGAAAGCTACACAAAGCATATTTAATTTGTCAATATTAAGAAATTTTTGTGTCCGGCTTCTATAGGGCCTTAAGGCTTGCGCTTCAAGAACTGATTAACGACGGAACACATCCTATTTCTCAAAATATCATCGTTTTCGACGTCAAAGGGACGGTGTGGGATTAGCAGCTGCTGCGGTCCGATTCGTGGGGATCGCATGTCTGCCTCCAGTACATGAAGTGAGCCTGCATAGTGTAGGAAAAGTGGAAAAAATGTTGATGATGATGACATCATCATCATCATCATCCTATTTTATGACCACTGCAGGACGTATATCTATACGTATATCTGGTTGCAAATATATTGAAAGGCGTCTTATAACTTTGCCTATATTGTATCACAGGCCCAACGTCCACGGCTACCACAACAGCGGCTATCACTACTCCAGCACAGCTGGAGACGACCAGCTCGACTACCACGACTACCACAACTACCATTCCAGGTGAGAGTTGACAACACGACGCATCGCAAAGATTCGCGGAGCGATAAATAGTAACGGGAATTAGAGTGTGGTTAGTTTAGTTAGGCGCCAACGGACGGCACGTTCATCCACGCAACACAAAGAGAGCACATGCATAGACGGGCCCATGCACAGCACATAGTGCTTCGTGTGTGTGCCTCTTTTGCGCATCAAATGCGATCCCGTGCAGCAGTGTGGTTTTCTTACGCGCGAGCGTATAAGACCCCCCTTCCTGTGAAATCGGCGAGTTATGTGTGACCGCGAGGGAAGCAAGCGCCGGAGAAGAGAACCGCCGCGTTTGGTTCCTTTTCGTTCGTGCTTCGACGCCATGGTGCTCGCTGTGCATGTTCGCGGTTTTCATACGCTTGCGCGTAGCCCGCATTCGCGAAGTGAAGGGTCACTAACTTTTTTATTTTTTATTTCTATTTTTTTGTTTAACTTTTTTAATTTTTATTTATTTTTTAATTTTATTTTTTTATTATTTTTTATTTTCATATTTTTTATTTTTTATATTTTTTATCTCGTAGAAGCTTTATTTAGACGCTTACTATACTGAGAAAGTGTCTTCATGTTGGTATTATTAGCAGGCACCTTTCGCGTGAATAGATTTGCATGGATAAATAAAGAAACCAGAGTAAGGCCTAAGCAACGTAAAATCAAAGTGTTATATATATCAATGAGAAAATGTTTAGCAAGATCAAAGCAAATGTTTCAAATAACAATTGTCCACGTAAAGGAAATGACCATGCTGCGCTTGCCTGAAACCGCAATACTTTTTTAAACCACCCCAGTCAACACCGGATGTGTAAATGCACACGCCATGAAGGTCCCGGCTGATTTTTATTTAAAAAAAACGTGGACAATTGTTATTATTTGAAACATTTGCTTTGATCTTACTAAACATTTTCTCGTTCATATATATAAGACTGATTTGTATGTTGCTTAGGGCTTACTCTGGTTCCTTTATACCGAGTATATAGCGTTCACAGATTGCACTAGTAAAACACCATAACACATTTGTCCCGACATAGGTACAGGCGACAGGCGAGAACTCTATATTGCGGGATCTGCGAGCGCTTGCCAACTTGTAACGTGCCAACTTCAATCTTGGCAACTTGCGCTAGCCAACTTGTAACGAAGCATGCGCACCGTGTCGAGCCATGTCATGGCGCATGCGCCTTCTGGTCAGCCCGCTCATCAAAATCGTGTAAACAGTGACATTTGCTACACTGCTTTTCTTTCTTCCGTGAACGAAGAAGCAACCAGCAGCACTGCAGAAAAGGGAGTTTTTTTTGAAGTCAATCGTTTTTTTTTTCTGTTTATACAAAGGCGTTCCTACGTTTGTTTGCTCAGTTTATCCGAATTTGTCCTGCTGAAGGCAATGGTGTGGGTACAACTTCCTTCAGCGCTGGCTGTACTGCTCTGCAGGCAGACGAAAATAAGCTCCTGTACTTGTATTAAGGTAAGCGTAAAGAAAGGCTTGTGGTATCGCATATTTGATAGCCTTCATGGCGGCAATTCATACAGCGGTGTTGCCGATTTGAGGCATGCCGGCCGTGGTTGCTTAATGGCTTTGGAGTTGAGCTGCGAAACACTAGGTTGCTTAATCTGACCCCGGCTGCGGTGGCTGCATTTCGATGGCCGTGAAATGCAAGAACACCCGTGCATCGTGAATTGAGCGCATGTGTAATGTGCTCAATTCCGTGTGCATGTAAAGTTAAAAAAAGAGCAAGGACAGGACGCCTCTTTCCTTATTATGCGCTACCTTGTACGCTTGATATTTACGATTTGAATGTACACTTACATTGTGTGTCTGGTCTGTTTCTATTAAGTTATAAAACCAGAAAGATCGCAAGTTCAGCAGCAACATCGACATGGTGCTCTGAATGGCTTGCTGTCACTGAATATATTGTAGAAATTTTGAGGGAACCTAATACTGGCGTGCTTGCAGCGAGGTAAATTTTGCCCGTTGATTTTGCTCGTCTGATAAAGAAAGCGCCTGAACAATGCGGTTTATTTATGTAGAAAATTTAAGGGAACACAATACTTGCATGTTTGCAGCGAGGTAAATTTTGCCCGTGTTGATTTTGATCGGTTGATAAAGAAACCGCGTAAACAATGCGCCAGCTCTGCACGGGCCCCTACAGAGCTGGGACAATGCCTCGGCGCTATGCAAGAGACACAACATAGTTTCATACTTAGTTTCCCTTAATCACAGTCGATGCCTTTTATACCCTAAAGCTTCACATTGTTTGCTTCGTGATATAGCATACACGATGCAATTAAAAAACAAAAATGAAAAAAAGATTCCCCAATGTACAGAGGGGTTCACTGTTAAAGGGAACACCGGAGCGCGTGGCGTCTGCTCGGCGCCACCGCCGGTCGGCGGCCGCAACGAGTGTCGCGCAGGCGCAGTGAGCGCTGTGGGCGGTGCTCTTTCGTTGTCTGCTACGGTCAGCTGCCGTGCTTCGGATCGTCGCGAAGCAAGCAGCTCGCGTAACTCGTGTTCGAACGCAGCAATTTTCTTTCCAGCAGGAAGGAAAGTGGCTGGATTGATGCATACTCACATAAATGCGCTAAACGTCAGCAACAGTGAGAGTGCCCGTCTTTTGTTTGCCTTATCGTTTCATAAAGATTTGCCCGCCTCAAAAATTTGTTTACTGTGCACGTCGATTCCCATGATTCAACGATAACTCGTGTGATAGCTCTTTATAAATTAATATGCTCATTAAAGGCGTTTGTGGATTATTTGTGCAGCCTACGCACTGCAGCGACTCTGATATGCAGTAGTACAAATAAGATGGCCACTACACACGGAGAAGTATTTCTAATATAGCTGTGCCACAAAGAGACATCCGTAAAAAATTGCAATACGAGGCTATCATGTTTTTCTTGTAAGCTAAACGGCAAAAATACCTGCTTGGTAATATTTTGCCTGTCTACCTTTCCTTCAGCTTTACAATAACTGGCTATCAGTGTGTGGCCATGCACTCACCGGCCAGGCGTGATCGGCTTGCTTCTCTGCTATTGTAAACGCGGCAGCAGACGCCACGCGCTCCGCTTTTAGTGCCCTCAAATGTAAGTTGAACGAATAAGCAAAGGCTGCTCCGCGCAGAGAGTGTTACGTGACAAAAGGGGCGTACCGTATTAAGAAAAAAATTCTACGAAAAAGTGGCCGCCACGTGCGAATGCGACACGGGACCGGAAGCAGCATTTGACGCAGCGCAGGCATTTTTAACGTTAAGGGCCCCGTGTCACAGAAATTCCGGCGTCGGCTGCGGTGTCGGCGTTAAGCATCGGCGTCTGGCTGAAATAATCATGCCGAACCACATCATCCCGAACCACCCCGACCACACAGGCCCTCCGCGTGGCGCAAGGTGTTAGTGAACAAAGTTATCAAAGTAAAATTCGTCAGACAAAATTCTAAACTACGACTTAACCACAACCTACAGGCGTGATAGCCTCGTATTGCAATTTGAATACACGAGAAATGAGCCTGATAATAAGCAGCCAGGGATCTTTGTATGCTATCGCGTTCCACTCTTAAAGGCGAAGCATAAACGTCCTCCATTGAGCAGAGTGTTGAAAACCGAGCCTATCTAAATTTTGGACACGCGCGCGCCGCGGGACGACAGCAAAAAGGTCCTAGGCTCTTCCTATTTTGATATAAGACCACTTAAATTGCTCCTGTAGAAATGTCTTCCCAGCAACGCATTTGTGTTTAAAGGTAAAGCCAACTTTAAGGGTATCAGTATAAGCTTGGTCTTTCTAAGCTGGCTTTCCCACGTTCTGTGTTGCAGTGAAGCCTATTCATAAAGAAACATGTCATTCAAACAGAGCCCGATAACGCTATCGCGTTCCACTCTTAAAGACGAAGCTTGAGCGTCCTCCAATCTTTCTTATTTTTAGGACCAATGAAGAAGCACGATGGAGGGGGAGAGGGTGACAGTGTGATGAACGACGGAGATAAAAACCATGATCGCAGTCACCGACAGCCTCTGTGCGCGGAGCAACCTAAGTTAGTTCGTTCCAACTTACATTTGAGGGCACTAGAAGCGCGGCGCGTTAGCCGGCAGTCACGTGGTATTTTTTAAATTTCGCGCAATTTATGCAGTTATCTTAGCAGAAATTAAATATTCCGATGTTTCTGAACAAGCGCTACAACTCTTGTAATTGATTATTTTTCACTAGAGTTAATAACTAAGAAGGTAATTAAGTAATCTATTGTATTTTTAGTATTTGGCTAACGTTAGCTAAAACACACTGTTAAGCGGATACAAGAAATTTGTCCCCTCGCATCAATACCATGCCTACAAAAATCTTGCGCTATGAAATGTCTGGTTTATGTCGCAGCGCTTGTTCTGCAAAATTTCGCTCGTCCCAATTAGACACTGCCACATTTGCACGGAGTTAAACACTAGACATTGCGTGAAGCACGAAGCTAACATATCCTCTGCGCTACCTTTACGTAGAACTAGCGAATGCTTTGCAATATAAAATTGCATGTTTCTTTTGCAGTGCTTCATGTTGCTTCTTAGTTATTGGAACTCCGGGAAACAAACGGAAACCAAGAATAAATCTGCCGCCCATGTAGCTACCCATGTAGCTACAGCCCTCCGCGTGGCGCAGGGGAGCTGATGAACTAATCGAATTTTTGTCAGAAAATCGAATATCGAATATCGAATAATTTAATCGAATATGTGTCAGAAAAATCGTAAAATCGCGACGTAACTACAACCTTCAGACGTGATAGCGTCGGATTGTAATTTTGATATACGAGAAAACATAATTTTCTTGCGCGGAAACTCAAACATGAACCCCTTCTCGAGCATTTCTACCACTCGTACAGTGGCGCGCCGCGGTTTGCTTCTTGCAAAAATATCATCCAGATTGCGCTTGCCTCCTCGGCAGCCTAGGGACCCTACATGCAACTCAACGTTACATGTAGGCTCGCTACGGCAGCCGCATGCGGAGGCGATGTTAGATAAAAAAGATGCTGTTGCCGGGAAGTCTGATAAGCAACCAGGGATCTTTGAATGTTATTGCGTTCGACTCTTAAAGGCGAAGCTTAAGCGTCCTTCAAAATTTTTTGCTGGATTTTATGCGTTTGTGATCTTTTCTTTGCGTCAGAGAATAAGTACTTTTATATTTCCAGTTAGGGCGCGTTGACTAGTGACGCTGCCTTTTTGCGGGCGAACGCAGTGGAGCACCTATAGATACTCACGCAGTAACGCGACGCGAGTATCATTGTCTGAGTGGTAAGAAAGTCGCTATCTTTGATGATGTCTAAGAAGACCGTGGGCTTTCAAGGCATGCTGATGTCGTGACACCATTGTCGGCATTCTTTACCACCATGCAACAATGTGCCTGTTCAACTGTGCACAAATGACTTGGATTCACTGCGCAGATTGCGCCTATATCAAACAAGTGACATTTCAGCTCACCAAGACAAACAGTGGAACAGAGAACATGCTGTGGATGGCTATTACGATTACGGTCATAGTTCCGATGCGCTTTCTGCTTCTCCCTTCTAGAGTTATCGCGTTGCCATCGCGTCTAGTAATCAGGCTTGACCATACATTGAAGACTACACTGACAAAAAAAATATTGCGTTAAACATTTCTTACTGGCTTTCGTAATAAAAGTACTTCACCTCTAATGGTATGCCTTCAATTCTGCTACAATATACATCCTTCATTACCGGTACTGTCCCTTTAATAAAGGTTTATGCACGAAGTAGCAAACATACCTGAAATATCGATATAATTAGTCACAATCTATGGGTGGAACTATAAAAAAGCTCTTTATTGTACTCATTCTTTTGCGAAATAAGTTTGTCAGAATTTGTTCTTTAAAGGAAGATACGCCCTGCAATGTCACGGGATACAATCCGCAAGCTACAATATGTGGCTTAAATGAATTAGTTATGAACGTGATTATTTTTGCGCATTCTATTGTGTATGTCCCTTTACCGTAGCAGTAGGGTTGGCCTGTTTTTAGCATTAAAGTTACGGTACATGCAACAGGTGAAGCTTTAGAGCACAGCGCGTAGGCGCCCGTTGCTGTGACGAGCGTCGGCGTCGGCGCCGTCACTTGTAACCGAGCGAACGAGGGCAGCGGAAGATGACAGCGAACGCTGAGCGCCGCGCGAAAATAGAAAGAGCGGAAAAGGCGCGAGGAGGAAAGTGGAGGCAGAGCAGTGGAATCTTTAGGCGGAAATGGGGGGAGGCGAAAGCGCGCGGAGAAAAGCGTAGTGGGGCGACGTGAATACAAGATGGCACCAAATTCGTTTCAGCGTGCGAAGTCAAGCACAAGCTTCGTACATTCATTGGCCTTCACAAACACCAAATCTCAAGAACTTAATGCATCCTTTATGCGTACTACCTTTCACAGAGGCTGGATCTTATTGCTAACCAAAAGCATTAGACACGATGACGATAGTGCAGGAAAATTACCTGTTCCGGTTTACAGAATATACATCGCTTAGCAAAGTACTTGCTTGAAGACGAGCGAATTAGGTTTTCTTAATACGGGCACACGCATCTGTCAGCAAGCCCTATATTTTATGTTTCACCAAGTATTTTTACAGGTACGTTGCGGTGCAGGTTCTAAACGTTAGCGAGCGCCACTTATGATTAGAGTGCATACGGCAGGGATTACCAAATCCCGACCGGGAACTTACCACTGTCGTTGAAAAGTGTACAATCATTGCATTCTACCGGTGCTAACATATGGGGCAGAAACTTTGAGGTTAACAAAGAATCTCGAGAACAAGTTAAGGACACAAAGAGCGACGGAGCAAAACAACGGTAGGCCTAACATTAAGAGACAGGAAGAGAGCAGTGTGGATTAGAGCAAACGGGGATAGCCGATATTCTAATTGACATTAAGACAGGCCATGTAATGCATAGGATGGATAACCGGTGGACCATTAGAGTTACAGAATGGATACCAAGAGAAGGGGAGTGCAGTCGAGGACGGCAGAAAACTAGGTGAGTGATGAAGTTAGGAAATTTGCAGGCGCAAGTTGGAGTCAGCTTGCTCAAGGCAGAGAGGCCGTCGCAATGGACATATAGTGTGATGATGATGGCGATAATCCACACAAAAGGCCCCTTCTCAGGTTGTGGGAAAATGTGTGGCGTAGACGAAGAGAACTAAGGTTATTGGCATGTAATAAACCTCTCGTTGCGAGGCATCGCGTAATCGACTACATGATGCATACGTGAATATCTTGTTCTCCTTTGTTCTCCACAAGAAAAGTATGAAGTTGCCTATCAAGAAAGGGGTCAGGCAAGGAGACACAATCTATCCTATGGTATTCACTGCATGCTTAGAAGTATCCAAGCAGTTGGACTGGTAAGGCTTAGGGGTGAGGATCAACGGCGAATATCTCAGCAACCTTCGGTTTGCAGATGATATTGTCCTATTCAGCAACAATGGGGACAAATTACAGCAAATGATTGAGGACCTTAATCGAGAAACTGTAAGAGTGGGGTTGAAGATTAATATGCAGAAGACAAAAATAATATTCAATAGTCTAGCAACGTAACAAGAATTCAGGATCGCCAGTCAGCCTCTATATAGTCTATAAATGAGTAAGTTTGTTTAGGTGAATTGCAAACATCGTACTTTGATCATGAGGGGAAGTTTACAGAAGAATAAAATTGGGATGGAGTGCATACGGCAGGCATTGCCAAATCCATGACTGGCAGCCTACCACTGTCGTTCAAAAGAAGTGTACAATCATTGCATTCTACCGGTGCTAACATACGGCGCAGAAACCTGAGGTTAACAAAGAAGCACAGTCGAGGACGGAAGGAAACTAGGTGGGTGATGAAGTTAGGAAATTTGTAGGCGCAAGGTGGAATCACCTAGCGCAAGACGGGGATCGGAGGGAGAGGCATTCGTCCTGCAGTAAATCTCTCGTCTCCATGCAACGCTCGCATCAAAATTTCCCTCGTGCTTTTTGAGCAATAGATTTATCAGTCGCATGTTAGTGATAGGACAGGGGGGGGGGGGGGGACATCTGGCAGCATCGCATGTGAACTACATTTACGAAAATGTTTCAGGCACTATCATCTGTGTGACGGCAGCGGTCAGCGATCCCGACAACAAGGCGGAGGCTCTGAAACAGCTATGTTCAAAAGTTCTTGCTTTGATCAGCTTTGACACACGTCAAAACTCCGTAAAAGGTAAGAGCACTCGGTGCAAAAAGCCCTCTCGTTCTGTTATTCCTGAACAGAGCATGCGGGAATATGATATAGAGAGATCCAGTTTTCACCTACACATTAACGCCAAAACTGCTGATAAATTGGCGCCCTCATCTCGCGTCCCTCAATTTTTGTGTAATTTTGTGGTTTATTTGGTGCTGGTAAAATGTTTATTTATTCAGTGAAGGATCGTTTCAGTTGATGCAACTTGTTTTTAACGCGGCAGCATTAAGGCTCCCGTGTCCCATTATATACAGCGTCGGCTTCGGCGTCGGCGTTAAGCGTCGGCGTCTGGCGGAAATAATCATGCCGAATCCCATCATCCCTAACCACCCCGACCGCGTGGTGCAAGGGGTTAGTTAACAAAAATTGATTGAGAAAATCACTCGGTGCAAAAATTTTTGTTAACTAACCCCTTGCGCCACGCGGTCGGGGCTGACCCATCTCACGTTGTGGGAAAATGTGTGGGCGTATAGGAAGAGAACTAAGGTGATTAGCATGTAATAAACCTCTCGTTGCGAGGCATCGCGTAATTGACTACATGATGCATACGTGAATATCTTGTTCTCTTTTGTTCTCCTCAAGAAAAGTAGGAAGTTGCCTATCAAGAAAGGGGTCAGGCAAGGAGACACAATCTCTCCCATTGTAACTTCCGTCATCTGCCGAGCTTCGGGTGAGGAGCCGGGAACTGCCTGCGTCCCAGCTGGTAGTGAGCCGTGATGTCGTGAAAAGTAAGCAGCGGGTCCGTGGTCCGGTCGATCCCCTGCGAAGCCGGGCCCCTCAGACCGGCGCGGTTGACGAGACCTCGCGCCTGGTCGTGGGCCAGCTCATTGGGGTTGATCGAGCCGGGAGAGACGTTCCGGCCCATGTGAGCCGGGAACCAAGTGATGACGTGACGGACCGTGCCTGGCTTGCGGGTCCTAAGCACCGCCGCAGCCTCGGCCGAGACCGAGCCGGCGAGAAAGGCCATCGCCGCCGACCTGGAGTCTGTGAAGATCTGGGTGCGCCCGGGATCGCACAGAGCCAGCGCCACTGCGACTTGCTCTGCGACGGACGCCGTCGAGTGTTGGATGGACGCTGCGTTCAGGAGTTTGCCCTGGGGGTCAACCACCGTGGCCGCGTACGAGTTTGATCTGGGATACTGCGCCGCGTCGACAAAGGACACGAGCTCTGGGTTCTGCAGGGCAGTCTTGATGAGTGCTCGGGCCCTGGCTGCGCGCCTGGCCTCGTTGTGTTGTGGGTGAACGTTCCTCGGGAATGTGGAGACTCTAAAGGCGTCCCTTTCTTCCTGTTGGAGGGGGACGGCGCACGACTCCGCGGCCATGGCGGTGAGGCCCGCCATCTCGAGTATTCGGCGGCCGGACTTGCTGGCAGACAGGCGAACGATCTGTGCCGTTTTCTGCGCTTCTACGATTTCGCTCAGGGTGTTGTGGACCCCGAGCTGCATCAACTTATCCGTGCTGGTCGTCACAGGGATACCGAGCACTCGTTTAATGCTCTTCCTGATGAGTGCGTCAATCTTGTTTTCCTCAGACCGTGACCAGTTTAGTGCGGAAGCCACGTAGTTGATATGGCTCATGAGGAAGGCGTGGTAGATCCTTAGGAGGTTGGCTTCGCTGATGCCACCCCTCCGGCTCGTCACTCGTGAGACGAGTCTGAGCATGTTTTCCTTCCGTCAGAAAAATTGTAAATTAAGACTTAACCACAACCTACAGGCGTGATAGTGTCGATTGTAATTTGAATGTACGAGAAAAAAGCCCGATAAGCAGTCAGAGTTCTTTGAATGCTATCGCGTTCCACTCTTAAAGGCAAAGCTTAAGCGTCCTCCAATTCGGATGGTGTTTCGCTGTCATTGAACCTTTGTGCGCATGGGTGAATTTTTTCCCGCCTGCCGATAGCGGTAGTCGCTGGGACGCATCGTTTGAGTGAAGTAGTGCACAATGCTTTCGTCGGTTTCTTTATTGAAAGGAAAATGACAGAGCGACTGGAGCTGCGCTATTGCATCGAATTTTGCCAGCTACTTACGGCCGTCACTGCGCGTTGCATAGCGCAGCTTACAATTCGACACTATCACGCCTGTAGGTTGTGGTTAAGTAGGCACGCCGAGTTCTAGGCAACATTGAGGGGAATGTTGAAAACTGAGCCTTTTTAAATTTTGGACACACGCGCGCCTCGGGGCAATAGCAAACAATTGATGAAAAGAAGCCGACAGATCCCACGCCCTGTGGACATCGATGTTATGTGAAGCAGTGTGCGGGGAGCCTACCAAGTTTAGGTGGCTCTTTCATGACCTGCATGACACGCATGTCATGATATTCATGTCATGAGTCCTCAGGAGTCCCTTTAGCTATACCTAGAGACCGTAAGGTCTCTAGGTATAGTAATGCTCATGACTATGACTCACCATCTTTTAGTGTTTCCTTCACTCAGTACCAACGTCAGAACCCATTTTAGTGGCTTTTGAGTGTTGATCTTTTTTCGCTAAGTCATTCACGTTCTTTCTGAGTCATGCTCATGACTACGAGGTCTGTTAGAAAAGTATCCGACCATAAACCTGGCACAACTGGAGCGCCGGAAACCTAATCACCCTTAAAGTAGTCTCCTTAGGACTCCACACACTTGTCCCAGCGGTGCTGCCATTGTTGGAAGTATTTCGAGAAGGCTTCTTTCGGAATGGCGTTTAGCTCAGCTGCCGTTGCAGCCATAATGTCCTCTCTTGTCTGCTTTCAATAGCCTCTTCATTTGGGAAACAGCCAGAACTCACAGGGGGCCATAATATCACGAGAGTAAGCAGCCTGTTCAACTAAAGAAGTCTGGTTTTTCGCCAAAAAACTCTGAATAAAGTGCGAGGAATGTGCAGGAGCATTGTCGTAATGAATGCGCCAATTTCCTGTTGACCACAACTCCGGTCGCTCGCGTAGCATCGCGTAGGCGACGGAGGACATCCCTGTAGTACTCGCCCTGTAGTATTTCACCCTGTGGTCCGTACTCGTGGTGTACCACACCGCGGGAGTCAAAAAGAGTCAAAGAAAGAAACTTTGACGTTGCTACGCACTCGGCGGGCCTTCTTAACCACAACCTACAGGCGTGATAGTGTCGAATTGTAAGCTGCACTATGCAACGCGCAGTGACGGCCGTAAGTTGCTGGCAAAATTCGATGCAGTAGCACTGCTCCAGTCGCTCCGTCATTTTCCTTGCAATAAAGAAACCGACGAAAGCACTGTGCACTACTTCACTAAAACGATGCGTCCGAGCGACTACCGCTATCGGCAGGCGGGAAACAATTCACGCATGCGCACAAAGGTTCAATGACAGCTGATGCAAGCGCGTCTGTTTGAGATCCATCAGGTTTTGGGGAAAAAATAAGGTCGGATACTTATCTAACAGACCTTGTATGATTTCTGCCATCATCCTTTATTGTTTCCTTCACTTACTGCCCATGTCCGAAATTATTGCAGTGGTTTTTGAGTGTTAATCTTTTTTCGCTGAGTCATTGACATTTTTCCCGATTCATGCTCATGACTGACTTCTACCAGCATCCTTTAGTGTTTCCTTCACTTAGTACCCACGTACGAACCAATTTCAGTGGTTTTTGAGTGTGAATCTTTTTTCGCTGAGTCATTGTCATTTGTGCTGCAGTCATGGTCATGACCGACTTCTACTATCATCCTGTAGTGATTCCTTCACTTAGTACCCACGTCAGAACCCACTTCAGTGGCTTGTGAGTGTTAATCTTTTTTCGCTGAGTCATTGTCATTTTTGCTTAGTCATGCTCATGACTATAATTTCTACCATCATATTCCAGTGATTTTCGAGTGTTATTTTTTTTCGCTGAGTCATCGTCATTTTTGCTCAGTCATGCTCATGACTATGATTTCTATCCTCATCCTTTAGTGTTTCCTTCACTTTGTACCCACGGCAGAAACCCATTTCAGTGGCTTTTGAGCGTTAATCTTTTTTTCGCTGAGTCATTGTCTTTTCTCTGAGTAATGCTCATGACTGCTTTCAACCATCATCCTTTAGCGTTTCCTTCATTTAGTGCCCACGTCCGAACCCATTCCAGTGGTTTTTGAGTGTTAATCTTCTTTCGCTGAGTTATAGTCATTTTTCTGAGTCAAGCTCATGACTACGACTTCTGCCAGCATCCTTTAGTGTTTCCTTCACTTAGTACCCACGTCCGAACCCATTCAGTGGTTTTGAGCGTTAATCTTTTTTCGTTGAGTCATTGTCATTTGTGCTCAGTCATGGTCATGACTATGATTTCTACCATCATCCTTTAGTGATTCCTTCATTTGGTACCCACGTCAGAACCCACTACAGTGTCTTTTGAGTGTTAATCTTTTTTTTGCCGAGTCATGCTCATCACTTTGATTTTTACAATCATCATTGATTGTTTCCTTCACTTGGTACCCACGTCTGAACCCATTCCAGTGGTTTTTGAGTGTTATTTTTTTGCTGAGTCATTGTCATTTTCGCTCAGTCATGCTCAAGACTATGATATCTACCCTCATCCTTTAGTGTTTCCTTTACTTTGTACTCACGGCAGAATCCATTTCAGTGGCTTTTGAGCGTTAATCTTTTTTTTTCTGAGTCATTGTCATTTATGCTGAGTCAAGCTTATGACTACGACTTCTACCAGCATCCTTTAGTGTTTCCTTCACTTAGTACCCACGTCCGAACCCATTCAGTGGTTTTGAGTGTTAATCTTTTTTTGCCGAGTCATGCTCATCACTTTGATTTCTACAATCATCATTGATTGTTTCCTTCACTTAGTACCCACGTCCGAACCCATTCAGTGGTTTTGAGCGTTAATCTTTTTTCGTTGAGTCAAGTCATTTGTGCTCAGTCATGGTCATGACTATGATTTCTACGATCATCCTTTAGTGATTCCTTCACTTGGTACCCACGTCAGAACCCATTACAGTGTCCTTTGAGTGTTAATCTTTTTTTGCCGAGTCGTGCTCATCACTTTGATTTCTACAATCATCATTGATTGTTTCCTTCACTTGGTAACCACGTCTGAACCCATTCCAGTTGCTTTTGAGTGTTATTTTTTTACTGAGTCATTGTAATTTTTGCTCAGTCATGCTCATGACTATGATTTCTACCCTCATCCTTTAGTGTTTCCTTCACTTTGTACTCACGGCTGAATCCATTTCAGTGGCTTTTGAGCGTTAATCTTTTTTTGCTGAGTCATTGTCATTTATGCTGATTCATGCTCAATACTGTTTTCTACCATCATCCTTGAGTGTTTCCGACACTTAGTGCCCACGTCCGAACCCACTCCAGTGGTTTTTGAGTGTTAATCTTTTTTCGCTGAGTTATAGTCATTTTTCTGAGTCAAGCTCATGACTACGACTTCTACCAGCATCCTTTAGTGTTTCCTTCACTTAGTACCCACATCCGAACCCATTCAGTGGTTTTGAGTGTTAATCTTTTTTCGTTGAGTCATTGTCATTTGTGCTCAGTCATGCTCATGACTACGACTTCTACAAGCATCGTTTAGTGTTTCCTTCACTTAGTACTCACGTCCGAATCTATTGAGTGGTTCTTGAGTGTTAATCTTTTTCGCTGAGTCATTGTCATGACTACATGATACGCGTTTATGACGTTCATGTCAAGACATATCATTTATGTTCGTCATATGCTCTTGTCATAATATGCTGATTTTGGTACATACGAAGTTAACGAAACGACCATGAGAGCACAAAGTCGTAGGCGGCTAGATAGATACTGTCAAAGTAGCAAATGTTTGCCAATTTATGCTTCGCATTTAAAATAAAAAAAGTCCTAGGGCCTTCACATTCTGATATATAAGACGGCTTAAATTGCTCCTTAATGCATTGCTTCCCAGCAATGCATTTGTTCTTAAAAGTGAAGCCGACTTTAAGGGTATCAGTGTAAGCTTGGTCTTTGTTAGCTGGCTTTCCCACGTTGGGTGTTGCAGTGAAGCCTGCTCATAAAGAAAAATGTGATGCGAACGGAGCCCGATAACGCTATCGCATTCCACTCTTAAAGGCGAAGCTTAAGCGTCCTTCAAGTTTTCTCGCACCAACTTGAAAGCTGTGAAAAGCGAAGACCCATGTGAAGGGAACCGTCAATGAAGCCAAGGAGAGGAGCAAACCGGAACGTTCTTTTGATGAAAAAAATAGATCGTGGGGATAAACTTGCCATTTCGGCACTCTGCCGTGACTAATCTGAATATCTGGCCACGGTGCGAAACGAAACCTAAACCCGATATTTCGTGTGCGTAGTGATACCAATAGGCCCATGACAGCGGCAGTTCGTATGTCCATTTCCGTGGGTGGGCATGTAACACAGCGAGTTAGTGTTTGCCAGCGCCACTGATGGTTATATTGGCGGATCTGCAACGTCGGTCGTTTCAGCCTCGAGCGTCACAAAGAGCTCAACAGCAGAGACTGAGCCGCTCCTGATAAGACTTCGAATGAGGTTGCATTATAGTCTGCACTGAAAGTTCCCACTTTGGGTCTTCAGCGCAACTTTGTATATTTGCCAGCTTTACCACGATAGCTTTAAGATGAAGCTGTGCGGAGAGGCTGTTGCTGTTGATAAACTATAGACGGCACCAATGAAGTAGGTCATACTGGTGTTATCACTTCTTTTCAATAATTATACGGGAAGTGATGATTAATGCTCAATTATGACGCTTTTTAATTCAGTAGTTACAAAGGCTACCGTTTGCACATCTGTCGTGAATATTGACGAAAGGTGTACGCACTCGTACCATGCTGAAGGAAAATGTTTTCATACTCGTGCACTTGCAGATTCGGAGGCCCTGGAAAATATGGAAAAGTACTTCTCAGGCAAGTTCCTTACTGGAATAAAGAGTGAAGAGAACCAGGAGCTCAGTTTTCTGGACGTTGTGGTGAAAACCACAGAGTGGCGACTCACCATGTCGCATGGAATTATGGAAGTGAATCTGACACAACAAACCGCCAGCAACTTTAAGGTGGGTTTATTAGCACGCAAACCACTTCGAGTGTTAATTTGCGTTTTCCATCCATAGCAGTAAAATCAGCATGACGTAAAACGGTTATGCGGAGCGCTTCGTACCCGCGGAGAAACAGCGGTTCTACTCAGAAGTGCCGTCAAGGTTCCAGAATCAAAGTATTAACGGGAGCACTTTGCTGAAGGAAAGTGCTTGTTATGAAACTGTCAACGCACAACGGTATTTAAGCGCTATTTGCTTCACGGTTAAGCCGAGTTTTAACCACCTAAATAAAACACGCGACAAACGAAGCGCTGGTAAGCTCTTTATTGCGGACAAAATGGGAGCGCTTCATTAGGTAGAAATCCGTCTCGCACTAGCGGGAAACCGGCGTAATTGCTGTAACTGTAACTGGTTGGGTCGCCGAATCGTACCGTGTCTCTTGCGAGTAGACGACCAGCAGCCCATGGACGTCGACAATATTCGCGGAGCCGGCATAACGTCAGAAGTCGAGAAATCATTAAACTCGCCATATCGATGACTAATACCGCAGGGGCTGCCAACCGCTGACACCTCCAACATCCCCAGGAGTATGCACCACAACGTACCGTGTCTCTTGCGAGTAGACGACCAGCAGCCCATGGACGTCGACAATATTCGCGGAGCCGGCATAACGTCAGAAGTCGGAGAATCATTAAACCGCCATATCGATGGAATAATACCGCGATGCCATATTCGCGGAGCCGGCATAACGTCAGAAGTCGAGAAATCATTAAACACGCCATATCGATGACTAATACCGCGAGGGGCTGCCAACCGCTGACACCTCCAACATCCCCAGGAGCAAGCAAACTTTATTTCAAAAAGAAAATTAGGCAAGCGTGGTTGGGCCCTCAGTCCAGGGCTCCACTGGCGCGAGCAGTTCGCTGGGCTTGGTACAGGAGCCACTTGGCTCTTTTTTCCATCGTCTGCAAGCCATATAGCCCCCACTGCCCATTTAACATAAGTGGTTGTGCTATTATGTATCGGCTAGTAATATGTGAAGGCCTTTCCAGGCTATGTTGTAGTGTGGGTTTGTTAGAACACCATGAACAAACGTCCAGAAATCTAGTTGGGCTTATTTTATTGAAATGATGCAGTTTGGGAAAGCTGTTTGTTTGAATGCGTTGCCATCCCTATTAGGACTGCTGCTTTTTAAGGGCCTTGTTAGCTTGGAAGAAGTTCGGTGTGCGGCCCGGCCGCAGCATGGTTCTTGAGTTCTCAAGCTATACGGTCTGCCACAACGTTACCCTCCAAGCCTTTGTGAGCCGGACACCAGATACTGTCGTGGTGTTCCTGTCAAGGTTTGTCCCAGAATTATGCGTACCATATTGGGCAACGTCCCATTGAGAAACAGGCGACATGCCGTCTGCGAGCCGGATAGCATTACTGCCGATTCGTTTCTGTGTTCCGTGTCATCGTTATTGTAGCCACTTCCGCCACGCACGTGGATCGATTCTGGCCGTCTTGATACGTTGTTGTTGGATAACCGCTAGCGTTCTCTACTAGCTCTGCTAGCGTCTGCGTAGTACGCGGCCGAACCTTTCCCAAAACAATTCTGCTCGTCTTCTAACGGCATGGTATGTCGGGTGAATATTCTTTGGTATCGGTGCCACCGTGATACGAGATCTGTAGTTCCTGTCCTGTAGCACTGTATTCTCGTCGTAGTATAATGGTCGCGGTGTGAAACCGAGCTTTTCTAGAACTGCACGTCCCTGGTTCATTAAGCAGAACAGCTCTCTTTGAGCTATGAGGACCACGCTCAGGTATTCCTCAAAGGTGTTGTAGAGGCCTAGTTTCTCGACTTTTTCCTTGTTAGCACTTTCAGGGATGCTAAGCGCTGCCTTGAAGGCTTTCCTTAAGATTCCTTATGGTTTCTTAGTGCTTGGTACGGCAGTTGCCTACGGTCACACTGCGAATTATAAAGGCTTGGACCAGCCTAATTAGCTATCATTCTTATCATACTGCCTACGTTCCCTGTTCCTTCCAAATTTTGGATGTGTGTGGTGCCTGCGTTCTGTTGTACACACATTGCCAGAATGCGTAGGGTTTTCACCTCCCCGATGGGACGTCCATCCAGACGTATCGTTATGAAACTGTCAACGCACAATGGTATTTTAGAGCTAGTTGCTTCACGCTTAAGCCAAGTGTTAACCACCTAATTAAAGCACGCTACAAAGGAAGCGCTGGTCTACGCAGCTTTGGAAAGGAAGCACGATCGCAGGGCTCATCCGCAAAATCTCGCGTTGACAAAGCGGCATTGTAGTAGAATGCGAATTTCACATTTCGCTTGTAATTCCAGTAATTTCGGGTTGCAAATGTAAAACGTTTTCTGACAACAAAAGTATTGTTATTTTACTGAGAAGTGGTTTACCTTGAACATTAGTTGGGCACCACGAGCTACCGTTACCAATTTCCAAGCATGCTTTGCATTATTTTCTTGCTAATAAATCTCAAACGTTGCGCATACTCATTAGCTTGATGTGCTAGCTGGGCTTTGGGTATTGTCCGCGTAAATAGACGCCAAAATCTTGGTCCTCCTGTAGTTCAATGGCGAGCTTACGCATGCGCACATTGAAGAGAATAGGAGAAAGGATAACTCCTTGTGGGGTGCCTTTGTTCGCGAGGTCGAAAGTGTCCGACCTAGTCGATCCCAAACCTATTGTCGCAGTTCGGTGTGTCAGGAATGACCGAACGTAGGCGTATATGCGGCGACCACAGAGTCCAGGCCTTTCATTATCGAGTCATGTATCAAAATTGTTTTTGATACAATCACCCATATAAAATTGGGCGATATATAAAATTGTCATTCAAGCGCCCATATAAAATTGTCATTCGAGCCACTGATCGGTTTTAGGACGTCGTACTTCAGAAGGAGGAACCCGTCATGAGCGTCGAGCGTTGCCTGAAGCCAAACATGTTGCTGGGTAGCTTTTCCCTCTATATAGTTGGATTGTCTGGTGAAGATCACTTTTTCACACAACTTGCCCACGCATGATGTCAGCGAAATTGGTCTTAAGTGCGGCATATCCCTGGGGTTTACCCTTTTCGAGTATTAGTGTGTTCCTGAGAAAGTTCCACTTGTTCAGTCTGTCTACTATTGCTGTCTAGCAATCATTGGTGATCTCGGGATTTGTCTTCTCAATTCTCAAACTGCATGCCCGAGTTTTCCGCCCACACCAGGCTGTCTCGTTAAAGAAGTCCATGATTTCTGTTAGGGCAGCGTCACTCAGGTTTCTTATGGCATTTAAAATTTTATCCTTTATTGGAACCATGTTTTTCCGAAATGATTGGGCCACCGCGTATAATTCCAAAGTTATGGGTGCGTCTAAGTCAGTCTGCTGTATTCCTGTGTATTGTGTGTGTAGAAATAATGTAGTATGGTTGTGCCCGAAAAATATCTCCTTGATCATGTTTGGTAACGTGATATCGTCCCCTTTAAACTCGTTATCTATGATCTTGAGTGCCCTGTTCGTCATTTTTTGTACCTCCAGTGTAGGTCATGCTTCGCAAGATGGGCCATGTCCGCGTAGTACTGCACACTGCGAGTAGACGACTGATACTTCACAGGAAAATGGAGATGGACTGACAGGGGCAGAGAAGTAAGAAACATCGAGAAAGGAACTGGGTGAACGGCCATAAACAAGGTAGAATAGCGAGTAAGCGGTTGTGCGTTGTATTCCAATTGTATCCCAATTTCTATGGTCTGGTATCATATCCGAGAGCGTGCGATGAAACCGCTCAGTCAAGCCGTTGGTCTGAGGATCGGAGGACTGAGCAAGCCAGTAAACTGTCTCCAGTTCGCGTCACTCAAACGTTGCACATACTCATTAACTTGCTGTGAGCTCGCCTTTGGGTATTTTCAGCTTTCAGTTAAAGTTTGTCTCATCCAACGTTTGGTGAGGCTCCTTCTGCCATCCAACAAATGAAGTAGGTGTCGATCGACCACCGGAGTTTCAGCTTTCGTTACCTTCGCGTGTGCCTTTTTGATTTGTGCTGTCCATGTGCTGACGTCGGTCAGTTCGCCGTGACGTTCTAGTCCTTCGCAGAATTTCACCCAGTGCAAGATTTTGGATTTCCCGATCCCCCTCCTTTTCCTGACAGCACTGAGCGATATTCTCAAAATGTAATGGTTGCGGCCAAGATTCACCCCTAGATTCGTTCACGTCGTGTTCCTTGCGATGTTCGTGAATGTCAGATCTAACACAGTTTTAACGATGCGTGTGGGGATATCTGGCTGTGTAAGCTGGTATAGGTCTTACCTTTCCACTAAGCCCGCTTGCATTATTCCTTTGGGGTTCTCTTTACTATATCTCCAGTTAGCGTGCTGTGCGTTAAGGTCTCCCAGAAATATGTTTGTCCTTTCCTTTCAGAAGGCCCAGGGAGTGCACTATTAAATTCTAGAAGTTGGAGAGTGTCTCTCTGACTACACGGCCTCAAATCTGTAGAAGACAATCAGCAACAACAGCGGAATGTCTGGGGCGAACGGAGCAGGCGACCGAACACGTTGCACGCGTTGAACTGACACACTATTAAAGCGCAGGCACCGTAGCTGAAGGCCGAATCCCGTAGTATATTAAAAAAATGGCCATGAACTCATTATGAGTGCGCCATCAAAACTGAACAGCAATGGCGAGAAGTCAATGCCGTACACGCACGTATACACCCGGAGACTAGCAGACGACGCCAGGAGCAATCCACACTGGACATGGTGTGACGACTAGTCGGTTAATTCGCAGTGAATCGTGTCCTGGAGCATTTCGTACAGACTGGTAAAAAAACCTGCAGACTCTGTTTTCAAAAACTGGACAGCCAGTGGAGCAAGACAGCCGACAGCTATTACCTTCACGTAGCAAGCAAGCGCGCGGCGCGGCACCGGAGTCCCCCCCCCCCCCCCCCCCCCGTTGACGTCACGCGAGAGGGCGCCCCTCAAAGATCTCGGGGCGAATAGCAACGACTTTAGACAAAAGTGAGCGCATACATTTTATAGACAATGGACGCGTTCGTCCATCAAATCTCAAATCCTTGAGAGTTGCTATGGTACGCCGCGCAACATTACCAAGTCGGCTAATTTGCATTTGGTGTGTAAAACTAAGTGTTTTCTGCACACTCGGAAGAGGGCAAGGTGCCGTAGCTGCAGAAACAGGTTGACGTCACAATCATGCACAATCCCAACAAACTGCTCAAAATAAAGAACCCATTTCCTTGACATCGTTTGCAGAGAAACTATATATTGTGACGTCACAGTAGGGGCGGACTTTTATTGAGGCCGACAGACACGGCGAAGAAGGGTGGCATCAACAACCGGCATGAACAGCCTACGGCACAGTCCACGCTCATGATGCGCCCGCACGCGCGATGAAGATGATGGGCACACGCGTGATGACGAGAATATACAGATGAAGTGCACAATAAATGCCCAAACTAATTTCCCTCACGCGATAGCGCCCATCCTTGCCGCTGCCTAAAGGTACGGGGAACGCGGCGTGAAGGGTTTCATACGAGTAACGTGGGCCACTTCGGTAGAGCGGCAACGGCAGTAAGTTGAAGAAACAACAGGGGTCACACGATAATTAACTGGACAAGTCATTTCCAGGAGCGTGTAGGGGCCAATAAACTAAAACTGGAACTTCTCCCACAACCCAGGAGTGCGAACTGGTGTCCAGAGCAGCACTTAATGAGCAACACTTAATCGCCAGGATGGTAGAATACTGAGATGCGTCATAATGATCCTTCCTGTCCCGTTGTCTTGCTGTGGTGTTGACGCGGGTAGGCTGGCGACAATGGACGAGGCGGGAAACATACTCTTCACAGGAAAATGGAGATGGACTGACAGGGGCAGAGAAGTAAGAAACATCGAGAAAGGAACTGGGTGAACGGCCATAAACAAGGTAGAATAGCGAGTAAGCGGTTGTGCGTTGTATTCCAATTGTATCCCAATTTCTATGGTCTGGTATCATATCCGAGAGCGTGCGATGAAACCGCTCAGTCAAGCCGTTGGTCTGAGGATCGGAGGACTAGATGTAGTCTTCTGAGTGGTGCCAGAGTCTTTGAGCACTTCTCGTACCAGTTGGGAAAGGAATGTCTTTTCGCGGTCGCTCAGAAGGGCACTAGGGGCGCCGTGGCGCAGGATTATGGTTGTAGAATGAAGGTAGCAACTTCGGAAGCCGATGTTGGCCTTATACAAGCGGTTTCGGCATAGCGCATCAGATGGTCGACGGCTGTCGCTACCCATCGATTACCGGCGGGAGTCATCGCAAGTGTCCCATAGAGATCGATACCAACAACCTCGATTGGTTCCGCAGGACATGATACTGGTAGTAGTAGCCCGGCTCGAGCTGATGTTCGCCGTTTTCAACGCTGACAAATGGCGCAGGAAGCGACTGGTAGGAAGCGCAGGAAGCGACGTACTCGCCACACTGGTAGACAGGCCCGGCCAGTAGAAGCGACTTCTTATGCGGTCGTAAGTTTTCTGGATGCCAAGGTGGCCAGCAGTCCAATCGTCATGAAAGGCCTGAAAGACACGCGCACGAAAGTAACGAGGTAGTGCGAGCAACCAGCGTCGTCCATCAGGATGGCGGATATAGCGGTACAGCACGGAGTTTTCCTGCTTGAATTGTGTCAGCTCTCGACGAAGCCGGGCGTTATACGGGCGCGAAGCTCCACGAAGGTGGTCTATAATACGTCTGCAGTAGAGTGGGCCAGTTGTGTTCGTGCGAAGTGAGATGATCAAGAGCGGCGAAGGATAAAACCGCTGTAGAAGACAAGTCAGTGCGTCACTGGAGGTGGTGGCGGAACCATTTATGAGTGGGCTGTAGGAAGCGGGCAGCGAGAAAGTCTGCGTCTTCATGCTTCTTACCAGACTTACAGATTTCAACGTCATATTCTTGCAGAAGAACAATCCAGTGACCAAGACCTCCTGACAAGTTGAGTGTGGAAAGCCAGCATAAGACGTGATGGTACGTAACGATGGTGAAATGGTGGCCGTGGAGATAAGGGCGAAATGTCTGGACGGACCAAACGACAACGAGGCACCCCAGCTCGGTGATGGTATAGTTCTTCTCGGCAGGTGTGAGCACGCGGCTGGCATACGTAGCGACTCTCTCACGCGAAGAGTTGTCTCGCTGGAGGAGCACAGCAGCGATGCCATGGCCGCTAGCATCCGTGTGCAAGAGTGTGGGTGCAGTCTCATCAGAATGACACAGGGCAGGTTCGGATGTGAGGGCGCCCTTTAGCTGGTCAAAGGCAGATTCACATTCTGGTGTCCACACGAAGGAAGTGCCAGAACGAAGCAAGTGGTGTAAAGGAGCCGCTATACAGGCGAAATCGCGAATAACTCGGCGAAAATAGGAAGCGGTGCCAAAAAAAAAAAAACTGCGTAGGTCATTGGTCTTTTCTGGACGAGGAAGGGGAAGCACCGTCGAAATCTTGTCAGGATCATGTCGAATACTATTCTTGCTCACAATATGACGTAAGACCTTGATCATCTTGCTTGCAAAATGGCACTTTTTGGCGTTGAGCTGAAGACGGCCGTTTGCTATGCACATTGGAACCTCGTCCAGACATTGCAGGTGCTGCGCAAATGGTGACGATAAAATAACTATATCATCCAGATAGCACAAGCGCGTCTTGCACTTCAGGCCACGCAGAACGGTGTCAATCATGCGCTCAAAAGTTGCGGGAGCATTGCGGAGGCCGAAGGGCAAGACGCTGAACTCGTAAAGACCATCTGGGGTTGCAAATGCTGTTTTTTCTTTGTCGACTTCGTGCATCGGAGTTTGCCAGTAACCTGAACGCAGGTCAAGACTTGAGAATTACTCGGCACCTTGCAGTGAATCGAGGGCATGGGGTATACATCCTTGCGCCTTATCTTCTTGAGCGCTCGGTAATCGACACAGAAACGCACGGAGCCATCTTTTTTTCGGACCAAAACGATGAGAGGCGACCAAGCGCTAGCAGACCGGCGAGTTATCTCACGTTTCAGCATGTCCGCGATGTCTTCCTCAGCTATAGACACGCGATACGGACGGTGCCGAACGATGGATCTACCGTCTGTCTGAATCCGATGAGCTGTCACGGAAGTCTGTCAAAATTTCGAAGAATGGGCCTCAAATGAACCTTCATGCTTCAACAAGGCAAGAAGCTCTTGCGTCTGCGAAGGGGTCAAGTCCGAACTGATTACAGTAGGAAGCGCGGAGGTAGAGGCAGAATATCCAGCAGGAGGAATTTCAGGACAGCCTTGAGAGGCTCTGAATCAGCAACGCAAGCCATAGTGGTGTCTTTTAGGAAGTAGAATTATGTGTGGTGTTCCTTGCGGCGAGATGCGCAGAACCATTATCAAATTTAACTAGGCCTTAAACAATGAATATTCCTTATGTGATCCAACGCGCAGAAGGATACACTAACACATCGCCATGGTCGGTGACGTCGGACGTGATGGTAAGAATTTGCTGGCAGCATTGAGATAGCTCGGTATCTTTTGCAGCGAGTAGGTGAAATGGCTGGTACGGTTCATCGCCGGGCGAATAGTTGGTGTCGGTCATACGTACGACACCTTGCCCACAATATAGCAGCAGAAGCAGAGGCAAGGAAATCCCATCCTAAAATGAGCTGGTGGGAGCAGGGCGACAACACAGCAAATTGTATGTAGTGGACGTTGCCATCGATGAATACACGCACTGTACAAAACGAGGAAGGGTGGATTGTGTTCCCTTGAGCTGCAACAAGCACGGGTCCATCGTAAGACGTCGTACCTTTTCTGAGCCGCCTACACAAATCAGAATGCATAACAGATAAAGTCGCACTGGTGTCCACCAAAGCTTGAACGTGCACGCCTTCAACAAACACGGACATCATATTACAAGGGCGCGCTGGAGGAATTGTAGTCCTGTCGGTGAATGCAGTTTTTCCTAAAACTGAATTACTTAGTTTTCCGGGTGGCGGTCAGAGGTGAATGGGGCATGCCGAAACGGTGACGAGGAGCGGCGGAAGGGCGAAGGTGAGCGATGTCGGGTGGTGCGGTAACCAGTCGGCGTCTCAGTCGTTGCGGGCGGATATGGCGTTGAGTGGAGGGGAACGTAACGACGGCTTTGATACAAGGCCCCACCATAATACGCATCACGTTCACACAGGTCGTACCCGCGACGCTCATCTTGTTGGCGCTTGCAGCAAAAACGTGATATGGCCGTGATTACCGCAGTAATTACAGGTAGGACGAGACGGTCGCCAAGGCGGGTAGTAGGGGCGCTCGGTGCGCTGTGAGGCATTGCGGTCAGATGGGGCGATTACGGCTCAAGTGGTAATGAGTGGACATTGGTCGTAGGAGTGACACCAACGTACGCCTATGTGGTATAGATGCAACGTTGAACGTACACTGGTTGGAGGCGCGGTAGCAACCTGCGCTTATGTTTGCAGGGGGCAAGGGGCTGGAGGATCCACATGCGCAGAGAAGGTCATGGACGCAAGTTCCTCCTTGATGACGTCGCGCAACGCTGCACCAGAAGGCTGAGCAGGAATGACCAACATAGATGACAAGCCATGTCATGTCATGGACACCTGTCCGACACTGTTAGAATTCAAACTGCATCTACACAGGACATCTTACTACAAATCAAATAACAAGTAATCGATATAGGGTTTTTACGTGCCAAAGCCACGATCTGAGACCAGGGGTGCAGAGGACGGGGAATGAAGAGGCACCTCCACCACATGTGATGTCACAGTAATTGCGGACCTTTATTAAGCCTGAGAGACGACACGGCAAAGGAGGGCGGCATCAACAACATTAGGCACGCCGTAGTGGGGGACTCTGGAAATTTGGACCACCTGGGGTTCTTTAACGTGCACCTAAATCTAAGTACACAGGTGTTTTCGCATTTCGCCCTCATCGAAATGCGGCCGCCGTGCCCAACAAGTAATCGATCACCTCCAGATCCACAGCAGGGGAGCAATCTTCGCATTGGATGCCAACGGAGTATTCTATATCTCACAGAATATATATTACATCACCATGAAGACGTATGTCCCGGACATTCAGTTACATCCCGCCCGGATCATCATACGCAAGTCAGGGTCTGCCGCATAGAACGGTGTTCACAGAAGTCCGGCTGCAAGCGTACGGGCTCGAGCTCGGCGAGGCGCTGGCACGTCAAGACGATGTTAGCGACGTTAGCCAGGTTCTTGATGGCGAGCGCGTTGAAGGCCACAGTCCCAATACCTTTAAGAATGTGGCGTATCTTGTCTGACTCAGCCATTGCATCATTGACACGGTGACAGAGTGCAAGCACATCCTCGATGTACGATGTAAAGGACTCGCCGGAGTGTTGTTTGCGAATATCCAGAGTTTTCTTCGCAAGGGCGGAGCCAAAACCTTACCGAAGCTGCTGATTGAAGTTCGCGCAATCGGAGAAATCAATCACATGGTTTAAAAACCAGGTGACCGGTAGGAGCCACACCGGTCAGGTAGAACGAGACCTGGCTGAGATCGAGGAGATCCCACCGATTAGCAGAGCTTAGGCGCACGTAATCATCCAGCCAGTCCCCGGCATATTCACCGCGAAGACCAGCGGACAGATAGGGATCACGCTGGTGGCCGCTGATGATCACAGAAGGTGCGGTCTGTGGAGGCGGGATGGTTAGGGTAGAATTGCCAGGCTGCTTGTCCTGGGACATGATGGCGGACAGTGGGCACAATCGGCGACCTGAACGAAGCTCCAGGGAGTAGACCAGGGGTGCAGAGGACGGGGAATAAAGAGGCACTTCCACCACTTGTGATGTCACAGTAATTGCGGACCTTTATTAAGCCTGAGAGACGACACGGCAAAGGAGGGCGGCATCAACAACCGGCATGAACCGCCTTCGGCACAGTCCACGCTGATGATGCACCCACGTGCGCGATGATTTAGGGCACACGCATGATGATAAAGTACAGCTGATAAAGAATTGCGCAATAAATGCCCACAATATATACATGACATTGAATAGACTGACGCCGTACCCTGAAGACAATGGACACCTGCCTCACACTATGTTAAAATTGAAACCGCATCTACACGGGACGTCTTAGTCCAGATCATCCCCTCCAGATACACAGCAGGGGAACATTCTTCGCACTGGATGTCACTGTGTATGTCCTGTTCGATGTTTCACAGGACATACACATCCCCATGAACGACGTATGTCCCGGACATTCAGTTACATCAAAGACTCCCTAACAGACAGAACGGCAACGGTACGAGTGGATAACCTCTGATCCGACAAGTTAAAGGTACACCTCAGCGAACCGTTATATCGCCGCTGCCATTCAACCTTGCAATGAGCTCCTGATCCACGAGGTCGCTCAAAATCGAGCGTAATAAGACGTGCACTGTACGCAGGCTATCTGATCGTTTGGACAAGTGGTTCAGTCCCACAAGATGCGTTAGAAGTTGCTGTCAATGCGACGGAAGACTATAGTGTGGAATGCGGGCCTTGTAGAAATCAGAGCTCCTGGTTCTTGGAAAGCGGGCGGCTCCAAGAGATACCGGACGCAGAGGTCACAGTGTGAAGTGCTGGCATCCCCAATGTAACAACTCTACGCATCCTCGGCCTAATTCCGCACAAAGGTGTGCAGAGGCGTAGAAAAAGACGACGGTGACAAAAGTGACACACCTCAAGAGGGCCACAGTAAACCGTCATGGACTAAAGGGGGAAAACTATTAGAACTATTATTATACATGACTGCTGCCATGTATAAGCACTCGCTACAAGCAGAATAACATGCGGCACACCGTTGCCCTTTTGCCTATTTAGTTTGTATTCACACCTAGTCCTCCAAGTAGGCCATAAATACGAAGAAATTCAAATAGACAAGGCCAAGATTATCATACCACAACTTTTCAGTTTAACCAGGGGAGTTTCACCAACTGCCTCGACTGAGTTGCTTGTCAAGATAGTTGTTCACAACAAAACTTATCGAGGCGCAGAAGGTTAACGAGTTGGAGCGACTTAAGCTAAGAATAGCGTGCGAGCTGTGGGAACAAGATTAGAATAAACTACAGAAGACCTGCATCAACCCCAGCATGTACCCTTAGAAATAGGGCAAAAGATTCACGTCTCCAACATACCCAGGAATATGCACCCTGAATGACAAACTAGCACGCACGCGCAATGACGGAAGACACCAGATACACCGATGCGGCAAAATATTGAACAGTAAACAGACACGTTATCAGCGTGGTTGAAGAAGAACCGGAACTAATCGCTGCATCCACACCGGCTAAAGGCCAAAGTGAAGCGGGGGAATCTGCTATTGCTCTCGCTATAAAAACATGCGACAAGACATTCATCACCACACTCACAATGAGCCTGCAGAAGATACAGAATGGGAATATTGTTCTTCAGTAATTTACCTGCTCAGAGGCAAGCGTACACAAAAAGCATACATCCTCCTCCTCCCGTGACATGGTGAACCGAGCGGCCCAGGCCGCAGACGAGATCACGTACGTCGGGCTAGCCCACAGACAATGTCCTCTTAATGACATCGAAAAAAGCATACCAACCAAGTAGGCGGATATAGTAGAACCAAGAAAAGACGGAAATACTACGCAGGACCACACAGAAGACTAACAAGAGTACAAGCAGAAACATACATACGTTGTACTCAGGGGCCTATCGGAGACGCTACAGATACTCCGCAGCCACACCCAACACCACCACTAAAACGAAGACAAGTGCAGGCAGTCATTAGAAGACCAATTGGAGGGTCTGTTGGCCAAGCTTGGGCTGGTGGAGAGGGCCAAGCTATCAGAAGAGCCATCCTACTACGACGAGAAGAGCCTGGTAGTCACAATAAAGTTTGATAAAATTAATTTCCGCATTCTGACAACGACCGTTCTGGGCCTGCATTATGACGTTCCTTCATGACATCCCACACAGCGTAGTTCCGCAAGGGGCTGCAGTTTTATACGTGGCTATAGGCTCAGCACAGGGCAGATGCATGAATTATAAAATATTGTAGTATAACTTACCCGAGGAAAAGACGACGATCTCTTGTTCGGAGGGCTGCTACAGACCCAGAACCTTTGGCGCTCGAGCACTTGCGCTCGTCAGAATTGCAGCCGCCCTATGATGTCTTGATCTTTCATATCTACAAAAGTTGGTTATTCACTGCGCCTAAAACACAAATTACCGTCACCACTTGTGCTGCCACTTTTCGCAGCATTTGGTGGATCATGTGACCTTTGTGGTTAATGCGGCACAGAGCGGCGCAAGAGCTCAAGGCCTTGGGTTAGAGATAATAGCAATTAAATATTCATATAATATATTTACATTTATAAAAGTAAGTTACAGAGATCTCGTAAAGACATAAGGTGTGGGAACTGTTTTACCCGCATCTGCATTAATCACTAAGCGTTCGTGTGGTATTTTGGTGCGTCTTGTCATGCATAAAGCTTTGTGTAGCGCTAGTTGGTACATGCTTCATACACCGAAAAAGATGCAACACACCAATGAAGACAGGGTAAAGGAAAGGGTGTCACTCGCAACTAACTTTGTTCTTAGAAAATATCGCAACATATTTGCTGGGCCTACTGTCCCTCGATCATGCAAAGAGTTGATGCCCTATGATGCGGCCCATTCAAAGGTCAACAGATGTATTGGTTCTGTGTGCTTGGAAGGGGCACTGGTGAGATCACACACATGATGGCGGAGAGCTTTGACATTCAGGTCAACCAGCTTGACTCAGGCTCGACGACACCTGTGCGGTGAGTGTGGTTCATGAAAGCCGCTCCGTTGCGGCGGGGCGAGAGAGCATGAACTTTCCGCTCGCGCGTACCGCGTTTCTAGGTGGTTCCGTTCACCGAGGGCGCTCGAACGCAATCATATGGTTTGCACGAATGCAACCCCTTGGAAGCGTGGCCGTATGGCTGAGTGGTGACGGCGCTCGCTTGACACATTAGCCTGTGTACTACAAATCCTGCAAGTTTAAGGCAATATCAGTACTCAGAGTATCAGCATTTATGGCTGAATCAACGAGGTGCTGGCGCGAGAAATGTTAAAGCACATAACAGAAGAAAAAAAGATCTGCATTAGCGATACGTCAGTGGTGTTGCGTGGCGATGAGTTAGAATTTTTTAGATTCTTTGATATCTAGAGTGGTATGATGCGGGGAACCTTTCCGCGCATGTGTGTCTTGGCTATATATAGCGATGCTTTCTAGCAATAAAGTTAGTTGCGTGTGACGCCCTTTCCTTTCGCCAGTTTTTTCCTTGGTGTGTTGCGTCTTTTTTGTCGTCTTATAATTCAAAAGTTTACGCAGTCTAGGAATAAATGTTCACCGTTAATGGTGTTACTTACGTTTCAGGAAGCAGCAGTCAAACTGAAACAACTAGAAATAATTGGCCTAAGCTCGACATCTGAATTAGATGCAGCCCTGGAAAACCTGCCGCTTATCAATGAGTAAGTTCTTGTCCATGAGCTTCAGTTCGGCGTCATGAGCGCTCAGTCAACGCGTCAGGATGCAGGTGCATTGTTAAGAAACCAAAGTTAATCATTAGTTTTAGAATAGTGTGTTTCGGCTTTCGTACGTGAAACCCATTTTTGCTGGAAGTTTCGTGCCTGTCATTTTATTTTACGGGAAGGAAAACATAAGGGAGACGTTAGAAGACGTTAGATGCCTTGTGCCCAATATATGCAAGCTAAGATATTCCATTAGCAACACTTTTAACTGCGCAGCCAAAGCAGGGTATAAAGCTGTTCTTGCCTTAAATCTCTGTCGGAATGCGCGCGCCGTTGCTGGCAATCCAGCCCATGACGACGTTCTATGCAGAGTGTATTGACTAAGCAGAGCGACTGTGAAATGAAAGCATCGAGTTTGAATACGGGTGAAGTGACACAACTCGCCTTATGTTAAGTTTATTTCAAATTTTGTTGCTTGTTAACTGTCAAAACAGTATATCTTCTCTAAATGTTCTCACCTAAAATTAGGCTTCCGAGATTGACAGGGTTTGCCTTCACGTGAAGGTTCATCTCTATTTTGTATTCTTACAATTACCACTTTAGGAAATCAATTGCACACCCCTTTCGACATATGTTGTGGCCAGCCGCAGCGCGAGCGGAGTGCAGCTATCAAAGCCATAAGCGGAGAGGACGTCCGTGACCAGCCGTGTGACTTCGCTTGGCTCCTGCATGCGTAATAGAAGCGTTGGTTTCGACGGAGAAACGTGACGGGAGGCTGTCCGCTCGATTAGAATTTGCATGTCGCTGAACACCTAATAAGCGCTCGCACATCTAACCCGTGAAGGAAAAAGTAACCATCCAATCATTTGCACTTATAACGTGCGGCATTGTAACGTGTGGTTCAGTGTGATACAATCTTTTACTTCCAGACTGAAAATAATCACTGTGATACCGGAATGTGAAGCCTTCAGCTGGAATGAAATGAAAGTCCTCGTAAGTACGACGTTCTATGAGGGAGTGAATGTTGTGCTATTTGCCGTTTGTCGATGGTGCTCGCCACCCTTGCATGGTGGCCATGGTGTGCACGAAAAGGCAGGGCAATCTGTCGGTTACAATGGACCATATCGTGGAACTGTCTTCTTGCCTAATAATGTATGGCTTTCATCGATTGGAAGAAGTTCCGGCTTCATGACATTTCTGAGGATTGAAGGCTACATACCTTGCCATACATTTCATACCACGATTTCGTGCGCAATACGTAATTCAGGCTAATACGTAATTCACGCTAATTCAGCGCAATACGTAATTCAGGCTAATTTATCAGCGCTTAAAGAGAGACTGACCTGGCAAGTCCAACAGACAGCACTATTTGGAATGCAAGTAAGCACAAGTTCCTTATTTAAGTTTCTTAATCAATGATGTCAGTTCTACATAAAAGTATATACCATATTATTACACAGAGGGCCCCAAGTTAAGAACTGACACGGGGACTCGTATACATAAAAAAACAAAGAAAATTACACCAACCTGTGGTTACGGTAGCCTAATTGAGAATTGCAAAACTCGCACAGTTTTAAATAAAGGTGACGGTGCTCGCCACCCTTGCATGGTGGCCATGCTGTGCAAGAAAAGGAAGGGCAATCTCAACGTCAGTCACAACGGACAATTTGTACACCAGATTTAGCCTTTCGTAGCACCCTTCTAACCAGTGTACATTTGTCGATGTGTATGTGTGTGTGGGTTAATTATTGTAGCAACATGACAAGAGGCATTTTTACAATCACAAATTTGTGTACCTTGCACTCAAGGCACAATGCTAAAGAGACAGTGGAGCTGATGGGCACTAGCTACTCCTGGCTTTTGGGCTATAGGCTAAGCACTACCATGTCATCCGCAACATTTTCCGGAATTTATTGATTATTGATGAAAGATCGATTAGCTACTCATTGGCTATCGATTGGCTATCGCAGGATATTGGCCACGTATTTGGCCTAGGCTACGCACTACCAGTCATCCTGACTATTTTCCGGAATTTATTGATTATTGATCGATTATCCATTAGCCATTGATTGGCTGTCCATTGGCTATCGCAAGGTATTGGCCACGTATTAGGGCTAGATTAGGCGCTACAATGTCATCCCCAACATTTTCCAGAATTTATTGAATATTGATCAATTAGCTATTGATTGGCTATGGATTGGCGGTCACAAGGTATTGGCTACGTATTTGGGCTAGGCTAAGCACTACCAAGTCATAACCAGCATTTTCCGAATTGATTATTGATCGATTACCCATTAGCCATCGATTGGCTATTGATTGGATAAGCTTTAGTCCCAACGATGCTTAGCTAGACTTAGCCACGCTCAGCTTCGATAGTTCACAGGGGTATGTGCCATTGCGCTTGGACCCTTTCTGCACAGCCGCCAGGATCTGCCCACATTTTCTGTACACGACTCACGGACTAATGGTCGGCTTAAACAGCTCCGCTGTTAAAACGACAAAGCAGCTACGCCAGAAAAGCGTAGCACCGATTGCGATAAATTTTTTGAGTGATAAGCAAGCAAAAGAAAATACAGAAATTACACCAAGCTGTGGTTGTGCTGGCTCTTTAACATTGTGCCTCGAGTGCAAGGTACACAAATTTTTTCATAAACATAGACAAATACAACTGGGTTAATTATTGCAGCAACATGACAAGAGGCATTTTTACAATCGCAAACGTCAGTTGTCAGGATGAAGAGAGTTGTTGAATAAAAGAATTCTTGACATGTCTGTTGAAGACATGTTCTGTAGTTCATGACTTCAGAATTCTATTCCACATGATATTAAGTTGATATTAAGTTTAGAATTCCCGAAATCTAAAGTTTGTTTGCCGCTGTTATGGTTATGAAGTTCTCATAGCTATTGCGCATTAATGGTTATTAAGCTCAAATAACGTAGCTATGCTAGTTTGGCCTACAACACTTGTTATATCTGTACAGTTACGAAATAATTTATCTAAGACTACTGGCCATTTCAAGAAAAAAAGCAAATAAAGTAGAGCGATATTTAAGCTGCACTAAAGTGGGCTTACATACGATAAGAAACGACGGAGCCATAAAAAATCGCCGATTTGATGTTGGCTGAGGTGTGAGAAGTATGTTACCCTAAGGGGATAAAAAATAACAAAATGACTGATTATGCGCGTGATGAAGCCACAGGATCATATCCGGCTGCAATATGCGGGAGTGTTGATGATGGAACTGGCACAAAAAAAAAAAAAAACGCCTTGCGCACAGGCTTTTCTAGGGGTGGTCGATCGATATTTGTATTCATTTAACGAATAGTCATTAATTGTTTAACCGTTAATCGATTAATCGGTTTTGGTGCAGTGTTTTTCATTTTCCGAAAATAATTGATTATTGATCGCTTATCGATTCGCTACTTATTGGCTATCGATTGGCTTTCGCAATGTATTGGCCACGTATTTGGGCTAGACTAAGCACTACCAAGTCATCCCTAGCATTTCCCGGAATTTATTGATTATTGATCGATTATTGATCGAAGGCCACTGGTGCCAACACAGGCACTTGGAGCACAATTAAACAACTTGAATTGCACTAGTAAATCCGTACCGTACAGTTAGTCAAGAAATAAGCAAAATTGCAAAAGTGAAAAGTGAATTCGAACTAAAATATACAAGACAACACATGCTCTTTTCTACAACGCGAAGGAATGTCAATTGGCTGGGGTGTTTGGTGGAAGCCGACACCTTCTTCGAATGGCCACGCAATCAACATGCGAGACTAGACACTCGAAAGCTATAGATTTGCTGGAATCGACATTAACTCCATCGATATGTTAAATGTATGCTCCGAACCGGCGCGAATGCTGTGCCATGCCTTTAATGGAGTGGTAGTGACACGACGATCAACTGGGTTGGTATAGTATGCCTTGAATTGCAAGGACACTTTAAGCCTCCGGCTTCGGGTAGCGTGTGCAGTGTGGGGGAGGAGAAGGGAAGCGCTAAAAAAACACTCGACAGTCGCTGCACAATAGCCGCACAGTTCCTGCTAGCTCATGCTCCGCCATTTTAGTATGATTTCAACATTTTCGCGCTACTCCTGCGAAACTCTAGAAAACGATTAATCGATCATATATAATCGGTTAAGTCGATTAAATGAAAGGCACACATCGATGAGGATTATTAGCTTTGCGGGATACGTTTAAATGATTGATTAATCGTTCATCGATATTAGAGCTGCCATTACAGCTGTATATTCAAATACCTCGCCATTCGATTGATAAGCGTTCCGAGCTTTTAGCGCGAACGGCGATGCAGGAAAAGGTCAGCCGTACGGGTGTCGAAATCGCATCCCTGCACAGAGCATACTTTCTTTGGAGGCCGACGAACGCTTTGGGCGTAGACTTCTCGTCTTTCGTCGGATGCCAAGCCTGTCGGCCAGCGCTGTTGCACGAAAACAACTAAAGTAAGCAATGATCTTGCGGTCGCAACTCACTACGTTTGGCTGATCAGGTTGCAACACTCCATGTACTAGTAGGTACAGCGTTTGACCGCTGGCGCCACGCTGCGCCGCTCGCGCGTACCGCGTTTCTAGGTGGTTCCGTTCACCGAGGGCGCTCGAACGCAATCATATGGTTTGCACGAATGCGACCCCTTGGAAGCGTGGCCGTATGGCTGAGTGGTGACGGCGCTCGCTTCGGGATCTTGCGTACGCGGGTTCAAAACCCGCTCTGGCTACATTTTTTAGGGGTGAAGCTCCTTATAGCGGCACCCGTTCGTCCCCGTCGTCGTAGTAGTAGTGTGTAACCAGTCTAAGAAAAATGAGAAAAAAAATTCCGAAGTTGTGTCCGTAGCGCGGAATCGAACCAGGGACCCCTCGCTTCCGAGCGCGCGGCGTTAGCCCACTACGCCACGAAGCGGACATGGACACACGCACCACGATGGCAATAAATACCCAACATTAACGAAAGGCCGCGTTTCTAGCGCGCTTCTAACGCGTTTGTGCTAGCGCGTTACGGTCCGTGTAAGAAGCTGGTGTAAGACGCTGTGGTCTCTCCGCCTTACCTTCAACGCGTTTCGAACGCGCTGCCCAAAGCGGTGGCAAGTCAAGTTCAAGTCGAGGAGCGTTTATGAATACGGGGGGTATACTCTCTCAGCAGTCGTGTGATGGCGTCGGCAAACGCGGTGCACGTTCCGGCATGTGTAAATCGCTGCGTTAGACGCTGTGGCCGCTCCCCCTTACTAGAGAGTACTGCACGTTTCTAACGCGTTTGTGCTAGCGTCCCCTTAAGCGGGAGATCCGACGATTCCCTCCGGAGCTTCGCCCACTCATCATCATTCACCCCGTGGATATGCTGTGATTTTTTTTCTTAATATCACGCTTATACCTTTTTTTTTCTCCCTCTGTTTGCCAGCGCGGTCGCTTGAACCCCGGCGCCACGGCGGCAGCCGTGGTGCCTGGCGCCGACGCGAAGCGGCGGTTGTTGGGGTGTTGCGGAGCGCAGCGTAGCAACACCCCAAATAAAAAAGATACTGCTCCAGTCAGGTAGACTGCTCCCTCCCTGATAGTGAGATTATATTTGGATCATCAAAACAGTGATGCGTTTATAATACCGCCGATCCCAACAGCAGGCTAAGTCACCACCAGCCCAGCGTTTTCTCCGTCAACGCCTCCTCCGTTCCAACGGCGGCGGCTAGAAACATGGTACGCGCGAGCGGCGCAGCGTGGCGCCAGCGGTCAAACGCTGTACCTACTAGCAAATGGAAATACGCGACCAGGTTAAGAAACAATGAAACGTCGACAAGCAAACAACACATGTGAAGACGGCGTATTGTAACAGGTGAACTTAAGCAGGCCTTTCTGCACACTTCAAGAGGTGCATTGCATTGCAAGTCATAGCGGCAAAGTATATGTGAACTGGTAGCGTAGCTTCCAGAAGCCCACATGTCAAGAAAATGGCGGCTCGTTGCAACCGCACCATCTACGTAACGGGGGGACAACTAACGTCACAACCGGAAATGGCAGTGGCGTTAAGATCTTACACTGTTCGGCGCAAATGCTTGAATTTCTTCAGCGTCCGGCATTTCGACCGCAACCCCAGCAGTTATTTTTCTTTTGAGGCTGAGGCGAGCTTGCGACTCGCCTCAGCCGAAGCGGGTCATTAAACTATAGGAGTGGTGTATGTCTTAATGTCATCATAATTAAACTGTTATTGACGGCAATTGCTCCAGCAGGTTCCTTAGGAAGGTGAGCGAATAGGATGAAAATAAATGACAGTTCCACAGAGGTTACAGGAAAACGTCATTTTATTCTTCTAGAATAATTGACCAAGCAAAACTTGTTTCAATGGATGAAAAGTACTATGCCCAGCACACAGTCGTAATGTATAGCAACATGCAAAACCTTTTCAGAGAATCATTCGCAATTCCGTGCGACACCTTGTATTCATATCCAACAGTTATCAGACAACATTGCACCACATTATCATTTAGAATGCAATTGACTTCCCGTCGGATACTCAGAGCCTGTGTTACGGATAGTGAACGAACATTGCAGCGACGTTTATTCGCGGCACCTTGCGCATTTATCGTCACGACGAGACACAGCGCGTCGGATGCCGCGTGAACTTACACGATAACAAGAAACCTGCACTCACTTTCGCCAATGAAGGCCACGCAAGGAAATAAAAAAACTCGGATGAAACCGCCACGTTCTCGTAAACAACGCCATTCCGCCCGACATAATAGCTTCTTTGCACAGTCTTAGCAAGTCTTGCGCCAGAATCAATGGTTGGTAGGGGTCACCAATATAAGTTGTTAAATGAAAACAAAATGAACATTTGTTGCTTTAGTATAGCAAAAATATTTGAAACGGAATATTTACGCGTATGACAGTATTCTGATCAATTTTCGAACATTTTTTTTTCACATAGGTTTCCTAGTTTCAGTGTTCGTCCCCCCCCCCCCCCCCCCCCATCACCTAGTCCAGCTTCAATCGTGAACCACTAACTGATATCTCTGGCAATAGGTTTTGGCACGCCTTTCGTTCCAAGCTTGACGACCTATTTAGATGGACCTTGATAGCGGCGTCAACGCCCGCCGCTATCGTTGGGTGCTCTTACGGTGGGCGCTGAAAGAGTATTTATTCATAATGGTCAAGTAAAATAGTTCTCTATCCTTTTCTCGCCATGCGTATATAAAATTGATTAGGAAATTTATTTTCGTCGAATGAAGCTAACTCTGCCTTTCTTGAATTAAAAAACTCTTCTTTCTTTCCCAGTGTTTGTTCCCTCCAAACATAGTCGCGCTTCAGTCGCAGCTCCCTTAACCACCCTTGCTTGATGTCGGGGACAATTGGTTCTGAAACGCTTTTCGCCCAAAGCTTCGCGACCTATTTGGAACGACTTTGGATAAAGCGGGCGCGGCCACGGAATACGCAGTTGCTGCCGGAGTACAACGTCCCCTCCCTTTTCTCCGGCACCTTTCGCGTTAAAGTAGACGACGTGTTTCCTCTCCGCTTTCTTTCCTTCCACGCGCGAGATTCAGCAGCCTACATCTACGGCGCGCGGCGACGGAAAGCTTTTTAACATCGGAGCTGTTGAAGCCGCCCGTAATGTGTGCCACCGGCCACTGCGTTGCCTAGCAACCACCTCGCGGAGCGGCGTGTGCTTCGACTACTCTCTGTGCCGCGCACATGTTGCTTTGGCATGGGACGTTAAGAAGAGGGAAGGAGAGCATGCGCACGTCTCGCGCTATGCTCGCGAGAAAGAGAAAATGAAAACGAGAGAGAGAGCGCGCGTCACGCGCTATGATAGGGGGATATAAAGAGAAAAATGGGAGCGAGTGAGAGAGAGAGAGAGAGAAACAAAATATAGCGGCACCAACGACTCAACGCGCAGAGGTGCTGCCGACGCCATCCGCGCTTCTCCATTTCCCCGTATTAGCGCCGAACGCTCGCGGTATCCGTGACTGCAGCAGGCTCCTCTGGCGGCAGCTCGGCCGAGCTCCCACCAGCTGCGCGCTACTGCGCATGCGCCGTGACGCCAGTCGTCTGCTGCGCGCCACCCAAACACTGTGCATAGCTTTCGCCCCACTTCCCTACGTGTGCTCGGTTCTTCTTCTTTTCTAGGGTTTTACGTGCCAAAACCAGTTCTGATTATGAGGCACGCCGTAGTGGAGGGCTCCGGATTAATTTCGACCACCTGGGGTTCTTTAACGTGCCCTACAACGCAAGCATACGGGCGTCTTTGCATTTCGCCTCCATCGAAATGCGGCCGCCGCGGCCGGGATGCAACCCTCCAATTGCTAGTAGTTACAGCGTTCGACTGCTGGCGCCACGCCACGCCACGCCACGCTGCGCCGCTCGCGCGTACCGCGTTTCTAGGTGGTTTCTTTCGCCGAGGGCGCACGAACGCAATCATATGGTTTGCATGAATGCAACCCATGGAAGCGTGGCTGTATGGCGGAGTGGTTACGGCGCTCGCTTCGGGATCATGCGTACGCTGGTTCGAATCCCGCCGTGGCTAGAATTTTTTTTCTTAATATCACGCTTTCTTTTTTTTCCCTCTCTGTTTGCCAGCGCGGTCGCTTGAACCCCGGTGCCACTGGTGGCAGCCGTGGTGCCGCGCCGACGCGAAGCGGCGGTCGTTGGGGTGTCGCGGAGCGCAGCGTAGCAACACCCCAAATAAAAAAATACTGCTCCAGTCAGGTAGACTGCTCCCTCCCTGATAGTGAGATTATATTTGGATCATCAAAACAGTGATGCGTTTATAATACCACCGATCCCAACAGCAGGCTAGTCACCACCAGCCCAGCGTTTTCTCCGTCAACGTCTCCTCCGTTCCAACGGCGGCGGCTAGAAACGTGGTACGCGCGAGCGGCGCAGCGTGGCGCCAGCGGTCGAGCGCTGTATCTACTAGCAATTGGAAATGCGCGGCCGGGATTCGATGGAGGCGAAATGCTCGGACTGCAAGTGCTTCGCGAGGTGTTCCCAGATGCTACGGACCACGAGGTGAATGCTTAAACACTTCGTATAAAGCATCACTTGGCATTACTTTCTATAACTTCGGCATCGCTAAGCGTATAGCCGGGACCAGCTAGGAACCGATTAGTTCAGCTGTGTCTTTAGCCTTGCGCCACTAGTGCAAGCTATCCCAAATTCTTTTGTTGCGGATGAAACAAAATACGTCTTCTGCTGCGTTCATTACCTGCTGCGTGCCGCAGTATCAACACTGAATGGACCGAAAAATAGTCCACCATGCGGGAAACAACAAAATATGCAATTATGTACTCGTTTATTATTAAATGTTGCAGCCCTAGTAGGCATTAGCACAACTGAAGCCAGTAAAGATGGAAATGCATCTTTTCACGCACCGAAGGCGAAAACAGTAGTCGCTTTTCCGCATATCTCAAGGCTGAATGGAGCAAGAAATAGTTCACCAAGCGGCAAACAACAAGTTATGCAATTATACTGCCAAGGGCCGAATAGGAACAATCCTGGATATTTAGCCTGACGCGTTTATTGCGCCATCAGAAAATGTTCGTGCATATTTGTTTTTTTTTTACGCCCCTCAATCTGGGGCTAATGGCGTCTGATCATCGAGCAGCACGTTGTTCTGTGCATTGAGGAGTTCTTGAGAAATAGCTAGCGGATGCCATAGAACAGAATCGCTGATCTTTATAAAAATTTCATCCTACTGAGCCACAAGTAACGAGAACCCGGTTAGGAATTTCATTCACTTCACACCTAAGGCCACGAAAGAAAAAAGAAAATACAGACAACTTTCTCGATGGTACGTTTGCTTTTAAAAATACTACTGTCATCTTTTCTTTGATCACTTGCAGGCACTCGCTAATGCAATGAAAAGTCAAATTCAGAAATCCTTTGCTCTATCTCTTTCTGCGGCACTATGGGTGCCTGGAATTCCGGACAGTCAAGGCGCAAAATGTGAGTGGACAGACCGCACACCGGGTATTCTGGTAAGTGTTTTACAATGTTATCATAGCATCGAAATATTACCGATCTATAGACAGCGTGGGCGCAGTAATAAAGAATGGCGGATCATGTTCCCAGAATGAAACAAAGTAGATATTGTTGACTGTAAGCTGAAAAATCCCCAGTATTTTTTTTTTGGTGACACATAATTAGGATAACTATGAATAGTGAGGCTCTGACAAGACGCTAATAAGGAACTTGTGTAGAGTTAAAGGAAATATAGAAACACTCGGCCTGTAAAACGAAGAACAAAACTCCCACAAAACACAACGCGCGATTACGCACGTTCCCATGGATAGAAACAATGGCTACTTTTCACCGTAAATTGAATATTCTCGGCGATTGTGTACCAAACAACCCGAATTCAGTATTGGCGCACAAATAAAGCTATGACAGGCAGCTGAAAGATATCAGCGTAAACAGGTACATGAGGAGCAACACCCAAGCAATCACGCCTAATTTTACGTGGTTAAGAGCGCAAATAGGCACACACGCTACCACGCACATACCCACACACTAAGGCACACTAGATACGATCTCCAGACACAGCGCTCACTTCGAGGTGTATTGTAAGCCCAGATTTATACAGAAAGCTGCATGTGCGAAAAAAAACCTAATTGAAGTCACCATGACAATTACTCACGCTGGCAACAGCCTCTAATCCAGAACTATTATTAAGATCTTTTTATCGATTTTAGAATTCTATCTGAACTTAACTTTTATTATATTGACAAGCCCTACCTGCAGAGCCAGGGTATTAAAGAGCAAGGACGAGGCCTTAACTTTACGGTCGAGTTACCGCAAGAACGTTGCCTGCAGTTTCAGATATGCGGCTCCCGTGAACAGGGAACACGTTTGCTGATGTTGCCATCCCCAAGTTAAAAAATACTTGTTCCAGTTCAATCCTGCACGTTCTAAGATTGCAAAAGAAGTGTCGCTTCTTTAGCCTGATGGGCACCGGCATCCATGTCCGCCAATTTATTACCACGAAGGCAGCGCGCATGTCGGCATACATTTTTCTAATTCGTAATACACTTAGATAAAGTCAAATAATAAAATAAAGTCAAATAAATAATAAAGTCAAAGTTAAATAAAGTCAAATAATATACGAAAAGCTATAGAGTAAATAAATAGTCAAATAATATACGAAAAGCTATTTTAAGCAATAAGTATGCGGCATTTTAAAGTTTGATTTATTAACACGCGACTTACGTACAGTGATCTTATATACTGCGTCCGAAGTACGAAGACTTCGCGGCTAGGCCACGCCACTTTACGTTTTATTGTTATAGCAATTATATGGACACTCCAAAGCAGATTTCTGCCGTCGCCGTCGCCGTGAGGTTCCGTATGACGTCAATGGAGATGAAATCGTCGCCGCGAGCCGAACGCTGTATGTGCGAGTGAAAGGGCGCGAGGGACGCGCGCTTTCACGGGGAGTGAACCCACGGCAGTGAACAAACGCGCGTTCTGCGCCGTTAAGGGCTGCAGAAGTAGGCGTCTCGTCCCTCCTTTACAATCACCATATATGTAGAGAAAACGCGCCTTCTTCGGACGCGCGAAAGGCCGTGGCGGGGGGGGGGGGGGGTGTAGGGGGAGGGAAGGGAGGTGACGTTTAGCTGCGGCACCAAGTGCCTATGTATATCAGAGGCTCCGGCAACAGTCACCAACGCTGCACGCATTTTCTGCGAACGCGGGCAAAACGCCGACGGCGTCGACAACAGTTCTGCGTGTTGCCGGTGCTGCTGCATGTCCATGTTTATACAGCTGATAAAGCTACTCTCATTACTCCGTATAGTTCTCTACAAATTTGCTATCGCAATTGATGCTTCGCCCTTCGGGTGAAACTGCGACAACCTTTTTGAGAATTTGTCTGCCATGATTTCAATTGATTTCTTGAACAGGGTGCTGCATTCTATCTCCATTTATAGTCATTTCTTTTCGATCAACTTCCTAGAACATATTCTGGCCAGTTGTTAATCCCTTTTAACATTCGTGCAAGAGTATCATGGTCATTCCATTTTCATAAAACGCCTCGCAATAAATTCTGGCAAAAAGTCCCTTTTAACATTCGTGCAAGATTCGGAAACGTCGAATGTTTTGTCTTGTGTCCTGATTAATGAATAAATGGACTGCAGTACGCATGAAACATGAGATCAGCGTCGCATTTCTCTCAAATGATATACAGCAAGATCGTGCTGATTTAATTTGTTACTGCATGCAACATAACAATTTTATCCTTAGTTTCGACATTGCGTAAATGCTATCCGTGTTTTTTCATGTCACTTTCCTTTTTATCGCACTTTTATCATCTTCTTTTGCTTCAACAAAATGTGAAAGAGGACTGCCTACGAGACTTTCGTGCAGCAGGCATGCTGTTATTGCATCTAAGAGAGACGATTAAGACCAGTAATTGCCGAAAAACACCAGGAACAGTAAACTATAACTCGGGACTCGAGTTCTCAGTAAACTGGCATTTACCATCTCTGCATTCAAGTCCGAGTCGCTCACGGGTGCGCTCGGCATCCAAATTCTTGTGGTTCTTAGGCGAAAAGGAAGTAGACAAAGAAGTTTCGTGTACTTTTCAAATATGGCGGGGTCTCTTCTTGAGCAAGCAGCTAAGTCTCCTATAAAGGGGGTTGAAGAACCTGCAATAAAATGATTATTGGAATATATGAGCATAGGCAAACCACCGCCATGACAAAAGGATCGCCGCTCGTGACAATATAAAGTTACATATACAAGGTGTCCCAGCTATCACGCAGCACGATTTAAAAAGAAAGAAAGGAGTTATGCGAAGCAAACCTAGTGCGTATTGTTTTCAGTACAGTGGAGTAGCCACTAGTAGTTTTTTCATTACAGAGATTTATTTAGGATTTATTTAGAAACCCGCGAATACACGCATAATTTCCGCGCGAGTGGCCGCTCGAGGCATTTTGCGTGTATTCGCCGGCTTCTTTCACGCTCGGAAAAACACATTTATGTAGCAGATATTGAGCATCAGAAAGCTTTATCGGGAGTATTTCATGTTGCCCTACAATCGTCTCATTGACACTTTGATAGTTAGGACAGTAATTCTCGAGTTAGATTATTACAATTCCCTAAATATATCTCTGTAATGAAAAAACTACTAGTGGCTACTCCACGGTACTGGAAACAATACGCACTAGGTTTGCTTCGCATAACTCCTTTCCTCTTTTGTTTTTTAAATCGTGCTGCGTGATAGTTGGGACACCCTGTATATATATGCAGGGTGTTTCAGTGTAGCTGCCCCAAATGTGTTAACATTGCCTGTATCAGATTGCAGAATTATAATCTTGATCGTATCTAGTGTGCCTTAGTGTGTGGGTATGTGCGTGGTAGCGTGTGTGCCTATTTGCGCTCTTAACCACGTAAAATTAGGCGTGATTGCTTGGGTGTTGCTCCTCATGTACCTGTTTACGCTGATATCTTTCAGCTGCCTGTCATAGCTTTATTTGTGCGCCAATATTGAACTCTATGAGGGGGGGGGGGGGGGGAGCAAGCGTCTGCTTTCCTCTATGTGACGTGTTCGATGTTAAATATCGGTAGTTAAATATCGATATAGGATATAGGATGTTAAATATCCGTATAGAGTCTGCTTAAAGACATGGGACTACTAGTGATGCAGGAATGAACTCCGGTCTTGTTCAGTGCATAGTGCACATAATCAATTTCTCAGGACGCGTGAACTCCGACGAGAACTGTCGGCGCCTGCAACAAGTTTCCTTACGCTGTACTGCGCACAGCAGTAATCCATGCTTGTCGATCGGCTGTCTGCTTCGTGCATTCTGTTGCGAATCAGTGGAATTTCACTGCTGGCATCAACCCCTTCGTGTGTACATTGCTGGTTTGGGATTCCACAACACAACAGCAACTACCAGCCTTCCGTAATTGCTGATTTGGGATTCAACAACACAACAGTAACTACCAGCCTTCCGTAGGGGCGCAATCGCATACAAGAGACGTTTAGAGCGCAGACTAAGGCTACGTTCACACTTGGGAAGCGGCAAGCGGGCGGAAAGGCCAAAGCGGCAGGAAACATTTTTCCACGCATGTCCAAGTTGTTCACATTTGTTTTGCTACCGCCGCGGCCGCCGCTGCCGCTTTCGTCCACTTCCATCTAGTCTGCGTACGTTTGTCGGCGTGGTGGCGCTCATTATCGCATTTCGGGCGGTATGTTCATTCTTTGACCCACCCGTCATCAAAAGTGCTCACTTGCGCAACTTCGCGTGTCATCTGCGACCTTCGCTAAATTCCCCGTTGGCGTTCCGTAATTCTCCTCACACGGGCGCGGTAGCGCTGTCACAGGTTGGTGCCTAGGCGTGATTATATTTCTTTATTGGATTTTATTTACAAGTTGTAATAACATTTTATCATTTCGTATTATTGTCGGCGCCTCCAGGACACCAAAGCGGCAACGGGAACACCGAAAGCTAAAACCCTGGCTGGCCCTTGTCTTGGGGCTCGCCGAAGCCTGCGCGTCCTACGTGAGACCTACGCTCCCAATCTATCGTCGCGACGAGAAAAGCACCCCGCGACCATACCGTACACGTGCGAGGAGAATTATGGAGCGCCAGTGAGGAATCTGCCTAACTATTGGCTGCCATGGAAGTGGAAGAAGAAATGGCTTTTATACTTCTGCCTAGTTGTTTTATAGAAATGGACAATGAATAAACGCAAGACGCGGACACCTCGGAAACGGCAGTGGTGGGTTTGCCTGGCTTTGCTAAAGTGTTAGAAGTTGGGTCACTCCAAGGCTTCATTACCGCACCTCCGGTCGCGCGACGTTGCATACTATCGCGAGTATTACTGACAGTACGTTTTAGTACCACTCTTGTCGTAGAGCAAGGGGTGGTTCTTGATCGCGTCGATCAGCATTGCAGCCTACACTTTTGGTGCCCTGTTCAATTTTACGACCGGATTTTTACATGCTAGTGTAGCTTCTGGTCGAGCAGAACGACTTTCCGCTGCGTTTCCGCTTCGCCTTGGCGAAAAAAAATCGGTTCGAGACGCGATTTGGCTCGCCGCCTGTTTTTCTGCCCGTTTTGCCGCCTAGGCGGGCGGATTTTTGCAAGATTTTGCCGCTTCCTCCAGCTTCGAGACCAAGTGTGAACGTAGCCTAAGATCCTGCGCGAGCGCAGCCTAACCGGCACCTGAAAGGTAGCGGCGGAAATGTATACCGGAAATTTATACCACCTGGGGTCTTTAACGTGCACCTAAATCTAAACGGGCCTCGAGCATTTTCGCCTTCATCTAAAATGCGGCCGCCACATTCTCGCCCAAAACCTCAGAGTGTCAAAGCCTTGACAAACACCGTGAGTTTTTTTCCATATGCAGACATGATTCGCTGTAAATTACCAACCCAAACGGAAGCGCCCAGGAATGAAATTGGGATAGTAGCACCGGTTTCTTGAATTATGTCAGCGCGAAGCGACGAGAAAAAAGGGTGGGTAAGTGGGGAGGGGGGGGGGGGGGGGGCTTGGGAAAAAATTTTCGGGGGGGGGGGGGTTTGAACCCCCCCAACCCCCCCCCCCCTCTGCCTACGCCCCTGCTATGAGGGGACCACTACTTCCACCAGTAATAACAATGCGTAATTGAATAATAATTAACATAGTTACGCTAATGAACTTTCTAATTATTTATTTTACGCCACATCTTTCGATCTATGAATTATAGCCGCTGATTTCGCAAGGCGTATCTACTTGCAACAAATTCTCAGGGCCCAACCAGTTCTTAATTAATTTTGAAAGTGTCCGATTAACGACACTTTCGTGTCCGTTAATGCCCATGCATTTCGTCGGACACTTTGAGAATTAATATCTCGAAACTGGTTCAGTCCTGAGAATTTGTTCCAAGTGCATACGCCTTGCGAACCCAGCGGCTGTAATTCGTAGATCGAAAGATGTGCCGTAAAATAAATAATTCAAAAGTTAATCAACGTTATTAGGTTTATTACTCAATGCTAATTACTCAATTAGGCGTTTTGATTTCTCGTGGAGGCAATTTTTACAAATTTAGGTGCAACTAAAATCAAACACCCTCTATACTGTAAGGACGAAGTGCACGTGGGCTCGAGCGCGCGCACGGCGGGAGCGACTAAATGGCGTCAGACTAAAGAATGCGTCCGAACCGACGCCGTCTTGTCTGCTTCTCTCTGTGAGAGTGGCGTAGTTAATAGGGGCAGCTTCACAATAAGTGGTGCGAAGACTGGGCAAACAGCGAAGCTGGTGGCCCTTCTCTAGCTTTAACTTTCCTTTGCTTAACTAGGTTTGGCTTGGCTGGTTCTTAGCTTTGTCCTTACTTTCCTTTGCTTAACTTGGTTTGGTTTGGCTTGCCTGGTTTTTCGCTAAACCCCGAGTATCGGAATTATACGCGGGGTCGGCGCGCAGTCCTTGAAGTACTACTTTATACGCGTTAGAGTTGACGCGCAGGGGGACGCCAGGCCAGCGAAAGTACAGCACCTCGCCGAGCGATGACGTCACGTGCGTCGCCTAGCAACGCCTAACACCAGCTCACAATGAGGTGGCGGCGGCAGTGGCGGCATTCAATGCAGCCGAAACCATGGCTTGGGGATGAGATCCATGGCCCAGAAAGCGTGGATGGCGTGGTTCCATGAGAACTGGTGTTAACAACGGAGCTGTTTAAGCGTTTGGTTAGGCCGCGTAGTGCGACCAAAAAAACTGCGCCTGGCGATGACTTCACCGCGCGTTGCTGGACTACATCATTTCAGCCACATCCGGTTTCCCGCCTGCAACCTTACCTTCGCGGGCTGCCTCTGAACTACCGGAGTTCCGCGGATTTCAGAATGACCCCAGTCGCTTGGTACATGAACCAACGCACTCGGTGCTCATTATGCCTTTCCAGGCAAGATATGGCTTGTTACAACGGGGCGGATTCGAGGTGACGCGCAGGCTTGAGGACACATCACTGAAGGCCACAAGCACTGGTCCGAGCAGAATGGAGCGCGGCCTTGATGGCTGTTTTCCACCTGACCAGCGCTGCTCTATAACTTCAGATTGTGAGGTAGACCGCCATGACGCAGTAGTCATGGCTAACAAAAAAGGTCCGCAGGCTGCCCCACCCAGACAGCAGCTCATCGTGGTCACCCGACACGGTGGGAAGCGCACGGCAACCACAGCTCCCACTTCAGCCCACCACGAGGCAGCGCATCACACACCAAAGCCAACGGCTCTACCACAGCCCAAAAGCACGCAGCAGACATGCGGATAATTTTGTGTGCTAAGATAAAAGCCCTGTTAAATTTTTTTCAGTCCTTCTTTAAAGTCTGCGAAATTAAAAAAAAATACCACGCAACGAATTGGAAAAGGCTGCTCCACGCACAAAGGTTGATTCAACACGCTGTCGGTTACTGCGGTTAAGATGCAAAAGGGGCGTACTGCTTTAAGAAAAGAATTCAACGAAAAAGCGGCCGCCACGTGTGAATGTGATACAGGACCCGAGGCAGCATTTGACGCAGCGCAGGCATTTATTTTCTAGGACCAATCAAACCCGATGGAGGGGGAGTGAGTGGCAGCTAGTGTGATGAAGGACGGAGATAAAAATCATGATCGCAGTCACCGACAGCCTGTTCAATCGACCTCTGTGCGCGGAGCAGTCTTTGCTAATTTGTTCAAGTTTGCGGGCACTGACAATAAAAGCTGCGGTGCGTTAGCCGGCAGTCACGTGGTACTTAAAAAAATTTCGTGCACTGTAAAGAAAGGTTGGAAAAAAGTTAAACAGGGCCGACAACAATATTGCGCCAATGCGACACGCGTAGCACCTGTTTTTTTTTAATAATTGTGCAAGCAAGTTAGCTGAAACGCCCTATATATATACTGGGCGTTTCAGCTTACTTGGCACATGTATTTAAAAAAAAAAAAGGTGCTACGCGTGTCGCATTGGCGCGATATTGTTCTGGGCCCCATTTAATTTATATATTGCAACTGATTCTATCCAGATATCTCTTCAGTAGGACGTTCTGGCGGGCTAGTTGGTTCATAGCTTTTAGACGTTTTTAAACTGCGCAAGAAAACGAAGACACAAGAAAGAAAACACACATGACACCACGAGCGCAGTGGTGCCGTGTGTGTTTTCTTTCTTGTGTCTTCGTTTTCTTGCGCAGTTTAAAAACGTCTAACAGATATCTCTATACTGTAAATGTTAAGTGTCTCACATTACAAGAACCATTAACGATTGCGGATAGGGTACTGGGCTTCACAATTTGTTCGGTGTTCTTGCAGACATGCATGAAAGAAGGGCGCGCCTTCGATCAATGCAGATTCGAAGGAATGGTCATGGTCGACAATCGTACCATCTTTGCACTGGTAAGGACTAATGTTATCAATATATTTCAGCATTTGTTGAATTTTGTGGCAGTGGTCTTGCAACACGGCATCAGAAGTTTTTCTTGAATAAAAAAAAAACTGTTCACATGCCGTATACGATGACCAGCAGTTTCTGCGGGTAACCATTTACGCTCAGAATACTTGAAATGCCCAAGAAACCAACACCCTCGGCAGCTCGACTTATTCACCGTCATTACAACGTGGTGCTCTGCAAAACCAACAAAACTAAGATTTAGGAGCCGTTCCCGTCTGTGAAGGTGGATGATCAGAGAAGCTGTAGCACGTCACACAGGGTTAGGCAAGAGTACATGTATCTATTTTCATCATTTAGTAATGGCAGTGACGATAGCTTTGGGATTACTGAGATAAGCACGTATTGGTTCGGTTGCAGCATTCGACAGAATATTGGCTAAAGTTAAATCTATACACGACCTATATTCGTCGAGAACGGCAGAAAACTAGGTGGGGTAATGAAATTAGGAAATTTGCAGGCAGAAATTCGAACCAGCTAGTGCAAGACAGGGGCAACTGGAGATCGCTGCGAGAGGCCTTCGTCCTGCAGTGGACTTAAAAATAGGCTGATGATAATAATGATGAGAAGTTGAGTGACTTGTATTGGTGCGGCACTTCAAACCAAACTCTGCGAACCATTTCTTGCCTAGTTTTGAAATGTCCCCATTGAAATGTCCAACAATGGTCACAAGGGTAGAGTCATCACGGCTAAACCGTGCAATGTGTGTGGTCATGAACTTCTAGATATCCCATTCGAGTGTACCACGAGTTATATACACAATGGTTATCACAATTGCGTATTTCGCTTGTACGGCACAGCAATGCCTCCTGCTCGGGAGTCCACGCACTGTTGACAAACTATTCAAGTATGTCCATTGACTTGAAACCATACATTCAGATTTATTTGTTTCAGTTATAATTATTTTAGAACAGGGGTAATTAGAGATCGTAGGGAGAGGCCTTCGCCCTGCAGTGGACATAAATATAGGCGCCTCCGCTATTGGGCCACATTTTTGCCCACGGACAAAAATACATTGCAGGGTAGAGCTATACAGCTTTGATGTAAAAACATGATCGCGGGAAGCATAATCGTCCATTGAAGTCTACCGGTCAGACTCGCTATTTATGCATCACTTGTCGCACATTACAGCGTGATTGCTGGCGCTGACGCACGTTCTAGAGTGTACACCACTATTTGCTTCGCGCACGCAACCTTTTTGGGCAAAGATGCAATCGCGACTTGCACGTCAGCTGGTAAAAATGCTCACCGTAAGAAGTATTAACAATGTGCACGTGTCAGTATTCATCTCGTGCTCTGTCGAGATGCAGTGGGATATTGCATCTAGATTTCTCTGGACATTGATTACCAGAGTGGACGAAGACACAATGAACAATCCCGAAATATTACGGCTAGCTAAGTCACATCCCATCGAACTGATTGACGCATAAGTTGAAGCCTCTAATTGACTGGTTTTCGTGCGCTTTGTCTTTACAACAGTCCTGTCGCACCAAAAATGTACCCTTTTCAGCGATTCGTCCCGTGCAGCTCGTAGAGAGCCTTGTGCGGTTGTATATAACAATATTATATGCGGTTGTTCAATGTAAAGGTTATCGCTGAAATTTAAGATGCCCTAAGACCTAACAATATTTTGGGCCCGTGTAATATTCCCGCAGTATCCCAAAATGTGATAAATTTGTATGTTTTAATATTAAAAGTAATGTCATATATTAGTTTCGTAGGAAAGGGCAACTTCAGAAACAAAAGAATGCATTTGTTGTCTTTTGCATAAAATATTTCATGTAGTCTTTACATCAGCCAGTGTATAATTTGAAAACATGTCTGTACTTTCAGGTGAACTATGCAAGGTCAAAGAACATCAACACCTTTTGCATACGGAGCGCTCAAAATATCTTGGACACACTTTTCCTCAACCGCCCGTTCCGACTGTTAAATTTTACGTAAGAGAATGTTTTCCCACTGCCTTAGAAAATTGGCTCATGGCTTCCTTATATACAGGTTGTTTCACGTAACTTGTGCCAAACTTAAGAATATACAAATGCCGCGTAGTTGGACAGAACCAAGCTAATATTGTTTGCCGTTGCTAGGAGATACTCAGGTTATTTTTTGCATTGTGCCTAATTACATAATTAGGCCCGCGAATACACGCAAAATGCCTCAAGCGGCCAGTCGCACGGTAATGTTGCGTGTATTCGCGGGCTTTGTTTCGCGCTTGGAAAAATACCGTTATGTAGCACGTATTGAGCAGCAGAAAGCTGTATCCTCTACTACTCCAGGTGCAAACTCGGAAAACGCCTGGTTCCGTAAATCTGACCTTAAAGCTCAGCCAAGATCAAACTTGAAGTTACCCTGGCACTACCGGCGGCTGCTGCGCACACCGCGTGGGCGCCCATATCTTGAAGGCGATCTGAGATGTTGACAAAGTGCGCGGTTGCGCGGGCCTCATCTTCAAAGCTATCTGCAATGTGTACTAAGTGCGCCGTGTGCTGGTAGCTTCGTATTCGCTGTGTACTCGCGTTGAAGCGAGACGCAGCACGAAGGTCAATTCGCTCACTGCTGCTGCCGCGCCGAGTAGCGTCAGTGTGTTGTTTGTGGTACAAGTGTAGACACGGTAGTTGCTGACGCCGCCGAGCAGCGTCTGTCCTTTCCCAAAACAAGCCAAACCGTGCTTTCGCTCGATGAATATGGTTTAACCGCGTTCAACAACGGCTCATTGTTGGGTATGAATAGGGCACTAGATGCACCCTATTACGCACAAGCACCGCTGTGGGTGTTTCCACGACGTACGAGCAGGGCTTCGAGGATGGGCTTCGAGGGGCCACCCACACCGCATCTCCCGGCTCCTAATGTCTTCGTTTTGGCACTTGACATCGTCTGGCGCAGGTCACTTCGGTTCCAGGCGGTCTACTGTCTTGGGAAGCCTAGTTCGCAGGCTTGAACGCGCGATGCATTATATACATCGTCATCATTAAAATCACCCTATATTTGTCCACTGCAGGACGAAGGCCTATCCCTGTGATCTCTAACTACCCCTGTCTTGCGCTAGCTGATTCCAACTTGCGCCTGCAAATTTCCTAACTTCATCACGCCACCTAGTTTTCTGCCGTCCTCGACTGCACTTCCGTTCTCTTGATATCCATTTTGTAACTCTAACGGTCCACCGGTATCCAGCCTACGCATTGCACGGCCTGCCCAGCTCCACTTTTTTCTCTTAATGTGAATTAGAATATCGGCTATCCCCATTTGCTCTCTGATGCACAGCGCTCTTCCTGCCTCTTATTCTAGCATATTTCGTTCCATCGCTCTTTCTGCGGTCATTAACTTGTTTTCGAGCTTCTTGTTAACCCCCAAGTTTCTGCCCCATATGTTAGCACCGGTAAAATGCAATGATTGTACACTTTTATTTTTAACGACAATGGTAAGCTCCCAGTCAGGATTTGGCGATGCCTGCCGTATGTACTCCAACCCAATTTTATTCTTCTTTAAATTTCAGTCTCATGGCCAGGGTCCCCTGTGTGTAATTGACCTAGATAAACTTACTCCTTTACAGACTCTAGAGGCTGTCTGGCGATTCTGAATTATTGTTCCCTTGCCAGGCTATTGAACATTTTTTTGTCTTCTGCATATTGTATTTCCACCCAACTCTATGCCTCTATGACTGCTGGTATCTTCACTGAATCGAATGCCTTTTCATAATGTATGAAAGCCATATAGAGAGGTTGATTGTTCTCCACAGATTTCTCGATTACCTGATGATGACATGGATATGATCCATCGTAGAATATTCCTTCTTGAAGCCAGCCTGTTCTCTTGGTTGACTGAAGTGAAGCGTTGCCCGGGTTCTATTGGAAATTATCGTTGCGAATAATTGTTACAATACTCAAAGCAAGCTAATGGCTCTAAAATGCATCAATTCTTCCTTCTTATGGATCTGCATAATGTTTGCATTCCTCCAGCTTTCTGGTACACTTGAAGTCGTGAGGCATTGCGTGTAAAGGGCTGCAAGCTTTTCAAGCATGATATCTCCTCGATTTTATGAACTGTTATTCCATATACTATATATATATATATATATATATATATATATATTGAAAGACGGAAGACGACCAGGACAGGCAGCACTGGCAGACCCGTTTATTCCACCAGCACGGCCGAGGCTCAAACACGAAGACGAAGAGAAACAGGGAGGATGATGGCTATATACAAATGAGAACGATGAAGTACGTGAAATGTGCTTACACTAATTTCCCCCCCTCGTGGAAGCGGCCAACCTGGCCGCAATCTAAAGATCGGCTGAACGGGGAATAAAGTGCTTCATGCGGGAGACGTGAACAATTTCTGCACTACGACGACGGCGGTCCTCGACGGAGTGAAGCGGAGTGACTAGATAGTTCACTGCGGAAGTTTCTTGTAGGACTGTGTAGGGCCCAATGTACCGGTGAAGGAATTTCTCGCAAAGTCCAGGGATTCGAACCGGCGTCCATAGGAGGACTTGGTCTCCAGGATGAAAGGCGATGTCGCGGCGTTTACTGTCGCAGCGACGTTTTCTTTCTTCTTGGGTAGCGGCGGTGTTGCGACGAGCAATTTCACGGCAATGCGCGAGTCGAGCTGCAAACTCTTCTGGGAGGGAGGTGTTAGGCGAAGCAGGAGAGAAAAAGAATTCGGTGTCGAAGACGGAGGAGGCAGATCGTCCATACACCAGGAAGAAAGGGCTGTAACCGGTAGTTCGTTGTGTCGCAGTATTATAAGCGAATGTAACACAGGGAAGGATGTTGTCCCAGTTTGTGTGGTCAGGACGTAAGTACATAGAAATCATGTCAGAGAGCGTTCGATGGAAGCGTTCAGTAAGGCCGTTGGTTTGCGGGTGATATGTAGAAGTGGTTTTATGCTTCGTATTAGTCTGCCGCAAGACTTCCTCGAGGACATGGGACATGAAGGCTTTGCCATGATCGGACAAAAGAACGCGAGGAGCACCATGGCGCAAGACTATGGATTGCAGGAAAAAGTCAGCAACCTCAGAAGCAGCACCAGATCGAAGAGGCGCAGTCTCGGCATATCTTGTTAAGTGGTCTACCGCTGTGACGATCCAGCGGTGACCGGAGGGCCTTAACGGCAAGGGACCGTATAAGTCAATTCCAACGCACTCGAAAGGTTCGGTCGGACATGGCAGAGGCTGAAGAAAACCGGCAGGTGGGGATGTGGAGCGTTTGCGGTGCTGACACAACGCACATGAGGCAACGTATTTGGCTACCGTTGTGGACAATCCAGGCCAGAAGCAGCGGGTCTTGATGCGGTCGTAGGTCTTGTGGAAGCCTAAGTGGCCGGCGGCAACGTCATCATGAAATGCTTCGAAAACTCGAAGACGAAGGCAGCGAGGTATGACTGGGACCCACGTGTTAACCGTAGGATGATAAATATAACGATGAAGCACCCCATCTTGAAGGCGAAATTGCTGAAGCTGGCGGCGCAAGCGGCTGTTGGGTTGTTTAGTTAGGCCGCGAAGGCGATCAATGAGAGTTCGACAGTAGGAGTCTGCGTGCTGAAGGGAAGCTAAATCGGAGCGTGAAGAAAGCTGAGCCTGATCCAGTGACATTAGCGTGAGCTGGTGGGCGGCAGGCGCAGCGTCAGAGCGACGTGGTAGAGACGGGGAGTGCGCATGATCGATAGAAGGCGAAATCGGGCATCGAGACAGTGCATCTGCATCATGGTGACATTTGCTAGACCGGTACGTTATCGTGAAATCATTCTTGTAAGCGCAGTATCCAGCGTCCCAGGCGTCCTGACATGTTCTTCATAGATGACAGCCAACACAGAGCATGATGGTCGGTGACGATCGTGAAGTGGCAACCATAGAGATACGGGCGAAACTTCTGAATGGATCAAACAATAGCCAGGCATTCCTGCTCTGTGATCGTGTAGTTCCGTTCAGATGGCGAGAGGGTCCGGCTAGCATACGCCACAACCTGCTCTTTAGACGCGGGACCCCGTTGCAGGAGCACTGCTCCGATGCCTTGCGCACTTGCGTCAGTGTGGAGTATAGTGGGTGCCCTCTCATCAAAATGGCGAAGCACCGGTCCGGAAGTGAGATGTTTCTTAAGGGCTTGAAATGCCGACTCAGTCTTCGGACCATGTGAAAGAGGCGCCGGTGACCTGGAGCTTATGTAGAGGAGCTGCTATTGTAGCAGAATTGCGTATGAAACGGCGAAAGTAAGACGCCAGGCCGAGAAAGCTGCGCAATATTTTTTGATTTGATGGGCAAGGGAATTGAAGCACAGCAGCAATCTTCTCAGGGTCAGGTTGGACGCCGTCTTTTGAAACGACGTGACCCAGCACTTTGATGCTTCTGCTGGCGAATGTGCACTTTTTAGTATTAATCTGGAGGCCAGCATTTGAAAGGCATTGGAGGACTTCGTCTAATCTCTGTAGGTGTTGGCTGAAGATGGAAGAAAAAAACAACGATGTCATCCAGATAACAGAGGCAGGTCTTCCACTTAAGGCCACGAAGAACAGTGTCGATCATACGCTCAAACGTGGCTGGAGCGTTGCACAGGCCAAATGGCATTACATTAAATTCATAAAGTCCGTCCGGCGTGGTGAAAGCGGTTTTCTCTTTGTCAGTTTCGTTCATGGGAATTTGCCAATATCCCGATCGCAGATCAAGGCTGGAAAAATATTCCACTCCTTGTAGTGTATCTATGGCGTCGTCAATTCGAGGCATGGGATACACATCCTTGCATGTAATCTTATTGAGCGTTCGATAATCAACGCAAAAGCGAACGGAATCATCCTTTTTCTTCACCAGAACGACAGGAAACGCCCAGGAACTGGATGAAGGTCGTATAATATTTCGTGCTAGCATGTCAACTTGTTCTTCAATTATCTTCCGTTCCGAATGCGAAACACGATATGGGCGACGGCGTATAATTGCAGAACCGTCGGTTTCGATGCGGTGTGCAGCTACGGAAGTCTGGCCCAATGCGGTGGCACAGCTATCAAAGCAGGATTTGTGCTTAGCCAAAAGGGCGAGTAACGCATCCGACTGGGCAGCGGTTAGGTCAGAACCAATTAGGGCTCGGAGAGAAGAAGAATCCAAACCTGAGGTTGGTACTGGTGACGAAGGGGAAAGCGCTGCGACAGAGATCAGTGGCGGGTCGGTGAAGGTTGCCACGGTCATCCCTTTGGGCAACAATACAGGATCTGGGGTTGTGTTGCAGGCGTACAGGAGAGCTCGGCCACATGAAAACCGGACGAGACAAGGGGCGACTAGAATTCCTCGTGAAGTGCAGCGTGAAGAGGGGGTAACCAGTGCGTCTCCATCGGTTAGCTGGCCGGATGTGACAGCTACAATGTGTTCGTGGCCAGGGTGCAGGACGTAGTCTGCAGCGACAGCCAAGTTCAAGATGGAGGGTGACGACTCCAAAATAGGTGCATCCGTGGTATCTGTGATGTGGACGACTTTCTCCCTACATGATATAACAGCGGGGGCAGAATGCAGGAAGTCCCAACCGAGAATAAGTTCATAGATGCACGCGGGTAGCACAATCATCTCAATGTGGTGACGAATGCCGTCGATCAAAACACGAGCCGTACATTGTCCGTCGGGGTGAATGGGTACGTTATTAGCGCCGCGTAAAACGGGTCCAAGATAAGGCGTTCTGACTTTACGGAGCCGTGAGCACAGATCACGACGCAGAACGGAAACAGCGGCACCAGTATCGACGAGAGCTTGCACAGGAACACCTTCGAGAGTTACAGATAGCATATTGGCCGGGCGACAAGGAGGTATTTCCGAAGTTCGACAGGACGCAGTTTTCCCTCCAAAAACTGCAATCCTTAGTTTTCCGAGTGTTGGTCAGCAAGGCGGGAGATGGGGCGAAGCGGTGATGCAGAGCGGCGGTAGGGAGAAGAACGTCGTCTAGCCGAACGGGAGCCCTGAGGCAGACGTGGAGACGCTGGAGGAGATGGAGAACGACGCTGCGTAAAAGCGGACGGGCCTGGGTAGTAAGCGTCGTGTCGTCGGTTCTCGTCTCGCTCGAAATCGGCATAGCCTCGGCTTACATCCAGCTGGCGGCGACGGCAGTAACGCGATATGTGGCCCGGTATACCGCAGTAAAAGCAGACCGGACTAGGTGGACGCCACGGAGTATACGAAGGTGCAGCAGGTGCTTGGGCGCCCATAGAGGCCAAATGGCCGCAGGTGAGGTCAGGAGGCCCAGAAGGGACAGTAGCAGGTGGCATTGCAGCGACTTCCGCGTATGTGGGCATCGGGAACGCTGCTGGGGCAACAGACGTTGTCGGTGTCGTCATGGCTGCCAACTCCTCCTTCACAAGGTTGCGCAATTCGAACGTTGGCGACGGGGCGGGAACAACAGTGGATCGCCGCTGTTGCTGCTCCTGAAGTTCTTCGCGAATAATAGAGCGGATAAGAGCACGTAAATCGGAATGAGGTGGCATTGGAAGGTCGCTGTCACGGTGAAGATGGAGGGCCTGAAGCTCGTCCAAGCGCTGGCACGTCGATGTAATATCTTGAACCGAGGTAGGATTTTGGACAGCTAAGGCGTTGAATGCGATGGAACCAATGCCTTTAAGAATATGGCGAATGCGTTCGGCTTCCGTCATTCCAACGTCGGCGCGGCGGCATAGAGCCAGGACATCTTCGATGTACGATGTATAAGACTCTTGTGGAAGTTGAACACGCGCAGCGAGCTTCTGTTTGGCGACTTCTGAACGGCCAGATGAAGACGCGAAAATTTGCCGCAAGCTGGTAGTAAACGCTGACCAGTCGGCGAAGTCAGTTTCGTGGTTAAAATACCACGTCTTCGCAACGTGGGTCAGATAGAACGCGACGTTAGTCAACTTCTGTCTATCGGTCCACCCATTGGCCGAACTCACGCGGTTGTAGTTGTCGAGCCAGTCGTCGACGTCTTCCCCGCGGAGACCCGCAAAGACTGGTGGATCACGATAAGGGGTGGTAATGGTGCACGATGTCAGTGCAGCCGATGTCGTAGGAGCAGGAGCGTTAGGGGTAGCGATAGGGCCGGCGGCCGACGCAGGCGTGGTCATAGCTGTGGGGGTGGCCGGGCGCAGGCGGCGACCGGAACGTAGCTCCAGGTAGGGCAGGAACGCAGGAGGACGTCGGGATCTTGACGCGCCTCCACCACTTTGAAAGACGGAAGACCAGGACAGGCAGCACTGGCAGACCCGTTTATTCCACCAGCACGGCCGAGGCTCAAACACGAAGAAGAGAAACAGGGATGATGATGGCTATATACAAATGAGAACGATGATGAAGTACGTGAAATGTGCTTACAATATATATATATATATATATATTGTAAGCACATTTCACGTACTTGAAAGACGAGAGAAGGCGGCTGGCGTAGGTATTGACACGGTCCTGGTCGTTCTGGCGTTGGGCGAGTACTGCACCTACGCCGTGGCCACTAGCGTCGGTGCGAACTTCTGTAGGTAGACGTGGAGACGCTGGAGGAGATGGAGAACGACGCTGCGTAAAAGCGGACGGGCCTGGGTAGTAAGCGTCGTGTCGTCGGTGCTCGTCTCGCTCGAAATCGGCATAGCCTCGGCTTACATCCAGCTGGCGGCGACGGCAGTAACGACATCTATATATACGTCTTTCACGTATATATATATATATATATATATATATATATATATATGGTGTGACGGGGCGTCAAATAGATAAAAAGGGGACAATATTTAATGTACAGGGATTGTTGGCAGAGATGGCCACGATGGCTGAACACGCGTGGCGTTTCCCGGCGATCGTCGTCTTCTTCCTTAATGCGAGGCTGCCCGTAACATCTAACCGCCCCGGCGGGCTGAGCGCCGTCTCGGCGCAGACTAATTACACGAGGAGGCGACGGAAAAGTACGGCTTCAGTCGGGATACGTGCACGACGTCACGAGATGGCAGGGTAGATGGTGAAGATCACTAAGTTGCCGTAAAACCTTATAATGTCCGGTTTAACGCGATAAAAGCTTTTCGTCGAGACCGACGCGACGAGAAGGAGTCCATAGAAGCACAAGAGATCCCGGAGAAAAGCAGACGTGCCTATGGCTGCGGTCGTAACTGTCCTTTTGGCATAATTGTGAGTCGAATAGTCGCTCATGAGCTATCTGACGTGCCAGATGGGCTCGCGCGGCAGCATCGCGTGCATACTCCGTGGTATGTTGTAGAAGAGCAGGTAGGAGCGTGTCAAAAGGCAATGCAGGGTGGTGGCCATACAGGAGGTAAAACGGCAAAAAACCGGCGGTGTCGTGACGGGAGGAGCTGTACGCGAACGTGACGCATGGCAAAGCACTGTCCCAGTCCCGATGATCGTCAGACGCGTACATTGACTGCATATGGGTTAAGGCGCGGTTCAGCCTTTCGGTGAGCCAGTTGATCTGCGGGTGGTACGCAGTAGTGAGCTTGTGCTCCACAGAACAGGACCGAAGGAGGTCATCTACAACTTTCAACAACAAGTAGCGGCCTCGGTCTGTGAGCAGTTGCCGAGGAGCACCATGACGAAGGATGACGTCATGAGAGGGAAATCAGTGACGTCAGTGGCGCAACTAGTCAGCAAAGCTCGCGTGATGGCAAAACGCGTAGCGTAGTCGGTCGCAACTGCGATCCTCTTGTTCCCTGAAGCAGACGAAGGAAATGGACCGAGGAGGTCGAGACCGACGCGGTATAATGGCTCCTGGGGTATGTGAATAGGATGCCGAAGGCCTGCAGGCAACCCTGAGGACCGTTTACGTCGCTGACAAAGGTCACACGCAGCAACGTAGCGTCGAACAGATCGGCACAGACCAGGCCAGAAAAACCGGCGCCGCACGTGATCGTATGTGCGGGATACGCCAAGATGGCCAGCCGTCGGAGCATCGTGGAGTTCATGGAGAACAGTAGCACGAAGATGCTTAAGGAGAACAATCGGAAGCTCGGGGCCGTCGGAAGTGGTACTACGACGGTAAAGAATATCGTCGTGAAGCTCAGACGAAGCGATGGGTCGGGCTGACGAGAATGGAGGCGGTCAATTATAGATCGTAACGTGTTGTTCAGCGCGTATGTTGGCCAGATCTGCAATAGCCATGACGAAGTCACCGATATCACGTTCGGTGGTGTCGGGAGGGTGGGCAGGGTAGCGGGATAAAGAGTCAGCATTTTGGTGCATACGGCCAGATTTGTAGAGCACGTCAAAGTTGTACTCCTGTAGTCGTAACGCCCAGCGGCCAAGCCTTCCTGTAGGATCCTTGAGACGAGAGCTAGCAAAGGGCATGGTGGTCCGTGACAACGGAATACGGTCGGCCGTACAAATAAGGGCTCAATTTTGCCACAGCACAGACCAAAGCCAGGCATTCACGCTCAGTTATCGAATAATTGCGCTCCGACGACGAGAGAAGGCGGCTGGCGTAGGTATTGACACGGTCCTGGTCGTTCTGGCGTTGGGCGAGTACTGCACCTACGCCGTGGCCACTAGCGTCGGTGCGAACTTCTGTAGGGGCCGACGGGTCATAATGCGCCAAAATGGGCGGTGAAGTCAGTAAACTGACAAGCGTGGTGAATGCGGCAGCTTGTGCACGACCCCAGGAAAAAGAGATGTCCTTCTTGAGTCGGTCAGTAAGCGGCCGGGCACTGTCGGCAAAATTCCTGACAAAGCGGCGGAAGTAGGAACACATGCCGACAAAGCTCCGTACATCGCTAATTGAGCGAGGAACAGGAAAGTCTCAGACGGCGCGCACCTTGTCGGGGTGAGGTTGGACACCGCTAGCACTAACAAGGTGACCGAGAACGGTGATGTGATGCTGAGCGAAACGACACTTGGAGAAGTTGTAGGCCAGAGCGGCGAAACACATCAAGAATGGCCGACAGGCGGGCGAGGTGGTCCTCAAAAGTAGGCGAAAAGACAAACACGTCATCTAGATAACATAAGCACGTAGACCACTTATAGCCCCGAAGGAGAGAATCCATCATTCGCTCGAAGGTCGCGGGGGCATTACACAATCCAAAAGGCATAGCCATGAATTGGTAAAGTCCATCTGGTGTGACGAACGCAGTCTTTTCAAGGTCCATGGCATCAACAGTAATCTGCCAGTATCCGGAGCGCAGGTCGATGGAGGAAAAGTACGTGGCGCCATGGAGGCAGTCCAAGGCGTCATCAATTCGGGGCAGGGGGTAGACGTCCTTGCGTGTGATGTTGTTGCTGTCAAAAGCGCCAGCTGCCGTTTTTCTTTTTTACTAGCACCACAGGCGACGCCCACGGGCTGGAAGAAGGTTCGAGAACGCCTTTTGTGAGCATCTTGTCAACTTCACCTTCGATCACACGACGTTCGGCGAGCGAGGCATGATAGGGACGGCGACGGATAGGGGTCGCGTTCCCCGTGTGGATGCGATGTTGGACAACAGACGTTTGGCTCGGAGAACGATCGTCGAAGTCGAAAATGTCGTGGTAAGACTCCAGGAGGCGGCGAAGGTCAGTAGCTTGATCAGAAGGAAGGTCATCAGGGATCATTCCGACAAAGACATCGCGCGGCGAACTGCTTGTGGTGCAAAGGAAGGACGAACTGGAGGAACTGGTGGGATCCAACGCACAAATCTCGCAGTCTTCGGCAGCAGTGTTGGCGGCGAGTGACATGCCTGCGGGACTCAGTTGAGGAGAGGCGCTGAAGTTTAAGATAGAAATGGCGATGCGGTTGCCGGTGACACTCACGAGGGTGTTAGGCACGGCGACGTTCTTGGCGAGCAGAACGTCCGTTACTGGGGATAGCACGTAATTGCCATCAGCGACAGGAGGGCTCGAGACCATGGCGATATACATGGCGGCTTGCGGGGGCATGCGCACATAGTCGAGAGAGCAGAGACGGGCCGAAGGCGTGGTTGGGGCATAGGCTAGGTGAGGTAGTTAGAGCTGCAGGAGGTGATATAATCTCGACCGGGTGAGGTGGGTCGTCACCGCAGGAATCAGGGGACGGCGATGAAGGCGGGCACCGTGATGATGAAAAACAGAAAAGATTGTATTCACTTCATTGGTACATGGTTTTGACTCTATCCAAGTCGCGAGCGGTTCTGATTAACACTGGGGCCAGGACGGCCTTAAATAACTCCTCGTGGTCTTTTGGTAGCCGATGTCTCCTTCGGGGAACTTGTGGAAGTGTCAGTCCTCTCTCCGGTGGTCAAGTTGACGACCTTCTCTCCCTCGGGTCCTCCTTCTTGGTAGCTCCCCGTTTTCGTCTGCTCAGGTCGTAGAAGTGAGACGCTTTCTCGGGGATGGGATTATCTCGTCACGGGAAAAGCGCTCGGGCTTGCTTCCCACATTTGAGAGGTACAGTTTCCAGGAAGATCATAACCTGCCGATGTTTCCTTCGGGGAACTTGTGGAAGTGTCAGTCCTCTGTCGGGTGGTGAAGTTGACGACCTCCTCCCCCTCGGGTCCTCTTCTTTGGTAGCTCGCCCTTTGCGTCTACTCAGGTCGTAGAGGTCTGACGCTTTCTCGGGGATGAAAGAGGATTATCTCGTCACGGGAAAGGCGCTCGGGCTTGTTTCCCACATTTGAGAGGTGCAGTTTTCAGGAAGGTCATAACCGCCTCTTGGGGATGAAAGTAATTGCCCCGACACGGGAACGTGCGCGGGTTTGGTTTCCCACAACTGAGATGCAGAGTTCCAAGCCGATCATAACAGAGGCCAGTTGCACAGTCAATTAGGGCAGAAGGAGTTGCGAGAAAGTCCAGACCAAGAATAACGTCGTACGGACATTGTTCGAGAAAGGCAAATAAAACAGTAGTTGGGTGACTGGCGATTGTGACGCGGGCGGTGCACATGCCAAGGATGGTGGGAGTTCCTCCATCGGCCACTCTTATAACGTGGGAAACAGCAGGTGTGACTACCTTCTTTAGGCGACGGCGAAGACCAGAGCTCATGACAGAAATATAAGCCCCGGTGTCGACAAGTGCAGAAATCGTCACGCCATCAACGTCAACGTCCAACACACAGCGTCAAGTCGGCAGAGCAACTAGAGGGTTTTGGGGCAGAGTCGTAGATGCAGCGTTACCTCCGGGCGCTGCATCGTTTAGTTTACCGGAGTCAAGGAGCCACGGTTGCTCGGCGACGGGTCGCGGCGAGGTGGCGGGGAGCAGGGACGGACGGCGGTACGGTTGCGAACACGACTGGTGACCTCGAGGTGACGGGGAGCGGCTGAACCATGTCGTGGTAGCGTCAGGATTGTAGGGGTGTGCCGCAGGTAGGGGTTCAAAAGGGCCGCGATCAAGGCGGCGAGCATGGCCAAAGGCGGAACGACCAGCGGTTGTGACAGTAGCGAGCAACCTGCCCGACACGGCGGCAGTGAAACCAGATAGGCCAATCGTCTTCAGTTCGCCAATCAGCAGGGTTTCGTGATTCATGGAGCGAACCGTGGATACAGAGGGAACGATGTCGGGCCCCGGAAGCGGATTTAGGGCTGACAACGGCGCAAGCAGCGTGAACCCAGAGATTTGTGAGTTCGTTTCGCACGATGGCTTGGACGAGTGAAACCGCTGGTGTGCTCGAGTCGCCGGCGTTAGAGCTGGTAAAGAGGATAGCGGGAGCCATTGCCTCAATTTCACGGCGGACAATCCTCGTCAATTCGGCCGACGGCGGCGAAAGGCTAGATTGCGGCCGCTCTTCACACGAAGACGTTGCAGCGGTGTTGGGAAGCCGGGCGAATGGTCGTTCAATACGGCGGCTCTTATCCTGCTCGAAGCGCTGACACTCCTCGATCATGGCATCGACGGTAGCACAATTTCTGCACATGAGCAGATTGAACGCGCCGTCCGCTATCCCTTTCAGGACGTGACCAACCTTGTCAGACTCTGGCATGTTACTGTCACCTTTACGGCACAGAGCCAGCACATCCTGTATGTAAGACAAATATGATTCCGTGGACGTCTGGGCGCGAGTTGACAGCTGTTCCTTCGCAGCGATTTTTCGACTCTAGGCCTTACCGAAAAGGTCACGGAGCTTTTGTTTGAATGTATCCCAGCTCCCAAAGTCGGCCTCGTGATTGTCATACCATAACTTCGCCGTTCCACTGAGATAAAACACCACATTGGCCAGCATGGCTGTCAGGTCCCAGTGATTGGAGTCGCTCACCCGTTCGTGTAGCGTGAGCCATTCCTCAACGTCGATACCATCGGTGCCGTTGAACGTTCCAGGGTCTCGGGGTTGGACTACTACAATCGGTGTCCGCGGCGTAGAAGCAGATTCCGGTTGGTGTGCCATGCATGGTGGTCGCACCGCAGTGCCGACCACTTCGGAGCTTCGTCGTCTGGCGAGAATACCCAGCACCTCCCACCAATGTGTGACTGGCGTCAAATAGATAAAAAAAGGGACAGTATTTATGTACAGGGATTGTTGGCAGAGCTGGCCAAGATGGCTGAACACGCGCAGCGTTTCCCGGCGATCGTCGTCTTCGTCCTTAATGCAAGGAGGCGGCCCGTAACAATAGGGTGTCCCAGCTATCATGCAGCACGATTTAATAAAAGAGGAACGGCGTTACCCGAAGCAAACCTAGTGCGTATTGTTTCCAGTACAGTGGAGTAGCCGCCAGTAATTTTTTCGTTACTGAGATTTAATTAGCTTATTGTAATTAATTATCTAACACGAGAAGTACTGTCCTAATTATCAAAGTGTCAATGAGAAAATTGTAGAGCAACGTGAAAAACTCCCGATGCAGCTTTCTGCTGCTCAATACGTGCCACATAAATGTGTTTTTCCGGGCGTGAAAGGAGCCCGCGAATATACGCAGAATTGCCGCGCGACTGGCCGCTGGAGACGCATTGCGTGTATTCGCGGTCTTCTTTCACGCTCGGAAAACACATTTATGTAGCCCGTATTGAGCAACAGAAAGCTGTATCGGGAGTTTTTCATGTTGCTCTACAACCGCTCTTCACGCCTGGACTGTTAACACAGGTGTTAACAGTCCAGGCTGGCGCTCCGGCAGTCGCTTAAACTGTTGACACGCTTCGCAGCTAGCAACGTAGGAGCGCACATTGCTTTGCATCTTCGGCCACCAAAAGCGTTCTTATAGCTTGCGGAGCGTGGCTCGTTGACCAATGTGCCCTCCTTCGGGGGTGTCATGAATGGCTCGCAGTATCTCTGTGCGAAAACATTTCGGAACGGCCAGGAGCTGAGGTTCTTCCGAGCGGTCCTTTTGCCACCAACGACGGTACAATGCACCATTGCGTATTGCAAACGTCGAGTTTGTTTTTGTGCCAGTTATGGAGGCAATAATTGTCGCGAAGTCTTTGTCCTCTTGTTGCGCTTTGGTCAAGTCTACTTGGGCAAAAAAGATGTGATTTTGCCTGTTTCGTTCCAAACGTTCGAGGGGATTGCGTGATAAGGCATCGGCGATGTTATTCAAGGCCTCGGCACAATGACGCACGTCGAAATCATATTCTTGAAGCGTGATAATCCACCGGGCGAATTTGTGCTTTAGCTGTTGCTTAGAAAACATCCACGTAACGCAGAATTATCAATTACCACGGTAAATCTGCGCCCGAACAGATAGTGTAGAAATTTGTCATCCACGCTCCACACCACTGCCAGACATTCCAGCTCATTGGAGTGATAGTGGCGCTCGGTGTCGGAGAGTTTTCGGCTGGCATAAGCAACGATGTGTTCGATGCCATCAGGATCGCGTTGCACGAGCACTGCCCCTAGACCGACTTGGCTAGCATCGGTGTGCACTTCAGTGGTCCAGTCATCATTGAAGTGCCTTAATACTAGACAGACAGTGAGCTTTTGCTTTATCGTCCGGAAAGCGTTTTCTTGCGCGGCGCCCCACTTAAACTGTGCGTCCTTTTTAAGGAGATGACTCAAGGGAGCTGCGATCGAAGCGAAGTGTGGAATGAACCTCCGCAAATACGAAGCCATACCCATAAATGACTGAACCTGTTTCAAGCAGGTTGGTGTGGGACATTCCGACACTGCCGCAATGCGATCCGGGAGTGGCTGAATACCGTCAGGGGAAATATGTCCAAGGTACGCTATCTTAAACAGACCAAACTGGCACTTCTCGTGGTTTAAGCGAAACCCCGCCTCGTAAAGTCTGTACAAAACTTCATCTAAATTGCGAAGGTGTTTATTTTCGGTGGTTCCAACAACCAGGATGTCATCTAAGTAGACCACAGATGCTCGGTTTTTCAGAGACCCTAGAACTGAATTCATCGCGCGCTGAAATGTACTAGGGACCGTTCGCAGCCCAAACGGCTTGCGATTGAATTCATACAAGCCCAATGGAGTGCGAAAGGCTGTCTTGCACTTATCTTCTTCAGCGACGTTGATCTGCCAATACCCTGCACGTAAGTCGAGCGACGAAAAGAACCTGCAGTGGCGGATTGTGTCAATAGCGTCGTCAATGCGGGGTAAGGGGTACGAGTCGGGCGTCGTACACCTGTTCAGCTGCCGCTAATCCACGCAGAAACGCAAGGACCCGTTTTTCTTCCGCACGAGCACGACGTGCGCTGCCCACGGACTTACGAATTACTAATTACTAATTACTAATTACGAAGGCCTAATTACGGAGATACGGAGCGTATCTTCTCAATGGTACGCATATCGGAGAATGGTTCCCTGTCGGTATTCGATGCAGGAACATTTTTGTGCCCGGGAGATCGGTGGTAGTGTCAGTGAACACCGCTTCATGACGAGCCCGCATCGAATTTAATGTAAGCGAACGAAGCAGCTCACCTCTTTGCGTTGGCAGGGGCATCGCAGTAGTCTCAGTTAACGCAGGCCAGATTGGTGCATATCCGCGATCGATGGTGAGTTGAATGTCGTCGGACAGTAGAAAATCTCATCCGAGAATCATGTCGGTAGGCAGGTCCTCTAAGACGGGAATGGCCGGGAGAAACTTCGTCCCTGCTGTTGTCCGGACATAAACGTCGAGCATGCCCACTGGCATCACACTACCTCCTAGTCCGTGGATTGGAGGCTGCGTCCACGGGCAAATGGTATCGGGAGCATGAGGCTGGCGTAATGCCGTTCGCTCGGCGCCGGTATCAATGAGTGCGGACAAGTCGCCTATTCCTTCGACATGTACTGGTAACAGTGGAGTTGGGTAGGCCTGGTACTGAATTAGGGACTGCGGCGATTGGGCGGAATCCCCTGACGTGGTGTCCAAGACGTTCGCAAGAAAAGCAGCGCCGGCGCGGGGAGAGGGGTGCTGACTGTCCGGCCTGCGGCCCACCGGAAGTGAGACGGCGTCGAGTGCACTGCTGCAGTTCCGCTGCCTTGTGAGCAAAAACCAGGGATGTGATCTCAGGAGACTGAGAAGACAGGATGACAGCATGAGTAGGGAAGCACAGTCCGTCAATCACGTACTGGCGCGCAGCTGGAGACGGCCATGCGAGGCCACAGTCGTTGAGGAGTCGGAGCTTATCGTAGGCGACCGCATACGCATGAACTGGTCATCGTATGTGGATGAGAGCGGGCTGAAGGCAAGCACTAAAGCTGCACTCCATTCTACCCAAGTTTGGTGCTTCCAGCCATCGTATCGATGCCATGCTTTGGCGGAATCGCGAAGTCGGCTCTCATCAATCATGATGATGACATTTTGACGTCGTCAGGCCAAGAGTGCCGACTGGCCAGGTAATTGATGTTTTGCAGCCAGAGTGTCGAGTTATCGAGAAACCCTCGAAATTCCGGAATTTCTGTGAGAGATGGCGGAGGCAGCGCGGTACGTGCCAACGCTGCGACGACGGAAATGTTGGCGTCTTCGAAGTACCTGGTCATAGCAGCGATTGCCTGTGTGAATACGGCGGGGTCGCTGGAAACCACATTCGAGGTAGGAGTTATGCTCTGGCGTCGATGCTGAGGTCACTTGCGGCGCGGTACGGGAAGCAAAGCCCAAGGGAGCGTGTACGGCGTCCCTTGGCGCCGAGATAGTTTCCATATCCACGGCAGTTGAGTCGCTGACCTGAGCTGTGTTGACGGTTGCAGACAGCGTGCTGGTTGGACAGGGCGGTAATGAGCTCGATTGCAGAAGCCAGAGTAGAAGCAGCGGCACGCGGTAGTGTGCGTCCGCTCCGCAACACGGTGTCCGACTGCAGGTCGTCCAGCAGAGGATTGTTGGTCGGCTGCGCCTTTGTAGCGGAATGAGAGACACAGACAGCACCCGTTCCTGGGCCAGCTGTTCCATTAGGGGCGAAGCTCCTTATAGCGGCACCCGTTCGTCCCCGTCGTCGTAGTAGTAGTGTGTAACCAGTCTGAGAAAAATGAGAAAAAAAAATTGTCGCAGTTTCACCCGAAAGGCGAAGCATCAATTGCGATAGCAAATTAGTAGAGCTATACGGAGTAAGGGTAGTAGTTTTATCAGCTGTATAAACTTGGACATGCACCAGCAACACGCCGAACTGTTGTCGACGCCGCCGGTGTTTTGCCCACGTTCGCACCGAACGCGAGGAGCATTGGTGACTGTTGCCGGTGCCTCTGGAGGTGGCTCGGAGGTTTTCGACGAGATCAGAATGGAACACTCGTCGAGCTGCGTCGGAAATCTTGGCCACCTTCTCGCCTGGCAACGTTTTTATATAAAAAGTTGTCGCAGTTTCACCCGAAAGGCGAAGCAGCAATTGCGATAGCAACTTAGTAGAAAGCTATACGGAGTAAGGATAGTAGTTTTATCCGCTGTACAAACTTGGACATGCAGCAGCACCGGCAACACACAGCACTGTTGTCGACGCCGTCGGCGTTTTGCCCGCGTTCGCACAAAATGCGTGCGGCGTTGGTGACTGCTGCCGAAGCCTCTGATATAAATAGGCACTTGGTGCCGCAGCTAAACGTCGCCTCCCTTCCCTGCCCCCCCCCCCCCCCGCGGCCTTTCGTGCGTCAGAAGAAGGCGCGTTTGCTCTACATATATGGTGATTGTAAAGGAGGAAAGATACGCCTGCTTCTGCAGCCCTTAAGCGAGCACGGCGCAGAACTCGCGCTTGTTCTCCGCCGTGCGTTCACTCCCCGTGAAAGCGCGCGTCCCTCGCGTCCTTTCACTCGCACATACAGCGTTCGGCGGCGCGCGGCGACGCTTTCATCTCCATTGACGTCATACGGAACCTCACGGCGACGGCGACGGCACCGGCGACGGCGACGCCGACGGCAGAAATCTGCTTTGGAGTGTCCATATAATTGCTATCGCAATAAAATTCCGAAGTTGTGTCCGTAGCGCGGAATCGAACCAGGGACCCCTCGCTTCCGAGCGCGCGGCTCGGAAGTTTCGCAGGAGCGATAGGAAGATGTTCAAGCACTGGAACACCCATTTGCTCACTTAAATTCCTTACACGTGGTTTCCTCGCTGCAGGTCGGTTATGGAAAAGCGCAGCAGCGGTCATATCGTTTATGGTGGAATAAGAAGGGTGTTCATTGTTTGCTTGTTTGCCATATCTTGTTGGTTTGTGGGAAAGAATGTTATCGGAACAACTCTGCCACACTTCGACTTGACGCTTGACAAAGGGCTCCTGCATGCACGGCTGCACGAAGATGCCGAACAAGAAAAACGTGAACGAGGAGACTAGTTGTCTGGGCCAGTCGCTGTTCATGCAGCGAAACGCAGGTCAGTGAGAAGGCAGTCACGTAATCAAGCGCCGGGATCAAGAGAAACACTCCTCACTGGTGCGCACAGATCGTGTCACTTATGCGGACGAGAAGAGCAGCAGCATAAAACTTGCCAACAAAGCTGTCTGCAAGTTTTGCTAAAAGTACATTTCTAAGCAGTTTTCTTAGCTAAACAACGCCCGCAAAACCGACAGTCACATGTCATCAAGATGCATGCTGTAATGACCAGTCATGAGGCAAACGTTAGGTTGTTTCGGTCTACGTGAACTGAGTGCCACTCAAGTTCAAGGGTGACTCAGGAGCGGAAGTTACCGTCAGTTGCATTACTTTCGGGAGTACCGCCGCGACTTGAAGAACCGGAGGGTCATCTTACTGGTACAGTAAATTATCCTTAGTAACTGGCCAACTCACAGCTGCGTTGAAGTGGAAGAGCCGCACCTGCGTACAATCAGGGTACGTCTTGCCTTCGCAGTCTAGACCTCTGCTAGGCTACCCTGCTTATCCAGTACTTTATGCCAACCATTTGATTGCGTTCGAGCGTAGTCTTCTTCGTCCACAGTACACTATTTGACTCAAGCCAAGTACCAGGCCATTTGCTCTCAGTGTACCTCGCAGAATTACCATTCCTCTGTGTAACCAGGTAAAGCAAGAGCTGGACCAGATGGAAATACAAGGTGTCATAGGTGCATTACGAAGCCGACGGCGTCGTGTGCCGGTCTGATCGCGGTACGGAAGGCATCAGGCGACATCCGAATATGTGTGAATTTAACAAAGCTCAACAAGTTCTCCGTGAAATGCATGTGATTCCAACGGTCTAATGGTTGCTCAGGCAACTGGGCGAAGCCAAGGTGTTCTCGAAGCTGGACGCTACAGCAGGATTTTACCAAGTGTCCCATGAATGCCAAGAATAAACCACATTCGTCACACCATTTGCACGCTACTGCTACTGTCGCCTACCTTTTGGCCTGACTTCAGCGCCGGAGTATTTTCAGAGACAAATGGCCCTAATTCTGGAGGTGCAACCGAACTTCAACATGATAGACGACGTCCTGGTTTTTGGAGAAGACCGAGAAGAGCGCGACAAGCGACTTGTGGAGGTTCTTGGACGTCTGAGGAGAGCCAGAATTACTCAACATCGATGCCAACGGCATCTCGCCAAGTCCCAGTAAACTCGAAGCAGTCCACAACTTGGAACCACATAAGGACAATGCTCGGATTAGGTGCTTAACAGAGAAAGAGGAGCTGGCGGTAGTATGGCCAGTGCACCGTTTTTACCTATATGTGCGTGGCCTAAACTTCTCCGTAGAAACCGATCTCCAGCCTCTGGTAACACTACTTGGAATGGCTGACTTGAACATGATGCCCCCAAGCTCCGCATCAAACTTTTGTGCTACAAATTTAGCGTATTCGACGTTCCTGGTAAACAGCTAGCCACTGTGGATACTCTTTCAAGGGCTCCTGATGAGAAGTGGACGATCAGTCTGGTGCACCAAGAACAGGACTGGGAAAGCAACCGGCTCATCAAATACTGCACACAAGGCTGGCCTCGTTAAGACAGGCTTCCGGAGCACACCAAGAAATACTGGAGTCATCAATGTGATCTTTGTGCAACGGTGTCCTGCTAAAAGGTAATCGCTTTGTCAACTCGGCTTCGCTTCCAAAGGATGCTTGAACTTATTCATAAAGGCCACCAAGAAATTACCCGATGCCACCTAAGAGCCCAGGATTCCGTATGGTGTTACGCACTTTCGCAGCAAATGCGGAACAGTCACTCGCTGCAGACAGTGTAGTCACACGAGCGCAAAGAGCCATTCGTTGTAACGAAGGTACCAGCGCAACCATGGCAAGATGTAGGAACGGACTTGTCTAGTTACAAGGGACACAACTACCTACTAAATGTGATTATCGTTCTCGCTACCCTGAAGTCATCCACATGGAAGCACGAGCTTTGAGGCGGTCTTCAATGCAGTCAGTTGATTTTGCTCGTTTTGGCATTCCCGCAGTAGTACGAAGAGATAATGGACCGCAGTTTGCTTATGCCTTTGCATCTTTTGCGATCGAATTGGGAAGTTGAAAAGACGGTACACACGATCAAAGAATTTATTAAAGCAGACGATCCTTTACTGCTTCTTCGGGCATACATAGACACTGCAGGCGTCACAGGGTTCAGCCCAGCGCTGCCACTGTTGGGCCGCAGCCTGCGCACCAGGCTTCCCAAGACAGTGGACCGCCTTTAACCGAAGTGGTCTGCGCCAGACGACGTCAAGTGCCAAGACGAAGAGGTGAAAAGGTGGCAGAAGAAAGACTTTGATTGCCATCATGCCATGACCGTCCTTCTTCCGCTGCAGTCAGAAGATGCGGTGTGGGTTCCAGACATCAAGGATACGGCGTGAGTTATCAGGCCAGCCACCAAGCGCCGCTTGTACGTCGTGTAAACGCCCACCGCGGTGCTTGTTCATAATAGGCTGCATCTAGTGCCCTATTCAGACCGAGCGATGAGCCAACTCAACGTTCAGTCAACCCGGCTCCGATTCACTTGTTAAGCATGAATATGTAATTAGGCGGAATGCAAAAAAAATTATCTGAGTATCCCCAAGCGAAGGGCAACATTACCTTCGTTCGGTCTAGCTACGTTGCATTTGCATATTTTTACTGAAGTTACGTGGAACACCCTGTATATGTAGGAAATACTCTACGTAGTGTTTTTTAAGTATAAGCGATTTGAGTGTCTCTGTACATTGCCATCCTGCCGGCTTCAGCTGCTTGCCCTTCATGATTCGTTCCTCATTCTGTTACTTAATGGTGAATTAAGCCATCATTATGGCAGCATTTTATGAAGTCCGACTAACAAAGTTGTATCTCGTACCTATTACTGCTGTGTTTCCCATTTCGAACTCTTTACTTACTGACACGTTACCTCTTATGCACATGTATAATAGATAACATATAACATGTATATGCATAATATGTGTATATGCATTACTTAGGAACGCGATAAGGCTTTTTATCATTTCTGACGCACAGGCATAAATATTGCAATGCCAGTGACGTAATAGGAAAATCCAAATTCTTAAGCCCGCAAGAAAGACTATGGTTCTCAAATTCTGCTATTCCTGGATTCTAACACTACAATTCCCAAGGAGCAGTATGTATTTCAGCCTGGAAAATCGACGCAGGCAGCTTTGCGCGAAATCAGAAAGTCTGATTCATAATACTGAACATAAGCTTTTCACTGTTGGAGTATTCCTTGACTGCTACAAAACCTTTGATTCTATTAAGCACGACGTTGTACTTCATTAATTATACAGATCTGGTATTCGTGCGACACGTTACAGGTTACTGCAAAGCTACTTGTCAAATCGCACTCGGTAGACGCGACTGTATTTTTTGCGCTGCGTATTATCAGTATCAATAACCAACTAGCCCAGTCAGCCACCTTAACATAGTAAAGCTTTCGTCTTATTCTAACTTTGTTAACAGCAAAGCTGTTTAAGCCAGCCGTAATTCGCGGTTCGTGGTTGGTATCAAAGAAACCCCGTACCCTCGGTCTCAAGGCGAGCGTCGTAACTACCAGGATATACAGCCACGCTTGCAGAACACTTATGAACACTTATGAACCATGCGAACAACTTCACTTTATGCCAACCATTTGATTGCGTTCGAGCGTAGTCGTCTTCGTCCACAGCTGGCGCGTTCGCACGCACGTGCTCTGCGAGGTGAGGTTTTGCGCGCTATGAGAGCGAGAAAGAGATACGCATTCACGGAGTGAATCTGCTGGAACGCGTTTTCGGCAATGAGGTGTTGGTGTCGAAAGTTCCGTTATGCAACGCGCAGTGACGGCCGAAACCAAGACGCACGAAAAGAAATTAGCATCATCATGATTAATAAGATGAAAAGTTAGCGCGCACTTCCGGAAAATGCTGGGCTACGATCGCCCATCTCGCTGTTTCAAGCGTTTCGCGGCCGTGTGCAAGGTTAAGCGTTTATTTTTTTTTTTTGGTATTTGCGAACTCGAGCGTCGTTCCGACTTGAACATCGCTGTGGCTACATGAACATCGCTGTGGTTTGCGGTGAACAAATTGAAATCAAATGTTAAGAAAACAAAAGTTATGCTTTTTCTGTCATAAAAATAGGCCGACCGATTATCGCATCCAACTCCACTTCAAGACTTTCCTGACTGAATCCGTAACTCTTGTAAATTCTTAGGTGCATTTTTTCGTAGTGAGCTAGGTTGGGATGACCATGTAAATCCCGTCCGTTTACATGTAGCTCGATCTATTGGTGGAATCCATCGCATTAGGTACCTCTTGCCCATGCTGATTAAAACGTAGTTGCATTTTGCTCTAATCCATTAACAAGTGGTATACTGCAATTTATTCCGGGGCCCACGCAACAAAACGGATTCAGCCAGATTATTTTTATCACCCATGTTTGATCCGAAAGGCGAAGTAAGGATAGTAGTTTCATCGACCGTATAAAGTTGTAAATGTTCGCTTACTAACTGAACAAGCATGGTGTCACGCGTCGGTAGGTAAACATGAACACATCTCGCTCGATGACAGCGGAAACTAGTCTAAACGCTGGAGTGAGAAAGCGCGCCAGCGGCAGCGAGCAAATTGATCCTCACGCTGGCTCTCGCTTCAATGCGAACTAAACGTCGAAAGCACATCGCATACAAAGATTTGTACCTATCGCAGATCGCTTTGAAGATGAGGTGCCCGTGGGTGCACACTTCGGCCACATCACAGATCGCTGTCAACATACGGCGACAGCGCGGCAGCTCCGTGAGCAGCAGCCACAAGAGCACAACGCACCCCCCCCCCCCCCCCCCCGGTCTCCATTGCCGCCTCCCCGTGCTTCGCGTCTTCATTGCACGGCCATACTGTACCAGTTATTAGCATTGAGTACTTCATAGCGCAGTGGGCTGCTGTACAAACTTAACACAATTTGAAAGCGAATGTCGCGCCAACTTTGGCCACTGGGTAACTATGTGCCGGTTTTTCACGAACCTCTTTGATGCATCCGTTATTCTCTGGCCGTTTCAGCGGTGAAGACGAGCTTGTAAGCTCTTGTTGCATCAAAGGCCCTCAATATCTCGTAGGTTGGCGCACCGCAAAGTGTGGAGAGAACCACTCGCTTCATAGAATTTTCTGAGATGTTGTTCGGTTCATATTGTATCTGCGTCACAAAACTCGAGGGACAAACTTGTACGCAAGAACAGTAAGAACGGACGGCTTTTCACTGTCACTGCTTCGCTGTCAGTGCTTCGCTGTCACTGCTTTTCTTCTTCTGTTTTTGACAAGTGCCGATGTGTTTTGTTATCGTCGTCGTCTTTGCGAACTAGAGACCGTGGCAATATTATATTTCCAGGCATTCTACCCTAAATGGCCTTTGGGGTTCATGCACAAATAGTAGTATCTTTATGTTAGTATCGGTTGGCTTCATAGTCTGCCAAACACGATTACTTCAACGGGTCTCGTTCCCTAGTCGCTGATATCTAGCCTCCTTTACGCCATCCCTGGAGAACTTGCTCATGGACTGTAAGGCAAGCCTACTGCGTCACGAGAGGTCATCGGCGGCGCCACGTCGTCAGCTTCGCTTGCTCGTCTTCGCGCTATATTACAAATAACCACAAGCCACAGTGACTCCAACATTTAGTTTGAGACACAGTTTGCACAGCACACCAACCCGCTGCTCTACCTATTTCACCAACGACTGCCTAGTGAGCCATGTTGGTGGGAAAAGGTTAGGCGCGGGCACATATAATTCGAGACAGACATACCGCAAACTGACTGAAGCTCCCCCTGAAATGCTTGCGCCTGTGACACTCTCGGTAGATTATGATTAGCATTATTAGCATTATGAGCATTTATGAAAAGAAGAGTTAATTTATACTTCCGTGTTTTAACGTTTAATTACAATTTAGAACTTATTCTATTAGCAGCATGCAACTTGTTGCGATTAGCATTATGAGTACTTCATAGCGCGTTGGGCTGCTGTGCAAACTTAATACAATTTGAAAGCGAGCGTCGCGCCAACTTTGGCCACTGGGTGTCTATGTGCCGCTTTTTCATGAATCTCTTTGATGCCGACATGCGTGACTGGGGATGCAGGGATGGGTGTGTACCACTTCTCTTTGACGCTGAATTGGAGCACTGTGTATGTTCCACTCGTTGTGTGCTACTCTTCTATGCACCTCTGTGATACCACCCTTGGTGACAGGGAGTGTTCCAGTAGGTGTGTATCACTGTCAAATAACCATCTTTGACGACATCTTGGGTAATGGCCACTGGGAATGTGCCGCATACACTAACGAGGTCGTCTTATTCGCTGCTATGCTCGGCAGAATGAAACCTGTGCCGAGCGCTGAACCTACGCCATTTCCCTCATGCGTAGGGCTGCACAGAACCAGTGTTGCCAGGTCCAACGAGGTGGCGTAGCCAAAAGCTAGAGAAGTTGTAGCCCAAATGTAGCCAACCAGAAAAAAAGTACGAAATATTTCGTAGCCAAATATAGCCATTTTTATTTGGAGTTTTATTTGTGTATACATTTTCACATTCGACTACGGTAATCCTTTTACAACCCGTCGTAACAAAATGTCCCTGCCACCGTGACATCGGCCCTTGATATCAAAAACAGCGACATTATGCTTGCGCAGAACACCTTTTGGTTGGTCGGGCCCGAAAGCTCTTAAGTTCAGCGAATCGCTGCAGATGGCGAAATCGGTGCTTTTATTTTATGACAAATAGTACTAAGTTATTATATTTAGTTATTTACAGTAATATTAACTACTAACTCTGCTTTTTAGCTGTCGTGAACGCAAAATAATGTTAAGCGTCATCGATCTCTCACGTCATCTCTTCCTACGCCGTAGAAATTCAGCTGTCCAGCGATCTGCGACGGCGACGTGATCACGGCTTCTTTCTTTATGAGCTAAAACAAGTATTTCGCGATACGATATCTCACTTTTTTCTCTCATCGTCCTATATTGATTCTCGTTTTTTTTTCGTTTTTTTTAAATTAGCGTGGCCCGGATTAGCTGGGACACACACTACCTATTTAGTGTCAATTACATCAACCTGGCCGCCATCATAGGTCTCTAGCACGCCAAGAACATGTGGTCAGAAAAGGGACAGGCAACAGATGCCACTCACTGACTGAATCGGTGTAAGCGAAGCTTTAAAAGATTACTGCGCAAAACGGCACACCCGGGTAAGAAGCGCGCAGTCGTTTTGGGTGACGAGCACGTCCCAACCTCGCTCGAAATGGTAAAAGCCGTGACGGCGCACATAGAGCAAAGGTAAACAACAAATTGATAATAGTGGTAATGCTGTGAAAACCGGTTACTGTCAAAAAGCAAACAATGTTGATAAAATAATGTAAAATTATAAAGTAAAATAAAATAAAGTAAAATAAAATGTACCATTTTATGAAAAGAAGAGTAATTTATACTTTCGTGTGTAACGTTTAATTACAATTTAGAACTTCTTCTATTAGCAGCATGCAACTTGCTGCGCTTAGTTTTGAGTAACCAACTTTACGTACCTTCACCCAGCCAAGTCAATCCGTGTTAGGCCTAGGAGCCATGAAATCGAAAATTGAATTCGGAATCAGCGGCGTCTAATGAATCAATCTTCATTACACATGTTAGTTGAGAGAAAGCGATAACCGCAATCACTTCTCCTAGCTTACCAACTTCACGCGTTACCACGAATCGAGGCCAGTTTTGCGCTAGGTTAGAGCTAAGGAGGTTTAAAAAACCTCCGGTGGTGAGATTTTACGTGCCAAAACCACGATATAATTGGGAGGCATGACGCAGTGGGGGACTCCGGATTAATTTTAGCCACCTCTCGTGTTCTTTAACGTACACCTAAATCTAAGTACACGGGTGTTCCTGCATTTGGCATTGAACGAAATGCGGCCGCCGTAGCCGGGAATCAAACCCGCGTCCTCGAGCCAGCAGCACGACACCTCACGAGCTAAGCTAACACGGTTGGTGAAATTCATGTGACGTGGTGCACTGATGTCATCGTGGCAAACATGCATGTTTCGATATTAGCAGAATGAGTATCTGCATCCGTGACGTCACGGTCAAACCATCTAGAAGTAAAAGCACCAGGACCCACCTTTGCCTCAGGGTCTTGCTCTCATTACTTTTTATACGTTCTCACATACTTCCCCATGTTTGGATTCTCCTCTCTGAGGAGGATCCGTTCTTACGTCCAACCTATCGAAGTGAATGTCGAATGTAAGCACGAAGAAAAATTCATCTACCAGGAAAAGGAAAATGGAAGAAGAGCTTTGCGCCAGAAACGTGGAGTAGGTCGAAATCTGTGCCCGGCGCGATACTTCACCCGGAAGACATGGCCATGCACACACTGGAGCGTGTCATCCACCCGTGCTTCCCTTCTTTCATGTTGATGCCACGATCGCCCGACGGCCCCGACCCTATGTTATTGCTCTCCCTTCCTGAGCATAGCCATGTTAGTACAGTGTACTGAGAAAAACCCACTACTCCCTGGTTCATCCCGATGCCCGGGAATCGGGTGCGTAACGGTCAAGCGAGGTGTTATGTTTAAGTTCATCAAAGATCAAAGCCACCGGCTCAGACAACGGCGCAGAGGGGGAAGGGAAGGCGGGGTGGGGAGGGGGTCATTTCGCACACGCACTCAGCCAGCTAAAACAGCCTTGGAGATTTGCTTCTAGCCTACCAGAGCCACCTCTGGAGCGTGGATTAGGGTGCCACTTATAGCCCAAACAAAGCCAAGTCGCAGATTTTCAGTAGCCCAAATATAGCCACATAGCCAACTCGTCCAAGTCAACACCAAAAATTTTTTCCCGTAGCCCAATTTGGCTCTAAGTAGCCAAACCTGGCAACACTGCACAGAACCAAACTGTCTCGTTCTAGTTGCTGTTATTTACTGTGTACATACGTACCACTGTCGATGACCTTTTCACGCTGACATGGGTCACTGCATAAATGGGACTGGGTAGGTACCACTGTTCAAAGAAACTTTTTGACGGTGATTTGGGTTACTGGAAATGTCATTGCGTCTATGCTGGCATCCCATGAGCCGCTTTGATGCCAACTTGAGCAACTGTATACGCGCCGCGCCAGTACATATGTGCTTCATTGTTCGCGCATTTCTGGCTATCGATTCTGGGAGAGAGAAAACTGACGTGCTGCTATGCCTTTGTACGCAGCTTGTCACCTGTACCGGCGAAAAATCGGCTGGCACCAAGCATGCCTCTACGGGAACTGGGTCTCGATGATTCACAATCAAGTGGATCGGGCTTGCCAGCCAGTGGGGCAACCTCGATCAAGGTGTCCGACGCTGATCCAGAGGGAAGTGGAATGTCTTTGGAAGCCGCGGAATACCACGGCATGTCCGGCGTGGCGAAAATGTCCTCCTCGGATGCCAAGTCTGCCAAGCGTAAGCAAAAAACCTCCGGAAATGGGTCAAACATCGCTGTCGCTAGAGGGTCCGCTCCGCAAAAATCTCAATCCTCCCAATGAGAAAAAACGGCATCCTAAAGATGTCCAATAAGTGTCCTCTCCGGGACATTCTGGAATCATATTTGGATGTTACATAACATATTCTAGTGTTTCCGGCAATTACTAGTGCATGCGACGTTTAAGGGCACATAGCCTTAAATAGAGAGAATTCTCTTTTGTAAACTTGTACATTTCTTCATACATTTGTGAACTTTAATCACCCGAAAGTACTCTCCATAACATATATTTAGAACATCACACACATCTACCTACGCAGCACTGACTGTGTTGCAGCTCCTAACGTAAAATGGAACAATGGAAACAAGAACTTGGGAGATGCTTTCAGGACAAGGAACAGGTAAATAAGCAAGTGACAAAAGCACTGAACGCCATTATACTGTAACAGTTCTGGAGCAGAAATGAATAATACCGAAAGCGTTAAGAAAGTGCAGTGCATATCAATGAGTTTCCTGAAACTGTCGAAATTAAAGAAATCTTCAGGCAAAAAAAGTAAGCAGAAACTCCACAGGAGTTTTGTATTTATACATAAGCATACCCCCAAATTGGCCTACCCTTCGATAACAAGTTGGCCAACCCCTAAATTTCAAGTGGACCCACTCTCACATTGGCCCTACAGTTACCACAGTTGGCCCACTTCCAAATTTAAATTGGCCCGCTCCCAAAATAAATTTGCCTGCTCCCAAATTCAAGTGGGCCCGCTTCCAAATTTAAGTTGGCCCCCTTAAAATTTAGGTTGGCCCACCCCTAAATATTAACCTGCCCCACCTCCAAACTTCACGTTGGCCCATGCCTAAGCTTTGCCGTTTCGCGCCAGCGGCCCGAGCGCTCATCGCGGCGCTGTACAGGAAAGAGAATGAGGCGCGCGCGCTCGGTCATTTTCATACCACGGGACTACCGCCAACCCCACATATTTTAAGTTCACCAACCCCAAAATTTCACTTACACCAACCCTAAATTACAAGTTGTGCCACACCCAAATGACAAGTTGACCCACCCCCAACTTTAGGTTGGCCAACCCCAAAATGGCCCACTTCAAAATTCAAAGCTGGGCTACCCCTAAATTTCAACTTGGCCTGCCCCCAAATATTAGGATGTCCCACCCCCAAATATTAGGTTGGCCTACCCCAAATTTTAAGTTGGTCCATCCCTAAATGTAAGTTGGTCCAACGGAAAATTTCAAATTGACCTACTCCCAAATTTAAGTTGGCCCACCCCAAAGATGCCACACCCCCACAGGTTTAGGTTTGTCATGCCCAAGTTTCATGTTGGTCCGATCCCGAATTTCCAGCTCAACTGCTCCCAAATTTGATGTTGACCTGCTCCCAAATTTAATTTGGCCCACCCCAGATATTTTAAGTTCGCCCAGCCCCGAATGTTATGTTCACCCGCACCCGAATTTAAAGTTCGCCCACATGCAAATTTCAAGTTTGACCACCACCAAACCAAGTTTTACAACCCCCAAAGTTAAGTTCACCCACCTCCATAATTCAAGTTGGCCCACCCCGAAATTGAAGTTACCAACCCCATATTTCAACTGGGCCCACCCCCAAGTTTCATTGGACTCCCTCCTACTATGCATTAAAGCATTGCTTTGCTATGAATTTTCTATAGAGCCATGTGTATAGCTATGAGTGTTATATCAATGTTTTACAGCGGAAGCAGTTACGGGCTCATTCCAATCGCCGTTTCACTTCGCGTTGGTGCCCGCCACCGCCACCGCCACGTAACCGCTATCGCCGGAAATGCGAAAAAAATTACTCCATCGCCTGCTAAAGGGAACCATCTGTGGATGCGAAGCAGCGCGGAGATGGTTAGCTTGAGCGGGAGATGGTTGACGTTTCAATTCGGCTTCGCGTTGCCGCGCCGCCTCGGGAACCATCGCTCGACGTTAACATTTTGATTGCGCTTCCCGAGCCTGGAGTTCAGGGTCCGCTTGCCGCCGTTCACGTTTCCTTTCGGCTTCGCGAGCCCGAAGTTCGGGATCGCCACGTCGCCGCTCCCGTTTCGAGGCAGCGGCCCGAGCGCTCATCGCAGCACTGAACAGGAGAGAGAATGAGGCACGCGCATTCGGTCATTTTCATACCGCGGAACTACCGTGGCGCCCCCAGCAGAGTATGCAGCAGTCGCACCACCTGTCGTGCGCTCGGGCCGCTCATCGCGGCGCTGCACAGGAGAGAATGAGGCGCGCGCGCTCCGTCATTTTCATACTGCCGAACTACCGTGGCGCCCCAGCGGAGTATGCTGTTGTCGCCACCTGCTGTGCGCGCCGCTCCGTAGAGTAGAGGATTCCTAGAGAAGAGAAAGGGGGAGCGTAGGAGAGGAGAGAGAGGGGGACGGGTGGCGTATGCGCTGTGCGGGTGTGGGACGCGGGCGCCGCTCCGTAGAGTAGAAGATTCCTAGAGGAGGGGAGCGTAGGAGACGAGAGAGAGGGGGAGGGGACGCGCATTCACTGTGGGGGTGTAGGACGCCACGGGACGGAAGGAGGGACGGACAAAGCCCCCGCCATAAGCTGCTTCGCATCTAAAAAAGTACCCGGTCTCCGGTACCCGCTGCGCGGGACCCGGAGACTTTACCACTGTGCCACGCAAGCGCTTGCTATCAGGCAGCAAAAAAGGCCCTATAAACGCGCCGTAGGCAGGCGCGAAGGCGCGGACGACACGAGGCTCCGCCTAGTATCGTGGCGCCATCTAGTGAAGGCACCTACAAACTCTGCGTGCGCAGGCGAGATACGATTGCAGACGAGGCGCGCAATCAACGCGATTCCAGCCTCCACCAGTAAGGAGGCGCCATCTAGTTAAGGTGCTTGCAAATGCAGTGATTCGATTCAGACGAGGCGCGCAATCAACGCGATCCCGATGTGAGATGTGCGCCACGTATTCTGGGGAACTATCGGTACATGTTATGGCGTCTCCTCGCAAGGTACAAACCGCTGCTGAAGAAGCGAATCGTAGAGCTACGTGCGCGCATACAACCAGGCATCATCGGGCTCAGCAAACTGCTGTGCAGAGAGCATTGCAAGCCGCAGCTCGCCGTCGACGCCGGGCGGACAGTTCAGATCGTTCTCGTGAAAATCGAGGCGAAGACACTTTGCCGCGAAGACCCTGTTGTGCGAGGTGCCGAAATTGCTACTCTTAGCCACTCCACCAGCTCACGCTGTGACTGTGCTGCGTGTGCCTCGCAGGCCTGTAACTTTTTTTCTTTAGCTTCAGTTCTGTATCGCTTATAAACCTACCAATCATCTACATTTACACTGTTATAACGTATACACTTTTTATGATAGACAGATTTTCCTCGAGCACTCACCAAGCAATCCTTTTGCATTAATTTAATTCTTGTGTGCGACACCAATGTCCTGCTGTACAATACACTATAAAATAGAGAATAGTTCACAATAGTTTAACTGTTGCATGTATGCTTCCCATAAAAATACACATTAGTCTTTAGTATTTGCTATATTCTAGCACGTCTGTCACATTGAAGAAATGCAAATCTGGGAGATCAAGAGGGCGCGAAGGAGCACTCGCTGAATTGTTGAGCAGCTGATTAAAGCACTGCGAATGGGCATGCTTAATACCATGCAGTATGTGCAAGATCCTTTCTATGAAAGCTGTAAGAAAAGAATGGCATTAGCATAATGTGAATTTTCACTTTAGTACTATAGCACTATTTCCCACATCAAAAACTACTTATTGTAGCAACGCTTGGAAGCAGTTTACGTAGAATCTCCGCGGGGAGTTAATGTGAATAATGCGTAAACATTTTGTAGTAGCGACGTGCTCGCACTCAACAGTGCTGGTAATCCTAGCCCTGCTCACCGGCTGCGGTTATCTTGGCGCTATTACGGTAAATTCGACCGTGTTGCGGGACACGAAGGTGGAAGGTGGCGCAACATGAATTGATAAGGCAAGCAAACTACTGCAAGTGGCAGCACCAGGTGCGCTGGTGTTCCGATCCAAAGCCACTGGTGCTCCACAGTTCTGGATTACTAAAGGTGTACATAATGCCAGCCTGATTGCACGCGTCACGTGGTGAGACACGCTCTTGCTTCTGCTCACGCGTTCGTCGTCGTCTTCTACAACAGCTGGCTCTGATACCGCTCATCACGCCAGCGTTCACAGTATCGCCACACTTGTGAAAGAGTCATCGGCGGTGGCGAAGGGTATAACAGTGGGCCATCCATCATCCGTTTTGACACCTGTGCTAAGACACAGCTGGCTGGAAACTGCCACGCACATGGAGCCAACCACCAGCACATGCAGCCAAAATTTCTTAAGCTACTTCCGGTCTATCTATTTTCGTTGCCGGACGCGATCTCCTGGAACCTAGTATATAAGTTTCGCTGTAAAATCCCATAGCTCCTCAGTGAGTGTAGAAACGCTTAAGACGCACCACGTGGACGACTTCAGGTCGTGCGCGGCGCCGGTGCGATTACTGAACGCCATCTGGTACAACCTCTTACTTCAGCACGCCTATACGTCGGATCTTGTAGGGTCCGAAATAACGTCATGAAAGTTTCTCACTAAGACTTCATTGGCGTATCGCGATCCATACCCTACCAAACACGGTGGCCAGGCTAGTATCCAGCATAGCGTCATCGAAAAATCGGCGGCTGTCTGTCCTTTGCTGGCTCTTGATGCGCAAGCGGGCAAGTTGTGCTTTGTAGGCGCGCTGTAGATAGGCGGCGAAGTCGACATGTTCTTCGTTGTTAACATGTGGAAGTGTGGCGTCGAGAGTCATTGTCGGATTACTCCTGTAAGCCAGCTTTAACGGCAGGATCTCCGTTCTTTCGTGCACTGCCATGTTGTATGCGAAGGTTACATACGGAAAGATATCTAACGTTTTTTGGTCGACGTCGACGTACACCACTAGCAGCAAGTTGGCGAAGGTCTTGTTCGCCCGCTCCGTAAGATCATTCGTCGGCGGGTACCAGGCAGTTGTCCCTTTCTACGAAAAATATTTTACGTTGCAGGGTCGGTCCAATGCGTCGTCTATCTATGGGAGTGGGTATACATCCTTCTTGGTGACCTTTGCAGCGACGATGGTCGACGCAAGAGAGTAGAACCCCATTCTTTTCCAGCAAGACAGCAGTAGACGCCCACGGGCCTTTCGACGGTAGGACGATTTCGTCGCGCAGCATTTCTTCGACTTGTTGCTTGGTAGCTCTTCGTTCTCTTCACGAAACCGGGTAGGGGGCTCTGGCGGAGTGGTCGAGCGCAATCTTCAGTTTTTATGGCGACGCCCAGCTATTACGTTTGTCGAATCTTTGATGACGCCGCAAAGCACTCTTTGTACCGGTGGAGTAGACTTATCCTGTTGATGCCTGGGAATGGGTCGAGATCCAGTGAAGCGGATGTAGATGCAGCAGAATCCGAGAGGACAAATGTATTGCTGGGTTCCACAAAAAAACCTATTTATAGTAAATTATTTAGGGTGCTCAGAGGTTCGCCATTATTTTACAGTCAAGTTATTACCTTCTAGTTGCTGGGGATTTGTCGTCTCGTGCTCACCCAAAATACGTCAGCTGGAAAAGGGGTTTGTGGTTTATCGTATATTCTAATTACAATCCGATGCTATCACGCTTATAAGTTGTGTGCAAGTCGCACATTAAGAATTTTGTGACAGTTTAATTGTAGAAATTTGTTCAATAACGCACTTGCGCCAAGTGAAGGGCCTACAAGAATGAGGATGTATGGTGCACTTCCGCAAACGTGCGTGCGCGCGTGACGTACGTCGCTTCTGTTGGTGGTGCTGGTGGGATGTCATCTAACGGCTTCGCTATACATCAACTTTCCCAGGGTCGAATGGAGGCGATTTTCTTCCCTAGCGTTTTGGACGTCATGGACTTTCAATTATTCACGCAGAAATTACGCAGAAAAGGGCACAGGCAACCCTGTCTCAGCACTAAAACATGTCAGTCTAGTGTATGTTGCCCTATTTCTGCCATTTGAACGTCGTTATTGCAAATGGCAAATAAAACTTCAGTGTACTAGAGAGTATTTATGTGCCCTCATACTTTTGCCGAGCTATGGGCTATCTCGCCAGGGAAATAATCAATCCTGATTGTATACGATGCTGCAGGAATCAAGAATCCCCGGAGAGGTTCCATGGCGTCGTCGGTGCCATCTATTCCAGCGATTCATGAGACTGAAAACTGGCCGGCACCTACTTCTGCAACGCCGGTGTCGACGGCGTCGTGCGACCCTGCAGAAGGGTGTACGCAGACGTAACAAGTTTCATCTGCAAGATTGTAGGGTCATCGGGTACACAATTAACTTCAGCCATGGTTTTGTCCAAGCACAAATAAAGCGAAACACTGGCGGCTTTTTATAGGGTGATCTGTGCATGAGGACACCAAGTCCAGGGTATGTTTTAAGCGGTCCTAGTGCAACATACGTCGTGAAATGTATAACCCAGTGCCTAGGAGTTGAAAATATTGCAGAGGTTTGTCATTTTTTGCATAATAAGTATACTTTAACGGGTACCAGCAGTTAGTCAAGCAATCAGTTATTAGTCAATCTCGTATTTCCACTCGCAAGTGACGAAGCTTTGAGATGTCACACCCATATTCAAAAATGCTCTTCGGCTCAAAGTGTTTAACTATTCAGAGTATTGTCCATGTAAATGCTTCCGAACTCGATCTGGAAACATTAACAGTGAAGCTGTTTAAGCAAATCCGTAAAACCGTTCTCGTCGACCGAAAAAACTTTGAGCGATGAGTCACCTGGGTTGCCTAGCAGCCACCTCGAGGAGCGGTGTGTGCTTCGCCTCCTCTCCGTGCCGTGCGCATGTTGCCTTGACATGAGACGTTAAGGAGAGGGAAGGAGAGCATGCGCGCGGCGTGCTCTAAGCTCGGGAGAAAGACAAAACTAAAGTGAGAGAAACAGGGAGAGAAATAAATTGCAGCAGCACCAACGAGGCAACGCGCATAGCTGCTGCCGACGCCATCCGCGTGTCCCCGTTTCTCCGTGTTCGCGCCGAACGCGCGCGGTGTCCGTGACTGCAGCAGACTCCTCTGGCGGTGGCTCGGCAGGTTCCGACCAGCCACGCCCCGGCAAGTTTGGAGGCGCAGCTTGGCCGTGACATCACCATGCATCACCAAGTCATTATGAAGAAATCGCTTCGTGTAACCTGCTTTTTCACCGCGTAGTCCGGAGCCGCCGCGACTGCGGCTGAACTCTCGTCGACTCTGTGGCGAGTACATGTAGCCTTGCATGCCACTCAAAAGGCAACGCCTAAAACCTGACAATGTGCCCTCGGTCTTCTCACGAAAACGCAAGGCAGAAATGATCAGCGGCGCGTTTGAAAAGAAGCAAAAAGATGTAACATGGGATGACCAAAGATCAGGACACCCGAAGAAGCCGCTAATCTCGAAGCGCGTCGCACGGCCAAGCGAGAATCTGCGCGTCGGCGGCGTGCCGATTCGGAATACCGTGCCTAGCACCACTTAGCATTTCCAAGAAAAACATAGCCAAGCCTAGTAAAACCTGGAAGAAGTTAGGTCGATCACCAGCTCCGTTGTTTACTCCAGCCTTACACCACTAGTGCTAGCTGCCCACGTTTATATTGCGACCACCGCACAATTTCTGAAGGCGTGCAAGGATGTTCCTTGGATATATATGAACATAGTGTCGTAATCGGGCAAAAAGACAGTTGCACCCGAGAGGCGATGCTTCCAAGTAAAAACTACGTATAAACTAAATTACGCGTAAACGTATATAAGTTTAACGTAATACGTATTAACTAAATTGACAAGCATAGTGTCACCCGCGCACAAGCAAACGCATCTCACGCGATGACCACGGAACCTCTCCGTCAAAACTCTAAATGTGAGGAAGCGCGTTAACAGCGGTGAGCGATTTTATCTTCGTGGTGCCTCTCGCGTCAACGCGAACTAGGCGGCCAAAAAGCAGGTTACACGAAGCGATTAAAAGATAAAAGGCCGCGTGGCCAGGTGGCCGCGTGCGGCCGCTGCCATACGCAGCAGCCTCCGGAGTAGAACCCCCCCCCCCCCCCCTTTCGCGCCTTGAGTGTGACGGAACACGGTGCCCTTCTTCCCCGCTAATGCTCTCTCTCATTTCAACGCGAACTAAGCGCACACGAACCAATCAGCACTCGGTGGAATGTTGCGCCCCCATCGCAGATCGCTTTCAAGATAAGACCCTCGCGGCCCGCTGCTCCCTATGCAGCAGCCGCTGTAGTAGAACGCCCCCTCCCCCTCCCCCAGTGCCTTGTGCGCGAAGGAAGACGGTGCGCTTCCTTCCCGCTTTCCTCGCTTGCGCGTGAGATAGTGCAGTTATTAGGTAAATTAACAACATATATGGCGATGACAAAGCGAGGACACTATAGACCACAATTCGTTACTCTCAGAAAAAAAAGTTTTCACAAGTTTTCCTCGGTTTTGATGATGATGATGTATGGTGTTTAATGGCGCAAGGGCCAAGTATGGCCAAAGAGCGCCATGCCAGTGCTTGTGAGTTTGCAGTGAAGCGATGAATTCTGAGAAATAGATGTGGTGTGGCTGTAAAGGGGCCTAAAAGAGTCGCTGTAAAGTGCGTAAAACATACATGTATTAAGATCATGGCAATGGCTAAATGAGGTGTGCTATGAAAATGAAGAATGCATTCAGGGAGAATGATACGATTTACAAAATATAACAGATGCAAGAATTGGCCAGAAGCACAATTGCCTAAACAAAGCCCTTGAAACACAAGGGCCTGAAGGCACGTGCTATAAAAATAAACTATCACAGCAGCATTCTCTGGAGAGAGGATGCGCTACGAACTTATTGGGCTAATAACGTGTAGTACAACATCGTTCAAGAAACGGAGAACTACTTTGGCGTTAAAAAGAGGTTCTTCACCAATAAACATCGTAGGATGAAGAGGGATATGATAGTGGTATGCTACGGGGAAATGTTTCCTTCGCTCTGTTTCGGCTTCCCGACACTCCAGTAAGACGTGGAGTACGGTCAGCCTTTCCTCACATCTGCCACAGAGGGGAGGTTCAGCACCAGTTAAAATATATGAATGTGTATCATATGTATGTCCTATTCTAAGGCGGCAGTGTGTCGTGACTTTGTTAATGATGGCCAGTTGCCCAAAAGGGGCTTAATTACATGGAGTTTGTTCAGTGTTTGTTCATCCCATAAGTGTTGCCAATAGTTTCTGGGTTTTTTGCGTAGAAATGGCTTTAAGTCTGTGGCAGGAACGGGTATGGAAAAATTGCTAGGTTTTGTTGCTATGGAAGTTGCCATTTTGTCGGCAAGATCGTTACCCTCTATATACCTGTGCCCAGGCACCCACCATATTACAACGTGTTGATTAGAAGCATACATATTGCAGAGTAATGAATAGAGGTTATTTATAACAGGATTTTTCTGTTTTCGTAGAGATTTCAAAGATTTCACGACACTTAAGGAATCTGTGAATATAATGGCCTTTGGGAGCTTGGCTTTCTTGATGTGTTTAGTAGCCGACAGTAAGGCATAGGCCTCTGCCGTGAAGATACTGGTTTTAGGATGTAAAACGTCAGATTCAGAAAACGATGGGCCAACAGCCGCGTAAGAGACGCCGGCTTGTGATTTCGACGCATCCGTGTAAAACTCTGGGCAGGTGTACTTCGACTGAAGCTCTCGAAAGTGCATATGTATGTGCGCCTCTGGGGCGTGTTTTGTTACATCTACAAATGATGTGTCGCATTCAACGATTTGCCATTGCCACGGCGGCAACAGCTCTACTGGAGCCATCAGGGAATTTTCGAGGATTGGGACATTCATTTCATCGGAAAGTTTTCTGACCCGCATTGAGAAAGGCTCTCTCACTGAGGGTCGATTATGGAATAGTGCAGCAGATGCCATATCGTTAAGATGTTTGTAGCAAGGATGTCGAGGGTTAGACTGTACTTTGAAGAAATATGTGAAACTGCTGTATGTTCTTTGTAGGTGAAGGGACCACTCATTTGATTCTACGTATGGGATGATGAGGTTAGGATGATGAGGTTAGGATGATGATGTTAGGAAATTCGCAGGCGCAAGTTGGAATACGCTAGCGCAAGACAGGGGTAATTGGAGATCGCAGGGAGAGGCCTTCGTCCTGCAGTGGACATAAATATAGGCTGATGATGATGATGATGATAGACTCTCAATAGGGCTTGTTCTGAAGGCGCCTGTGGCTAATCGGATACCCAGATGGTGGACGGGATCCAGTATTTTTAGCGCGCTTGGCGCGGCTGAGTGGTATACCATGGCACCATAATCCAAACGTGATCGAACAAGGCTCTTATAGAGGTTAATTAGGCACTTCCTATCACTTCCCCATGTTGTATGAGAGAGAATTTTCATTAAGTTCATTGTTTTTAGGCATTTTGCCTTCAGATATTTGATGTGCGGAATGAAGGTCAATTTTGCATCAAGTACAATACCTAAAAACTTGTGCTCCTTGTTCACAGGTATTCGTTGCCCAGACACTTCGATACTGGGATCTGGGACTACTCCTCGCTTTCTTGTGAAAAGGACACAGGAACTTTTCTGGGGGTTAAGGTTAAATCCGTTTTCGTCTGCCCATTTCGACACTTTGTTTAGGCCTTGCTGTATCTGTCGTTCACAAACTGCGAGGTTACAGGATTTAAAGCCTAATTGCACATCGTCTACATAGACAGAATAGATGATTGCTGGAGGTAGTGATGCACGGAGCGAGGTCATCTTAACAATGAACAGCGTGCAACTGAGCACCCCTCCTTGAGGTACACCAGTTTCTTGTGTAAATGGGCGGGACAATACGTTGCCAATTCTGACTCGAAAAGTACGGTTAGACAGGTAGCTTTCTATAGTGCTAAGCATATTACCTCGAATGCCCATGTGCGACAGGTCTCGTAAGATACCGTACCGCCATGTCGTATCGTACGCCTTTGCCATATCGAGAAATATAGACAAGAAATACTGACTGTGTACAAAAGCATCACGGATGTTTGCTTCGATGCGAACGAGGTGGTCGGTTGTAGATCGACCTTCCCTAAAGCCACATTGAAATGGGTCAAGCATTTTGTTAGACTCTAAGAAATGTACAAGACGGCGATTGATCATTTTCTCAAAAAGTTTGCAAAGGCAGCTCGTAAGTGCTATAGGCCGGTAGCTGGTCACCAATGATGTATCATTACCGTGCTTTAAAATTGGGATGACAATAGCTTCTTTCCATTTAGCTGGCAGATACCCAGCGGCCCAGATAGTATTAAAAAGTGTGAGTAGTGTGATTTGCGTGTCGGGGTGCAAGTGCTTAATCATATCGTACATGATTCGATCCGGACCCGGTGCAGAGCTCTGACATGCTGACAAGGCGGCTTTAAGTTCGGCAACGCCAAAAGGACGATTATAAGGGTTATTTGGGCTGCATTTTCGGTTTAGTGGCTTACATTCTTCTGTTGCTTTGTACTTCAGGAAGCTCGCTGAGTATTGGGTGGAGCTAGACACATGCTCGAAGTGTTGACCAAGTGCGTTGGCCTGGTCTTCCAACGTGTTTCCTTCTTTATCCACCACGGGCAACGGATGAACTTGTTGTCCCTTAAGCCTCCTTAGTCCGTTCCATACTTTTGCCTCCTGTGTGTATGAATTGATGCCGGACAGGAACTTCTCCCAGCTTGCCCTTTTAGCTTGCCGTCGCGTTCGCCTTCCTTGTGATTTTATGTTTTTAAATTCCATCAAATTTTCTGCAGTTGGGAATCGGCGAAGTATGCCCCACGCTTTATTTTGTTTTTTACGCGCCTCCTTGCACTCATCATTCCACCATGGAACTCGTCTTCGGGATGAGCGACCGCTTGATTGTGGAATGAACTTCTTTGCTGCCTCGATGATAAAATCGGTAAAATACGCTGCCGCGTCATCTATACTAAATTCGCTGATAAAATCACGGGATATAAAAGTCGATTCCTTAAAACGTTTCCAATCAGCAGAGGCTAGTTTCCATCTAGGTACATGTGGAGGGGAGTCACCTTGCGTTACTAGGCTTAGAGTTAATGGAAAGTGGTCACTTCCGAATGGGTTTTTGATTACATTCCATTCTAAGTCAGGAAATAGGGAAGCAGATCCAATCGCCAAGTCTATCGATGAATAGGAATTGTGGTGAGGATTATAATATGTTGGCTCCTTCTTATTAAAGAGGCATGCACCGGAGTTTACTAAAAAGTTTTCTACGAAACGGCCTCTCGCGTCGCATCGTGAGTCTCCCCACAATGTATTGTGGGCGTTAAAATCTCCCACGAGTATGTAGGGCTCGGGAAGTTGATCGATAAGATTATAAAAGTCTGTTTTCTCGAGGTGATGATTTGGGGGTATGTAAATAGAACATACCGTGACCAATTTGTTAAATAGGATAGCCCGAACAGACACTGCCTCAAGGGGCGTCCGAAGGGCGACGTGTCGACAAGCTACGGACTTGTCGGCAACTATTGCTACACCGCCGGAGGCGTTAGCCTCGTTACGGTCTTTTCGGAAGATGGTGTATTGACGAAGGAAGTTTGTGTTTGTAGGTTTCAGATGTGTCTCTTGAACACACAGCAACTTTGGATTATGTTTGTGTAGGAGTTCTGTAATGTCGTCGAGGTTGTGAAGAAGTCCTCTGACATTCCACTGAAGTATTTGTGTCTCCATAATGACAGATGTGTTTGTGCTGTGTGTTTAAGAGGTGAGGATTAGCTCACGGGGCCCTTTGCAGGCGCCGTGATACGAGATTTTTCTTTTCTGGAGCGGTCGAGAGATTCTCGCCGCTCCTTAGGCGCTGGTGGCGCCGTCTGGCCGGTTGTTGTGTCCATCGCATCTTGCGAGGCGCTGGACACGCGCTCTTGCGAGCGGTTAGTTTGACGTGAAGGCCTCGTCTCGAGGGACGAGACCTTGGAGGCCACCAGCCCTGAGGTCGATGGCCCCGTGTTCTGAGATGGCGGAGCAGCCTGAGCTGCAGCCGCCGAGGGGGCGGATGGCGTCGCTGGCGGCTCACTGCGTGTGAGCCGGACAGCCGCCGGAAACCGTTGTGTCGCTGCCCCCTGACGCGTCACATCGGCAAAGGTGTTTTTGGGCAGGTATGATACCCGCCTACGTGCCTCATTGAATGATATGTTCTTCTTTACTTTGATTGATACAATTTCTTTTTCTCTTTTCCAGGTAGGGCACGACCGCGAGTATGCGGCGTGCTCCCCATCACAGTTTACACAGTGGAGAGAGTTTTCACATGATTCAGAGAGGTGTTCGTTCGCACTGCATTTCGCACAAGTCTGACGGCCTCGGCAGTTCTGTGAACTGTGGCCAAATCTTTGGCATTTGAAGCAACGGAGAGGGTTGGGGATGTACGGCCTTACTCTGATTTTAATGTAACCTGCCTCGATGGTTTCTGGCAGCACACTGGAACCGAATGTGAGTATTAGATGCTTAGTGTCAATTTCTTTACAATCACGCCTCATTCTGATCCGTTTTACGTTGATTACATTCTGTTCTTTCCATTCTTCCAGAAGTTCAATCTCGGTAAGCTCCATGAGATCAATATCGGAAACTACACCGCGGATGGTGTTCATGGTGCGGTGTGGGGTCACTGAAACGGGTATGTCCCCAAGAGACACTAGGTTAGATAGTTTTTCATGTTGCTTTTTGTCGTGAAGTTCCAAAAGAAGGTCCCCACTTGCTAGTCTGGATGCCTGATAGCCTGGGCCAATTGTCTGAGTTAGACATTTGGAAACGAGGAAAGGCGAGATCATTCTCGTTGTCTTTCCTGGTTTCTCACAGTGAATTACTTGATAGCGGGGGAAGTTCTCGGTGTTACGGCCAAAAAATTTAAATACTTCTTCGGTGCGCCCTCGTTTCTGAGGGTGATCAGGGAGTTTGGGAAAGGATCTATCCATCCAAATTTGCAGTTTTCGGCAGTAACGCCAGCCGCCCACCATGGAGCGCAACAAGGGGACGCCACAGGTCTTATAGAAAACAAGTCCTGCGGACGCCAACTGTACGTCACCACTATAACCGAATATGAAGTAACCTAGGTTGGCTCCTCACACAGGGTTAACCCTCGCTGCCAAGAAGGTCGGAAGTAATATAGAAGAGAGTAGATGACAGGAAAGATAAAAAGGCGAGAGAGAAAGACGAAGACTTGAGAGGGGGACAGGAAAAGGCAACTACCGATTTCCCCCGGGTGGGTCAGTCCGGGGGTGCCGTCTACGTGAAGCAGAGGCCAAAGGGGTGTGTTGCCTCCGCCGAGGGGCTTGAAAGGTCCAAACACCCGGCATCGGCTCAACCCCCAGGATCCCCCTTTCCCCGGACACGGCTAAGCCGCGCACGGCTACACGCGGGAGGGTCCAACCCTCGTGTGCTCGGGTACGTGGTGTCGCAACACACCAAACGCCTGCTGACGCAGACGCCCCTGCGGGGTTTCCTCGGTTTTAATTCCGGAATAAATGTCCTACGACGCACTGACAGCCCTGGTGTTTAGTCTTTCGCAATTATTGGTTACGTCTTTGTCTTTCTTTAATGTGGTTACACACACGTTTGGCTCCGACGGAGAGCCAAAGCCCGTCGCATCGTCGCAACGCTCAAGCCCTCTTTTGCCGCCCAATGTTATTGATGTCGTTGTTGAAGGTGTCTCTGTGCTTAGCCTCATTGACACAGGTGCCGCCATTTCTGTGATAGCCGAAAAACTATGCCGCTCAATACGAAAAGTCACGACGCCTTTCTTTGGTCCATTGCTCCGCACGGCCACAGCACAACACGTCCAGCCGGTGGCTGCGTGCACCGCCAGGCTTGAAATTCAAGGAGTCCTCTACATCACCGAGTTCTTCGTTCTTCCGCACTGTTCACGCGATATTATTTTAGGTTGGGATTTTCTCTCGCGTCACCAAGCTGTCACTGATTGCTCCCGTGCCGAAATCGCCTTCTCTTCGCTTGGTAATGCCATGTCTGACGACGTTTCGCTTTCCTGCACCAAGTTGTCCCTCACTGACGGCATCCAGATACCTCCGCACGCATCTGTTCTGGCACCTGTATCCTGTTCCGTTGCCTCCGACTCTACCGTGCTCTTCACACCTTCCACTGCTTTCGTTCATCGCCACATCTCGCCACTCCCAACCGCGCTACTTGGCCTTCAAGCAGGTGCGACTCACCTTCCTGTATACAACCACTTCCCATTCCCGATTACGTTGCTTTGCGGTGAATCTGTCGGCACTGTGGAACATTACGAGACCATTATCACGTTGGCACTTCCTATTGGATCGTCCGAGGTCAACACCCTCTCCTGTAGTCCCGTACCTGCCACATCGCCTGAAGACGTTTTCATTGCGCGTATCATCGACAGAACGCCGCGTCATTGATGAGCAAGTAGATGAAATGCTACAGCGTGGTGTCATTGAACCGTCCGACAGTCCATGGGCATTGCCAGTCGTTTATGGATGGCTCGATCCGCTTTTGCGTGGATTATACGGCACCTAAACAAAATACACCGAAAGGATGTTTATCCATTGCCGCGGATCGATGACGCCTTAGACTGCTTACAAGGTGCAGAGTGCTTTTCTTCCCTCGATATACGTTCTGGTTATTGGCGAGTGCCTATGGCTGCGGAAGATAAGCCTAAAACTGCTTTCATCACACTAGATGGCTTATACGAATTTCGTGTGATGCCATTCGGCCTTTGCAACGCGCCCGCGGCTTTTGAGCGGGTGATGGATACTATTCTTCTAGGCCTCAAATTGAACACGTGCTTGTGTTATTTGGATGATGTAGTAGTGTTTGCACCAGATTTTCCTACTCAGCTTCATCGCTTGGAGAAGGTTTTACGCTGTCTCAGTGACGCTGGCCTCCAACTGAACCTGAAAAAATGTCACTTTGGGGCGCGCAAGCTGACAATTCTCGGACATGTCGTGTCGAAGGACTGGCGTTCTTCCCGATGCCGCAAAGCTCCGCGCTGTTAAAAAATTCCCAAGGCCAACGTCTCTAAAAGACTTGCGTAGTTTCATTGGCCTCTGCTCGTACTTCCGCAGCTTCTTTCGAAATTTCACTTTGATTATGACACCCTTCACATAGCTTCTTCGGGGAGACCCTAATCTTTCTGCGTAGTCGCCGGCTTGCGACGAGTCCTTCGCGACGCTACGTCGCCTGCTTACACCACCGATACTGCGCCATATCGATCCCACTGCTTCCACGGAAATCCATACGAATGCTAGCGGCGTTGGTCTTTGCGCTGTGCTCGCCCAGCGAAAGCCCGGCTACCAAGAATGTGTTGCATACGCGAGCCGCACTCTCACGAAAGCTGAAGCTAATTATTCAGTCATGGAAAAAGAATGTCTAGCGATCATCTGGGCCATTACAAAATTTCGTCCATACCTGTACGGCCGGTCCTTCGATGTCGTAACCGATCACCACGCACTTTGCTGGTTGTCGTCCTTCAAGGATCCCTGCGGCCGCCTAGCCCGGTGGGCACTGAGGCTCCAATAGTACGACATCCGGGTTGTCTACCGCTCAGGCAAGAAGCACGCCGATGCCGATGCTCTTTCACGCTCGCCTGTCCACGCCGACATTGTCAGTGTCTCCGTCCTAGACGACAGACTTCCCCCATTCGCTTCTGTCGAGATGGCTTTGGAGCAGCGCAAGGACTCCTGGATTTCATCTTTGATAGATTACATCTCTGATTCACCTGCACGCCCACCATCCCGAGCGCTACGCCGACAAGCTTCGCACTTCGCAATCCGCGACGGAATCGTCTATCACCGTAACTTTAGTCCCGACGGCCGCAAATGGCTGCTTCTCATACCCCGGCAGCTCCACACTGATGTATGCGCCGCTTTCCACACCGACCCTCAGTGTGCACACGCAGGTCTCTTCAAGACCTACACCAGAGTACGTCATAGTTTTTATTGGCGCGGTATGGACACATTTGTGCAAAAGTACATTCGCTCTTGCACAGAATGTCAACACCACAAGCCTGATCCTTGCCGCTCCTCTGGACCAATGCAACCTTTCCCATGCCCTTCATGACCCTTTGACCGGGTTGGAATAGACGTATACGGGCCTCTGCCATACACGGCTGCTGACAATCGCTGGGTCATTGTAGCTATAGACCACCTCACGAGGTATGCAGAAACGGCCACTCTACCAGCCGCGACGGCTTATGACGTTGCCTCCTTCCTGCTTCAACGCTTCGTTCTATGTCACGGCACTCCCCGCGAACTCCTCAGTGACCTAGGCCACTGTCTTTCTCACCGATGTCATTCAAGCACTTCTCACTGAATGCCGCATTATTCATCGCTGTACCACCGCATATCTCACCCGCAAACAACTGGATTGACAGAGCGCTTTAACCGAACTCTTGGCGACATGCTTTCGGTGTATATCGCCTCCAATCACACCAACTGGGACCTCATCCTTACCTATGTCACGTTCGCCTACAATATGGCACCCCAGGCAACGACGGGCTTTTCTCCTTTCTTTCTTCTATATGGCCGAGAACCATCATTTCCCATTGACACTATTCTTCCTTACTGTCCCGACTTATCAGAGGGTACACCGGTTTCCGAAGCCGCTCGGTATGCCGAAGAGTGTCGGCAACTAGCTCTCTCTCTCTCTAAGCACGCAAGAACAAGCGCTACAGAAATTTCGTCATGACGACGGGTGCCCCCACAACCAGTTTTCGCCTGACGCTCTCGTTTGGTGGTGGGTGCCTCCTACTTTACACCAGGTGTCTTCTGCAAGTTTGTCTCCCGATATCATGGACCCTACCGGTTTCTCCAGCAAGCTTCTCGGGTGAACTATGTCATCGAACCCTTCTGACGCCCCATACGGACCTGCGTCGCCGCCGCCGTGAAACTGTCCACGTCGATCGGCTCAAGCCGTATCACGAGCCCTTCGTCCTCACGACGCCTTAGGCCTCCTGTGCGGCTCCGTTTTCCGCGAGGGGGTAAGATGTAAGGAAGAAGTGCAGATCTCCGCAGCCGCATCGCCAGTGCTACTGAAGTGAGGCTCGGGCTCGACGCTATTCCTGGTGCGCCTAGCTAAGCCTACGCTGTTGTGTCTTCCTGTCGGCGTCCTTCGTGTCGGCCACAGCCATGGCTGACTTCCTTGTCATCATCATCATCATCATCAGCCTATATTTTATGTCCACTGCAGGACGAAGGCCTCTCCCTGCGATCTCCAATTACCCCTGTCTTGCGCTAGCGTATTCCAACTTGCGCCTGCAAATTTCCTAACTTCATCATCCCATCTGGTTTTCTGCCGACCTCGACTGCGCTTCCCTTCTCTTGGTATCCATTCTGTAACCCTAATGGTCCACCGGTTATCCATCCTACGCATTACATGGCCTGCCCAGCTCCATTTCTTCCGCTAGAATATCGACTATCTAGAATATCGGCTATCTATCGGCTAGAACTAGAAAATATCGGCTAGAACTAGAATATCGGCTATCCCCGTTTGTTCTCTGATCCACACCACTCTCTTCCGGTCTCTTAACGTTAGTCCTAAGATTTTTCGTTCCATCGCTCTTTGTGCGGTCCTTAACTTGTTCTCGAGCTTCCTTGTTAACCTCCAAGTCTCTGCCCCATATGTTAGCACCGGTAGAATGCAATGATTGTAACGTGGTGTGACGTGGTGTGGAGCAGAGGTAGAATACCCGGCTTCAAATTCCTTGTCATACTTGATCTAAACTACTCGATGAGGCGGCCAGTACTTCCACGAGAAATCAAAACGCCCAATTGAAGAATTAACATAATTAATAAAAAAGTTAATTAGCGTAATTATGTTAATTCTTCACTTGGGCGTTTTATCTTACGGCCGCCCCTCTTCTGGTGCCTGGTCATCACCGCTACACATGGTCCCCAAGTCATCAGGGGACTGAAGACTGTGCGGTGACTATCGCGCCCTCAACAAAGTGACGGTACCAGGACCCCTACCCGATACCACACATCCAGGACTTCACGCTCAGTGAAGTCAGTCATGGTCAGTGGTCTAATTGATTGATGCTTGAAGGACGACAACCAGCAAAGTGCGTGGTGATCGGTTACGACATCGAAGGACCGGCCGTACAGGTATGGACGAAATTTGGTAATGGCCCAGATGATCGCTAGACATTCTTTTTCCATGACTGAATAATTAGCTTCAGCTTTCGTGAGAGTGCGGCTCGCGTATGCACCATATTCTTGGTAGCCGGGCTTTCGCTGGGCGAGCACAGCGCCAAGACCAACGCCGCTAGCATTCGTATGGATTTCCGTGGAAGCAGTGGGACCGGCCGTATGATTAAGCGTCATTATCTTACGGCACATATTTGAATCTACGAATTATAGCCACTGAGTTCGCAAGGCGTATCCACTTGGAACGAGTTCTCAACACTAAACCAGTTTCGAGATATTAACTTTCAAAGTGTCTATGGCGAGCCGTCAACGTCTCGACGACGACGACGATGTTGCGCCTCGGCTGCTCCGCACGTTCGAGCTGAGCGCGAGAGTAGAACGGCGACAAGTCGGCAAGCACGGCGGCAAGAGCAACAGCGTCCTGTGGTAGTGCATAAATAAATGTGGGCAACCAAACGCCATCGCGTCTTCCCACAAGTGGTGACCCTCGACTTCCGACGGCAACGCGCCACCTGCTCATTCCTTCGCCAACGCACCGAGCGTCCATGGTAAACACCTTCAGCCTCGTTCCTTCCGGCTGATCATAGACACCACACCCAACAGCGACGTCACACCGAATCCCGCGGTACCCGAACCTGTCGTCGCTACTCTCAAGCTACCGGAGTTTTGGCAGTCGGACTCAGAACTCTGGTTTCTGAGCGCGTCAAGCCTCTCTTCCGACGACATCGAGTAACATCGCAAACAGCAAGGTACGACTACGTCATCGGTGCTTTACCACCTGCTGTAATCGTCATCATAAGGGACATTCTGCGCTGTCCGCCTTCTGACACACCCTACAGCACTCTTAAAACAGAGCTTATACGCCGGACAACCGAGTCCTAAGAGCGTAGGCTGCAGCAACTACTCACCGCAGAGGAACTCGGTGACCGAAAGCCCACGGAGCTTCTGCATCACATGTGGCATCTGATCGGGCACCAGTCTGCTGCATTGGACGCATCCATTCTACGGGAGCTCTTCCTACAGCGACTGCCACAGCAGGTGCGGATGATCTTGAGCGTGTCCTCCACAGAAACCCTCGACTCACTGGCACAGATGGCCGACAAAATTATGGATGTCGGCACCCCGGCCATATCTGGAATCGAGAGACAACGTGACTCTTCCCTCTTTGCGCCGGTCCGCGACGACCGCTTGGACCATCTCCTTCAAGCTAACGAGGAGCTCAACCGCAAAGTGGACCAGCTGGCCGCTGAACTCAGCTCGCTCAAAGCAGACCACCGAGGCAGTGCGTCACGACAGCGACACCAAAGCCGTGACAGATCACCACAAGTCTGCCTCGCAGCGTCTGCTGATACCACCGCCGATACGGAGCACACGCTCGTCAGTGCAATCAGCCATGCCAGTTTGCGGGAAACGCATGGGCCACGCACTGACGGCGGCCAGTGTTTCCGGCCCAGCATACAGCCACCTATTCCACGTCACTGATCGCGTCACGTAAGTACGGTACCTCATCGACACAGGTGCCGAAGTGTGTGTCGTTCCTCCTACGCCGACGACGTCAGACCACGCCGCCTGTCACTGCTGTCAATGGCTCAACCATAAGGACCTTCCAGACACAGGTCCGTTACGCTTGACATTGGCTTGAGACGCACGTTTCGATGGATTTTCTTAGTTGCTGACGTGCGTGTACCAATCATCGGTGCAGACTTTCTTTGGAATTTTAAGCTTGTGGTAGACCTACGACATAGCCGTCTCCTGGATTCTGAGACCCACCTAACAGTTCAAGGCGTGACATCAAGTTTACCACATTTGCGTCTCGTGCAAGCTCATGCCAAAGTCTCTCCGCCGTGGTCTACACTTCTGAAAGAATTTTCCGATCTCTTCCGTGCTCCATCTCTTGAAGACCCTGTACGCCACCATGTCACTCACCACATTGTGCCAGTAGGAGCGCCGGTGTTTGCACGGGCTCGTCGTCTCGCTCCTGACCGTTACAAGACAGCAAGGAAGCATTCGAGCATATCCTTGAGCTCGGATACGTCCGCCCCTCTTCTGGTGCCTGGGCATCACCGCTACACATGGTCCCCAAGTCATCAGGTGACTGAAGACTGTGCGGTGACTATCGCGCCCTTAACAAAGTGACGGTACCGGACCGCTACCCGATACCGCACATCCAGGATTTCACGGCATTGCTGCACGGTTGCACCGCATTCAGCAAGATCGACTTAGTGAAGGCATACCACCAAATACCTGTCGAGCTTTCCGACGTACCGAAGACTGCCATAATAACACCTTTTGGCATGTTTGAATACATACGTATGCCGTTTGGTCTACGAAACGCCGCACAAACCTTTCAACGGTTCGTGGACCAGGTTATTCGTGGTTTGACGTGCTGCTTCGCGTACGTCGACATCCTCGTCTTCAGCACCTCAGAAGCGGATCACGAACTTCACCTGCGTTAGGTTTTCACGCGGCTCCGCAAGTACGGACTAGTCGTCAACGGACCGAAGAGCGAGTTCGGAGTTTCTTCACTGGACTTCCTTGCCCATCGCGTGGATTCCCGTGGGATCTCTCCACCAGCCGCGCGCGCGGAAGCTATATTACAGTTTCCACGACCAACAACTCCGAAGAAACTGCGTGAATTCCTCGGGCTTGCCAACTATTACCGGCGGTATATTCCCCACTGCGCTGCTATCTTACAACCGCTCCATGCACTTCTGTCCGGTCAAACGAAACCGAACGCTTCCATCTCCTGGACAGGCAAAGCCGAGACAGCTTTCAGTTTCATCAAGGAAGCGCTCGCCAACGCAACACTCCTCGCGCTCCCAAAGTGCGACGCCAGCACGTCACTCACCGTGGATGCCTCGGACGTCGCCATTGGAGCAGCCCTGCAGCAGTTGGTCGATGGAGTTTGGCAGCCGATCGCTTTCTTCTCCCGGAAGCCCTCACAGACCGAGCGCCGTTACAGCACATTCGGTCGCGAACTGCTGGCGGCCTATTTGGCTGTTAAGCATTTTCGCCACTTCCTCGAAGGTCGGCAATTTCATATCCTCACTGACCACAAGCCGCTCACCTCTCTTTCGACCGCTACCAACTCTTCCCACACTCCACGTGAGATCTGCCAACTTGCCTATATTTCAGAGTTCACCAGCGATATCCGACACATCAGTGACAAAGACAATCCTGTTGCAGACGCACTATCCCGAATAGAAATCAACGCAACAGTGGAGGAGCGCCCGCCGGTCGATTTTGAAGCCATGGCTACGGCACAACGCGAGGACAGCGAACTTCAAGTTCTACGACTCCAACAGAACTCCCTCAAGTTCGACGATGTCCAACTTCCAGGCTGCGCAATTCCACTCATTTGCGACACCTCTACCGAACGTCCTCGCCCGTATGTTCTAGCGCCATTTCGCCGCAGCATCTTCAACGCCTTCCATTCCTTGTCGCACCCCGGCATACGTGCGACTCAACGCCTCGTCACAGAGCGATATCTATGGCCACGAATGAACATCGACGTCCGCCGCTGGACACGTGCTTGCCTCAAACGCCAGCAAACCAAAGTCCAGCGCAACACAGTGAGCCCACTGGGTACCTTTACGCCTCCAGACTCGCGGTTCAGTCACGTGCACCTGGGCCTCGTAGGCCCTTTGCCCCCATCGAACAACAGCCGGTATATGATAACGTGTGTTGACCGGTTCACGCGGTGGCCTGAGGCACTATCGCTCACCGACATCACGGCAGAGTCAGTTGCCCGCGGACTCATCACCGTGTGCATAAGCCGTTACGGAGTTCCCAAGACCATCACAAGAGATAGAGGTCGTCAATTTGACTCCACGCTCTTCCGCACTTTGTCCCGAATGCTTGCTGTCAACCACATCAAGACGACGGCCTACCATCCGATGTCGAACGGCATGGTTGAGCGATTGCACTGCCAACTCAAAGCCTCGCTCATGGCCTCACGATCACTGATACCCTGGACGGAGCGACTACCACTCGTCCTGCTCGCCGTTAGCAGCACGATACGTACGGACGCGTCCAGCTCCTCAGCTGAGCTTGTTTTTGGCACGACCTTAAGGCTTCCTGGCCAGTTTTCTGAGGCGTCACCGATACCACCACTGGACGTTGCCGATTATGCCAGTCACCTCGGGAATGCCATGAGAGACGTGTCTCCTATTCTGCCGCGTCAGCACTCACGCCCATCTTTCACCAGTCGTGCTCTCCGCGATTGTACACATGTATTCGTACGGCACGATGCAGTCAGACCACCACTGCAGCCGCCTTATGACGGGCCCTTTAAAGTCGTCGAGCGTTGCCCGAAGCATTTCGTCCTGCTTCTTCATTTCGTTCGGCTGCTGAGCACGAGGTCGCGGGATCGAATCCCGGCCACGGCGGCCGCATTTCGATGGGGGCGAAATGCGAAAACACCCGTGTACTTAGATTTAGGTGCACTTTAAAGAACCCCAGGTGGTCCAAATTTCTGGAGTCCCCCACTACGGCGTGCCTCATAATCAGATCGTGGTTTTGGCACGTAAAACCCCACCTCACCTTTTTTTTATTCTTTTTACACATTCTTTAGACATTTCGCATAAATAAGAAGTCTTCGAGCGCGCAGCCTTCAGCGCCGGATTTAGCAAAGTGGTGCACTTGTTTACATTGACATCTACAGCCACAGATTGTTGTTAGCGTCAAATATTGTGGAAAAGGTGTATCGCTGATATGAAATAATGTCAAAACGTAGAATAAAACACACACATCTGCGCATACTGAGCCGCGTTGTTCCACCGTGAGACGAGTCAGTATGAGCTGCTGAGCCACTTTAATAACGGTGACTGTGATCCAGTTACATATATCGTACTGTTAATTCATTCTCTCTTTTCTTTAACTTCATCACACTTACAGCTTGCGTGTTTCATAAAGCATTATTATAGAAAACTGTGCTCGCATAAGCGCTCATTTAAACGCCGTGTTGTTCTCCGGCGAAAACGCGGATGCCATCGCTGACACCGTTGGTATATAGAATAGAATAGAATAGAATAGAATAGAATCCACTTTATTTCCAACACACAAGTTGGGGGCCCCCCAGGCAAAAAGCTGTCTCAGACAGCTTTACGGGACCTAGGGGCCTACAGAGAGCAACAGGCAGCTGATTTCACTAATTCGAACAATTATACAGTACACAGTACATACATACAATCAATATGAACAATTATTATAAACAATACATACAGTCATTATTAAGAAGAAATGAACTTGCTTGATACAGGTACAGCATACATGGTGGACACTATCACAGAATGCATAAATACTATAACTGAGCGAGACCGTTGTTTATGCCACTGTACCGAATGTACCGTCTCTTGTTTCGCGTTTGACGCATAGAAAAACAGTACATCTCAGGAACTAAGAAATGTGTCAGCATGGCAACACGTACAGACCCACCCATCTAGGTTGCGGATGCGACCGGTAGCCTACGGGAACGGTGACGTAAATACAGATGTTGGCACAGCCATTGGGCAGAGCGCTCTGTTTGCGCTTGCAGTTTATTGTGTACTCCCCGTGTGAAGCGAAGAGTAGTTTATTTCAAATCGCTAAGGCCCCAAATGAACTACAAGAGCAGTTTCCTTCGGCCTAGCTGCTTACTTTTCAGTTCAGGTCCGCTGGAAGCGGGTGCACGAACTCGACGGCGCCAGGCCCAACCTTCGCTGAACAGGATCAACATTGGCTCAAACTTCATGCGCGTGGCTTGCGAGGGTTGACGCCTTGTGCACTTCAACTTCATAGGACTCACTTTGAGCGCGAATAATTATATGTACACACGAAGGCGTTGCGGCTATCGCGTTATCGGTTCGGCGGCCTATCGCATGGGGTTCAGTCGAACGATGATCGGCTCGCTGATTTTATCGGTGCCGTCGACAAGAAAGCCCGTCGCAGTGCGACAACTCGCGCTCGTCGCTTGCGTCTTGTAAGCCCGGTATGATAAAATAGTCTCAGTGACACACTGTGCTTATTAGTCGGCCAATCGTTGGCGTGAGCGTCTTGTCGGTCTCGTATATCGACCCAGTGTTACCGCACCTGACTTCACCAGTACGTGAAGTCAGGCACACGCTGCCACCACCAACAAGCGAGGACGGATGCTGCAAGAAACATCCGTCAGCAATGTGATGTTTTTAAGTGTTGTCCAAGTGTAACGCAATATTATTATTATTATTATTATTATTATTATTATTGTTATTATTCTATTATAATATATTATTATTATTATTATTATTATTATTATTATTATTATTATTATTATTATTATTATTATTATTATTATTATTATTATTATTATTATAGCCATCAGTGCAAGGCGGCAACGTGGTTCCCTGTGCAGTCCGGACGAAGTCCTCGCCGCTTGCAGTCTTACGCTACGTAAGTTTTCAGTACCGCCCCGACGTCGAGCTACCACTGGAGTTTCAACGCGCGGTACACGGCACGGGTGTTTGCAGTAGCGAGGACTTTCCCCTGAGATGGGGCCGCGCGCGCGACCCTTCCAAAACGTTTCGCGACTAATCCGCCAGGGCAGGGCGCATGCACCGTCGGGCCGTGAAAAAGATGAATTGTAGCCGCTGAGTTCGCAAAGCATATATATGCACTTGGAACGAATTCTGAGGACTGAATCAGTTTCGAGATATTAATTTTCAAAGTGTCCGACGAAATGCACGGGCGTTCCAGTAACTTTTTTAGGAAAACGCTGTTTTATGTATTGAAGCACAAAAGTACCTGGCCTTAGCGCTAAAATAATGCAATAGTATCCACACTGGTAATAGTGCAATTGCAAAAGCGGTAACATGGAAATGGTTTGAGGGGCGGTTCTTTCTATAATTTATTTTTCCTTACGAGGAAACAATGTTCGTTTTTGTGGAAAAGGTTTTGTGGAAAAGTTCGTTTTCACTGGCGGCGCAATACTAAAGAGACAGCCGAGCTGATGGGCACCTAGCTAGTACTGGCTTTTGGGCTAGGCTAAGCACTACCAAGTCATCCGCAGCATTTCCCGGAATTTATTTATTATTTATTTATTATTGATCAATTATCGATTAGCTTTTGATTGGCTATCAATTGTCTATCGCAAGATATTGGCCACGTATTTGGGCTAGGCGAAGTACTACCAAGTCATCCCCAGCATTTCCCGGAATTTATTGATTATTGATTATTGATTAATTATTGATTGGCTATCGATTGGCTATCGTACGGTATTGACCACGTATTTGGGCTAGGCTAAGCACTACCAAGTCATCCCAAGCATTTTCTGGAGTTTATTGATTATAGATCGCTTATGGACTAGCTATTTATTGGCTACCAATTGTCTATCGATGACTGACTAAGTTTAGGTAGTCGCCACCATTCTTAGCTAGACTTACCCAGGCTCAGCTTCGCTAGTTCACAGGTGTATGTGCCATTGCGCTTGGACCCCTTCTGCACTGCTGCCAGGATCGGCCCACATTTTTGGATTCAGCAGACACATTACGCCCGGCTGAAACAGCTACGCTGTTAAAAATGAGAATTTCATCTGTTTTGCTATTTTCTTTGATAAGATATACAGTCATCTTGCACGTGGCACTTCAGCTTCGCACAGAATGCATTGAACCATGCAATGCATAACGGTCACGTGTGCTCGAAGGCTTACTTAGGCCCTTTAATGAGCTGGCCCGAGTCTGGCCCGGGCCCGCGGCTTTAAGCCCGGGCCTGGCCCGAGCCCGCCGACACACGCTTTGAACGGCCCGGCCCGGCCCGCGGGCTGGCCTGGGCCGGGCTTTCGGGTTGGCCCGGGCCCGTGCAGTGCTCTAAGTCACATATCTCCGTCATAGAAGCGTTGGTTAGAGCGGCTGGCAGCCTTCGGCGACAGCACATATACGTAGGTTTATAACGCGTCACATCGGCGCTCATCCCTTGTATTTCTGGCACTGTAGACACGAAAAAATGGTGTGTTTAAAAACACCGATGGCAATGCTGAAATATTGAGTGATTTGTCCTCGTTAGTCTTGCTGATTCCTGAGCCCACACGGGCCAATAAAGTGTAGACGGACTCGGCGGGTACGGTAGGCCTAATGTTCGGTATCATAAAGAATATTTTTTAGGAGTCTAAAAATACGTTATTTTTGTTTTCAATACATTTCCAACTTACTCTCCCTCAAGTTGGGAATATAGGGCAATGGTCTTTTATGCTGTGCTCAAGGACTCCTACTGTAATCTCGGCAGGAAAGTATTAGTTCCTGCCATGTCACGTTTATTGGGAGTGTTGATTAAAGAAGCATGGTAGTAGCTAAGGAAACATCTGTGATTATCCGAAAAGGACTAGTTATTAGGGCCGATAATCTATATGGTCATGTGTCCGCAGATAATGACATTTTTGTTTTTGTCCGTAAAAGTGCAACCACTTTTCAAACTCTAGAGAGAACTGTAGACAGAAGGATGAAGGAATGCTAGTATTGTGTTCCGGCGACCGATTGAAAAAGAACTGATCAAATTCTAACCGTATGTCTTCATAGAGCAGGTTCTGGACGTGAAGTTGTTGGGCGTTGGTATGTCAATCACAACAAAATAAATATGGCAGATCTATCTCCATGTGGCGTAGCACAATTGCAGGCCTCTGCAATATACCCAGATAGTGCAGCCACAGCTATGTCTCAGGTACGCTGATAAAACGAGAAGTCATTAAATACAGAAAGAAATGCAATAATATTTTCGTAAGTTTTACATAGGCTACAAAAATTCAAATGTATTAGTGACAACTTGGGACTGGCATCACTGAAATATTTTAAGGTCCTAACAAGAACAAATTCTCACAAAAGTCTAGATCCGCAACCATAAACAGCACTTACTGAAAACAAACACGCACGCAAGAGATGCGGTAGAAGCGGCTGGCATCATGGCCTTGAATGCGCAGTGGTCTGTCAAAAGATCTTTCCAGTCTTTTTCTTTTTTTGTCAATTCAAGAGCTTCCGCAAAGTGTCATTTTTTTGTTGGCGTGCAATGATGGTTTACATATAAGAGCTTCTGATCGTTGCTTGGAAATTCCACGGCCCCAATGGTCAAGCGAGCCTTGGGGGCCTTTTTAACGAACTCGGACTTTTTTCTCGGTGATAGAAGCGTGCGATAACACTTTTCTTTTTAGGCTGGTACGCGATGCCCAATAGAGACATCCTGAGGTGCGATCTTTTGTGCTGTAGAGTCACCCATAGCCTCAACAACAGTAAGACAGTTTGACGTTTAGTTGAAGAGGCACCTTTTATTTCTGCATTTAGCTGGGAGTATCGTATCGTTGGAGTTCAGACACCCTGCATGTGGAGTACTCATTTTCATCTTTCAGAGCTTCGTTTCAAATACAAAAGTCGACGTTCTGCTTCGTTACAGTCTCGAAAAGTTAAGTGAACATATTAAGGCTCTCGCGCATATCGCAGCAACCTCAGCGCATAAAGTCTCGATTTCTTATGCTGACCATTTAATTCTCAATTGCCTGCTTTTTCCTGAAATAATTACGTTCCCCTACTACGGGGAACTCGACAACGATCTAGCGGTTATATGAAAATGCGTTCATTTAAATAAAGAGTATCGAAAAATATATATTATCACATTTGAAATCTAATCACTGCACATAAATAGCGGTTTGAATTTCTAGTCAACCTAAATTTATAACCCGCACATCACTGCCCCAAGATTATAGCAGGCAAACTCAACATAACATTGCAATCGCCACAACACACCGTGCTCTAGGCCGTCTCAAATAAATGTAGTGCAGAGCAACGTGAATGGAAAAAGTGCAAGGTTAAGCAAGCAAAAAAGTATAAGAAATGTAAAACTTAAACAGTAGTATACACCGTTAGAAATGGTTTTAGGCGCAAGAAATAGGACGCGGGCTGGCGCGCACAAATCGTGAAATTAAAACGACACGAAAAATTGCTTGAGTAGCTGGACATAATTTTCGAGGCAACAGTATCCTGAAATTTCGTTCATTGACACAACCTTACTTGTAAAACACACAGCTTATGCGCCGTTCCCTAATTCACTCCATCTGGCACCTTAGAAAATTTACAACATTGCGCTCATCTTCGTAAGATGCACGCTCCTGCGTTTCCGAGTTTATTTTATTGCGATAGCAATTATATGGACACTCCAAAGCAGATTTCTGCCGTCAGCGTCGCCGTCGCCGTCGCCATGAGGTTCCGTATGTCGTCAATGGAGATGAAATCGTCGCCGGGCGCCGAACGCTGTATGTGCGAGTGAAAGGGCGCAACGGACGCGCGCTTTCACGGGGAGTGAACGCACGGCGAACAAACGCGCGTTCTGCGCCGTGCTCCCTGAAGGGCTGCAGAAGTAGGCGTCTCGTTACAATCACCATATATGTAGAGCAAACGCGCTTTCTTCCGGCGAGCGAAAAGCCTTGGAGGGGGGGGGGGGGGCAGGGAAGGGAGGCGACGTTTAGCTGCGGCACCAAGTGCCTATTTATATCAGAGGCTCCGGCAACAGTCACCAACGCCGCACGCATTTTGTGCGAACGCGGGCAAAAGGCCGACAGCGTCGACAACAGTTCTGCGCGTTGCCGCTGCTGCTGCACGTCGAAGTTTATAAAGCTGATAAAGCTCCTATCATTACTCCGTATAGCTCTCTACAAATTTGCTATCGCAATTGATGCTTCGCCTTTCAGGTGAAACTGCGACCACTTTTTAACACGAAAGTGTTTTATGCCGGGGTCCACCAAGACTTCACTGACGTATTTCCGTCACGGAAATACGTCATACGGAAATACGGAATGACGTTCTTACAATGTACACGAACATAATACAAAGAAAGAAACCAGAAGAAAAAGTTCCACAAACATGCAAAATTTGGAAATCGAACCCACGACCTCTCGGTCCGCGACGATAGATCGCCGAGCGTTTAACCCATTGCGCCACAAACGCATTTGCAGAGAGCTACACAGACGCGCCTTATATATCTAACACTCCTCCGTGTACCCGCGCTCTTGCTCGGGGCGGTGCCGCCGCCTACGAGCAGAAAAGAGAAGTACTGCATTATGACACTAACGCGCACCGACAGTGAACGCTTCGGTGGTCTCAGCACTACGACGCCTCGATGCCAGCATTCGAAGGGACGCTGGCATCAAGAAGCACTACCAACGCCACCTAGGTGGCGTTCACCGTACTCAGCACAGCGGAGCGTGGCCTCCGCAATTAGCTCTGAAAATGTTTCTGAAGTTGATCGCGGAGGCTGCAATTACGACGCGCTGTACGCGCTGATTTGACTCGGTGACGATTCAGTTACGTGCTTTGTCTTGCGCGTTGTATTAGTGTGTCAGTTACGTGCTTCGTCTTTCGCGTTGTGCTAGCGTGTGCAGCGTAGTGCAGCTTCCATATGCACGACGGTTGCTCATGGTCATCGACGTTGGTAGTCGTGATGGAGGAGACGTGCCACCAGGCGTCAGCGTGGGTGCATCAACGCCTAAGGGCGCTTTAGCCACAAAACACCAATAGACATTATATATCAATGTGCAATAAACATTACACTACTTCTGTGAAGACACGTTTCACTTTCGTGTTCTATACCGATTCCTATATAAGAGGGATCAACCACATTTTTTTATGTATGTACTAATCACTACTGCAGATCAGCGTGCGATCCACGCAGCAGTGACATACAAGCAATTTACAGATTCATATCAAGCAAGAAACAATCAGACAACAAAGATAGAGAATGGAAGGCATGGGGCTCCAACTACAATCATAATACAGGCGTTCTAAATCGTGTACAAATTCATTTGAATAAAAAACAGTGGGGGGGGGGGGGATGAGCAATCCAGTCCGACACTATTTTAGGAAAGAAGCTGTATTTATATGAATTCGTCCTTGCGAAAATTGGGGAAAGTGTCCTGCTATGGTTGTTTTCCTAGTTGAGAGTATATTCACATTTATATTTCCTGCCAGACAGTTATGACGAAAAACCAGCATATTGACTTTTCTGCTGGATTGTGAAGATGGGACGCTATTTTGTTGCGTAAGGAGGGTGAGTCAGTCAATTTGTACTTATTGAATATAAGGCGCACTGCTTTTCTGTACATAATCTAGCTCTCAATTATCATTTTTGTTAGGGTGGTCTCATGCAATTTCAAGCATATTCGAGCATAGCCCTAAGGCAATTCTTCTTATTTCTGGGGTTTTACGTGCCAAAACCAGTTGTGATTATGAGGCACGACGTAGTGGAGGGCTCCAGTATAATTTTGACCACCTGGGGTTCTTTAACGTGCACTACGACGCAAGCACACGGGCGTTCTTGCATTTCGCCTCCATCGAAATGCGGCCGCCGCGGGGTCGGAATTAGATCCCGCGACCTCGTGCTCAGCAGGGCAACGCCTTAGCTGACTGAGCCACCCCGGCGGGTAGCCCTAACGCAAGTATTATATGCTAGAAGCTTAACGTTAGGAGATGCAGTTTTAAGTTACCTTTTGAGAAAGCATAATTTTCGTAGCGCGGAAGTACAAATAGCCGATGCATGTGGTGACCAGGTAAGTTTGTTATTTAAAATGATGCCGAGATGCTTGCGTTTATCTGCTTCCAGTATTTCATGCTGGCTAATTGAATATGTACACGTGCTAGGCGTTCTCTTCCTCGTAACATGCAAAAGTAAATTTTTTCTGCATTTAATTCCATGTCCAATCGAATACACCAGTCTCCAATGGCCGGTAGGTTTTCTTGTAATATTGCCTGATCATTTGGATTACTGATTTCCTTAAAAACAACGCAGTCGTCTGCGAAATGTCGAATACAGACACCACCATGAATCAAGTCTGTCAAAGCATTTATATAAATCAAGAACAATAACGGTCCTAAAAGAGTCCCTGTGGCATTCCAGAAGTAACGTGCAAGAGTTCTGAAGGGTGATTCAAAACATGTACATATTGCCGCTTCTCTCGAAGGTGGGCACCAACCAATTTAACAATATTTAACAGAAGGTCCAGGCATTCCAACTTGTGTAACAACTTCCCGTGTGGCAGATCATCAAATACCTTCCAAAAATTTAAGAACAAGGCGTTCAGCTGTACTGTCAATACTGTTGAGTACTGTCGATACAAGTTGCGTAACTGTAGACATGTGCTTTCTAAAGCCATGTTGACGAGCTGATAACGCATAGCGACTTTCAAGAAAATCGTTAATGTACTTTGAGATGACGCACTCCAGCAACCTACAACATATGCTTGTAATAGATAATGGTCGATATTTACTCACAGATAAACGGCCATTTTTTTGTGAATCGGAGTAACGCGTACTAAACGTCAGCGTCCGGAATTTCACCTGTTGCAATTGATAAATTGAAGAAATCTGTCATAAACTGTTCATAGACATGAACGAAAGCGCGATGTTCAAAATCACCGCCACGTGTACAACTCACTGGCGGAGCATGCGCACAAGAGTCTATCGCTTGGGAAAATGCTGTAGTCGATGCATGTCTGTTCCGTGTACCAAGGCAGAAAACCATTTGGGATACCCTCCAGTCCTGAGGTCCAATGATCAGGGCTTTCTATGAGTAATTGACCAATATAAACTTACTCCTTCACACACTCTAGAGCCCGACTGCCAATCATGGATTCTTGTTCGCTTGACAGGTTATTCAACATTACCTTTGTTAACCTACTCGCACACTTTCTCGGTTAAGGTCCTCAATCAATTGTTGCAATGTGTCCCCAGCGTTGCTGAACAGGTCAGTTGTCATCGGCAAGCTGAAGGTTGCTGACATATTCGCCGTTGATCATCGCCCTCGATCCTCCCCAGCCTAATAGCTTGAATACTTCTTCTAAGCATTCAATTAGTATAACTGGAGAGATTGTGTCTCCTTGCCTGAACATTTTCTCGATAAGTATTTTTCCTCTTTTCTTGTGGCTAATTAAAACATGCGAAGCCACAACTATCACTGAGGTAAATTAGAAGCCTGAGAAGTTGCGGATACGTGTGCTGTGTGAAGGCAAATATGAAGTTACACATAAATAAAATAATTATTGGGTTGTCAGCTGTATGCCGCAAGCACCCCGGCCTTTGTGTGGAGTTCGTTCAGTCCTTCAGTACGATCCCTACTATATGCACTTACACCGCTAATTACATAGCAATGTCGTAGCTTTCTCCAAACTCAATTAAGTGATCGAACTGTGCGCCACCGGGAGAGCGCACAAGGCAGCAAAATTCGAGCGACGTCTATGCTGATCCTTCTGATGCGACGCATTTTAGTGACCGCGCTTAGCGTCGGGCACGCTCCACATTGTTCAGTTCACGATAACGGGCCACTGTGACCGGCTTTTTCACGCCGTCATGTTGGCCTGACTACTAGAGCACTGCACGGGCTCGGGCTTACCCGAAAGCCCGGGCCCGGCCCGGCCCGGCCCGGCCCACAGGCCGGGCCGGGTAGAACAATTTTTTCACGGGCTCGGGACGGGCTCGGGCACGGCGTGTGCTTTTTGACCCGGGCCCGAGCCGGGCTCGGGTTTTTTGACGCGTGCCCGGGCCGGGCTCGGGCTTTCTGGTGGTGTTCATGTAACGTGCAGCGAGTTATTCTCGGGCGTCTCAACTCTGAAAAGCATTATTTTTCGGTCTCGGGCCGGGTTCGGGCCGGTTTCGAGTCGGGCTCGGGCCGGGCTTGGGCCTAAGGTAAAGGGGTGGCGGGCCGGGCCGGGCGGGTAACGTAGATTATTTCCGGGCCCGGGCCGGGCACTGGTCTCGCCATAAAAGTTTTGATCGGGCTCGGGCGGGCCGCCCAACGTAAAAACGGGCCCGGGCCGGGCCCGGGATGAAAAAATCGGCCCGTGCAGTGCTCTACTGACTACTGCGCAGCAGGCGCGCAGCACCGTAAGACTGTTGCTGGCTGGACGAAAATTCTTGCGCTGGGATTCACAAACGCCTATGAAGGGTTTCTTAGATGAGAGTAAGTGAGAGGAGGAAAATATAGAAAGCACATCGCACGAAGCGACGTGAGTGACGTCATTTCGCCCAGGACTGATGTTAGTCTGGGGCTTAGAATAAGCATCTCCGGCCAACCATAGGAAGGCGATGGCTGTCGTCGGCTGTCGCATTTTGTTTGCCATCTGCTTTTACCGTTGGCTGTTGCCTGCACTGGCTTTGTGCATGCAAAACAAAAACGTAGTGGTGTCTTTATGAGCGTTATGCTGCGCTCGTTTTTACCAAAACCGAAGTGTCTCCAGTCATACGTCTCTTTGTGGTATAAGTGTGTGTGTGTGTGTGTGTGTGTGCGTGCGCGTGCGCTTGCGTGCGTGCGTGCGTGCGTGTGGACGCATGCAACAATTATTCGCTTCGTTCGTGAGATGCATTTTATTTCACGACATCACAATGGTATTAGGTCATGTTATACGCCATTTCTTTTTTTTTATTTCATTGAATTGATGTCCCGCGTCATATCATAGACAGAATTGCCATCCGTCGTACGCATACGTTGGTTCACACCGTAGGCCAATAATTTGCAACACCGTGGACACAGACATTACATCCCTTCAGCCTTGTGCTGAATTAAAACTATCTGCTATATAATATGCACAGGGGTGCTATGCAGGATGCGCCGAGTTTCTCGTTCGCACGAGTTTCACCCGAGTTCGCTCGATGGCAGTCAGTGAACGGAGATAGCAAGGAACGTGCAAGAACAGCAGGCAAAAAGAAATGTCGAGATAAAGCCGCGTATGACAACATGAGCGCACCCTGCGCGGCACAGTGATTCCGTGCTTCCAGCACAGAAGACTGCGCAGCAAAACGCGTCAGCGCCGCGTATTGTTATCAACGTATTATCACCATTTAGCAATACCGTGACTGTACCGCTGTCTATCTGCACACTTGCCGTGAGCCACTTGCCACGCCTTTCTAGGGCGCGTAAAGGTAAAGCCCCTATATTTATAAATATAGGGGCTTTACGTAAAGGGCGTGCCTCCTCTTTCGAGCATTATCTTTCTATCCTACGTCGAATGCGAACAGGACACATGCGGTGCACTGTTGCGCCTACACTTTCCCTCAATCGATTACGTTCAAATACAACAAATAAATTAAGAAACACTTTATTTCTTGAAGTATCTGTTTTTCGTTTGGAATGCCATAAATGTTTGATGACAAACAGAGATCGAGCGAATTATTAAATTTTGCACTTTTTTGCCGCGAGTGGCGACAGTGAGGCGAAAGCTTACAAGCGGATACATTGTAGAGGGTCGCACGGACGAGGGAGTTCATACGGTGAGCAGTCGCCAGGGGCACCGCAGTGCTATCCTTGATAGGGTGCCTTGATGCCCGCGCGCATCGAGACACTCTAATCCTTGATAAAGTCAGTCATGACAATGATCTTTCATTTCCTGACTATTAGGGGAATGGCAACGCAGCGCTACGCGTCATGGCTGTTCACCGCAGGTGCTTCACTGAGGCGGCTAACAGGGCCGCCGCTTTACCAACCGAAACGACGGGAGCCACGGCTGTGGCTGCAAAATGGCTGTGCGGTATTCCAGGGTCCATAGTGACGCAGCACAGTGAAAATGCGCCCATTTATCTGCGAGCGGGAAGCCTCCGCGATGCATTGCAAAGAAGAGCGCGCTGCCCAGTGACACAATTCATCGCTTGTCATCGCTTGCTCAGTGACGGCGCCTCCGTTTGCATGTATACGCAGAGTTTGAGTGTGTTGTTCTCTCCAATGTGCTTGCCGATTGCCTCTGCTGCTGAGCTAACAGCGATCGCAGATAGATATAGTAACGACAGCGCAGCAATCGCATTTTGGTGGGTGATGGCTCCTGTGTGCAGTTAGGAAATTAAACTTCGAACGCAGGAAGAGGTTGCAACTATTTAGTGTGCCGTGCTTGTGATGAAGAAATGCCATCGCACTGGGTTTAAAAAAGCGAGCGTTTCTCGGCGCTGACCGTGTTTGCGACACTGCAGATCCGATACACCACCGATGACAGAGCAGCCATCTCAAACAACAGTTGCGATACCTTTACGTTGGAAAACACTACCCACTGCTCAGCATCGTCATCCACCATGGCGCATCGACGCCTTCCAAGCAGCTACAGTGTCGTTCCGATAATTATTTGCTGTGCGCTACGTCGCTACAATGCAGGCAATGAACCATGTTGTGGGGCCATCACAGCCTAAGAAGATAGATGCATGAGCCAGCGGAAGTCGCCGCTTTGTTTTTGATAGTGGTTCTCAGTTACAGTGCATCACCGATGACAGTGTGCTGTGCGTATTTTCTGTCGGCGGTCAAGATTGTTGATGCCTCTCAGTTCCGCACCACGTCGCTGTTGCCGGAAAATAAGTTGGGCGTGGCCCAACCGTGGCGGGCGCGCGCACAAGAGTTACATGCCTCGCGCGGGGCATGACGTATGGTTTTGATTGACACGCGAACTCGGGCCAAACTCGTACATCGCGAAACCCCCCTCGAGTTGAACTCGGGAACATGGTGGCGGCAGCAGCAGCCTGAGTAATCGCATCCAGCGGCAGCAAGCGTCAATATGACCATCTGGACCCGTTCACCTACATGTCCGACGTGGAGTTTCAGCCTCATTTTTGCCTTTCCAAAACGTGAGTGCGCTGGCTGTGTGACGAGTTAGGCGAAGGCCGTCGTCTGCGGAGATAGGGTGGCGGGCAAATTAGGCTTTCCCAGCGTAGACTGGTGTGACTAGGCTGCGGAGGAATAGTTCGTGCGATCGCTTCGGCTCTCTCCTGTTTCAAGCAAGCTCGTCCACAGCGCCCCAGCCCCAGGCCAGGTCCGGCGTCGTCATCGGAGTACTGGAGCACCTGCGAGCACCTGGGGTTCAACCCGGACCAACCAACCTGCGCAGGCGAAGTAGTCACATTATATTGTAAGACTCAGAATGGACGCCGGGCTGCCTTCCGGTGCAACAGGTGCCGAAATCAGTTTTGGCAGGTAAACGGTACCGCTGCAGGGCACGGGCAGAGAGGCGAAGGAAGTTACTGCGCCAACACGGACCGCCTCGGCCGTCCTAACGACCACCTCTCCAGGCGGCAAATGATTTGGCTCACGTACTGCGTGAGCAAAAGCGTAGACATATGGATGTTGAAAGAGACCGTAGACTTGTTTCCTCTATCGGAGCACGCCATCGCCGACTGGAGGAGCTACCCCCGTAAGGTCGCGAGGGACGAGCTGCTGGCGCGAGCTCCACTCGGTGGCCCCGAGAAGACAGCGCAAATTGACGAGTGCCTTCTTCGCGGCGAGAAAAAGTACAATCGAGGCCGCGTAATGACAGGCGACAACGTTCCGCCGAGCCGCCAAAACTACGGTGGTGTTAAAGATGGTGGCCCATGGGTCTTCGGCATGGTCTGCGTGACCTGAGGGGTGCTGCTACTTTTCAAGGTCGACCGACGCGGCGGCGACGAACATATGGTCGCTTAGCACAAATAATGAAGAGGGGATGAGCTCAAGGGGCGCTCCCCTTGACCCCGTCCCTGCTTCATTATTTGCGCTAAGCGATCATATGGTCTAACGTCTAACTTGAAACACCTACTGAAGCAAGGGGTTTGTGTGGCTAGAAGTGTTAAACAGCTTCGTGATGGCAAATCGCAATTGCTTGTTACCAACATTAGCAAAGAGCATCGACACCTTTTCCGGGGCACTTCGATAGCGTTTGCAGACGAAGTAGCAAACGTTAACAACTGTTTCACGTCGTAAGTAGTGGAGACAGCAGACATGTCTCTGGGCCATATAAACACAAATCATGAACTGTCTATCCATTGCCAGACAGTGCTGACCAAGCTCTTACTTGAATTCAGGACCTGCTACACATTTCTTTAAAGGTATGTCAGACTTTCATCACTAGAAACAGTATTGTCACGCGGTTGGACGAGAAGGTGCCCATTTTGATGAGGAGGCAGATGGAGAGGTCCACACAGATGCTAGCAACGTTGGACTAGGGGCTGTCTTTGTACAACAACACGGCCATGTTGAGCACGTCATAGCTTACGCCAGTCGTACTCTCTCCCTCGAGCCGAGGCCAACTACTCTACTTCAGTGAAAGAATGCCTGGCAGTCGTGTGGGCGACGACAAGGCGAACAAGATGACAAGGTGCTTTAGTCCTGGCTCAAAACCGTCCAGTCGGATCCTCTACTTTCTAATCTTTTCAGTGTGTTTTCTCCCCAAAACGCTAAGTGGCAGTATCATTATGTACCAGGACGTACACACCCGATACACCAGTAGCCTTACCGCGTGTCGGCAAAACAACGCAAAGCCGGGAGTTCGCAGGTCCGGGATTTGCTTGACGATGGCGCTACCAAACCTTCCAACAGCCCATGGTCGTTTTCGTTCGTTCTTGTCAAAAACAAAGACGGGACGCTACGCTTCTGGGTCTATGCTGGGTCTCCCGGCCTACCTCGACGAGATTGACGGCCCCCATCACACCTTTTATGCAGATGACATCACCCTGCGGGTCGACAAGGGCAGTAACGGTCAGATAGAAGGCACCTTACAAGTAGTGGTCTCTGCAGTAGAGATTTGCATGCAAAAAACGGGTCTCTGACTATCTCACCTCAAATGGGAGCTGCTCCTCGACCGCCCGCGCCACCGGCCCAAGCCTACCGGCTGATTGAGCCAATGTGAGCAAATACTCTTGTATAAGCAAAACAGCTCCTGTATTCTTGAGTCCCGAATATACACATCCTCGGCGTGCATATAGCAGCCAACGGGTCAAACGCAGAAGCTATCCGCAAAATTGAAGGCAAGGTTACAGCGGCTACCGCCTGATCAAACGTATTACGAACAAGCACACGGGCATGAAGGAGGACAGCGTCACGCGCCTTATACAATCCTTCGCAATCAGTCACATTACTTATGTGACCGCCTTCCAGAATTGGAGTGCCACCAAAAGGGAGAAACTCGACACCCTTATACGGAAAACTTACAAGATCGCCCTTGGCCTACCGGAGTCCACGAGCACTGCTCGTGCTCTACAGCAAGGGATATACAACACGCTTGAGGAAATCATTAATGCGCAATGAACCTTGCAACTCAAACGCATGTCCCTGACAGCTACGGCTCGGTACATCCTGCAGTAACTCGACTTCAATTACCACGTCCAACACGGTCACAAATAAGCCATTCCACCCGACAACAGTGACACGCTGATCGTCGCCCCTATCCCTCGAAACATGCATCCCGAACATAAAGCGGGGCGTCACCAGAAGCGTACCAAGGTACTGCTGCGCTCCTTTGGTGCGAAGAGGACTACAAGCTTCGTAGATGCGGCAGAATACACACAAGAACACCGGTTCACGGCGGTAGTTGTATACATTAACTGCCGGCTTACGCTCGCGCGTATTGTCAGCACGGAACGCCCAGAAACAGTGGAAGAGGTTGCAATTGCGCTTCCGCTTACCGACCCCCTCTGCGAGGTAGTTCTTAGTAACTCACAATCCGCAGTTCGTAGATACGCGAGGGGGCGCATTTCCTCCGAAGCTCTTCAGATCCTAAGAAAAGTTGGTCGACAGCACTTCGATAGCACTGCGACCATGTGGTTCCCAGCGGACGTCGCCACCACACCGAGGAAGGTCTCCCTAACTTGAATGAGATGGCACACCCCTCTGCGCGAGAACTGACCCGTCGCGCAGAGTCAGAGACACCCTCTTCTGATTCAGACCTCCTGGTGCAAAACACGCGAGAACGCTTAGTCATACATAACGACATCACCAAGCACTACCAGTTAGGCAGGTGGATATTGCCCACACCTCACTCCAAACTAAAACGTCGCCAGGCAGTCGTCTGGCGACTACTGACGACACACACCTTCCCCAGTCCGGTGCGATTGCGGCACAATATCCCCACGCAATACTTGAGTGCTCTTTGCAAGTTATGTCGGGGAACTAGAGCGATGCTCTCGCACATGTTGTGGGAGTGTCCTGTTATAGTAACGAAAATGGCAGTAGCTCCGGAGGCTCTTGGGTCCAAGTGGGCTGGCGCTCTACGCAGCTCCAACCTCAAGACACAAGAGTGGGCAGTCCAGCGTGACCAAGAGGTGGCGACGAGGCAAGGCCTCGAAGTCCCTTCATAAGATACCTGAGCCCGGGTCGTTAAACTTCGCCGGATTTTCAATTAAGTTGTTTCCATCCATCCATCGCAAAAGCCTACTCTCACCTTACTCGAACTGCCAACATTCCTTGCGTGAAAACGGTACATATTAAGGAAAAACCAACTGGAGATTTTAGTTTTTTTTTAATCGTAGACTTCTATAAAGGACTGATGTATTTCATGGGCATGACGACGTGAGTTATTCGATTATAAATAAACAATGTGTTCATTGACTTTGTAGAGTATTTCCACGCGGTCACTGTATGCCGTGTAAACGGGGCTCAAAGATTCTCAAATGGACATATCCGCGTTTTCTCGCGCCCTCGTCTACCACGAAAAAAGAGTATGTAGCGCCCACCGACGCTGCAACGCGGGGCGCTTTGATCGGCGCTCCCAACCGGTGCCTTCGCGCCGACTGTCAAGGAATTAAACAATAAAAAGAAATGCAGCGCGTGCTCGAAGCGCAAGCTCGGCACGCGCAGTGTTGTCCAGGAGCTTGAGACGCTGGTCGTCGCATCCTCCGCTCGGCTCGCCGCCTTCTTAGTAGGAACGACGGCACGGCTAGTTCGCCGCCGTCACGTTGAGACCTACAATGGTGACCCGGACGTGATCGGCCACGACGCACAGCGGCCACGGCGCTCACCAAGCCACGGCGCTCACCGGCCACGGTACGAGCACGCCGGTCACGGTACGAGCACGCCGGCCACGCGGAGCGGTGACACGTCAGCTACTCACTCCTCGGACCATGGCCCTGCGCATAGTGCTGACTGGCCTGACCCTGGCCCTAATGGTTCGGGCGACTTCTACGATGACCAGTTTCGGCTCGGGAACGCCAACAGCCTGCGGCCCGCGGCCCCTTACGATGCGGACCGTCAGCGGGCTCTGATCGAGGGACTGTTCCATCGGGCACCCGTGCAGCAGCTAACCCTCACTTGTCCTACCAACGATCCGGCACCGTGTTCGATATTGGCAAGCTGCAGCGCCGTAAGTCACCGCAGCTCGTCGTTGAGTGTCCGCCTCGGCTGCGGGAGTTCGCGGGTTCGAATCCAGGCGGCCACCGGTTACCCACCGGAATACAAATCGAGCACAAGCGACCCCCGGCCAGACGCCCGGCTTTCTTCAGGGGTGCTCGCTTGGGAGAAGCTCCGCTAACCCCGCCGTCCCCCTCGGGGGATTAGTTTCGAACAACCCTGCAGCCCGCAAAGGTGCTTATAACCCGGCCAGCGCCTCAACCTCGAGTGATGCATCGATGCGCTGCCCACGACGCGCGCATTCCCGCACACCGGTAACTCCCACCCAGGGGCCCACAGCTCTCGCGCCTGTACAAGTACTACGCCACAATCACCTGGACCGTACACGACCGTCTCCTGGATAACTTCATCAACCGCCCTCCCTAAGCACCGTGAAGAACGACGGCCCCGTTAAGGTCTCCAAGATCGCCATCAACCAGCTGGAGAGGCTTCCCTCCGACAACGGCAAGTTGGTCTTTCAATGCACGGCCATATCGATGAGCAAGTCACCAAGGCAACCATCGCGCTTGGTTCCATCTTCGAGGACACCTGCACGAGCAACGCCCAGTGCGAGCCTCGCGGGGCCTCGTGCAGCGAGGGCCGCTACCTCTACATGCCATCCGAGCCCGTGAGCCTAAGTCCAAGCACCTGACCTGCCGCACCGCCACCGGCCTCAGCTAGCCCTGCGACTACTCCGAGCAGTGCGTCTTCGCCCAGCTGAACGGCGTCTGCACGGACCATCTGATCGGCGACTGTGCTCTCGAGTCTGTCCGCTCGCTGGACGGCAAGACCTGCGACAAGCTACAGACCACCGCCGGAAACGTATTGGACAGCCCTGCAAGGCCAACAGCGAATGCCACACTGCCGGAGCCGCTTGCCTCAAGGAATTCTGTGCGTACGCCAGCCACAGGTGCACCTAAGATGCAGGCTGGCGTACAAGGATCCAACTTAGCATCTCTCACTTCCTTCATCGACGTTCCGTCTGGGCGGGGAGCCCTGTAGCGCCCACCGACGCTGCAACGCGGGGCGCTTTGATCGGCGCTCCCAACCGGTGCCTTCGCGCCGACTGTCAAGGAAGTAAACAATAAAAAGAAATGCAGCGCGTGCTCGAAGCGCAAGCTCGGCACGCGCAGTGTTCTTCCAGGAGCTTGAGACGCTGGTCGTCGCATCCTCCGCTCGGCTCGCCGCCTTCTTAGTAGGAACGACGGCACGGCTAGTTCGCCGCCGTCACGTTAAGTCCTACAAGTACTTGTGGATGGAATAAATTTTTAATTTCCTTGACAGCCCCACAACTCTTGAATACAAGTTGAAGCCGTATGAGCCTTCGGATAGAAGATGGACAAGCGCAGGAACCTGGGGATGGGAGAAAAGGTTAATGAAGCTGGTATAAGTAGTGCTCATGATGAGATGGACGCTAGTTCCACAGTAACGTTTTAAGTCTATTGTGTCCTTTTAACCAGGAACGCCACATTCTTTTGGCACAGCCGACAATCGACTCCATCATGTGGGTGAGATTTTCGGTTGAGGAGACCTCCACAGAGAAGATCATCTATTCGAGATTACAAACTCAAGATTACCCAGCGGTGGAACTACCTCGTGAACTTACCTCGGCAGAACTCGTTAACCTGGATTGGGAGAAGGCTTCCATGGACACTCCTGAACTACGTCGGAAGGGTCCTATGAAAGTGAACTTGCGTCTGGTGACGTTCAACGAGCTAGTTCTTCAATCGATACGTCAAAGGGACTCTGGATCACAGTCTACGACCGAAGAGGTGAGCCTCATTTTGAAAGCTCTTCTCATAAAGCAGGAACAGATTGTGCAACAGAACCAACTGGTGACATCGCTTATTAGTTCGCTAAACGCTGAGAAGCGCGTGACTAAATTTCTAGAACCCCGTGCGTTAGACAGTATGTCTTCAAGCACAGAAAGTTGGCTTAGATTCTATGAATATGCCGCTGGGAAGAACAAGTGGCACTCTGATGAGGAAAAGATTGCTAACATGCGTAGTTACTTGAGAGGTGTCACACGCAAGTCGTACGAGCTGCTCATAGAGATGGCAACTCTTGGAGCCAATGGAAGAAAATATTCGTGGCGACATTCCGAAGCAACACGGTACCGAGATGGGACTCCACGCTTAATTTCAAATTTAAGCAGGACTCCCTCGTCGAGTATTTCCTTGAGATACGCCGCCTTTTCAAGCTGGCCGAGCCCGCGCTTCCATCTTCTGCTGTAGTAGCCCTAAAAATGCACGGACTGCATGCTAATGTGCTGATGCAAATGCAAGTACAATCACCGAAAACTATATACGAGCTCCTGGAGCGCCTTCAGCACATACCATTTTCTTCACATGAAAAATAAGCACTATATATAAGTACAAGACGTACTAAATACGTACAATATAAAAATACGTTCCAGGGAGCGTTATTTGTACCACGATAGCGCAGTATCGGGAGGATACGACGGATTTTGGCGCACCTACAACAAGCTAGTTAAGAGATTTACGTGGCCTCACATGAAGGAAGAAGTGAATCAGTACGTTCGGTCATGCCGTATTTGTCATGTCAACAAAGTGAAATATAAGCAGCCTACGGACGCCATGACAGTACCTTGTCCCTCGAACGTGGCTTTTGAAGTTATACACCTAGATTTTCCCGAACTGAATAACAAACGAGAAGGAGGGAGAAAAACGCAAACTTTTTTCTGGCTATAGATGAATGCACCAGGGTGGTCGCGGCACGGGCAGGCGAATGGGCTTGCAGAGCGTGCTGTACGAGATATGAAACAGTACGTCAGGACCTACGATAGTTTCCCTGGTGGGTGGAAATGCTCTTTAGAGGCATCTGTAAAACATCACAATCGCTCCTTCACTAGTGGCTTGGGATGCAGCCCACAGCACCCTTCTTCACGAGAAACCCCTATTCTGCCGGCGGGCCCTAAGTTGGGGCTCTTAGAAAATCTCAAAATCGTCGAGCAGAGGAAACAAAAATCCCAGGAGGAGAGCTACCGTAAACGAATGAAAAATAATTTTGACAAGAGACATCGCTCAGACATCCGAGACATTCAAGTCGCATACCTCGTTCTAGTGAAGAAAGAATAATAGATTCCAGTGCCAAATTTTACCGTCCCCACTCTGTGACAAAGACAGCCACCCAGAAAGGAATATTGAATACTGTTTGGTCCATTGGTGAACGTGGCTCAGTTGACTGTGCTTCCATTGGAAACATTTTCAAGTACTGCAAAAGAAACCTGGAAGAGTGTAGCGGTATGAGCTTCGGATAGAAGATGAAGAAGCGCAGGAACCTTGGGATGAGAGAAAAGGAGGATGGAGTTGAAGTCAATGGGGGAGATAAGATAGACGCTAAGATGGACGCGGATAAGATTTTGTTTTGTTAGACGCACATTTCAAACAATCTAATGTGGTCAATCCCCCCTGTGGGTACGAGCCATGTTTTGAGGCAACAACAACAACAACAACAAGATGGATGCCAGTTACACAGTGAAATTTTAAAGTCCATTGTGTCCTTTTAACCAGGAACGCTACACAAGTAAGTCAAAGAAGTAGTGCGCGACGCCGCGGAGCATGTGGTATGCCTTTTACAGGATAAGCGCTTATGGGCTCATTCCAACAGCCGTTTCGGTTGGCGATGGTGTCCGCCACCACCGCCACCGCTGTCCGTCGCAGCTTTTGCCAAGAATGAGAAAAACGATACTTAGCTCACGCCGGGATCGAACCCTGGCCCTCTGTGCGGAAGTCAGCTACTCTACGACTACGCCAATACCAGCGCTTGCAAGCTTGCAGCGGAAAAATGTCTCATAAGGTCGTCCTAGCGCACGAGGAGACACGTAATGTGATATGCGCGCCGCGTAGCGTCGATACGTATACCACGGCCGCTGGATAAAAAAGAAAAAAAGGTGCGGCCTGCCGCATGCATCGAAAACGGTGTGATCCTAAAGCGGCGTCACACGTCGGGGGCTGTTGTCTGGCATCAGCATAGCAAATGCGCCAGGAACGCGGTTGGAAAGCCGACGCGTGTGTAAGCCGACGCATTCCAACGCCGATGGCTAGTGCCGTTCGGCCCTGCCAAGTCGCCGGCAATGCACCTACGCCTGGCACATTCACTCCCATATTGCAGCGCGCCCGATGTGGCAGGCGGCACTTTTTTTTTATCGTAGCGCACCTTCTCGTAGCGGTAGGGGAAGCTAGCGAAGATTCGAGGTAGAAAAAAATCGTCCGGAGTAGGTTGCCCTGATGCATTGAATGCAGCCGATTTGAGTCTATTTTCAAATATTTTTGATTTGAGTCTGTTTTCACAGGTATACGTGAACACATCTCCCTCGATGACCGCGGAAACTCGCTGTCAAAGTAAGCGGGGCAGCAGCAGCGGGCGAATTGACCTTCCTGCCATTTAGTTGCACTTTGTCAACGTGGCAGATCGCTTTGAAAATGAGGGCCGCGCGGGCGCGCAATTTTCAGACGTAGCGCATCGCTTTCAAGATACGGCACCCGCATGGCCGCGCCGTAAGCAGCCGCCGCCAGTGTTGAATGCTCCCCTCCCCGCTCCCTTACCTCTCGCGCCCGTCAAAAAAAAAAAAAAAGCGCGCTTCCGACCCGCCTTTCGCCTCGCGCGTGCGAGCTGGGGCCGCGATCGTCAGCTGACCCTCAAAAGCTTTCACTAGCACATACAGCGTACGGCGCGCGGCGATGATGTTACCGTGTTTGGACTTGATAGGGAACCTCACAGCGGCGTCCACAACCGCGGCGACGGCAGAAATTGCACATGAAGTTCCCGTGTAAACGCTATCGCAATAAAAAAAGTTGGAGGACGCTTAAGCTTCGCCTTTAAGAGTAGAACAAGCGTTATCGGGAGCCGCTCGCATCCCGTCGTAGGCTTCATTCACTGCTACAAAGAACATGGGAAAGCCGGCTTACAAAGACCAAGCTTACACCAATTCCCTTAAAGTCGGCATCACTTTTAAACAAAAATGATTTCCTGGGAACAGTGTTGCCAGGTCCGACGAGGTGGCGTAGCCAAAAGCTAGAGAAGTTGTAGCCCAAATGTAGCCAACCAGAAAAAAAGTACGAAATATTTCGCCGTTGCCAAATATAGCCTTTTTTATTTGGAGTTTTATTTGTGTATACATTTTCACATTCGACTACGGTAATCCTTTTTTGCACAACCCGTCGTAACAAAATGTCCCTGCCACCGTGACATCGGCCCTTGATATCAAAAACAGCGACATTATGCTTGCACAGAACACCTTTTGGTTGGTCGGGCCCGAAAGCTCTTAAGTTCCAGCGAATCGCTGCAGATGGCGAAATCGGGGGTTTTATTTTATGACAAATAGTACTAAGTAATTATTTTTAGTTATTTAAAGTAATATTAACTACTAACTCTGCTTTTTAGCTGTCGTGAACGCAAAATAATGTTAAGCGTCATCGATCTCTCACGTCATCTCTTCCTATGCCGTAGAAATTCAGCTGTCCAGCGATCTGCGACGGCGACGTGATCACGGCTTCTTTCTTTATGAGCTAAAACAAGTATTTCGCGATACGATATCTCACTTTTTTCTCTCATCGTCCTATATTGATTCTCGTTTTTTTTTCGTTTTTTTTTAAATTAGCGTGGCCCGGATTAGCTGGGACACACACTACCTATTTAGTGTCAATTTACATCAACCTGGCCGCCATCATAGGTCTCTAGCACGCCAAGAACATGCGGTCAGAAAAGGGACAGGCAACAGATGCCACTCACTGACTGAATCGGTGTAAGCGAAGCTTTAAAAGATTACTGCGCAAAACGGCACACCCGGGTAAGAAGCGCGCAGTCGTTTTCGGTGACGAGCACGTCCCGACCTCGCTCGAAATGGTAAAAGCCGTGACGGCGCCCATAGAGCAAAGGTAAACAACAATTTGATAACAGTGGTAATGCTGTGAAAACCGGTTACTGTCAAAAAGCAAACAATGTTGATAAAATAAAGTAAAATTATAAAGTAAAATAAAGTAAAGTAAAATAAAATATACCATTTTATGAAAAGAAGAGTAATTTATACTTTCGTGTTTTAACGTTTAATTACAATTTAGAACTTATTCTATTAGCAGCATGCAACTTGTTGCGCTTAGTTTTGAGTAACCAACTTTACGTACCTTCACCCAGCGAAGTCAATCTGTGTTAGGCCTACGAGCCATGAAATCGAAAATTGAATTCGGAATCAGCGGCGTCTAATGAATCAATCTTCATTACACATGTTAGTTGAGAGAAAGCGATAACCGCAATCACTTCTCCTAGCTTACCAACTTCACGCGTTACCACGAATCGAGGCCAGTTTTGCGCTAGGTTAGAGCTAAGGAGGTTTAAAAAAAATAATTGGTGAGGTTTTACGTGCCAAAACCACGATATAATTGGGAGGCATGACGCAGTGGGGGACTCCGGATTAATTTTAGCCACCTCGTGTTCTTTAACATACACCTAAATCTATTTGTTGTATTTGTTTGTTGTATGGAACGCTGCTTTTCTGTCTCTACGAATTCCAAGCTACATTGTGGGAGACGCCGCTCCCATAACTACGGCGATGGATGTGCAGTCACCTGGAGGGGTGCCGGGCCCTTCCACGTGAACAGCGGCCGCGCCCAGGAAGCGGTCTAGTCACTCGAGTGACACTGACAGTGAGGACACTGTGATCTACTCAGCGACCAGTGATGATACCTCGGATGACAGTGACTTCGTGCCCGTAGCAAAGAGCAAAGCAAAGAGAAGACTCATCAGGACATCTCCTTCCGCAAGTAAGGCTACTGTGATCCCGACGCGAAAGTCATCGGAGCACACAATTTTATTCGTACGTGTGGATGCGAGCGAAAATATAAACCAGCTCAACCGTCAAGCTACATCTGTGGAGCTCGAGGCCCTTGCTCCGGGCCAGATCAAAAATGTTAGAATCAACGCCCGTAAGAACATTCTCGCTATAGATGTCGCGGACCGCAGCGCGCTCGACGTTTTGAGCAACGTCAATGTGCTGGAGAACATCAACGTACGCTGCTTCAAACAAGATGAACCTACCTCTACAGCCGGTGTTGTATATGATGTAGACAATTCCATAAGCGATGCCGACCTGCCTATACTCATCAAGCCGGCCACAGAGGGAATTGCCATATTGCAAGCCCGTCGACTAGGGAAATCGAACTGCGTGAAGCTAAGTTTCAAAGGAGACAGCCTACCATCACACGTCAAGGTCGGTCACTTTCGACAAGTAGTACGACCTTTTGTGCCAAAGCCGCTTCAGTGCCGGAAGTGTCAAAGGATAGGGCACGTTAGTGCAGTTTGCACAAAGACAGCCGTGTGCTCACGATGCTCTGGGTCACACAGCTCCGACGCCTGTCGTGCAGAAAACCAAAAGTGCGCCAATTGCCAAGGCTCTCACGACGCATCTTCCAAGAATTGCCCACATGTGGAAAAGGAGATGAAAGTCTTGAAGCAAATGGTCAGGGATGGTTCGTCGCACAGGGAGGCTGCCGCTAAGGTGCGACGCCGGCGTTCACATCGCCGGAGATCTTCGAGGAAACCTACTGCTATTGCTAAGGATGCACCGCGTCCGCCGACAGTCCACATACTTCCACAGACAACTAGCAATACTAGCAGCGAGGATCCTATGCAGAAAGTTTCAAATGTCATTGCCTCACGCGAGGAGTGGCCTCCGTTGCCGAGGCTAGACCAACCAGCGGAGAAGCTACATGACGCACGCTCGCTGAATCATGCTTCACCTTCGGACAGCCGCCAAGAAGACGACAAACAAGTTGTCACCATTATGAGGGCCCTTATGAACACGTTCCGTGTTCTCCTGACGTCCATACACACTCCGGCGGCTGGAGGTGCGCTTCAGATGCTGGATGCGCTGAATCCGGTACTGCCCAGTCTTGAGAAGCACCATGGCTGCTCCTCTGCCCTCGTTCCTTAAACAAGTCAAGGAAGCGTCTATCTTCTAGTGGAATGCCCGTGGCCTTAAATCCCGCATTTCGGACTTACGTCCCTTTGTTTTTAAGAACAAATTTCCAATCATAGTTATTTGTGAGCCAAACATTGAGAGCACGATCCGTTTATCAGGATATGAAGCTTTCATGTCTGACACCTGTAGCGACCGCAGCAAAGTAATCGTCTATGTTAGATGTGATTTCACCTATGTTTTACACCCAGTGGCACCTGATGACGACAATCAGTACGTATGCTTGACGGTAAAATACAAGAGCGTCACACTCACGCTCGTAGGTGCCTATATTTCACCTTCGAGCCGATTTAACAACGCAAGACTAAGTGCAATTTTAAAAGCGACACCTGGACCATAGATTGTTACCGGCGATTTCAATGCGCATCATCCGCTATGGGGAAGTTTGAAGATGAATTGCCGAGGACGACGTGTACTAACCTTCGCGTCGAACCATGAACTCTGCTGCCTAAATGATGGAAGTCCCACTTTTCTGCGGGGATTGACTTACAGCTGCTGCCTGGACTTAACTTTTGTTTCAAGATCCCTCAGTAGCAGTGTGCAATGGTTCCCAGACAACGAAACGCATGGTAGTGACCATGTTCCAACATATGTTAAGGTCGAAGGCATCGGCAAGCCACACTGTACCAGAGTTCAACGCATCGACTGGCCGAAATACACACTCCTCATGGAGCAGCTGTGTCAAAATTCTCAGAACTGTATACCTGGAAACATCGAAGAGCTAATTAATGACGCTGCTCAAAAGGCCACAAGTGTTTTAAGCCTATACCAAAATTTTCTGAATTCGAAGCGGAATTGGAACGCCTCCGAGCAATTCGCCGTCGCGCTGAAAGACGCTACCGGCGCACCAAGTCCATATACGACTTAAGGTAGTCGAGACGCATACAGAAGAAGATCCAGCGTCGGATCAACTTACTGCAGTCTCTAAGGTGGAAGAATTTTTTGTGATTCCCTTGACCCACATAAACCCCTGTCATATATATGGAGGACGGTGCGCGGTCTTCGAACATCGCCGCAACAACGCCACCCCTTCAAATGCCTGGCTCTCTACCAAGGTCGGCGAGAGATCGACGTAGCGGAGGACTTCTGTTTGAGGGTTGCCGGCCAACCATCCTCGTTCACCGCGCATGATCCCTATGACGTTCCCATCTCGAAGGATTCTCGTATGGACAATCTGTTTTCCATCGAGGAGTTGCAAGCGGCATTGACAGCGTGCAGACGTTCCTCATCGCCTGGACCTGACGGGGTGACGTACGCAGCTCTTGCCAACCTCGGTCAAACAGCCCGGCATGCTCTTCTGGACGTCTACAATAATTCGTGGCGTGAAGGAGTGGTTCCTGCTGCATGGAAGTCCAGCCGCCTTGTGCCTCTGCTAAAACCAGGCAAATCACCTCTAGGCGTGGCGTCTTATCGTCCCATTGCTCTGGCCAGTTGTCTAGGAAAGGTGATGGAGAGGATGGTGCTGACACGTCTGGAGTGGCATCTAGAGCGGTACGAGATATACCCTGACGCTATGGCAGGCTTCCGACGTGGACGTTCTTCTATAGACAACGTCATAGATCTTGTCTCGTCGGTTCAGCACGAAAAAACCCGAAAGAGACTGTCAGCGGCGATGTTCCTGGACGTCAAAGGCGCTTATGACAACATAACTCATCGAGCCATCCTGGACGCTTTGGGCGATGTCGGCCTAGGTGGCCTTGTTTTTCGATGGATACACAGCTATTTGAAGGACAGGTCATTCTTTGTGCAAACAGAGGACGGTGTGACATCGCAGCACAACACCTACCGTGGCGTACCACAAGGTGGAGTCTTGAGCCCCACTCTATTTAATCTAGTGCTCATCGACCTGGTTCATTCCCTTCCGCAATCCGTCCATGTGTCGATCTATGCGGACGATATATGCATTTGGTCATCAGGAGTTACGCGTCCCCAGGTGCGCGCCAGACTCCAAAAAGCGGCCACAGTTACATCAGGTTATCTTCGAGTACGAGGTCTGGAGGTGTCATCAGAGAAGTGCTCTATGGTCGCTTTCACGCGCAAAGCAATGAGACCGTATGTTGTCAAAATTAATGGACAGCCAATCATCTACGAGAAGACGCACCGTTTTTTAGGAGTGGCAATCGATCGAGACCTCTCCTGGAGTCCTCATATCTGCTACATAAAAAAGAAGCTGGCCATGGTAACCCATATTCTCAGTTTTCTCGCGGGAAAGTCATGGGGTGCATCTGTGAGGGCGATGCTCCAGCTCTATAACGCACTCTTCTTGGGTCTCCTACGCTATAGCTTACCTGTACTGAGTGGGACCGGTAAGACCAACCGCCGTGCCCTCCAGTCTGTGCAAGCTCAAGCTCTGAGAATATGTCTTGGCCTTCCCAGGTGTGCATCCACGGCAGCAACAATAGCCATCGCGCATGATCACCCCATCAATACGTACTTTCAAGTAGACGCTTTAAGGATGCACATCAGGCACTTCGCCCGATTTCCATCGCATCATTTCGCCTCCCTTCCTGCCACTCGACCTCGTTCAGCGTTTAGCAGGACTATTGCCGCCAGCCATGGAACTTTACCATCGAACTTCACGCCTGCAGCACGACCATCTCTACCTCTGTGGTGCCTGCATCCAATCCAAGCCCTTCTTGTAATTCCCGGTATCAAAAAGAAAACCGAGATGTCGTCATTCGCCCTCAAACAAACCGTGCTTTCATTCATGCATGAAAAGCACAGAGAACGCACCCACGTTTACACGGACGGTGCTGTCTCCTCCAAAAGTTCAGCCGGAGCAGTGGTAATTCCCGTGAAATCTGTCACCATCCAATTCAAGACGTCTCACATTACATCATCGACGGCTGCAGAACCCGCAGCTATCCGTGCTGCTCTGGAATTTATCGGTCCCAAATCATCAAAGTCATGGTCCATCTTTTGTGACTCGAAGGCAGCTCTCCAGTGCCTGCTGTCCCCTTTCAAGCACGGACCTAACGCACAATTAGTCGCAGACATCCGACTACTTCACCATCACGCTACAGACAAGGGGCACAACATCATCTACCAGTGGATACCGGGTCACTGCGAAATTTCGGGAAATCACACTGCGGATGACGCTGCCCAATCGGCCCACGATGGTGCTCCTATTGTATCGATACCACTGTCGAGAACAGACGCAGCCACAAAACTTCGTTCCCTCGCACGCGAGCTTACGCAGACTCTGTGGAACACCAGTGACTTCAACAACGCACGCCTCCACAGACTGGATCCACGTCTGCAACTCCGTCTTCCACCAGGGTTACCACGAGAGGAAGCAACACTTCTGTGCCGCCTGTGGCTCGGCGTGGCATTCACGAACGCCTATTCCTTCCGCATTGGAATGGCCGACAGCCCTGCTTGCAACAACTGTGGCTGCGAGGAGACAATCAAGCACCTCCACCTCCGTGACTATCCCCGCTACAATGTGGCAAGCAAAGCGCTCGCGACTGCGCTTGAAAAACTAGACAATCGCCCCTTCACAGAGGAAAAAGTTTTAGGGCACTGGTCTAGACGGGCTTCGGCACTCAAGTCCTTAAGGGCTCTGCTGAAGTTCTTAAGGACTTGTGAATTGTGCGACTGGCTTTGAACGTTGTAGCGCGTAGGGTCGCGTTATTGCGCGAATTTTATTTTATTTTATTTCTTACTTTTTTATTATTATTTTTTTGTTTCTTCTATCACGTTTCATTCCCTTTACCCCTTTCCCCAGTACAGGGTAGCAAGCCGGTATTTACTCTGGCTAACCTCCTTGTCTTTCTTTCCCTTTCTTTCTCTCTCTCTAAATCTAAGTACACGGGTGTTCCTGCATTTGGCATTGAACGAAATGCGGCCGCCGTAGCCGGGAATCAAACCCGCGCCCTCGAGCCAGCAGCACGACACCTCACGAGCTAAGCTAACACGGTGGGTGAAATTCATGTGACGTGGTGCACTGATGTCATCGTGGCAAACATGCATGTTTCGATATTAGCAGAATGAGTATCTGCATCCGTGACGTCACGGTCAAACCATCTAGAAGTAAAAGCACCAGGACCCACCTTTGGCTCAGGGTCTTGCTCTCATTCCTTTTTATACGTTCTCACATACTTCCACATGTTTGGATTCTCCTCTCTGAGGAGGATCCGTTCTTACGTCCAACCTATCGAAGTGAATGTCGAATGTAAGCACGAAGAAAAATTCATCTACCAAGAAAAGGAAAATGGAAGAAGAGCTTTGCGCCAGAAACGTGGAGTAGGTCGAAAGCTGTGCCCGGCGCGATACTTCACCCGGAAGACATGGCCATGCACACACTGGAGCGTGTCATCCACCCGTGCTTCCCTTCTTTCATGTTGATGCCACGATCGCCCGACGGCCCCGACCCTATGTTATTGCTCTCCCTTCCTGAGCATAGCCATGTTAGTACAGTGTACTGAGAAAAACCCACTACTCCCAGGTTCATCCCGATGCCCGGGAATCGGGTGCGTAACGGTCAAGCGAGGTGTTATGTTTAAGTTCATCAAAGATCAAAGCCACCGGCTCAGACAACGGCGCAGAGGGGGAAGGGAAGGCGGGGTGGGGAGGGGGTCATTTCGCACACGCACTCAGCCAGCTAAAACAGCCTTGGAGATTTGCTTCTAGCCGACCAGAGCCACCTCTGGAGCGTGGGTTAGGGTGCCACTTATAGCCCAAACAAAGCCAAGTCGCAGATTTTCAGTAGCCCAAATATAGCCACATAGCCAACTCGTCCAAGTCGATGCCAAAAATTTTTTCCCGTAGCCCAATTTGGCTCTAAGTAGCCAAATCTGGCAACACTGCCTGGGAAGACGTTTTTCCAGGGGCAATATAAGTCGTCATATATTAAAATGTGAGGGCCATAGCACCTTTTTTCATTATTTTATTAATTGTTTGCGATTGCAAACCTATTTGGCAGGCCAAGTCCAAATTTGACCTGCCGTAGGGAGCCTGCATGCAACGCCGTTTTATAGGCTCCCTAACCTGCCGAGGATGCCAGCGCCATCTGGATAAGATTTTCGCAAGTAGGCTACCCGAATGAGCCGGTGTTTTTGTGGTAGAATTGCGGGCAAAAGAGGTGTGTTTGAGTTTCCTCGTAAGAGAATTATGTTTTGTTGTACATTGAAATATAACAGTCCGACGCCACCATGTCTGTAGGTTGTTCTTACGTTTTCCGCAAGGGACATATGAAGTGACTGCATTATTCCCTTCGGGCGTTTAAGTCATGTCAAAATTTCAATTTTCTACACCGGCAAAACCCTCTTGACTATCTAGTAGCGCTTTGATGCACTTTACCATTTTTATGACGGATTTGACTGTGAGAAATTTAATTTTTGTTCCGTAACACCTGCATCGCAACGAAGGGCCTGCGCGGTTTGGGTGGTTTTGATTGTCCTGATTTTGTCCTGCATGCACTAACACCTTGCGGATGTGGTGGTTGCGGATGATTTTTTTCCTCCACGGACGCCGACATCCACACCGACAGCGACGCCGACGCCGGATTTCTGTGACACGGGGCCCTTAACGCTATCGCGTTAATATAGTCCGCGGATAGCATACCCTGCTGTGAAAATCTCAGCCGAATTTTGCGGTCGCGCGCGGCGCGTGGAGCTCGCAAGTGGAGTGAGTGAGTGAGTTAAAAAACATTCATTGTGGCTATGTACAATGAGAGAGTTTGGGACGATCCAGGAGGGCCCTCCTCGTACAAAGTCTAAGAGTGGTTGGCTCTCCTCCTCCCCTCTCCCCCTCTCCGCTACAGGTGAGGCGCAGCAAACCATTGCATATAACTATCTCTCTCTCCCTCTCTCCCTAAGGGTACGCCGGTAGGCGGCGCAAGTGTCGCGGCGTAGTATAAAGCGCGCGTGCGCTGGGCTTCCGTCATTCTCTCTCTGTGCAACGATGTGCGAAACGCCATGAACAACGTCAACGTCGGCGCTAGTTGCAGCGGCAGCACCACCGCCGCGGAGCAGAGGAAGGCTCGGGAAGCCGAACGTAACCGTCAGCGTCGGCAAGCGGACCCCGAACTTCGGGATCGTCTTCAAGATACCGCGTGCACCGACGCTAGGAATCACGTACGATCTCTAAATAAAGACGCAACAACCCCGTACAAACGTCTCCTCTTGTCTCAATACATTTTCTCAGTCTAACTTTCATTGGGTTGTGTAGCCAAGTGAAACGAAACGGAAACTCGATGCGCACCCCCTGCTATGCTTTCCCATCCCACCATGGTTGTCCGTAGGGTGAGATGATGTGATTTTTAAAACCGCGTTGCATGTAGGCTCTCTAGGGGCCCTACGTTATGGGCGCCAATGGGGGAATACGCCTCGGTCCTGCGGCCCGCGGCCACAGCTCCAATCTCGGCCGGCCGCGCCCAAGGGCACCTAGCCGCAGCTCGCGCGTCCGTTATCTTCTTCGCCGACAGTAGCTTCTTATGTCACTATTCACGTCAGCATTCCCACACTGTATATGCCATGCCTTGCTATATGACACGCGGCATATGCGGGCTATGTTGCCACACCATTCTGTCAGCAATGTTGCCCATACCTTGTCTTACATTCTTGACAAAGCTATTCTTCGGAATTTTGAGAATGAGAACCCACAAACACATGTCATCAAACAAAACACCCACAGCGCATGCCTTCTATGTTAAATCCTGTCAGATTGAAATGTTAAAAGTGCGAAATAATAACGGAAACCTGAAAATGATGTATTTTTTGGCATGGTTGTGCAGAGTCTCCGGGATCGGCCCGCGCAAGTGGCCGCGTTTCTACCGAAAAGCTCACCTTTGTGCATAGCGTTCAGTGCCAGCCTTTCCCGGTAACTATTAGGGTTGCATAAGCGGCAGTTGTGAAGCGTAAGAAGCAGTCAGGAATCTTTGAATGCTATCGCGTTCCAGTGTTGAAAGCGAAGCTTACGCGTCCTCCAAATTTTTTCTCAAACACTCTCCTTTCAACAGAAGCCTGCTTTTCACTCTTTTCTTGATGATTTATTTTGAAGTAAAACAGATTCCCATACACGGTTGCTATTGACCAATAGCTGACATCAATCGAAAGGGGTGGTTGGATCAGTGCGCTCTATCCTACTGTTGCTGTGTACATTTCTTGGTGCACTTTAATAAACAGGCTGAAGGAAGTTAAAATATGCTTTCGAATTTCGACAGTACTTACGTACTTCCGGGATGAGCCGACTATCATCTGCTCACGCTGTGCCCCGGCCGCCAGCGTAGCAATTAAACTTTTGCCACCCCTCTTTTCGGGGTCGTACCCGTCGGGTCTCCCGAATTTCAAATTGGTTTGAGCACTCAACTAGCCTCAAACCACGCTAAAGTTAAGGTCAGACTACACGCACGTTTGCCAGAACGCGCTAACTTTTGGCCGCTCATAGACGCCTTAGCAGACTTCGATTTGTATTGAGCTATTGATAGCGCTTCATCGAACTGCTGTCCTTCACGAGCCCTTGTGACGTGGGTTCGATTGCGCTCAGCGTTGGAGAAACGTAAGGGATCTTTTTCTTCATTGTAGAGCGGGACATGCGCAGTAGCCCATACCTAATTACCTAAGTTGGCGTCAAAAGAGGTTGTGATTTTTCTAACAAGCTTGAATATGTCAGATAGCTGTGCGATCCACTTAGTGTCACATAGAGTGCGTTCGGTCTGTCGTATACTGTAAACACAAATGAGCCCATATGGGCGTTTTAACAGCTGACATGCCCTTTTTCCTCCCAAGCTCAAAACAGGTACTCCCACGAGATGGAGTAAAACAAGCCAGAACCTTTATTTTACCCCCGACCTCATTCAGATGAACATTAAGGGGACGTTGCGGTTGTAAAATGGGGGTTTTAAGAAAATTACTGGCATTGGGTACATAGGGTGTGCTGAAATACGCCCATATCTTACCCAAGCCAAACAGCTAAAAGATCAACTCAGCCCCCTGCCATGACCAACATGGCTGTCACCTCGAGCGACAATTTCAGTAGAATTTCTGCACTCAAATTCGAAATATCCTGCGCAATGCGCGTCCGCGCTGTTTTTCAGGGGCGGTATTCTGTTAGAGTCTGCCTAGTGGACTGTCCATTTCGGCGACCGTTGATTCGCTGCTCCTTGACGTGCAGGAAGGAGACTGGCTGGCACCTTTTTGCACGTCATGCTGCAGCGAATCAACGGTCGCCGAAATTACAGTGCCTAGAATATACTGTACCGAAATTACGGTGGCTAGATGGGTAGGTGTGCCGACCGGCGCCTCTGGAGCGTAGTTCACCGCTTCTCCGCATCATGACGCAAAATTGGCGCTGCGGACAGTAGAAAGGTTCCGCAGCGCACGTCGTCTGCTACAGGGGGCTGGCGGACTGGCGGCGAGCAAAAAAAAAAAAAAATAAAGCCCGTATTGGAATAGTTGTATGTCGTCTGTTCGTGTCAGTTTCAAAGGTGAAGAGCTCCGCATCTCTCGTACTGTTTGTAAGTTCCTAAGCGATGTGGAATGTTCCCGGTAGGAAAGATGACCGGCGAGATTAGCGGCGGCGTTGCTCCACCAAAGAAGACCACGAAGGAGACCTACTGCTTCGCTCCAAACTGCAAGTCGGGCTCTAAATTTGTCAGAAAGACAGCGGAATTGTTCCGCTGTCTGACAGCGGAAATGTTCGCCCCGAGCTGCTCAGTAGCTTGCTCAGTATCGGTACGGTGGCTAGATTGTATCGGCGATGTTAATGAGCAAGCGGTACACCGAAAAGCGTACGTCCATGAGCTCCTCGACACTGGAAATTTGCAAGCCGCACATGAGGTGCTCAGCGCCTGCGACATCGAGCACCGCTGCGCTGCTACAGGGAAAAGAAAAGTGATTCTAGGCTGATATTCTGTATAGCAGGCTATGTAGCAAGAAAGTACCTGCAAAGAGCCAAGTGCTCCGATTGCTCAGGGACGTTACTGAATTCAACAGAATGAGTAGGTCAGGGCTGTTACTCCCTTCTGAAGCACTAAAAAAACTGGTAGCATCGCTCGAAGACGCCTTCAAGCTGTGCTTCAGTTTAAATGAGTTACGAAGGAACAGTATCGCCAACTTTGCATCCTTTCTGCAGCTGAATCCCCCGAATTTGATCGGCTGTAAGCGGCACAAGAAAGAGCTCACAAACGATGTTGTGAAGTTCTATTCAATTACACGCCTTTACTTTCTTGTAAAGGGCAAGAACATGGCGCGCGAAAGCAACAGGGAGAAGAGGAAGCACCTGAAGATGAGGCGTGTGCTGTGAACAATGCTATGATGTGGTGGACCAACGTTGCGGCCTTGCTGGCGCTAGCTAATTTATGTTGGTGTGTCTGCTGACTCAAGTTACGAGAGCTTTTCTTGTATTTTAAATATATTCACGAATCTAGTCCAAGACATATTGCTTTATTTTATTACAATGAAACAGTGAACCATATGCACTTACCAACACAATTCTTCTCGCACCAATTTAGATACCGTAACTGACGCAGCAATAAAACAATAGCTGGATTTCTCGAAATTGAAGCATTAGAACTCGCTAAATATCATGTAAACACGGTTCCACATACCGTATAAAACCATTGCAGTATTGTTTTATGCATGGAAAAAATGCATTTACGTCTTTAATGCAATGGGCTGGAGCGCCGCGTTTATATCAATAAATGTGACCGATTGCCAAGCTAGAAAATTTACTTCAGCGTTTCGTTTTTTCTGACTAGACGACAACAACAAATTCCTCATCCTGGCTTGGCCTACACTGCCCAGAACGGTATTATAACGCGCACTTCAAATATACAATCAGAGGCAAGCGATACTATCAGACACGCAGCTCGTCTACACAGCGCAGCCGCCGTTGCGCGCCGCTGAACTTTTCTACTGTCCGCAGCGCCAATTTTGCGTCATGATGCGGAGAAGTGGTGAACTACGCTCGGTCGGCACACCTACCCATCTAGCCACCGTACCGAAATGGCGAAATGGACAGTCCACTAGGTAGACTCTTACAGAATACCGCCCCTGTTTTGAGTAGCCGCGCTAGCGCTGCAGGCGCTGGAGGGAATGCCGCGCCAAACCCGAAACCATCGAAACGCCGCGCCGACGGGCCTTCGAAGTGCGCGCGCTCGAAGCGACCAAGCGGCAGCGATTACCACCAGCGTCGGTACATTGTTCTCCCGCCTCTGGTGTCTCTCGCAGTTTTGAACAGCCAAGAAAGACTCTACGGTAAGTGATTTTCAACGACCGCTGCACCTTCTGTGTATACATATGTGTTCTAAGTGAGCAGAGGCGCTGATACGAGTTATTGAAGGCCTCAGCGCAACAGTTGGCCGTCCCGAACAATTTTGCAAACTTTGCCTTGCACGATCACCGTGCTTGTACGAGCTTTGTCGTACTCGAAGCGAGTGCTTAGACTGGAGCGAGAGTACATAGAAAACATGAATTTAGACGATGAGGAACTTCGCCATGGTTTTGAGGTCTGTTAATTGGATGGCTGTGAGTGTTCTTGATGTTTCCCCAAGCGCATGCCACTACCAGAGAAGTTACGTGCAGTGCGAGGTGAGCTAAGCCGCCAAGCTTCGCCGCCTAACGGCGGCCTTAACATTTGTCAACTCGTTACTGCGATGCGCGTGTGTGCGGGTTTCGGCGCTTCTTTCTACGCGGTATCTGCTAGCTGCCGCGTACGTGGTGTCAATCCCTTTGTACGGTTGTGTGCAGTAGGTCGCTTACTAAGCGCGCACTGTGTAGATTTGCCGGTACGCTCCGGGCCGGCGTCTGTCTCTCTGCACCCACGCCGCTGATTGTGCAGGCAATGCGCGATTGCTGCGCGAAGCCGCGCAGCTTGGTGAGCCAGCACCCGTCGACTTTTGTCTTTAAGAAACTCTTTAGATTACCGTTCAGATGACCAGATACGCCGTCACTCGACCCTCGGCGGGTAGAAAACGATGCAGTTGGCTTGACGAACCATAAATTTACGCGATAGCGTTGGCGGTGATAGGTCACGGGAGCGTAGCGCGGTGGCTGTGTTATTTGCTGAGGCAGCGACTACGCCTCCCATGCAAGCACTATGCAATATATATATAGTCGGCGCTTGTACACTGTTATTGTTCGACTGCCCGCTCTGTGCACTGGACGCCTGACTTGTTTAATGTTTGTTTTGCTGCTGCTCCATTGCGTACAAATATTCAGTTTTGATATCTATATACCAAATTCATACAAAGTTGCGCTTTCAATCTCAGGATCTTATCAAACTTGACAGTGTGATCCCACTGTGCACGAGTATTAATAACTGAATTCCTGCTGCTGGTAAAAAATGGCTGGATGATCGAACCAAATATGAGAAAAATGTGCTTTAGGTCCGCTATTGTCTATTGTAAAAAGAGATACTACCTTGGTATTCAATCTCGTGACACTCATTAATTATGCATCTTTTTGACAGAAATATTTTGTCTTAGAAGCCATTCATGCAAAGGAAATGGATATGCGCAAAAAAAAAACACGGACACAGAAATAGACGGGGACGAGCGCAATTCACTTTAATGTGGCTTCGTCCCCGTTGGCTTCGTCCCCGTCAAATAGACGGGGACGAAGCCATTCACTTTATGTGATCAGTAAACATTTCATGGCTTAAGTGCATAGGGGCAAGAGTTGGGTAACGACTTCAGTTGTAAAGAGCAAAGCCTGTTAAAATATAAAATTTTGGCAAGCTTAGTTTACCAACAATGTAAGCTGAACAACATACAAAACACAGCGTAGCAGTTATCCCATATTAACTTGCGGCCAGCTGTTGCATGTTCTATGTGACAGCGCTTTGTCTAATTTTTCACTTGTGTTTCAAGACTGCAGCCGTTTCATCGCCAGCTGTGACGATGAAGCAGCTTCATACCGGGACATCCGACACCTTCCAGGAGTTCCCCTTTTCAGCAACAGAGTCCTCGGTATGCTCTTACCTAGTAGTTTTTTTTAACCTGTATCTGTTAGTCTTTTGGCTTCAGTTAGACGGATTGCTGCGACACCTGTTCCATGGGACAGAACACATATATAGGCATGTGTGTTCCAATAAGAAAATAAAAATACTGAAGGAGCCAACATGACGTATTTCAGGACAAATGTGTCATGTAAATTACTACGTGACAAAAAAAAAAACGACAAGACGGTGCACAATGTGCATCAGCATAGCGACGAAAACCTTGTGCAAGTTAAAAAAAATATTCACCAGGTTGTTTTGTGTGGCATTATTATCATTATTCTCTATCACATTTTTGCAAAACTGTGCTCTCTAGTATTGCATGGTTAAAAACACAGTTCAAATACATCATTTGTCTTCACCGTCATATGCATAGAAACAGAGTGGAATTCTTAAAAAGTTGCTTTGCTTCTCCGACCTTAATTTTAGGTCCTTCTGAAGTTTTCCCATCTATTTAAAAAGTGTATCATGAACACTTTCCAGGGTTTACAGGCAGCTTACATTGTGCCAGACTGTGGAGAAGCCAAAGAGGTCCTAGTATCTATAGTGGTGTCTGCTAAATGCAAGTTTCTTGAGTGATGCATTATGCTTGGTACCAATTGGATTAAGTCATGATTTTAGAAAAATGTTTGTTTTCCAGGCAAATGTCATTTGATGTGTGTCCAAAGAACGACACTTCTTAATAGAGTTGCTCATTCTCTAAGTCGACAGCTTGGTAATATGAAATGCATGTACCTTGTAAGCATAGTGTTTGGCCTTGAGCTGAAGGTAGTATTGGCACGTTTGCATGCACATAAAGTAGCATTAAGACAAATGTGAACACACAAGTGATAACACGACACAGCTATGTATAAACATTTTCACATGAGCAGTGAAAAGCAGTGAGTCACTCAGTGCAATCCTTAGAGAAGTAAGCAAAAATATAATATTGTGCTTCTATGATAAACAGTGCCGATGTTTCAGGAGCATGGTATTTTACCGTCATATACAATAACAGTTCGTTATTTAGCATTATAAAACTATTTGCCTTATTTGTGTCCAACTGCTCTAAATTCAAAAATTCTCGTTGATCGCATTAGGAAGGTTTTGGGAGTGTCTTGAGTCACTGCCAGAATTAAATTGGTAATTGGAGCCGTTGTATGTGTGATAACCAAAAAATTGGAACCAGTTGACTGTTATGCAGTACGCTAAGTGTGCATATTAGAACACGCACTTATATTTTCATTGTATACATGTATAAAGTGTGTATGTACACATTTTGAAATCGTAGACTGTGCAGTTTTATTCAAATGTGTGATTGTGTGGATGTAGGTTTTTCTGTAAGGCATTGTCTAGAATTTCTTAGCAGTACAGTAAGGTGTGAAACAAAGAGAAAAATATTGTTCAAACAAAATGGTTAATGTTTACTCTTAAGAGCACATTTGGAGGACTTTACAGCATGTAGTAAAACAGTAGGAAGTGAACTGCTCTTAACAACCATATGGCGACAACAAACATTGGACAAGGAAAGAAAAAAGGAAGAAAAGTGAAGTGGACCAAAGAACAACTCGTTGCTAATGGGAGCTGTATTCACATCTGCATGATGCATGCAATCTTTTATTGAGTTAAAGCAAGAGCTCTTCCTCCTGTTCACTTTGTTGCACATTTCTGTGTGTGTACTAAGTCTGGCCCTGGAAGCGTTAGGCAATGCCACTCGTGGCCTTGGTGCAGGATGTAACACATCCTTCTAACTGTAGGTGTCATGTATTATGTGAACCTAAGCTTTTTTAAATTCATGTACCCTGCGAAAGCTGCACTTGAAACAATATGCTTATATGCCACCATTGCCATGAGTAGCACTGACTGACAGTCCCATGGCCAGGCATTTATTTACCTTGCTTGACTATTTTGGAAAAGTGTTTCGCATACAAATGTGGTAATTAGTATACATGCTAAATGCCTCACAGCATAAAAGTTTTGATGCACATCTTACAATTCTTATTATTTTGTTTTAACTCAGGATGCCATTCTACCTGTGCTGCATTGTGTGGCTTACCACTCCAAGGATCTCAGTAGAATCATTACACAGGTGTGTACCTTTGTGATTCTCAGTACGGGTATTTTTGTAGTTTACGTTTGGTGTAATTGGACATATGAAATGAAAAACAGATTAAAATATGAGCTGACAGGCACTGTCTCCAAACTTTAGTTACAAAGGCAAATCTTTTTTAACAGTTGTCTTTATAGCAATACAAAAGAGTGTGCACATCAAAACACCAGTGTCTAACAAGCAACATCATTGTAGTGTAGAAGAAACCAAAACATCATACGAAAACTTGCACTAAACTAGGGACTGTATTCAAATATTATGAGAAAGACCATTTCTTGAGAGTGACAGTTTGTGTATTGGAGCCTTAAACTATTTCTGGGGTTACTTTGTCTCGTTTCTTGAGCTGAACTGATGTCTTTTGGCTAGTTATTTTACCCAGACCTCTGCATATTGTGGCCCAGTCGGCGATATTCATGTGTGACCACAACAAGTGGCAAGCCGCGCTCCCCACGACGAATACTGTGAACAGTACTGTTATTGCGCCAAAAATGCCTACAGCTACTTCTGTGGAAGATCATGCGAACTGAATAACCTATATAAAAGCATCAGGTGACTCCGCTAAGACACTTTTATGCCCTACACACCAGACTAGGATGCAAGATTTAGGTTATTTCGCAACCAAGACGCCCATATACAGCGCTTAAAACATGATTAACGTGCCGAGTTGGGCACGTTGGTACATTATGACGAGAATTTCAGCGCAATAAAATACAAGGACGACACAAAGAAACGTCCAGGACAAGCGCAGATCTTACAACAGGCCTTATTGTAGCGAATTTCACATATATATGCACTATCCCACACAGACGTCATTAGCTCTACATGCGTAGAAATGCCATCTCTTTATCTAAAAGTTGTATCGATGGCACGCTAACTCACCTTTCCCCTAGCCGGGCAATACGCTCTGCTTCAACAATTTCTCGAGTGAAGCACAATTTGCTCTTCATAATCACAGACGTGTTATGCATGTCAGGTGAACAATCCTTACATGTTAAACATTGACAAGCCAGGAAACCTTGAGTCTTTCCCTTCATGCGCGTTTTTCAGATAGTTTGCATGCTCCCTAACACTTATCCTAAGGTTGACGCATCTGCCAGTTTGGCCAACATACACCTTTCAGCATCTTAGAGGGATTTCGTAGACTGCACCTTCTGCATAATCAACAAAGGGTGGAGGGTGCCTATGCGTTGTGCCGCAGACTTGCTCTTTTCTTATCTCTGGGTCGGTCATTGTGCAGAGCTTCGACAGCCTGTTTGGCGCGGTGAATACGACTTTCACATCGTACTGCTGGGCCAACTTTCTTCAGGTTGTCTGAAAGCTTGTGTACATACGGTATCACAGCTACCTTCGGCCTGCGCGGTGATACTGTATGTTCACAAGCTTTCACACAACCTGAAAAAGGTGGCCCAGCGCTACGACGTAAAAGTCGCATTCACCGCGCCTAACAGGCTGTCTAAGCTCTGCAGAATGACTGACCCAGAAGTAAGAAAGGAGCAAGCCTGCGGCACAACGCATAGGCACCCTCCACCCTTTGGTGATTGTGCAGAAGGTATAGTCTACGAAATCTCTCTAAGATGCGGAAAGGTGTATGTTGGCCAAACTGGGAGATACGTCAACGTTAGGTTAAGTGCTAGGCAGCATGCAAACTATGTGAAAAACACGCATGATGGGAAAGACATTCAAGGTTTCCTGGCTTGTCATTGTTTAACATGTACGCATTGTTCACCTGACCTGCATAACACGTCTGTCATTATGAAAAGCAAATTGCGCTTCACTCGAGAAATTGTTGACGCAGAACGTATTTCCCGGCTAGGGGGGGAAATGTGTGTTAGCATGCCATCGATACAACTCTCAGATAAAGAGATGGACTTTCTACGCATGTGCAGCTAATGACGTTTGTGTAGTGAAATATATGTGAAATTGGCTACAATAAAACCTGTTATAAGTTCAGTGCTCGTCCTGGTCATTTATTTGTGTTGTCCTTGTGTGTTATTGCGCTGCAGTTCTCGTAATAATGTGATGTGACTTTTTTTCCTTCTTTTTGAGTCTGTTGTTTAAAGGGTCATTTTCCTTTTCAGTGTTAGATAAAGTCAGTCACAGGAAATTCCCGACTATATTTTGATTTCAGCAACACTTTATGTGACATGACACATTTCCTTCACACGTTGCAACGAAGCTTATTTTTTAAATGTATGCCTTTCTTTCAGCATAGAAAACACTTACATGAAACAAGGTGATAAGTACTGCTTATGCATTTGTACGATGTTCCGACAGAAATGTGAAAATTAATAAATCTATGCTTTCATAAATTTTCTACCTAATCTACAAAATTTCTTAATGGAAATAAGACAAATTCATTTGTTTGCACTAGCCTATAACAGAAACAAGAAATGGCAAATTTAGCTTTTAAGGGGGCCCTGAAAGGAGCCCAGTGGGGGGGGGGGGGGGGCACTTGGTGTGCACGTCCTCTTTTCTAGCGCAGCCATCACTGCACATGGCTGTCGGTGCAGCTGAGCACATATGCAGCCTGCGCACCTTGTTCTAGAGGTAATCTGCTGCGTGTGCAAACAGTGAGCATGCTGACATGGCTTGGCATTATGTGCATTGTCTTCCCGCTTTGCGAGCACCACTATAACATGACAAAAGCAGCGTGTGGCCACTTGGTTATCCCAATTCTGGTGTAATGGCACCACAAAAAGTGAACGACGATATGTACACATGACACAAGCCTCAGCTCTCACATCAAGCTTTGTAATCAAGAAAAGACAATATATAACATGTGGTGACATAATGCGATGTTATGTATTAAAATTTTTTGTGCAGTGCAACTGATAGATGACTGATGCATTTGTCATTCTTTTTAAATTTCAGAAGCCACAATTGCCTCGCATGTTGTCTGGTCATGATGTGTGGCTACAGTGTGAGTTTTGTTGAACACAGTAGTGCTGCCCCATTTGTTATTGTTTCGCAATGCGTGAGCGCAGGTTGTTTCACACAGATGAGTCATGCTGCCCCAATCATGCATTAATGCAGCATCCCATCTGTTCAATGTAGGCACAACCTTTTCAGGACTCCAGACTGTACACAACACTTGTGGCCTAGTTTGATGGATGCATATTATGCCACAAGCCACAGCAAACCTTGATTTTTTTTACTTCTGCCTTTTTTTGTCACAGCACAAAACCGTCCTAACAAGGCCCCATGAAAAAATGATTTGCACAACTGAATTAGGCATGACGATGGAACATAATGAATGAGATGAGCCAAATAAAAAATGGTTGCAGTTGTTTTGTATGCTTTTGTGCTTTTTCATAGGCAAAAGCGCAGTTGTTCCCTATGGGCTGAAAGTTTTTTTTTTCTGTAGGAAGCTTGTGAACAGAGATTTGCTCTGATGTGAGAAAACATACTGCAGCAAGGAAAACAATGTGGTTGTTGCGTGCGGCACGATTTGAAGGAGGTGGTGCACTGTGCAATGGAGGTTGTGTACAGTCGGCCATGGCCTTCTTTTTATGCGTACATTGTGTAGACAGACGCATTTATTTGAGATTGGGGTGAATCGAGGTTTTTGTGCCTAACAAATCTCATCCGCACATTGCAACGTACTGCAAAAATGTGGGTTTATTCCTGTGTTCCACAAAACTCGTTATATCCCAAAATTATGTAACTTGAACATCATAACAAGCACAAAGAAACTCGGACCCAAAGAGACACACAGAATGGACGGGCGCTAGTCTGTCTCGTCTTCGTGTTCGCGTTCCTTCGTGCTTGTTATGATGTCCAAGTTCTGTTCTGCATTGAATGGAAATTATGACCAGAGAGTAGATAAGATAATTAAGCTTTGGCAAATCCACAACGCAAAGGACCAATGCATCGCTCCTTCTCAGTTACATTGGATGAGAATTTGTTTTTGAATGAATGATGTCACTTCATATCACCACATGTGTGATTTCTGTTTTCTTATTAAAACTAGAGTTAAGAGTAGGCGCTTGTGTCCTGCTTGTTATTGTCTTTGTTTACTTTCTGTGATGCCATCAAGCCAGAATAAATCCCTAAGATGAACTGCCAGTCTATAAAGCTGTACATTGTATGCAGTATGGCTGCTGGCCTGACTTTGACAAGTGCGAAGTAGCAGTAAGAACTTCAGAAGAGTAGAACTTTGGGCCAGTTGGTGATGCATATTAGAGTACGGTGAAGTGCAATAGATGGGACAGTGTGAGGTGAGACAGACGGGCCAAGCGCTACTGACAACTGTGAACCTTTATGGGAAATTTTGCTGCAGCTGGACAATGCGCGCATGCACCCAAGACACCCGAAACCAGCAACAAACAGAGCAGGCGCAAAAAACAAGGAAATACGGCAAAAAGTGCTAACGTGTGCACGATCTCTTCTCCAAACGCGATAATTGGGAAGCATGTGTACGCTGTCAACTGCGCACAACTGGCACAAAAGACAAGAGACATCAAAAACGAAACAGAAGTAGACGAACTAGCTTACTTGTGGCTACCTGTGAATCGCGCTTCTTTGTTTAAAGTGCCACCAAAGCCACGCTAACACACGTATCAAATCCAATAATTCAACAGAATTTTCAATTAACACTGCTTCGAAAAGCTCGCATTCTAATTTTGGTTTTCCACAGCCTACAACTTCCACAACTACATATATCAGCCGCAACTTTTGCATTCCAAGGCAAGATCCAAACCCTTCTTATTTAAAACACCTGAAGTGCCCTCACAGCCTGTCGTTCAGGTACTGGCCAGCCAGTCCCAAGTAAACACGACTGCTGTAGATGAATTCTGTACATGACAGAAGTAGCGCATGGGACATACTGATACTCGTGTTTCGTCGTACAGTATTTCCTTACTCGACTACCCGTGACACGTTTGCACAGTTCTGCCAACTTTCATGGCGCTGGAAACACAGGAACCACCCCATACTTCCCCAGTGACTTTCATTAAGTTGTGTGAAACCTTATGCACACAAGCGTTGCCACCTTGAGGGGGTTGATGTGTTGCTGAGGTTTCGCACAACACAAAGAAAGCAGCAGGGAAGTAAGGGTGGATCTTGTGTTTTCTGCACCATGCAAGTTGACACAAGTGTGCAAATGCGTCGCGGTTAGTCAAATTGGGAAATACTTTACGACAAAATGTGAGTATCAGTATGTCCCATGCGCCAATTCTGTCGTGTACAGGATTCGTTAAAGTGCGGTCGTGTTTACTTGGGACAGACTGACCAGTGCCTGAGCGACAGGCTGTGCCAGTACTTTAGGTGTTTGAAATAAGGAGAAATGTGGGAGCTTGCCTTGCAGTGCAAAAGTGTGTTATTGTGGCTTTGGGGGTGCTATAACCAAAGAGGTGCGATTATAGCTAGCCACAGCTTAGCTAGTTCTTCTATTTCTGTTTTCTTGTTTATTCCTCTTAGGCCAGTTGTGTGTAGTTGACAGCATACACATGCTTCCCAATTACCATCACATTCATAAGAGGTTGTTCGTGCGATGTTAGCTATCTTTGCCGTATTTCTTGGTTTTTGTGCCTGCTCTGTTTGTTGCTGGTTTCGGGGTGTCTTGGGCGCATGTCTTGCAGCTAAATTTTGCAATAAACATTCAGCTGTCAGTTGCGCTAGTCCCGTCTGTCTCGCCCCACCTTGTCCCGTCTAGTGCACTTCACCATACTCTAATAGCAGAAAGAAGAGCAACTAACTCACCCGAGCAATAAACAAGGCCAACAGAATTGCCAAATTGAAGGAGAAATGTTTCAGTGTAGTAACTGTTCTTTGAACTGATAAGGAAATGGCATACTTGTTTGCAAACCAATGACCAGGTGCATTTTCCATGCATATACAATATTGTGTGTTATTGTGCTCCCTGCTTCTTAGGTATTTTATGGCTTTTATCAAGCATTCCTGAGTACTTGACTGTTTGTTGTAAAATTAAATGAGTTGTCATTCAGCACGGCGTGTCATTTGCTATAAGCCCTTACTTTGTCTTTGTCGCTGGTCCCACCTATATATGAATTTCTGTTAGCCTTTTTTTTTCAGATTATGAACAGAATACTTTTAATACGTACTTCATTACAAAAATTTTCTCAATTTTAGGAAGAAGTCCTGCTGACCCCAAGCATGGTGTGAAATGAAGAAATGGCACTCCACATCCATAGGGAGCTTGATTTCCCCTGTTTCATGCTTACTTGTTCGCATAGCCAGTCTGTTAGCTTAATTTTTGGTTCTTCCATATTGAATGCTCAAGAAAGGCACCAACACTGTCGTTCATTGAAAAAAAATTGTGCTTGCAGAAACTGCCACGCACAAAGCCCATGACCTCATTAATGTTTTTAAAAGAAAATGCAGCTTCTGTGTGCAGCAATAGACTGAACAAGAGGGCAAACAGGAAGGTTGCGACATTAGTGATTACGAGTTGTCCAACAAAGAAGGTCTCAAGCTGAAGCCAACATCTTTACAAAGGAACAAATGGATTTAGCCTGAGATATTCTTTATTCAACCAGACAAGTCTCCTTGTTGAAACATATGCTCTAGCCTGAGGCGTAAATATCCCGTTCTACCACTCTCGATCAAAAATACACCAATACAATTAGCAACTCGTGGCAAGGTCGTAAATTCATGTTCGAAGGGAATGTAGTGTGCACCCTGCAAGGTGGCATGAATAGTATGTCATTTACTTGAATGAAATGCAGGTTTGCTTGCCAGTTACTTTATCCCCATGATATAATTGGAAAGCATGGTTCCTAAGAGAGAATAATGATTTGAAGTTCACACAGTCTTGCTCCGTTATATCATTTCACAGTGTTATGGTTGCTACACTACCAGTCCTGTCTACAACTGCATAGTAGTGTTCCGAGTACGTAGCCCTATTCAATAGAAGAATTGGGCTTTTTCCACAGAAAATGTGCTGCTGCTTCACAGCTTGATGCAGACAAGTATTTTATATCTGGATGGTGACTGCAATAGGATGTGCTTTTTAAATAAGAGTGGTATGCTGTTTCAAGTGCAATTAAATGCAATTTCATATGACCTCTGCTTGGCAGATCACACCATGGGAGGCCAATGTGAGAAGGAGGATTTGATTTCTGAGAACAAGGCACTTGAACATGAGAAAGCATGACTTATTTCATCTGAAGTTGCTACTGTTGAATATGATCAGGGAAGGTACTTATTCGTGGCTCCATTTGCAACATGTTACAATGCTGGCTTAATATTTTGCACTCGGCAGAATGAAAGAAACCATAGCTTGCACAATATTCAACTAAACAAGGTAGCCATGCTAAAGTGTCCATGCAGAACACAGCTCATTCACTATGAGAAAATAAATACACAGGGTGATCATTCCAATGTTTGATAGAATTTTTTAAAATCTCCTGTGGCAGACAGCATAATTCTTGTCCTTGAACTGGACTATTTGAAGAGGCGGATTACTAGCACAAGAAATCGAAACACATACTCAATTAGTTAACGAAAATTTCAGCAATTAACTTCTGAACTGATTAGTTTACAGCACATATAAAGACGTATTCACTTGAAATGGATTTCCAGGATGACACTAGTTTCAAGATATTATTTCCCAAAGTGTGGGACGAAATACATGGGCGTTCCAGTTTTGTGCTTCAATGCAGAAGATAGATGCTTCGGTCCTGAGGGTAAAATGAATAAATAAATAAATAAATAATAAATAAATAAATAAATAAATAGCATTTTGTTAAGAATGGAAGTTGAACAACACTGCATCTTTAGGGCAAGTTTGATGGCGTATATTTCCAAACTGGGGTCATTCTGTAAATTCATTCCAAGTGGATATTCCTTGCAATCTCACTGGCTACAATTCGTAAACTGCAACATTGGCCGTAAATTAAATAGATAATTAGTTGATTTTTGTTAATTAGCTGAATATGTGCTACGATTCTTGTGAAAGTAATCTCCGCGTCTCTAATACAGCTAAGGACTAGAATTATGATATCTGTAACAGGCTATTTTTAAGAATTCTGTAAAACTTAAAAATTATAACCCTGTATATAGGAGACCCTGTTTGGAACTTTCACAAATCTAGTCATAAACAAAAAGACCAATTATCAAATCCCGGCCGCGGCAGACGCATTTCGATGGGAGCGAAATAGAAGAACAACTGTTTACTTAGATTTAGATGTACAATAAAGAATACCAGGTGGTCCAACTTAATCCAGAGTCCTTTACTATGGCGTGTCTCAGAATCAGATGATGGTTTTGGCTCATAAAACGCTATTATAAAATTTTTAATCTTTAGTAGCCTGCTCGAAAATGCAACGCAATCACTAGACCAAATTATTTAGCTCGTTTACATGATGAGTCCCAATTTCTTAATTTAGTACTTCGGTATTTATCATTGTACGTTTTGTGCTAGTCCATTCAAAATACCACTGATCGGGCTCATTCTATAGTCCACTGTTAATTTTGGGTGGCTTAGTCTTGCAAGCTCAGCATATAGGCTGCAAAATTGTGGATTGTCTGCCCAAAGTAACAGTTTATACACATGGTTCTGTATTTATAGTGCAATATGGGACGAGATCTTAGCAAATATCTCCAAGGATTCCACAGCTACCTTGGTTCTCCACAAGAAAATTAGAAAGTTACCTATTAAGAAAGGGGTCAGGCAAGGAGACACAATCTCTCCAATGCTATTCACTGCATTCTTAGAAGTATTGAAGCTCTGAGACTGGGAAGGCTTAGGAGTGAGGATCAACGGCGAATATCTCAGGAACCTTCGGTTTGCAGATGACATTGTCCTATTCAGCAAAAATGGAGACGAATTACAGCAAACTATTGAGGACCTTAATCGAGAAAGTATAAGAATTGGGTTGAAGATGAATATGCAGAACACATAGTTAATGATCAATAGCCTGGCAAGGGAACAAGAGTTCAGGATCGCCAGTCAGCCTCTAGAGTCTGTAAAGGAGCACGTTTACCTAGGTCAATTACTCACAGGGGACTCTGATCATGAGATAGAAATTCACAGAATAAAATTGGGTTGGAGTGCATGCGGCAGGCATTGCCAAATCATGACTGGGAGCTTACCACTGTCATTGAAAAGAAAAGTGTACAATCACTGCATTCTACCGGTGCTAACATATGGGGCAGAAATTTGGAGGTTAACAAAGAAGCTCGAGAACAAGTTAAGGACCTCACAAAGAGCAATGGAACGAAAAATCTTAGGACTAACGTTAAGAGACAGGAAGAGAGCGGTGTGGATCAGAGAACAAACGGGGATAGCCGATATTCTAGTTGACATTAAGTGGAAGAAATGGAGCTGGGCAGGCCATGTAATGCGTAGGATGGATAACCGATGACCATTAGGGTTGCAGAATGGATACCAAGAGAAAGGAAGCGCAGTCGAGGTCGGCAGAAAACCAGATGGGGTGATGAAGTTAGGAAATTTGCAGGCGCAAGTTGGAATACGCTAGCGCAAGACAGGGGTAATTGGAGATCGCAGGGAGAGGCCTTCGTCCTGCAGTGGACATAAAATATAGGCTGATGACGATGATGATGGGACAAGATAAGATTTCTTAAATTATCATTTCTTTCGTTTACTAATTTTATTATGTTCGGACATGTAGAATAGTATTGACCGGCATGTTTACAATGTAGTTTTTTTAACCCAGACAGTTCTTTAATAGTGCAAGAAATGCTCCTATTTTGGAAGAAAGTGAACATATTATATTTGTTACATTTCGTGTCTAATAAATTTTGTTCTCTTAAGTGTGTGTGCGTGTCGTGTATTTTTCCTCTCAGCGAGTAGCAACTGCTCTCGAAGGCGCCTGCTGACCTCGGAGGCACTGCCGATTACTAGCATTTTCGCGAGGACGACTGCATGACAGCACAAGGTTTGCCAAGAGGGGCTCTGCGATCAGTGAAAGGAAAAGGAAGTCGAAGTGCAGCGACGGGTTCATTCGTCATTGGACCACGTGTGCGCGTGACTTCGTCAATGCTCAGGGCCGTCGATTGTGTCACGTGTGGCGAGCACGCGGCGAAATGTTTCGTGGCGGGACGCCACCGCGCTTATACGCAGTGGCAGACGGAATACAGCAGGCTAAAGTGTCGGACGCCGGCGATAGCTGCAAACGGCGGTATTGGTGCTGGCCAAACGCATGCTCGGGCGGCAGCTCCTCGGACGGGCCCGTTCCCTTGAGCGCTGGTGGCCGGCGTCCGACATTTCGGCCTGTAGTGATCTGTTGGCACCCGCGCCACCAAGCATTTCGCTTCGTGCTCGCCCCACGTAAACTAAAACGCCTTTAATTCCATCCATAAACTCTCTAATTAACACCAAAAAACGCCCTAAATACCGCCTTAATTTCATCGCAAATGCTCCCATTTGGAAATGATAAAACTCCCATTGTGGCCTCCAAAACCTCCCAGTCAAATGGGGGTAAAGTGGGCATATTACGGTACTCCCGTAGTATGCCGAAGGAATGCCCACCTAAATGGGAGTTTTATCGTACGACCATTCAATTGGAGCAAAAACATGTACGAATGGGAATGTGCTAGAGGACAAGCGAGAAACGCCCATCTAGGTGTTTTTCTGTTTAATGTGTATAGCGTTGGCGATGGCACCGGCTTATCTGAAAATGCTGTAAAATAAAAAAAATATGCTTACTACAAAAGCTGGAATTATGCGAGCTGCAAGGAGCTAAATATTGTGCTGCTACGTCTGGGCAGCCCCCCATAACTACTGAAATGCAATACATCTGATGCTTTACACTCACTGATTGCTTATGATTTTTATCGACGGTCACAACCAAGGCTGACTGTCGATGGTGGTACTGGCTTACTTAAAAAACCGCTCAAAAGCAAGTGAGGAGGACATCCCTGGAGCCAAAGAAACGATTACAAAACTAGAAGAGGAGGAGAAGGAGCAACAAACTTTCATTTAAACCAGCAGTTTAGTTGGCTGGGCCCAGGCCTCCCACGTGGGAAATCGAGGTCTTCCCTCTTCGCCGCCTCGCAGGCTTGCTGGGTAGCCCAGAGTTGGTCGTCGAGGTGGGATCTGCGCAGGGCGGCGTGCCATCTCGACGAGAGGGCCACGGTATTATTTGTCGGATATTGGTCTTTACATTCCCCTACCATGTGGGGAAGCGATGCTGCCTGAGTCTTACAGATCTTGCAAATGTTACGAGGGTAGGTGTCTGGGTAGATCCTGTGGTAACGTGTTAGTGAGGGGTACGTGTTTGTCTGTAACAGGTGAATGGTGGTTACCTGTGCGCTGTTTAGCTTGTTATGAGGGATGGGCAAGGTTCTTCTGTAGAGATAGAATGATTTCGTTAGGTCGTTGTAGCTGTAGTGAAGAAGAGGGGTGATGCAGTGGGGCATCCTTACCAGCGCTGTCTAGAGGGGCAGTCTCTCCAGCGCATCGCTCGGACTACGCCACTCGCGCTCGTGGTTCCCTGAACTCATCGGACGGTCAGCCTTACGCTTGCGTGCAATAAATGCCTTTACAAGTGGTGGAGAGTGCTACGCTCGAATGCATCCTGGAGCTTCGATCTCGTACCCTCTCTTCAACCATGTCTCCGGATGCATCTCCGCCCACGACCCAGCAAACGCCTCCTGCACCCTCCGTCGTGTGTTCTGGTCTACCTCGCCACAAGGATCCTCCTGTTTTCAGCGGCACAGACGACAACGACGTGGGGGACTGGCTGTCCACGTACGAGCCAGTAAGCGTCATCAATAAATGGGACGATGCCGCGAAACTAAGCAACGTGCTCTTTTACCTCGCCGGCGTGGCAAGTCTCTAGTACAACAACCACGAGACGGAAATTCCGACATGGTCCGCGTTCAGAACCTCGCTAGTAGCTGTGTTTGGTCGTCCTGCTGCGCGCAAGGTGCGAGCTGAATCCCGCTTGCGAGAACGAGCCCAACCGCCGGGAGAGTCCTTCACTAGCTACATAGAAGATATCCTGGACTTGTGTAAGCGCGTGGACGCGACGATGTCGGAATCGGACAGAATCCGAAACGTCATGAAAAAAATCGAGGACGCCGCTTTCAACATGCTGCTCGCTAAGAATACACAATCCGTCACTGAGATCGTTACATTATGCCAGAGTTACGAGGAGCTACGCAGGCAGCGCTCGTTGACTCCTCGGTCTTCATCACGCGACGAACACATCGCTGGTCTGGCTACCACCTTCGACCAGACCGCACTGCTTGCGGAAATGAAGGCCTTCATTCGGGAGGAAGTAGCCAGCCAACTCTCCTTGGTACCATTTGCTCAGCCGCCGCATGTGCCACAGCCCGCTTCGACTACCGTGCCTCCGCTCCGCCGCGCCATCGAGCAAGAAATCGCCGAGGTATTGCCCGAACAACGTCGCCATGTTCCTGCGCCTATGCCACTGAGCTACACCGAGGTCATGGCTCCACCCCAACAGGCCCCGGCACCAGCACCAGTACCGCTCAGCTACGCTGAAGTCGTCGCGAGGCCCCGCCCACTCCCTGCGCATGTGCCCCTCACTTTTGCCGACGTCGTGGCTAGGCCACCAGTGCAGCCCGCTATACAGTCCTATCACCAGCCGCTCCATACCGGGCGTTCTCCGACGTGGGCGGGACCAGCCACAGCGAACCGTTGGCGTACGTCTGACAACCGGCCTATATATGCTTTGCCTGCGACTACGCCGGTCACGTGGCCCGTTTCTGTAATCGTGTGCAGCCGCCCAGCGTCGCATCATCCATGCCAAACCGTTCGCCCCGTCCATCCTACGACCCACCTTTCGCTGTGTCACCAACATACCGCCCGCCGCCGGACACCCGCCGTTTTCCATCTCCACGCCGGCGCTCGTTATCCCCGATGCGGCCTCGTGCCGCCCCTCGGGATGAGGAAAACTAACAGTCGCAGTCCAAGAGGCAAGGGCTGTGACAACGTCGAAGTGCACAAGTCCTCATTGCAGCCCTTCTAATGTGATCGACGTGTTTGTCGACGGTGTCCGCGCGTCTGCACTCGTGGACACAGGCGCAGCCATATGTGTTATGGACGCTACACTTTGCCGCTTACTTCGGAAAGTCACGACGCCCCTATCCGGACTATCCCATCGCACAGCCAGTGCTCAGCATATTCGACCTTTGGCGTATTGCACTGCTCGTGTAGAAATTCAGAACGTTGTCTACGCCATAGAATTCTTCGTCCTTTCCTCCTGCTCTCACGATGTCATCCTCGGCTGGGATTTTCTCTCGCGCCACAATGCCGTTATCGATTGCGCACGGGCTGAAATAGAACTATTGCCGCTGATCGATTTGACGCCCACTGATGCTCCATCGCTTTCCAGAAAACTGATCGTCGAAGCCGACACTCAGGTTGCTCCCAACGCCTCAATGATTGTGTCCATGCACTGCAGTGGTCTCTCGGACGTCATTGCATTACTTTCCCCGCCTGGCCGTTTCCTCGCAAGGAAGGGCCTGTTGCTACCTTTTGCGACCGTGGGCATCGTCAAAGGCACTAGCCCAATTTTCGTTTGCAACCCGTGCCCATACCCTGTCATGCTGCTTCGAGGAGAATGTGTTGGTACCGTAGAAGCCATCGACAACGTTCAAGTTATCGACGTGCCCGACTACCTGAATTGCACCACCTACCGTACTCTCAGTGCTGTATCTACATCTGACGCATTTCCCAGAGATGTATTTGGTTCCTCCATCGCTGGAACCCTTACAGAGGCCCAGCGTTCCCAGCTGCTGTCCCTCTTGGAAGAATTTCGTTCGTTTTTCGACGTGGGGCAAGCTTCCCTGGGTCGGACTTCCACTGTAACTCACCACATCGACACTGGCTCTCACCAACCATTGCGACAACGCCCGTATCGCGTTTCTGCCAGCGAACGTCGTGTGATTAACGAGAAAGTCGACGACATGCTTCAGCGCGAAGTAAGTCGACCGTCGAAAAGTCCACGAGCTCCTCCTGTCGTCCTTGTTACAAAGAAGGATGGCTCCGTAAGGTTCTGCGTCGATTATCGTCGGCTCAACAAGATCACTCGCAAGGACGTCTATCCCCTGCCACGCATAGACGACGCAATTGACTGCCTGCAAGGAGCCGAGTTCTTTTCATCTCTGGATTTGCGCTCCGGGTATTGGCAAGTACCTATGCAAGAAGTCGATCGGCCGAAAACAGCCTTTATCATGCCCGATGGCTTGTACGAGTTTAACGTCATGCCTTTTGGACTCTGTAATGCGCCCGCGGCATTCTAGCGCATGATGGACACAGTTCTGCGAGGCTTAAAGTGGCGCACATGTTTGTGCTATCTTGACGACATCGTAGTTTTCGCGCCCGATTTCCCCACGCACCTCGAACGCCTCCGGCGTGTTTTGACCTGTTTATCGAACGACGGCCTACAATGAAATTTGCTGCACGTCAACTCACGATTCTTGGCTATGTCGTTTCCGAGGACGGAATTCTCCCCGACCCCGACAAACTTCGCGCCGTTGCCGAATTCCCCAAGCCAACGTTCATCAAAGAATTGCGCAGTTTCCTCGGTCTATGCTCGTACTTCCGACGCTTCATCCGGAATTTCGCCACCATCGTATCGCCCCTGGCGAAGCTCCTGGGGGGCAACGGGCTCCTCACCTCGTGATCATCAGAGTGTGACGAGGCGTTCACGAGTCTTCGTCGTTCGCTGACTCCCCCCCAGTTTTGCGCCACTACGATCCGACGGCCCCTACAGAGGTACACACAGATGCCAGCGGTGTTGGCCTTGGAGCTGTCCTCGCGCAAGGTAAGCACGGGTTCCCTGAGTATGTCGTTGCTTATGCCAGCCGAACGCTTACGAAAGCCGAGCATAATTACACCGTGACAGAAAAAGAATGTCTCGCGATCATCTGGGCTCTTACTAAGTTCCGGCTTTATTTGTATGGCCGCCCATTTGATGTAATCACGGACCACCACGCACTATGTTGGCTGGCCTCATGGAAAGATCCGTCCGGCCGTCTTGCACGTTGGGCACTTCGCCTGCAAGACTACGACATCCGCGTACTCTCCGCAGCGGACGACACCACGAGGACGCAGATGCCCTCTCGCGCTCTCCCTTGGCTGACAATATATCTCGGTTGACTGTGTCTTCCATCGACTTTCGCGCCATCGCTTCTGAGCAGCGCAAGGACCCCTGCATTGCGTCGCTTATAGGCTGGCTCTCCGATCCATCGACCAGGTCAACAACCCGCGTGTGGCGCCGTCAAGCTCACCATTTCGCCATTAGCGACAACCTGCTTTACCGGCGCAATTACAGCTCCGACGGCCGCCGGTGGTTGTTAGTAGTGCCTCGCAGCCTGTGTTCCGAAATATGCGCAGCTTTCCACGCCGATCCCCAGTGTGCCCACTCTGGCGTTTTCAAGACTTACCAGCGCCTTCAACAGCGGTACTACTGGCGAGGGATGTACAACTACCTTCAAAAGTTCGTACGCTCTTGTCCCGATTGCCAGCGCCGGAAATATTCACCCCCCTCTCGCCAGCTGGGCTGCAGCCTTTACCTTGCCCCACCCGGCCCTTTGGGCGCTTTGGTATCGATTTGTACGGGCCCCTCCCCATGATGTCGGCTGGAAACCGCTGGGCCATTGTGGCAGTCGACCACCTTACGCGATACGCTGAAATTGTGGCGCTTCCGGCAGCTACTGCGCGCGACGTTGCCTCCTTCCTGCTTCGTCGATTCATCCTACGTCATGGGCCACCCCAGGAGCTGCTCAGTGACCGCGGACGTGTCTTCCTCTCCGAAGTAGTTGAAGCTGTTCTCAAAGAGTGCCACGTTGTTCATCGCACAACAACGGCTTAATATCCTCAAACTAATGGACTCACGGAACGATTCAACCGTACGCTCGGCGACATGCTCTCAATGTACGTCTCCTCCGACCACACGAACTGGGACGCCAATCTGCCCTTCGTCACCTACCCGTACAATACCGCTACGCAGAGCACCACTGGTTTTTCACCATATTTCTTATTGTACGGCCGGCACCCATCGCACACCATCGACACAATGCTACCATACCGGCCAGACGCATCTTGTTGTGCCCATTTCTGATACGGTGAGACATGCCGAAGAGTGCCGCGACCTTGCCCGCGCCTTCACCTCCAATGACCAAGAGCGCCAGAAGAACACTCGCGGTGACACCACCTCTGCGCCCACCTTTCTTCCTGGAGCGCTTGTGTGGCTCTGAGTTCGCTCCGCTGCACCTGGTCTGTCTTCCAAGTTAATGCCCAAGTATGAAGGTCCCTACCGCATCGTCGAGCGTGCATCACCCGTCAACTATGTGATTGAGCCCGTTGAACCATCTTCGCACTTGCGCCGTCGCGGACGCGACATTGTCAACGTAGAGCGCCTCAAGCCGTTTTGTGATCCCCTAATAGTGACGAACTGTTAGGTCGCCGGACGGCTCCCTTTTTCGTCCCCGGGGTAATTGTAGTTAAGAAGAGGGGCGATGCAGTGGGGCATCCTTACCAGCGCTGTCTAGTGGGGCAGTCTCTCCAGCGCACCGCTCGGACTACGCCGCTCGCGCTCGCGGTTCCCTGAACTGATCGGACAGTCAGCCTTACGCTTGCGTGCAATAAACGCCTTTACAAAGCTGGTGAGGTGATCGCGTTCCGCGGGTGCACCTGCGCTGTCTCCTGCACGGTTGACAAGGCGTCGTGCTACGGAGTGAGCGACCTCGTTGAGGTTGGTGAGGTGCGGATGTACGTCGCCGGCGTGCGCTGGGCACCAGACGAGAGTGATTTGCTTTTGAGGTGAGTGAGGGGCTTGGTGTAGGATGCGTAGCGCTTGTTTTGAAATACAACCTTTGATGTAATTGCCGATTGCCGTGCGGGAATCGCTCACGATGGTGTGGCAGTCCGGATCGAGGGTGGCCAGGGCGTTGGCCACTTACTCGGCCTTCTCGGCGTTTTGGGTTACGATGCTGGCAGCATGTTTGAGCGAGCCGCCTACTGTGGTAGCGGCGGCGAAGCAGTGCCCGTCTTGATATTCAGCTGTGTCGGCGAAGGTAACGCCCGTGGTGTCGCCATAGGCTTTAATGATGGAGGCAGCCGTTGCCTTCCGACGTTCTTTATTGCAGTCCGGGTGCATGTTGTTGGGATAGGGTCGGCATATAGCCAAGTCTGTACGTCGCGTGGAATTGGGTATTTGTATCCATGTTGACGGTGGTAGGTGATGCCGAGTTTAGTTAGAATGTGCTGGCCCGTTTCTGTGAGGGTGAGACGCACCAAATGAGACCGACGCTGTACTTCGATTAATTCTTCTAGGGTGTTATGGAGTCCTAATTCGAGTAGAAGTTCAGTGCTAGAGTTGTTTGGCAGTCCTAAGGCTATCTTGTAGGCGCCGCGTAGAATGATGTCCAATTTAGTCTATTCTGCTTTGTACCAATTATGGAAGGTGACGACGTACGTGATGTGACAGATGAACGAGTGAACAAGGCGGACGAGGGTTTCTTCCTTCATTCCCTGTCGCCGGTTGGTCACCCGTTTCAGCAGCCGTGACGTATTGGCCGTCTGTCGGAGGATCTTGGATATAGCCGTTGAGTTTGCACCGTTGGCTTCAATGGTCATGCCGAGAACCCGGATTGTGGAGACCATCCAGGTTATGGTTCCACCATCCCTCATGTGGAATTGGATTTCCTCGTAGCGGCGTTTATGCGTAGATCGTAGTGGTGGGCGTCCACGGAACGTGGGGCGGTATAGGAGGAGCTCTGACTTGTCGGGGGAGCACCGGAGTCCCGTGCCTTGGAGATAATTTTCGACGGCATCGATGGCGTCTTGCAGAGCGGTTTCAATTTGTCCGTCGCTGCCCGTTTTTGTCCAGATGTTAATGCCGTCGGCATAGAGGGTGTGTTCCATGCCGTCGAGCTTATGTAGTTCCTGTGCTAATCCGAGCATGACCAAATTAAACACCATTGGGGAAATGACAGAGCCTTGTGGGGTTCCCGCGCATCCAAGAGTGAATTTCTCCGATTGAACATCTCCAACCGAGAGGAACGCCGTTCGATAGAAATTATCGTATGTTGTTGTATAGGAGTGCTCGCCGAGGTTGAGCAGGGAGATGCGTTCGAGGATAGTAGAGTGTGCGACGTTATCGAAGGCGCGCTCGAGATCGATGCCCAAGATCGCCTTCGTGTGTCGGGATTTGTCGTCAAGGATTTGATGCTTGAGTTGGAGCATGGCGTCCTGGGCTGAGAGATACGCTCTAAAGCCGATGATTGAGGCATGCGGACGTGTCTTCGAGGTGAGACTTTATGCGGGTAAGGAGTGTATGCTCCATAACCTTACCGACACACGAGTTTAACGAGATGGGGCGGAGATTGCAAGGCTAGATGGCTTGCCAGGTTTTTGGAATAAGAATTACTTTGGCCGTTTTCCATGATGGGCGAATGAACCTTTGGCGCAAGCAGTCGTTAATGTACTCGGTGAGCTGTTCCACCGAGGGGTCGTCTAGGTTTCTCAGAGTTTTGTTGGAGACGCCGTCCGGACCTGGGGCTGAACGGCTGTTCAATTTGCACAGAGCAGCGTGTACCTCAGCCACGCTGAAGTCCTCAGCGAGGGCCGAGTTCAAGGACCCCGCGTACGGTCCATGAGGCTTTGCAGGCCCGGAGGATATGTACTTTTGGCATAGCGTATTTGTGACGTGGCCCTGGCCGTGCCCCTTGGTTTCTATGAATAGGAGTTTCGTAAGACGATCCTACTGTTGCGAACGGGTGCTGATATTGTCAAGAAGATGTTTGAAGGTGTAAGAAACCGAGGGGTCGCCGCGGAGCGCACGACCAAGAGGACCAGCTCAGCAGACTTTTAGAACGGACTGGCGCGTGCCGTGCTTGCGCCGCTAGCACGCGCTGCCAACTTTATTCTCCTCGCCATCCGCGGCCGGCCCCAAAGCGCCAGCCGAGAACGCCGACCTTAGCGTCCCCGCATAGCAGCGTCGGTGGGCGCTACAGGGCCCCCCGCCCAGACGGAACGGCGAAATGTGCGCGATTCACTGGGGTGGTCTGGCCTGTGAGTGCAGCAGCGGACGAGGTTTTGGTGGCGGCAGCTTGAGGAACGTGGCCCCGATGATCCCTGCATCTAGGAGGGCGCAGGGGCGACGCCATTGGCGCTCTAAGCTGCAGATGCAGATGTATGGTCGGTGAGCATGGACGGTCGACCGCAGAACGGTGCGGGGAACGCGGCAGCCACGATGACATCGTCCAAGTTTGGGCTGGTCAAGCGGTGAAGCCGGTGGTGGGGTGCGTCGGCGCCGACAGCAACATCGAATCCGACCCCCGCTGATGCTGCGACCGTGGTGACAAGCCCGCAACGACGGGACCCGGTTCGCTCTATTGAAGTTAGCGTGGTGCCAACGTGTGAATGTCAGTCGGACCCGTGAACATAGGCTTGGTGTTGAGGGCGGGCGCTTTCGAAGTGCGCTGTAGCAGCGTCCGGCCTGGCACCTGTGTAAAATCGGGTGGACGCAGCGACGAAAACCGGCGAAGCAGCGGGGCTGCCGGCCGCGCTGGGCACGAGTTTTCCGACGCCGAGCACAGCAAGCCGGGGAGGCTTCCTTGTGGCCAAACGTCAAGGCAGTGTGGTTGGGGCGTTGAAGCCGAGACACTGAACGTGCGCTGCGAGAGGAGACATGCGACAAGGGCTCCACGAGAAAGACACTGGCGTAGCTAGGAAGTTCAGTGCACGTGATAGCTGGAGGAACAGTCTCACCGCAGTGTTGCCGCAGGATCTCGTGCGGAACAGGCGCACTGATATGCGTCTCGTCAGCCGTCAAGGCACGGCTCGCTGCTGAGTCATCTCCACAGCTTGGACTGGGGACGCCATGTAACTCGGGTGGGGGTGGAGTGCATGCCGACTCTTTGGTATGCTCTGGCGTGGATGCAAGGTGGTCGTTGCTGAGGACTAGCGGGCTCACCAGTTGTGTAGTTGATGGTGCGGGCAGTGTGGCGGGAGGTTGTTCTCCGTCGGGGAACGAACGAGACGAGGGAGGCGCAGTTGTCTTGTTGTCTCCGCACAGTGGCTCCTGCGGTGTAGGTGCTGCGCAAGATTCGCGAGCAGTGGCGCAGCGTTCACCCGGCTCCGATGGTGAAGAGGACGACGTAGTTTGAGCCATTCCTTCAGAAGCGTCAGCCGTTGAAGGAAACTGTGTCGTGCTGCGTAAGTGATCGGGAACTGGTACGCCAAAGTGTTGAAAGAAGGCGGTCTTGAGGCCCTCGTACATGTTCTGGTCTGATGACAGAAGGTCAAGACGAGAAAAGACGTCGGTGGGAATTTCTCGCTTGAGGAGTAGGTACCGCCAGAGCTGTGACGACACGCCATTTACGTATAGCTGTGCGTCTACCTGCGCGAACCACACGATAGGGCTGTGCGGACGGTAGGGCCACAGTTGCAAACGCCAAGGGTCGTCGAGCGTTGGTGGGCGCCACTCTTCCAGCTGGTCCATGGCCGCGGGCAGGGCTCGGTAGCAGGCGATGCTGAATCGGTCCTTGTTGACACTCTGAGGATCACGTCCGGGTCACCAATGTAAGAAACCGAGGGGTCGCCGCGGAGCGCACGACCAAGAGGACCAGCTCAGCAGACTTTTAGAACGGACTGGCGCGTGCCGTGCTTGCGCCGCTAGCACGCGCTGCCAACTTTATTCTCCTCGCCATCCGCGGCCGGCCCCAAAGCGCCAGCCGAGAACGCCGACCTTAGCGTAGCGTCCCCGCATAGCAGCGTCGGTGGGCGCTACAAAGGTTTTCCACGAGCGGGAGTGGTGGAGTCGCCCGTATAGAGAATTGCAAAGCTTCGTCCATTGCTGTTGATTAAGAACTCGGCAGTGTTCTTAGATATTCTTGTTAAGTAGTGCAACCTTTTTCCTGAGTCGTGTGTTGAGTCGTTGACCCTTCCACGGGGAGAGGATGGACGTTTTGGCCTCAATGAGATGTGCAAGCCGACTATCCATGCGTTCAGTCTGGGCGTTGGTTTTGATAGTGTGAGTAGCCAATTGGTTATCTGATAAAAGGTCGCACGACCAAGATTCTATATCGGTGATCGGAGTGTCTGTTGTTTCTGCTGTGCAATGTTTGTGGAAGGCGTCCGAGTCCACGCATGCGAACTACCTCGTTCTCGTAGATAGAGCTGTGAGGTGCGGGAGAGTAATTTCAATGATCGAATGATCACTGCCGAGGTCGTATTCAGTATTGCGCCATTGAGTGTTCACGACATTTTTAGTGAACGTGAGGTCGGGCGTTGTGTCTTGCGCAGGGAACGTCGGGTCTGTGATGAGATTGAAGCCGAGATCGTGGGAGTCTCGCCAGAGGTTACGGCCCGCAGCAGAGCAGTGTTTGTAGCCCCATCTTGTGTGAGGCAGGTTGAAGTCACCGCCGATGACGCGGAGACTGCTGCCTGCGGCGTTCAGGGTCTTTTTAAAGACCGTTAGAAAGCGACTGCGGCGTAGAGACGGGGCGTAATAAATATTGAGGATGAAGATGCCGTCCATCCGCTTTTGGTATGGGATGAGTTCAATGAAAAGGTGTTCGGTGCGGCGGTCGTCGAGATCGTGTTCGATTTCGGTGATTCTGTGTCGGACGAGCGTGGACACTCCGTGCGGGGCGTTCGCAGCGATGAAGGGTTGATATCCGGGAAGGGTGATCGGCGTGTCGTGCGTTTCCTGGAGTATGATTACACCCGGATGACGTGAAGATGTGCAAAGGTGTTGACGAAAAACGGGCTCTTTGTGGCGGTATCCTCGAGAGTTACACTGCAATATCACTGTGTCGGTATTTGTGTGTGCCATGATGAGGGATCTAAGAGGCCGCCGGTGGCGGAGTGGGAGTTTCGTGAGCGGTTCCGCTCGTGTACATGATTATAGTCAGGGTGACGGGGGTGGATGTGGTGAAAAGGGTCTGGAGGTTGTTTTTTATGGCGGCGACTCTCTACACTACGGCGAGCAGTGCGTTGTGGAGACTTTCGACGGTGCTCTGTGGCAACACGAGCATGTCTTTGACTTGGAACGCTCCCGCCCCGTAGCTCCTCCTTGGAGGGCTCTCTTTTTTGGGGCCGGCATCGGGGGTTCTTCTGAAGGTGTGACGCTAGGGGGTTCTGGGGCTTTGGGTGTGTGTTGTGTTTTGGGTTGCTTTAGGCTCTGAACCTCCTGTGTGAGTTCTTGAATTAGGTCGCGCATAACTGCATTTTCTCTCTTAAGTTGATCAATGACAGCATTGTCTGTGTTTTGTTTAAGTGCAGGGGAGAACGTGACCGGACCCTCTCGCGTGACGCGTGTCACAGCCTCTGCGAAGCTCACCTTTTCTGAAATCTGTCGGCCTCTTGGGGTCGACGTGGAAATTGACCGGGGACAGCCTGCTCCGGGTCCGGAGCGGGAGCGGTGTTTGGTGTCCATGGGCAGGAAATCACTTGGTTGAGGTGTTCATTGTTGTGGCGTACGTTGTTCCTAGAGGTGTTTTCGGATGACGTACAAAACTAGAAGAGGAAGAAAATGTTTGCATCGCGTTAACGCTTTCGCTTGATCATCTGGAATGAAGAAACAGACGACTCAATGTTGAATTCTAAGGGGTGGCAAGAACTGAAAAGAAAAAAATAAGCTTTTTTGTTAAGATGAATACCATTGCTTCTCACCATATTCTACCTCCGCCTATTGATCACAATGTAGCGGCCATCCACTAACTACCCAGAAGACCAGACAGAATTCGCGCGAAAATTTGCCATTTCAGACATCTCTGGTGGGCAGCCAAGAAAATATAAACAATGCTAACAATTAGGTATTTACAAAGGAAATATTATGCAGATAGAGACCTTTGTTTCTAACCAAAGCGAAGGATTGAGGCAAGCCTGCAGACTATAAGTATTTCTTGCGTAGTAAACAAAAATTCTCTAGAAAAAGACTGATGGCTGACAGGCCCCGTTTGTAACTTCAAAATCATTTAAATATGTAAACTTTCGTAATAGAGGCGACCTTTCGTTTTTTTTATTTTTTTAAACCAATGGTGTTGCTATGTTGCTTCATATTTAACTCGAAAGCAATTCAGAAACCACATTACTGCACAGTTTCAGTGTGGTGTATATAGAGTCATGTTAACGCCGTCTCTATAAAAAATGTCACAGTTTCGCCCTAAGGGCGAAGCAATGAATGCGATAGCAACACAGCAATGTCATACGAAGTAAGGTGAGCGGCCTTGGTAGCAATATGAATTGTAGTAAACATGAGCTGATTAAGTAAGCAGGTGTGCTGCGGCGTAAGTAGACCGACATGAAGAGAGACTCGATGACCACGAGAAGGCGCGTGTGAAACGGTGGTGTTGATGAGAAGCGCTTACCGTGGGCAGCGCGTGCGAAGGGACACACCTGTAGTGCTGCACTGCCGATCTGGGCAGCATTGCATGTGTAGCGTGCGTGGGAAAATGTGGCCCGACTATTACTAACTGAATGAACAAGCGTGGTGTGAGCGCGCACAAACAAACATGAATAGATCACACTGAATGACTGCAGCCAACGACTGTCAAAACGCTGGCAGCGCAACGTACCTTCGCCCGCTGCGGTCTATCAACGGAAACTGAGCGGCATAAAGGTCAGAGCCGTGTGGAGATAAGAGACGGTGCGGTCGCACGAACGAAGAGCGCGGTTGTTGAAAGCGTAGAAGTGCGCCCCCCCCCCCCCCCCCATGCTCCCTCCGGCGCTGGCTTCCCGCTTCCTGGCTTGCGCGTGGGAGAGATAAGAGACTGTGCGGACGAGCGACGAGCGCGGTTGTTGGCAGAGAAGTGCCCCCCCCCCCCCCTGCTCCCTCCGGCGCTGGCTTTCCGCTTCCTTGCTTGCGCGTGGGAGATTGAGTGCGTTCGCTCTCCGTGACAGCGCGCGTCCCCCCACGCTTCCGCTGGGGCATACGGCGCGCGGCGAAGATTTTATCTATACGGAACCTCACGGCGACGGCGACGGCGACGGCGACGGCGACGGCGACGCCGACGGCAGAAATCCGGTTGAAGTGTCCATATAATTGCTATCGCAATAAAAGCAATGAAGCCTAAATAAGCAGGTCTTACCTGCGCAATAAAATGTGATTTCGGAGTAGGCATCGTCGTTCGATAGTCTTCGTCGTTCGATAGTCGACGAAAAATAGTGATAGTATATGACATCAACAATCGTAGCATAGAATCACAAAACCGTGCCCACCCGAAGTCGCTAATTTTATTGCGATAGCAATTATATGGACACTTCAACCGGATTTCTGCCGTCGGCGTCGCCGTCGCCGTCGCCGTCGCCGTCGCCGTGAGGTTCCGTATAGATAAAATCTTCGCCGCGCGCCGTATGCCCCAGCGGAAGCGTGGGGGGACGCGCGCTGTCACGGAGAGCGAACGCACTCAATCTCCCACGCGCAAGCAAGGAAGCGGAAAGCCAGCGCCGGAGGGAGCAGGGGGGGGGGGGGGGCACTTCTCTGCCAACAACCGCGCTCGTCGCTCGTCCGCACAGTCTCTTATCTCTCCCACGCGCAAGCCAGGAAGCGGGAAGCCAGCGCCGGAGGGAGCATGGGGGGGGGGGGGGGGGGGCGCACTTCTACGCTTTCAACAACCGCGCTCTTCGTTCGTGCGACCGCACCGTCTCTTATCTCCACACGGCTCTGACCTTTATGCCGCTCAGTTTCCGTTGATAGACCGCAGCGGGCGAAGGTACGTTGCGCTGCCAGCGTTTTGACAGTCGTTGGCTGCAGTCATTCAGTGTGATCTATTCATGTTTGTTTGTGCGCGCTCACACCACGCTTGTTCATTCAGTTAGTAATAGTCGGGCCACATTTTCCAACGCACGCTACACATGCAATGCTGCCCAGATCGGCAGTGCAGCACTACAGGTGTGTCCCTTCGCACGCGCTGCCCACGGTAAGCGCTTCTCATCAACACCACCGTTTCACACGCGCCTTCTCGTGGTCATCGAGTCTCTCTTCATGTCGGTCTACTTACGCCGCAGCACACCTGCTTACTTAATCAGCTCATGTTTACTACAATTCATATTGCTACCAAGGCCGCTCACCTTACTTCGTATGACATTGCTGTGTTGCTATCGCATTCATTGCTTCGCCCTTAGGGCGAAACTGTGACATTTTTTAGAACAGTTCACACATAGAATTTGTACTTAAATATAGATGTTTAATTGCTTCAGAGCCAACTTTGTGTTATCAAGCCGCGAAAAAAAAAACAAATTGGCAGTGGCAAGCACAGTCAGCTTACTGTTCTGGTAGATATTAATAAGAATAAATAACTGCAGTTATGAAGTCGCAAAGATTACAGAAAAATATGACTATATTCCACACTAGAAAGGCCTACATTGATATTTTACGTAACATTTGAAGAGGCGTAAAGTAGGTGTCCTAAATTTCATCTGAGAGATGTGATTGGCAGCACTAACAGAAATTCTAAGTTAACTCATGAATAGCATTACTCTGAAGTGAATGACGCTGTTGTTTTGACAAATGCTCGTTCAAAAATAAATAGTTTTCGAGTAGCCATTTCCCTTGCTGCTACTTTTGCGACCTGTTTATTTAGCCTTCACTACCCTTTTATATTGATTAGGAATTCAACTTCCACATGCGGCTTCTGGGTAGGCATGTCACATTCTCACACGTTTTATGACCCTACATGAAGACCTACAATCTTTAGCACACCTCAGTTGATAAGCTATGACACTTTCGCAACTAGGGTGGACACAATGTGTTGATAAGTAGATACAATTCTTTAATACAGCAAGAAGTGATAAATCTGACGACGACTATTTATTTTGAGCGTACCAACTCAGCGTAAGTAAAAAATACGTCATCCAGGCCCTACGAAAGGGGATGTACAGCGAAGCTATTTAAAACCGCCACAACTGCTGAGGGTTGTGTGCAATGCTTTATGGCTTTGGTGTAATGGTAGAAAAGCTATGTTAGTATATTGGTAGGAATGGGAGTAATCGTAATTTTTACAGTGAGCCACTGCCCAAAGCGGTGCTGCAAAAACCTTGAAATCACTTGCGAGGCTGGTTATTTTACACATGAAAGGTTAGGGACGTCTCACCCCACGTCGCAACCTCGCATCGCCGTGGTAGCTTGGGTAATAGTTATCTTTACCGGGAAACTTATGCATGGAGGGCTACGTGCTTCTCATTGCTATTACGAGCACCTTACCGTCAATTATGTGGTTCGGAGGCTTTTTAGAGCTTGCTCTTCATTGAAACGTATGCTGTTTTGTGTGTTGTATGCATGCTTCATAAGAATGTATGCACTGTTCGCTGCACTTTGCTCAGTTCTTGTAGCCTCTGCCTTACGGGATATGAGCCATTGTATTTTTCGCTTGCTTACGGGGGTATGAGCCACTGCTTACAGGGTATTTTTCTGAATTTCAGAATTTGTTCATTGTTATCGTAGGCTTAACGGTATAAATCATGAAAAATCATATTACAGACTAGGGCCCCATAGTCTGAAGGCTGTAGGGGGACCCATGATGAAAAATACAAGAAATAAAGTACATGGGGAAGTGACAGGACAAAAGTAACGCTTATGAACATATAAAAAGTACAACAAGAACTTAGCTATAAAATAACACAGCGAAGAACACATCAAACGAAGAAATTCACAGAATACAATATAATAAGGGCGGACAAATTAGAAAAATTAGGATGACAGAAGAAAAAGATTCGTACACCTTTCTTTAAATGTCTAAAAGTTATGAGATGACTTTAAGTTGGGTGGCAAATAGTTCTAGAATGAGAGGGCTGTAAAAACAAGGTTTTTATTCCGTAATTATTGCGGACTCGTGGATTATAAAGTTCCTTCCAACGCGAGACTTGTACGATTATTGTTTTCTCATAAGTCGCCGTTGATAAGTTCTCAAGGTTGTTGACGATTAATTGTTAAAGAAACAAGCAGGTACTCTTAAATTGAAATAACTTCATAAGACATAAATTGTTGTATTGCCCAAGTATGCAAGTACATTAGACAGGCGACGACTGAAAGTAACGACACGGATTGTTTGGTTCTGGAAATGTTGCACCGACGAAATATGCGACTGATATGTGTTTCCCCGAGTAGCTGTACCATTGTTTAAATAGCAGTGGATAAAAGAAAAATAGAGCGATAAAAATATCGCCTAGCTTTAATTAATGCACGCATACCAAAAGCAGTTTTTTTCTTGATGTTGATCATATGCAAATCAAAACTACGAGATACGTCTAAACGTACTAAGAAATGAGGCAGAATCACAAGCAGAGATAATATTAGGACATAGCGCCAGAACTGCCGGAGTCAATATTGGCTTTTGTAGGGATCTGACTTTCATACATTTCGTTTTGGAATGGTTTATAATTAGATCATTGTGTTTGCACCAGTTAGCAGCTTCAGTTAGTACACAGTTTAGTTTTGTTGTTAGGGAAGGAACTGTTTGGTCTCTGCAAGATACCGTAGTGTCGTCAGCACATAACATGCATTGTCCAGAACGTAAGACGTCATTGAGGTCATTGATATAAATGATGAAGAGTAGGGGACCAAGAATGGACCCCTGATGAACATCTTGATTAGCAATCTTAGTGTTTGAGTAAGAGCCACCAGTGTAGATCTCGTATTGTCGATTAGGAAGGCAACTCTTTAAGAAGTTTAAGGCGGGAAAACTGTCGTCATCAATGGGTATGAGTTATTGATGATGACAGTTTTCGACATGATGTTATGTACGTTGTATGCGTGACTCCAAGAATGTAAGCACTGTTAGCTTCACTTTCCTGAGTGCTTGTAGCGTCTGCCTTACCTTTCTTGGTAAAGCCAAGGGATTTTACCTTTATAGAGCTTCGCTCTATAAAGCCGGCCTGGTTTGGGAAAATGTGGCTGTTTTATTTTGCTGACTGTGTCATTTATACATGATGGCTTGAGCGGAATATTATGCAGAGAATTTAAAAGCAGCCAATTACATGACCTTGCCTCATTGTGATACAGATGGTGAAGATAGCGATGAGATGTCACACATGAGAACTATTCCACTATCCAACTCCCTTTCTTTTAAACTATGACACAAGTTCAATACGCACGTTTCTTTTTCAAGCTTAACTTTTAGATTCGAAGCATCTTATGCTCGGGGCTATGTCCCTCCCTCCGACATGCGGCGTCCACACCCGCACTGCGTATGCGCATCCTCCTCCCCCTCCTCTCCTTGTCTCATCTCCTCTCCTCTCGGCATTCCTCCTCTGCTCCTCTCCTCTCCGGATTGCGCAACGAATGGCAACACCTGCGGCTCCACGCGCTATTGACCCTTTTCGCGGAGCAGTTTCTTTTAGAGAAGCGAGATGGCGCTCACTGCGGCGCGCCATATCTCTCCTCAGCGACCGTAGTTCACGCGACCGCGCACGAATACGAAACCATTACCGCTTCTACCTTGCTTCTGTGCGATCAGCTGTCGGAAATGCAACTGAGTTTTCGCTAACACACTGTGCTCCAATCATGCTATGTTGAATCATGTAGATTGAAGATGTGTGCAATAGTTGGCTGCAAAAATAGTGACTGTCATGTTAAGGAATAGAATGAATCTGTGTGGCCAAGTTCGAGGACCGCTGCGGCAACTGTCCGAACGTGTTACCGGCACTTCGTGATGTACGGCTTTTCTCGAGGATACAGAAATTTGCTCATCCGCCAGCCTTGTATCGCTAACCTTCAAAGAAAGGGCTTCATCCTCAGAACGTCGGTAAGAATGAGTTCCACTCGTTAAACAATGACAAAGGAATTAGCGCTGCTTCCTGCAATTGTAAGTTTTGCGCACGTTATATATACAAATCTGGCCCAAATGGAAGGAAAACTTACGCCCACTCTATCCATCGACGTATCAAGAATAGGTGAATGTGCGCACGCTTGAATATATGCGCTCTGTATACGCACAATGACGGACTACACCGATGGCGCACGAATGGTCGAAGCTGAATGTTTCGTGACGGTCCACAAGAGTAAGCGAGTTACTAGCTGTAATATATATTTGCTACACGGTATTACAATGTACAAAATAGCTACGTTTCAAGCCGTGTGCGCAGCAAGAACAAATCTATCGGAACTGAGCACACCCGCGAGCGATTAGGCAGAAAATAATCGGATAGTGGCCGCACTGAGGAACTTCTCTGAGTCAGAAACAGACAAACCACTGCTTCAAAATATTTGCCGAATAAAGAACCAAGAGCAAAACGCACTAATCCTGACTGAATGCATGAGCGGAATGTTTGGATAGCTTAGCCCCACTTTTAGAACAAGCACCATATAAGCTGCTTGCGCCGTTTGGACATAGCTTAATTAGCGCCGAAAGCGCTTTTGCTTGTTCTCTGAAGCTGTGATCAAATCTCCGTGTCGTCCACTTAGTCACCGTCTACGATATCTCCGAAAACAGAGGTTTTCTAAGCCGCGCCGGCGTCATACATTTCCATTGTAAACAAGGAGGCAACGGAGGCAGTTGAGGCAAGCAATGGACGCGTCACCACGTGATCAAACATGGCAGCGCCCACGGGATCGCCGCGAAAAGGGTCAATAATGCGAAGCAGCTTAGGTTAGAGGCGCGACGGTAGGCGCTGCATACTCCGCTGGGGGCGCCACTGTAGCTCGCGGTATAATGACGCGCGCTTGCGCTCCGCTCCTCTCATTCTCCTCCCGCAACGCCGCGATGTGTGCCACAGACAGCGCCAGCGTCAACGCCAGTGTCAGCGCCGTGGACAGCGCCGCGGAGAAGAGCGCTCGAGCCGCTGCCACGAAATGGCAGCGGCGACAGGCCGATCCCGAACTTCGGGCTCGCGAAGCTGGTAGCTACATACCTCAACCTAACCGAAACGACGGACTGAAAACTAATGGGAACTTGAGTCTACCCCATGGCTGCTTCGCATACTACTCAGGGTTCCCCTACGGGAAGATGGTGTAATTTTTTTTCACCTTATGAACACGTAAACATTGGCTCACTAACTATATTAGCCAGCATGGCTTCACGCGCGCACAGGCAAATAGAAACACATCTCACTCGATCAGCGCGGATGCTCGCTGTCAAAACGCTAGCGTGAGCAAGAGCGCCAGGAGCAGCGAGCGAATTGACCACCGTGCTGCCTCTCGCTTCAATTGCTTGAACGCGAACTAAGACGCGAGCACCCAGCCCACATGAAGCAGAGCCCTCTGTCCTCGTAGAGTCTGCACTCCTCGCAGATCGCTTGCAAGATACGGCTTGCGCGGCCGCACTCAACCGCGTCTTATAGTAAATTCCAATGGCAAATTCGGAGTGGCCGACGAACTCCGCGCCGGAGCACTGCGCTACGGCGTAGGGCAACAGAATAAAATCTGCGATTAAAACACCGGCACTCCCAACAGAGCAACTGGCAGGGGGCGCTAGTGCATATCTGCTTCCGGAAGCGACCAGCATTCCTCGCGTTTAGCGCCGTGTTCAGCATTTTCGGCTTGAAGTCGCACGCGCATTGTGTGTTTAAAGTTTCGCGATTCATGCTAAGCTTCCTAGTGGAAGTCGCACCGCCTGTAAGCCTGCTTCTCTCGTCGATGGTGAACCCGGGAAGTGCCGAACGGAAGGTGAGGGGATTTGGCTCTCGCAAAGCACTTTCTCGCACGGGCCCTGCCATGCGCGTGTTCATGCAATGTTTCGCATTGGGTTGAGTTACAGTGTGCGAGGTTCGTGTAGCGGTGAAACTGATGCATTCTCTCGCTTTTATGTCCGTTTTACGTCATTTTCTGAATAATAGTTAGCAATGCTGCACGGCCAGTTCGTACAGCCGCGTCGCAGTGACGACGTTGTCAGAGGACTTGAGCTCCCTGTAGGGGCTTGGTGACGGGCTGATGACGCTTAGGTAGTGGCAGACTTCATAATTCACAATCACAGCTTCTTCTCGCTCGTTTCATTGCACGTCGAGGTCGACGACAGCCATTGCCATACTTGAGGCTATTAAACAAAGTCTTGGCAACAGTCTATTGGTCCGGCCTCGCGATCGAATCCCGATGGAGGCCAAGTGCAAGAACGCGTTGTTGTCCAGGAAAAAAAAAACGCCGGCTCGTCAAAAGTATTCTGGAGTCCTCCACTATGGTGTGCCTCATAATTAGGTCGTGGTTTTGGCAAATAAAACACCGTAATTAAATTTTTTCCTTCGTTCGATGTGTACCTTAAATTTCACTAGTATTAACAATACTCTTGTCGAAGATGTTTTCCCCTTGTTTTATTTAAAAGATCCCTCAGGAGGTAATCGAGCTAGTAAAGAATGTTCATGACTCCGTTGCTTTGCTTGTTATCCCAATGAAAAATATTCATAGTCCAAAAGAAAGAGGGTGCTGTATTATTTGAAAGTGTTCATAACATGTAACCGTTATTAAGCAAGAGGGGAGTGTTGCGGGCACATAAACAGTATTGTGGGGCGATTTTTCTTCACGCTTCCCATGATTGTGTATTTCAGACCCTGCAAGCAGTGCAGACGTTCTAGAGCACCGTGAAGCAAGAAGACTAAGCCAGGGGACCAGCTATCGCAGCAAGCCCATTTGTCGCTAATGTTCACATGACATATATATATATATATATATGGTTTGCACTTTTTCAGTTGCTGCCTGCGAATGGACAGCGGGTGAAACAAAATTATTGCTTGATTATTTTGAGCAATATTTTCCCCAGGTCGGTCCCATGAAGAAATTCAAAAATAAAAAGGAAATGTTCACCCGCATAGCTGCAAATCTTCATCCAAAAATGAGAATGACAAGGACCGGAGAGCAATGCTGCAGTCGCTACAAAGCTGTAGTTAGGCGCAAGATGTCTGCTACAACCCAAAATAAGAACCTGCCAGGTACCATATGAGGACGAGCTCGCTAACATCAGCATTCTGGATGACAGCATCGAGTCAGAAGCTAAGGGATGGCTAGGGCATAGCTTCAAGGAAAGAGGTTATCACTGTGTCCTGCAAAAAAAGGAAGTTGGTCGTGTTGGAGACACATGAGAGACAGGAGGGAGCCAGGTTGATGAAGACAATTCGCAAAGCTCTGCGTGCTTGCAGAGCACACAGAGTGCATCGACAGGGCACATGACGGTCGCTGACGAACAAAAAACAAAACGCTTTCGTATTTCCACTTCCAGAATGCAAGAAATATTTTTTAAGAAATGAAACAGCTGCAAGCGCAGAAGGAGGCACATAGAGCAGCCGGAATCGAGGAGAGAAAAAAAGCAGAAAATGAAAGCTGGAAAGAGAGGGCGAGGCAGTACAAGGAGAAAATGACACTGCTGAGCCGTGCCCTTGGCAGGGCTGTGGATGACGAGCGCTGAGTGAAAAAGAATGAATAAATAACCTGTTTGTTACACTGAACAGGAAAACTGCTTCGATTCGTCAATAACTTTTTATTTCAGAGTCTGTGGTGGGGATTCCCAATACAATAGTTGCTGCAGACACATAAAAGTGCCTTGTGATATTACGAGCTGTGTTTTTGGTGTGGTGTTAGATGTTTTAAAAATATTTGTGTTGCATGAAACCAAATTAGCGAAAATTCGTTGTAGTTCTTTTATGGTCTTTCAAACAATCTTGATAGCACTTTGTCTCATTTCAACTCGCCAAGCCTACGCAGTGCTCGCTCTTCTTCAGTGTATTCATGACACTCACTGCTGTCTGTGCACTTTGACCATTTCACATCATTGTCAGCCTCTTCATCAGTATCATCAAGCAGTACGTTGCCTGTGTTGATGCAAAGATTGTGCAGGATAAAGCAGGCAAGTATAAACTGATTTAACGAAGGCACAGCGCGCAGCTCAAGGTACACCCGCCAGCAAAAGTATACGAACCAGGGATTGCGCGAGAAAGCCGATTTCTTCAACTGGCTGCGAATGAAACTTGAAATTAAGGACTCCAGTCTAAACTTGACATTGCGAACTTTCCAGTGTACTCGTCAATTTCAGTTTATGCGTGTCAATTACAAAGAAATTCAGTTTTTTTTTCGGCGACCCTGTGGTCCGTATACGTTTGCTCACGGGTGTACATCAATTGACGGATGCGTTTTTTAAGGGTTCCAAAGAGTTTTCGATAAACACACGTGTTGCTGAGAATTTCGCGTTGAAATATCTGTTTGCCTTTGACAGTCCTCCAAAATCTCTGTAGGGTGTCAGTAGGTATGGTCTTACATGATACGCTGCGTCAGATAAAAGGTGATATTTGTCTCCTTGGCGTAAGCGTGGCAGTCTTTTAGCTAGTGAGGACACGCGAAACATGCGAGAGTCGTGTGTCTTGCTCGAGCTTCCAACAAGAGCATCAGTGAAGCATCTCTTGTTATCACATACAGCCTGCAATGTAATCGAGAGAAAGTGCATGGTGCCTGTGCTGTATGTGGAAGCGATCTTATTTTCGGGGCACTGGATGCGGATATAACACCAATCAATGCATCCAACACCTAGTACGCCGGACACTCGCAGAAAATAGGATCATTCATGTCAGTTCGTCATTCCAATTGCTAGCATCAAAAGAAGTTTGGTGCGCAAACTTTCACAAAATCTGTGGACAGCTTCTCTAGGTCATCGGGAAATGTCAGGCCAGTTGGACTTCGCGTCAGCAGGTATTCCACCACTCTGGGAAGTATCCTGTACACCGCACTTTCAGCCACGTCAAAAAAGGAGGCTACATCCCGCATACATGTTTTGTTGGCTGCGTACTTGCGCAGTAAAGTGCATGATCGCGCGGCTTATTCGCCAGTACATCTGGGCAAAAACTCGATAATACAAAAGTGTTTCACTGGTTTCTTGGGTGTAGAAATAAAGATAAACGCTCGAAAGAAAGGCCATACGATATATTAGCGATTTGCTTTATTTGTATAGAGGTACCTTCAGCCACATAACTCTTCATATCCCACAGCGCAGCGCAAACGAACGAAGGACAAGCCGCACACGAATTGCGTAGAAAACGGCGGCTCCGTGTTCACGTCGCTTGTCCTGCGAACGCTTACTTTGTCCCCCACCTCCCCCACCCCAGTGGCTTGCGCAGTGTAGAAGATGGCGTGCTTCCGCTGCGCCTTCCTACCTTGCGCGAGGGAGATCAAGCCACAATACTCGGCTCATCGGCGCACGCTTTCACTCACACCTGCAGCCTACGAGGCGTGGACACGGTGTTATCTCACGTGGACTTGATACTAAATATCACGGCGACGCATACAGCGTAAATGCGCCTGGAGTGTCCATACATTCGCTCTTGCTCTAAAAGTATAACAAAGCTGGTGCCTCCTCCCTTCAGTATTCTGTGAAACCAGAACTTAAGCTGATGGATTCATGTGTAACATCAATCTACTTGAATTTTTTGTATTTCCTGCTTTTTAATAATAATTACTAAATCAAGGATATGTGCAAGAAAGTTTTTTTTTCACAATGTTTCCGCCTGTGACAAACATAAGCGCTCATACGAATGACGCAACAGGTTTGGTTCATCTTTACATTTTCAGGGATTCTTGTGCTGTACATTAATAGACGATTCTCTTTCTTTGTTTGGTTTACGTGCTGTAATTTTCCTTTTTATACTAGTGACTACATTATGGTTAACATGAGAGTGCAAATACGAGGGAAGCGAAACTTTGTCGAGAATAAATACGAGATAGTTAGTGACAGTGCGCTAACGACGCGGTGACAAGAGTTCTTCAGGATGTGCGTTGACACGCGACAACTCATGTGGAGGGTAGCTGCAGTATATTGAAAAAAAGTCGCGATTTCACCCGCAAGGCGAATCATGGATTGGGATAGCAAATTAGTAGACAGCTATGCGAAGTAAGGATATCAGTTTTATCGACCGTGTAAACTTGTAAGCATTCGCTTACTAAATTAACAAGCATAGTGTCACGCGCGCACAAGTTAACTCGAACACATCTTGCTCGATGACCACTCAAACTCACTGTCAAAATGCTATAGTGAGGAAGCGCGGCAGCAGCAGCGAGCAAATTGAGCTTCCTGCTGCCTCCTGCTTCAACGCGAACTAATCGACGAACACACAGTGCACATGAAGCAATCACCCCTTCGCACTCTGTCCCCATCACAGATCGCTTTCAAGTTAGGTCCCGTGTGGGCGCGCGCGGCCCCGCCATACCACAGAACACCCATACAAACTTAGAGAAGGGAAACTACCTTCCACAGTGCAACGAAAATATGCGTAGCGGTGGCGTTGTGAACTAAAGTATGCGACCGAGAGATGGCGCTGGCAGGATCGAAACTAATATCATCATCATTACGTAGTGAGCAATATGGCCGCTACCGTAGCGGTTCGTAGGGCTCGTCGCGCTGATCGCTCGCTGGTTTTGGGCGTTTTGTTACCGCTTTCAGGGCGGTATTCGTGTGTACTGTACTCTAACATGACTACAAATATCTTTATTATGTCGCCATGTGACCGAGAGGCCTTAACTGGCAATAAAACACTTCAAACAAGTAAGCTTACATTGTTTATTGTCAATGGTGAATGAAGCAGTACATGCTCACAATTTTCGTACAGGTCAGGTGGACTTAATGTTGTCTTTCACTGAGTTTACAACATACAGAAACACAGATAACCATCTATTTAATGAAACCCAAACCAGAAATCGAGCGAAGTTTTCTCATCGTGTTCGGCGTGCCGCTAAAGCAGGGAGAACGAAGCTTCAGACAGCGATATTAATGCTGAGCTACCCTCGTACTTGTACTGCGTACAGTGCTGCTTGACGTTTTATAAACTCTGCGTTCGACGATTTCAGGTAAATTACAGAAAGGAACATAAAAAATTTCTTGCCAAAAATGTACTGTCAGCAAGATTAGCTCGAGCTGCAATGTCCCATTGCTCTCAAACACATTGACGAGAGCCACGAAGTGTGTGTGTGTGTGGGGGGGGGGGTGGGGGGTATGCTAATTTGTACATCCCATATTGTCTGCTCTTGATATTCTGCTGCTGCACATTTAGTGTTCAGGTGCGACAGTAAAGGCTTTGACACAAGTGGAGTACTCGTAGGGAAACCAAGGAACGTTATGGAGACAGCAGTGCTTACAAGCACTTCTACAAATATTGTGTGAATAAACAAGGACACTAAATCAACATATAAGCAAGCCCAATTAATGCTCACAGTTCCTTGGAAAATGTAATTTGCGGTTTCATGTTGAAAGAGGATCTCGGTATATGTATTCAAACAAGGCAAAGAGGTTGCAAGGAGATGAACACTTAAGTTGAGTAACAGGTGAGCAAGGGAAGCCTCAGCTTGGAGCCAACGTTTCACCAAGCAAACATATTTGTGAGGGCCGAGACGAAGAAAAGTTCCCACACTGAGGTTTCCCTTGCTCCTTCACTGTTGATTAGCTGAATGTTAAGCTGAACTTAATCTGCGAGTACATTTCCAAATCTTTTAACACGAAAGTGTTTTATGCCGGGGTCCACCAAGACTTCACTGACGTATTTCCGTCACGGATATGACGTTCTTACAATGTACACGAACATAATACAAAGAAAGAAACCAGAAGAAAAAGTTCCACAAACATGCAAAATTTCGAAATCGAACCCACGACCTCTCGGTCCGCGACGATAGATCGCCGAGCGTTTAACCCATTGCGCCACAAACGCATTTGCAGAGAGCTACACAGACGCGCCTTATATATCTAACACTCCTCCGTGTACCCGCGCTCTTGCTCGGGGCGGTGCCGCCGCCTACGAGCAGAAAAGAGAAGTACTGCATTATGACACTAACGCGCACCGACAGTGAACGCTTCGGTGGTCTCAGCACTACAACGCCTCGATGCCAGCATTCGAAGGGACGCTGGCATCAAGAAGCACTACCAACGCCACCTAGGTGGCGTTCACCGTACTCAGCACAGCGGAGAGTGGCCTCCGCAATTAGCTCTGAAAATGTTTCTGAAGTTGATCGCGGAGGCTGCAATTACGACGCGCTGTACGCGCTGATTTGACTCGGTGACGATTCAGTTACGTGCTTTGTCTTGCGCGTTGTATTAGTGTGTCAGTTACGTGCTTCGTCTTTCGCGTTGTGCTAGCGTGTGCAGCGTAGTGCAGCTTCCATATGCACGACGGTTGCTCATGGTCATCGACGTTGGTAGTCGTGATGGAGGAGACGTGCCACCAGGCGTCAGCGTGGGTGCATCAACGCCTAAGGGCGCTTTAGCCACAAAACACCAATAGACATTATATATCAATGTGCAATAAACATTACACTACTTCTGTGAAGACACGTTTCACTTTCGTGTTCTATGAGGCCGACTTAACCCGCCCGTTTGTTTAACGCCCCTTTTTTTCTTGCGCATTTGAGTACTGCAACTAATATGTGAGACGCGCAATCGTCTACACACTCGCAAAAAGCGTATTTTTTGACAATTTCCCGTGAAGAAATTGGAATCAGCTGCTGTTTAGATAGTATTGGCAAACTGTCAACCCCCCCCCCCCCCCCTGGCAGAGATCCTGGGTGCGCTGCTGGCACACACACACAACACTGCTTTCAATGTGCATTTCTTTCAGTGGTGTCCTTGTGTGGGCTGTGGTTATTCAAGCCTTGATTAGATGACAATTGTTTCTGCCAGATCTTGTAATAAGCGCAGTCATTTTAGTATGTCTTCAATGCAGTTAATCTAACTGTATCACCGGAAGTACATTTGTCACTAATGTGGAGTGAATTTATCGCGGTATTTCATTTATTATCATTTATTTATTATCAGAACCAGCCAAAACTTTATTATTTATGCTGTACTCATATTAGCAATTTTAGCAACTTGGCAAAATAGCAAGAGCCTCGTTTGAATTGCTTTGGAAGGGCAATAACTTTATAATTATTACTATTTTCTACTTTTAACAAATGACGACAGGAATCTGTTTTATCCTGCTCGCACGCAAAGAAATTAAAAGTTGAAAATGCGAAGCACTGCTTTTTTACTCACCGGCGCACATGCCCAGGGCTGCAAGGTTAATCCGCTTTCGTGGGTAGTCTGCAAGCAGACTGTGTTCGGTTCCAGCGATGAATTTTCGTGCTGGCCAGCACTATTTTTTTTCAAGCAACAAGTCATGACGCGGCAGGTCACTAACTGCGGAAGCCGTGCATGCAGCCGTAATGCCAGTGAAAAACCGCAGCTGATAAATTTCGCCGTCTTTAAACACGTTTGCTTTGTCGCAGCTATCGAATGTTGGACGCATAAACTGGCTGAGAAATTATCGATATCTAATTAAAATGAACCTGCGTGATGCTGCTCAAAGGAAACTACCACCCCGTTCGCAAATATAACCGCCGTACAATTTGAATCGCGAAACGGCACGGACTGCAGTCGATACCAGTGGGCTGCATCACACGTCAGTGGTGCCTCAAAACGTTTATTGAAGTAACAAAGCACGGACTTTAATAACAAGTATAATAAAAAACAATAGACGGCTTATTTTGTACAACATTACAGCGTAACTATGTTTGTCGGTAATTATAGGTACGTTAATAGATCAAATATTGAGTCGCGTTGAGCACCCCTAGCAGAAAAAAATGTGGTTGATCCCTCTTATATATAGGAATCGGTATAGAACACGAAAGTGAAACGTGTCTTCACAGAAGTAGTGTAATGTTTATTGCACATTGATATATAATGTCTATTGGTGTTTTGTGGCTAAAGCGCCCTTACGCGTTGATGCACCCACGCTGACGCCTGGTGGCACGTCTCCTCCATCACGACTACCAACGTCGATGACCATGAGCAACCGTCGTGCATATGGAAGCTGCACTACGCTGCACACGCTAGCACAACGCGAAAGACGAAGCACGTAACTGACACACTAATACAACGCGCAAGACAAAGCACGTAACTGAATCGTCACCGAGTCAAATCAGCGCGTACAGCGCGTCGTAATTGCAGCCTCCGCGATCAACTTCAGAAACATTTTCAGAGCTAATTGCGGAGGCCACGCTCCGCTGTGCTGAGTACGGTGAACGCCACCTAGGTGGCGTTGGTAGTGCTTCTTGATGCCAGCGTCCCTTCGAATGCTGGCATCGAGGCGTCGTAGTGCTGAGACCACCGAAGCGTTCACTGTCGGTGCGCGTTAGTGTCATAATGCAGTACTTCTCTTTTCTGCTTGTAGGCGGCGGCACCGCCCCGAGCAAGAGCGCGGGTACACGGAGGAGTGTTAGATATATAAGGCGCGTCTGTGTAGCTCTCTGCAAATGCGTTTGTGGCGCAATGGGTTAAACGCTCGGCGATCTATCGTCGCGGACCGAGGTCGTGGGTTCGATTTCCAAATTTTGCATGTTTGTGGAACTTTTTCTTCTGGTTTCTTTCTTTGTATTATGTTCGTGTACATTGTAAGCTGACGTATTTCCGTGACGGAAATACGTCAGTGAAGTCTTGGTGGACCCCGGCATAAAACACTTTCGTGTTAAAATAGAAACTAAAGTACGCGACCAAATTACAGTAGCTCCACTTGCGCGCTTGTACAGGAACGCGATGAATGGATGGATGGATGGATGAGGCTGAACAGTCTAAATCGGGCGGTGGCATACGCCACCTAGCCATGACTATTAACATATTTTGTACTTTGTGGTGGTTGAATTTCACCCCTGCCTTGATTTTATCCACCAATAAGATAACCACCGTTTGGTTAATTCTACCCGCTTAAAGTCTATTTTGCCTTCACTGTCCCAAACCCCAGTGCTTTGAAAAAAATCAGCCCCGTTGCTTTGCACTGTAGGGTTCAGGCCTTTACAGAAAAGTATGAGGTGTTCAGCCGTTTCCTCTTCTTCTCCACACGCACAGCACAACGTGTCTATACCTTGGTACTTGACTCGGTACATCTTAGTCCGCAATACTCCCGTCCTGGCTTCAAACAACAAAGCTTCCCCTAGAATTATCATAGATATTTTCTTTGGCAATTTCTTGCTTGAAAGTTCTGTATGTTCCCAGTGCTGATTTCGTCTGCATACCTGTTTTCCACAGACCCCTCTCTGTTTCCTTAACCTTTTTCTTAACCGCTGTTTCCTGGTTTGCACCCCTCCTGCAGTCCAAATATTTGATTGACAGTTTTCTGGTCAGCTTCCTCCATTTTGTATCAACATTCCTCATGTACAACTAACTGAAAACTCTCCTTGCCCACCGCTTTTCTGCCATTTCTCTCAATCGCTCCTCAAATTCTATCTTGCTGCTGGCTTCCCTGCCCTCGAATGACGTCCATCCCATGTCACCCTGTACCCCCCGATTTGGTGTATTTCCGTGTGCTCCCAGAGCCAGTCTACCTACCCCTCGCTGCTTAACTTCCAACCTTGCTCGAACCTCTGATCTCATGCACAGGACCGCATTGCCGAAAGTCAAACTAGGGACCATCACCCCTTTCCAAATCCCTCTCACCACTTCGCACCTATTGTAATTCCACAGTGCCCTATCTTTCATCACAGCTGCATTTCTGCTACCTTTAGCCGTTACATATTTTTCATGTTCCGTTAGGTACTCAGCCCCATTGTTTATCCACACTCCAAGATATTTGTACTTATCCACCACCTCCGGCGTAACCTCCTGTATCCTATGCTCGCTGCCCTGATTATCAATAAAAATCATGACTGCTGATTTTTCTTTACTAAAGTTTAACCCTAAGCTATCTCCCTCTTTACCACAGTTGTCCATTAATCTCTGAAAGTCTTCCTTGCTGTCAGTCATAAGTACAATGTTATCCGCATACATCAGTCCCGGTAATGACTGTTTAATCCATTGTCCTTGCTTGAGAGAGGAAAGGTTGAAGCCAAGTCCGCTCCTCTCTAATTTTTTCTCTAATCCTTGTAAATACAGCATGAACAACAGAGGTGATAGAGGGCACCCCTGCCTAAGCCCCTGTTGTATCTCTATAGGCCCAGATACCTTGTTTTCCCATTTGATAATTACCTTGTTACTTTTATAGATATCTTTTAAAAGATTTCTTACTCCATCTTCCACATCTAGAGTGCCCAGTGTGTCCCACAAATCCTTTTGGATTACACTGTCATAGGCTCCCTTGATATCCAGAAATGCAAGCCATAGGGGCCTGTGTTCCTTTTCTGCTATTTCAATACACTGTGTCAATTAGAACAGATTATCTTCTAACCTTCTTTGTTTCCGGAACCCACTTTGTAGTTCCCCCAGCACCTCCTCGCTCTCCACCCATCCCTGCAGTCTGTCTTTACAATCTGCATCACCACCCTGTAAACCACTGACGTCACTGTTATGGGACGGTAGTTGTTTATGTCGGCTTTGTCCCCCTTTCCCTTATATATCATGCTCATCCTGCTCAGTCTCCAACCGTCGGGGGCTTTACCGTCCATTATCATTTTGCTCACTGCCCCTGTGGCCATTTAGTGAACTTGAGAGTTTCCGTGCCTGGGCATACGCTGAAGTCACCAGAGTAGAAGCCCACCCCCACCCCCCTTCTCTCTGCTCTTCCCCGGTGCATTGCGCGCGATGGAAGACAGAGCGCTTCCCCTCACCTTTTCTCTCTTGCGCGCGCGAGACTGGGCCGCCATCGTCGGCTCACCCTCGCAAGCTTTCACTATTATTGACCCTTTTCGCGGAGCAGTTTGTTTTAGAGAAACGAGATGGCGCCCACGGCAGCGCGCCATTCGTCTCCTCAGCGACCGCGCACGAATAAGAAACCATTACTGCTTCTACCTTGCTTCTGTGCGATAAGCTCTCGGAAATGCAACTGAGTTTTCGCTAACACACTGTGCTCCAATCATGCTAGATTTAATGATGTGGATTGAAGACGTGTGCAGTGGTTGGCTGCAAAAATAGTGACTGGCATGTTAAGGAACGGAATGAATCTGCGTGGCCAAGTTCGCGGACCGCTGCTGCAACTGTCCGAACGTATTACTGGCACTTCGAGATGTACGGCTTTCCTCGAGGATACAGAAATTTGCTCATGCGTCAGCCTTGTATCGCTCACCTTCAAAGAAAGGGCTTCATACCCAGAATGTCGGCAAGAGTGAGTAGTACCACTCGTTAAACAATGACAAAGGGAGTAGCGCCGCTTCCTGTCATAGTAAGTTTCGTGCACGTTCACAACTGTCTCAAATGGCAGGGAAACTTACACCCACTCTATCGCCGACGTGTCAAGAATAAGTGAATGGGCTCATACTTGAATATGTGCCCACTGTATACGCACAATAAATGACGGGCTACACCGATGGCGCACGAATTGTCGAAGCTGAATGTTTCGTGACGGTCCACAAGCGTAAGCGAGTTACTAGCTGTAATATATATTTGCTACAAGGTATTACAATGTAAAAAACAGCTACGTTTGAAGCTTCGTCCGCAGCAAGAACAAATCTATCGGAACTGAGCACACGCGCGAGCGATTAGGCGGAAAATAATCAGATAGTAGCCAGACCGAGGAACTTCAATGAGTCAGAAACTGACAAGCCAGTGCATCAAAATATTTGCCGAATAAAGAACAAAGAGCAAAACACACTAATCCTTACTGAATTCATTAGTTTGGATAGCTTGGAATACATATGTAGACCCGCTTTTAGAACAAGCACCATATACGCGGCTTGCGCCGTTTGGGCATAGCTTAATCAGCTCCGAAAGCGCTTTTGCATGTTTTCTGAATCTGTGATCAAGGCTTCGTGTCATCCACCTAGTCACTGTTTACGATATCTTCGAAAACAGAGGTTTTATAAGCCAGGCCGGCGTCATACACTTCCTTTGTAAACAAGGAGGCAACGAAGGCAGTTGAGGCAAGCAATGGACGCGTCACCACGTGATCAAACATGGCAACGCCCACGAGGTCGCCGCGAAAAGGGTCAATAGCACATGCAGCATACGGCAATAGCCCCGAGCACGGCCGGGCTCGACTGGCGCGCGTGCTCGCTTCTTACGGCCTTCGCATCGGGGCTAGTTCATGCCTATCGCCGCTGCTTGGAGGGGGGCGCTGCGCCCCCACCCTGTTTAAAGTCCCTATATAAGAAAAGTACAGCCATCCTTTGATAAACGCTGCTTGTATCTCTTTCCTGTATCTCCGATTGGACGATGATAACGCGCGCTTTTCACTTCTTTATATTTTGCTTTTTTCCGCCTCAGAGCCCAGTTGAAAGTCCTCTGCGCAGCCGCAGTCGCCGGCGGCGGCGCGCGCCCGGCCTGAAAGCTTCAACGTAGACTTTCTAGGTGCACCACCGTCGACTTGGCTTTCGCAAGCAAAAAGTAAAGAAAAAAGCAAGTGCTTTAGGAGAGGAGGCGGCGGAGGAAAGAGTAGATGGCGGTACTTTTCTTATATAGGGACGTTAACCCTGCTCAGCTGTTCCCAGTAGATCTGTGCAGCGCATGCAACGCTGGAAGATTGGGTCGGGCGCGCTTCTTACCTCACCGTGCATTCAAGAACAAGTTGCCTAATTGTAGAGGACGCCTAAATGGTTCATCTAGGCTTCTTAGAAATGGATGCAGTGTAACCTTATTAATACATCGAGCTTCTTTAATTTCACTGGGGATACATGCGCCGGGAGAACAGCTATCCGCCATCAAATGCATTTTGAGGAATGAAAATAAATGTTTATTGCTCGTATGCACTTACAATGGTTGCCATACTTTCAGGCGAAAACTCTTGCGGACACAGTAGCTCACAAATGTGTCTCATTCACAATTACAATCTAAAATGTTTCTTTGGCGGCTTGTGTACATAGGCCGAAGGCTTGCCGTTTTCGTCAGTCAGTTGGTTTGACTGATTTACAAGGAGTATTCTCAGAAACTTCTCGGCAATTAGATTTGCGGACCGTATCGCATGACTGTCGTCAACACCTTCCGGGAAGCTCAAGATGGGAGCGCGTTGTAAATAGTGCTGCACTGCTCTTTCGAGTACTTCTAGTACATTCCTGCGTGGCAGGTGTTCGGAGGCTTTATCGAAAAAAAAAACGATATTTATTTATTTTTATTTTACAAATACTGCAATCACCATGCGGTGATTTTAGCAGGGTGGTACAAGCATAACGAATACATCGGTATGTACAGAAAATGCCCAGGTTAATAAAAAAACTGTTATTTGAATTGTAGCGAGGCGTTGGAACTCTGAAGTGGGTCGTCCGCTCCTGCGCCTTCTAGTGGGTCGTTTTCTTCGGCTCTCGAGCGCCGCTCGTGCTGAGAGTCCGTGCTGCGCTTTTTGGACTGTCGCCCTTGCGCTGATTTAAGTGCCGTCCAATAAACACCCTTATAAATTGGTGGAGAGTGCTGCACCCTCAAACCGCTCTGAAACCCCTTCGATGCCCCTGGAGCTTCGATCTCGTGCACTACCATCTGCTATGCCGCAAGACGCCTCCCAGCAAACGCCTCCTCCCGCACCACCCACCTGTCCCGGTGTCCCTCGTCCCCGCGACCCACCTATCTTCACTGGCGCGGATGGCAGCGACGTGGAGGACTGGCTCGCTATCTACGAGTGCGTGAGTGTACCCAACAAATGGGACGAGGCAGCCAAATTGAGCAACTTGGTTTTTTACCTGGCGGGAGTAGCAAGTTTGTGGTACAACAACCACGAATCCGATTTCCCGACCTAGTCCGCTTTAAAGACTGCCATTATCGACGTGTTTGACCGCCGTGCTGTTCGTGAGCTGCAAGCAGAACAGCGTTTGCGCGAACGAGCTCAGCAGACCGGGGAATCTTTCACTAATTACATAGAGGACATTCTGGACTTGTGCAAGAAAACAAACGCGACCATGTCCGAGTTGGATAAGATAAAAAATGCCATGAAAGGCACCGACGACGACGCCTTCACCATGCTCCTCGCCAAAAATCCTCGCACGGTTACAGAGCTAATAACTCTGTGCCAGAGTTATGAGGAGCTACGCCGGCAGTGGTCATTGACCTGTCGGTAACCAGCACAGGACGCAGATCTCGCTGGCCTGTCAACCGCTTCTGACCAGACCACCTTGCTGGCAGAAATGAAGGACATTTGTGCGCGAAGAAATTGCACGCCAGCTCTCTCTGCTGCCCTTTGCTCACCCGCAGCATGTGGAACAGTCATCAACCATAATCGCGCCTCCCCTCCGCCGATTGATTGAACTGGAAATCGCCGAAGTCATGCCCGAATATCGCCAGCGCACTCCGGCACCAGCGCCACTTAGCTACGCTCAAGTTGTCGCTAGGTCGGCCCAAGCAATCTCAGCGGCTTCCCCGCTTAGTTACGCCGAAGCCGTCGCTGGACCTCCGTCGTTCGAAGCGGTTGTGCCGCCTACGTACGCCGATTTTCACTAGGCTCCGTCTGCAGCCCACCATGCAGCCATATCAGCAGCTGCTACGTCCACAGCGTCCTGAGCCATGGGTGGGACCCTCTCCGGCAAACCGTTGGCGCACTTCCGACAACCGTCCCGTATGCTTTGCGTGCGGTTATGCCGGCCAAGTTGCACGTTTTTGCAATCACGTGCAGCCGCCTCGAGTCGCATCACCCGCCATGAGCCAGTCCAGCCGCTCTAATTACGAACCACCGCCGCCTGTGTCACCGACGTTCCGCCCAGCTCCATGTACCCGTCGTTCGCCGTCTCCACGACGTCGCTCATTGTCGTCGATGCGGCCACGTCAGGTCACACGATATCGGGAAAACTAGTCGTCGCAGTCCACGAGGCAAGGGCTGCGACGCTATGGAACTGTGAAAGCCCTCAGCAGAGACCATCGAACATAATAGGCGTGTTTGTAGACGGTGTTCGCCCATCTGTCCTTATAGACACTGGAGCCGCCGTATCCGTGATGGACGCCAAACTTAGCCGTTTTCTACGAAAAGTGACGACGCAACTTTCGGGGCTATCCCTTCGTACGGCTAGCGCCCAAAGTATTCACCCAACAGCAGGATGCACAGCTCGCGTCGTCATTAGGGACACCATGTATGCCGTCGAATTCATCATCATTCCTGCATGCTCGCACATCATCCTGGGAAGGGATTTTCTCTCCCGCCACAATGCCGTCATTCATTGCACACCCGCCGCAATAGAACTCTCGCCGTTCTCAGAGATGACGCCGGCAGACAGGCCATCGCTTTTGAACAAGAAACTCGTCACAGACGATACGCAAGTGCCTCTGAACGCGTCAGCGGCTATGTCAGTGTACTGCCACGGCCGCTGGATAAAAAAAAGGTCACCTTTTTTTTATCCAGCGGCCAGTGGTACTGCGACGGTCTCTGCGACACCATCTGACCACGTTCACACTAAGAAAGGATTGTTGGTGCCCTTTGCGACAGTGCAAATCACTCACGGTGACAGCGCTATTTTTGTTAGCAATCCATCCCAATATACTGTCACATTGCTGCGAGGGGAATGTCTCGGCAGAGTGGAACCCCTCGAAGACGCACAAGTTTTCGACGCACCCGATGACACGCACTGGCCCAGCTCCTGTACGCTCAGTGCTGTTTCGAAATCTGATTCGTCGCCAGAAGATGTGTTTGGCTCCTCCATCGATGAAAACCTTACGCCGGTCCAGCGTTCACAGCTTCTGTGCCTGCTGGAAGAATTTCGCCCATCTTTCGATGTCGTGCAGACTTCCCTGGGCCGCACGTCCACTGCCACTGGAAGTCTTGCAAGATGTGTATATATATATACGTAATGCCCACATTGAGCATGGACACCGAGAAATGTGCGGCTCGTGCTCATCGCATGCTTCCCAATCTCAGAGGCCATGCATTGAGCGCATGATGGATGGCATCGACACTGGCTCCCAACCGCCACTGCGGCAACGTTCATACCGCGTATCTCCTGCAGAGCGTCGTGTAATTAACGAGCAAGTCGACGACATGCTTCGACGGGATATTATTCGACCATCAAACAGTCCCTGGGCGTCTCCGGTCGTTCTTGTTGCGAAGAAGGACGGTTCCGTACGGTTCTGTGTGGACTACCGACGGCTCAACAAGATAACCCGCAAGGACGTCTATCCGCTGCCACGAATAGACGACGCGATTGACAGCCTCCAAGGAGCTGAATTCTTTTCATCCCTCGATTTGCGCTCAGTGTACTGGCAAGTCGCTATCGCTGAGGACGCTCGACCGAAGACAGCCTTCGTCACGCCCGACGGCTTGTACGAATTCAACGTCATGCCGTTCGGACTGTGTAAGGCGCCCGCGACCTTCGAGTGCATGATGGATACCGTCTTGCGCAACCTGAAATGGCACACGTGCTTGTGTTACCTCGACGACGTCGTCGTTTTCGCTCCAGACTTCTCCACGTATCTTCAACGCCTCCGGCATGTTTTGACGCGTTCGAGCAACGCCGGCCTACAGTTGAACCTAAAGAAGTGCCGATTTGCAGCACGGCAGTTGACAATACTGGGCTACGTCGTGTCCAAGGATGGGATTCTCCTAGACCCAGCCAAGCTTCGGGCCGTAGCCGAGTTCCCCAGAACTACGTCCGCCAAAGAACAGCGCAGTTTCGTAGGTCTGTGTTCCTACTTTCGACGTTTCATTCGAAACTTCGCCACTATTATATCGCCACTGACCAAGCTCCTTGGCAGTAAGGGGTCCCTCCACGCGTGGTCGTCAGTGTGCGAGGACACGTTCGCAAAGCTCCGTCGTTTGTTGACGTCTCCGCCCATACTACGCCACTACGGCCCTACGGCCCCTACAGAGGTACACACGGACGCCAGCGGTGTTGGCCTTGGCGCTGTCCTTGCGCAGTGCAAGCCAGGGTTCCCCTGAATATGTCATAGCGTATGCAAGTAGTACGCTTACTAAAGCCGAGGCCAACTACACGATCTCCGAAAAAGAATGCCTGGCGATCGTCTGGGCCCTTACGAAGTTTCGCCCTTATTTGTATGGCCGCCCGTTCGATGTCGTTACTGACCACCATGCACTTTGCTGGCTGTCGTCATTGAAGGATCCCTCAGGCCGTCTCGCCCGTTGGGCACTTCGTCTGCAGGACTACGACATCCGCGTGCTCTACCGCAACGGACGCCAACATGCCGACGCCCTCTCGCGCTCCCCCTTACCCGATGACAACGCCCACTGCTCAGGAACTCAACGGGCCGTTTTTTCCATCGACCTTCACACCATCTCTACAGAACAGCGCAAGGACCAATGGATTGTCTCACTGATAGACTTGCTCACTGATCCGTCGGCAACACCACCCACTCGCGCATTGCGTCGTCAAGCCCAGCATTTCGCCATTTGCGACGAGCTACTTCACCGACGCAATTACAGCGCCGATGGCCGCCAGTGGTTACGGGTAGTACCCCGCAGTCTCCGTTCTCAAATATGCGAATCGTTCCACTCTGAACCGCAGTGTGCACACTCTGGTGTATACAAAACTTACCACCGAATTCGACAACGGTACTTTTGGCGGGGAATGTACCGGTACGTGCAGAAGTTTGTTCGCGCGTGCCTCGATTGTCAGCGCCGGAAATCTTCGCCGAACCTCTCTCCAGCAGGTCTACAACCTTTACCTTGTCCTAACCGGCCGCTTGGGCGCGTTGGCATCGATTTATACGGACCTCTTCCTCTGACATCGCCTGGTAACCGCTGGGCCATCGTCGCTGTTGACCATCTCACGCGATACGTCGAAACTGCCGCTCTTCCAGCGGCTACAGCACGAGATGTTGCCTCCTTCCTCCTCCACCGATTCATACTGCGTCACGGTCCACCCAGGAGCTACTCAGCGATCGAGGCCGTGTCTTTTTGTCGGAATTCGTCGAAGCCATTCTCAAAGAGTGTCACGTCGTTCACCGCAAAACTACTGCTTACCACACACAGACAGTCTTATAGAGCGATTTAACCACACGCTCGTCGACATGCTCTCAACGTACATCACCGCCGACCACACAAATTGGGATACCATTCTGCCCTTCGTCACCTACGCCTACAATACCGCCCCTCAGAGTACTACTGACTTCTCACCGTTCTTCTTATTGTACGGCCGCCACCCGTCGCACACGATCGACACAATCCTTCCATACAGGCCAGACACGTCTGAGTATACGCCTATATCTGCCACAGCCAGACATGTTGAAGAGTGCCGCGACCTTGCCCGGACCTTTACTGCAAATGAACAAGAGCGACAGAAGAGCATCTGCGGTGACACCACCACTTCTGCGCCCACGTTTTTCCCTGGGGCGCACGTCTGGCTCTCAGTCCCAACCACTGCAACTGGACTCTCTTCAAAACTACTGCCCAAATACGAAGGCCCTACCGTGTCGTCGAACGCACGTCCCCAGTAAATTATCTTATCGAACCCGTTGAACCATCTTCGGACATGCGCCGTGGAGGGCGCGACGTCGTCAATGTGGAGCGCCCCCAAGATATACCATGACCCACTCATGGTGACAACCTGTTAAGTCGCCGGGCGGCTCCCTTTTCACTACCCGGGGTAATTGTAGCGAAGCGTTGGAACTCTGAAGTGGGACGTCCGGTGCAGCGCCTTCTAGTGGGTCGTTTTCTTCGGCTCTCGAGCGCTGCTCGGGCTGAGAGTCCGTGCTGCGCTTTTTGAACTGCCCCCCTTGCGCTGATTTAAGTGCCGTCCAATAAACACGTCGGCTCCTTCTCAATGCCACGTCGGCTCCGTCTCAAATCGATGAGTGTTGCGGCAATTTGCCCTACATCTACCCTAAACGTGTCTCAGCGTCTCCGTGAAGTCGCCAGGAACCTCTGGCTACCATATTTGTCCAGGTGGGCCTTTTTTCGGCAATTTACGACTGGTTGAAGCTCACGCCACGCATGATCCCGGGGCGAACACCGAGGCTCCCCAGTCATGGCGGTGGCCGCGAAGGCAGGCAATGACCCCAGCACGACAAAGTGGATAGAACTCGAGGCCGCGGAAGCACGGCAAGACCTTACACCTGGAGAAGATGAATATCTTCAGATCATGGTAAGCCAAATGCAAGAGAAGCTCGCCAAGATGACGCCAACGGGCTCTGTGGCAGCCGCCCAGCAACTGGCTCGCAAAACAGGATTGGCTCCCGCCGCTCACGCCGCCTCCGACTCTCCAAGGCGAGGAAGGGCAGCTGGCGTAGTGGGAGCCGACACAAACACTTCGGATCCGGCCAGATGAGTTGGTGACTGTGCTCAAGCCGAGAATTAACATGGACTAGAGATGGGCAATACGGCTCACTTCAGTGAGCGGCTCGGAACGGCTCAGCTCACTGAAATGAACCGGCTCATTTGAACGGCTAACCGGTTCACTTAAGCGTGTAACCTGTGTTATGCCTATTCTATAGTTATCTGGCTTTGAAAAAAAAAACGATATATGCATAAATTAATAACCGTGTTATTGGTATTTTCGCTATATTTAGGGAATATTTTTACATATATTAAAAGCGTGAATTTTTAGTTGTAATGAAACTTTCTTTTCTGATATTTGGGATAAAATGCTTATGATACTGTGACAGGCAGAATGCGACGTACTTTTTTCAGAAAAAAACTATGTAACTTCATCGTCATTACAGAAGCTTGTCTGTTTTTGTGGTACTTTAAAATCAACTTTTGTTAAAATAAAAACACAAAATGATTGTACATTATGTTTCAACTTTATTCATTTATTCACATACGTACGTTCACTAGAATATGAGTAAGCTGTAACGCCATGCAAAATGAATTTAGAAATTATTTCTTAAGTAATATACAAATATCATACGAAAGATACACAAAACTGCCGCACGTACCTTTCGTTTTTTTTTTCTCTTGAGTGCACGCACGATACTGGCGATCATGCCATCATACACCAGGACAAAAAAAAAGAAATGAAGTTCTATTACAACACAACAGATTATTGGCCTCGTTTTAATGACGTGCTAATGATACACGCTCAGAAAATGCACTAAAGTGGATGTCATAGGCGACATTTTCATGACTACACTAATTAGCACAAATGAAGACCAGGACGTAAACTGTGCGTTCACCTGTTGTCTTTAAGGACACGGAAGACCATCTTCGAAGTGTTATTGGACCATCGCACGATGTGCGATCGGTAAGAGTCGTGAGACATCGTTCGAGCAGCAGCAGACAACGAACGGTACCATCCTTTGCCAGTTAAGACTTCTTTACTTCTCCCCTCGGTGGCATCGGGTGCCACACCATAGCACGCACAGAAAACCAAAGGGACTGCTGCTCACACCACACACTGCGAGCGAGTACCAGTAGCGCGAGTCTGCCCACACCGGCCACCATTCTTCGGTCAGAAATCGAAACCTCGAAACCCAGCAGAAGACCCAGCTCTGACGGAACGGTTCGGCACGGCTCATTCAAAGAGAGCGAACCAGCTTCCTCACTCCGAAAGAAACGCCGCTCACTTACTGAACCACGGCTCAATCGCTCTTCAAAAGAGCGGCTGAAAAAGATCCGGCTCGTTCCTGAGCGCTTTCTAGGAACGGTTCCTCACGCTCACTGAACGAGAGAGAGCCCAGCCGGCTTCCTCTCTCTTAAAGAACCACCGCTCACTTACTGAACCACAGCTCCCTCGCTCTTCAAAAGAGCGGCGCGCTCCTGAGAGCCGGATCTTTTGAATAGCGAGGGAGCCGTAGCGAAAAGAACAGCTCGCTCCTGAGCGCTCAGGAGCGAGCCGTATCTTTTGAGCCGCTCTTTTGAAGAGGGAGGGAGTGGTGGGTCAGTAAGTGAGCGGCGGTTCTTTCGTTCTTCAGCCGAAGGCGAGGGGGTGAAGGCGACTCTTGCGAGGAAGGGTGGGAGGGCAGTTGCTTTCTCGTACCGCTAATAGATGGCGCGGAAGTCGCACCCAGCAGAAGACACGGCTCTGACGGAACGCATCGGCACGGCTCTCTGAACGCGAGAGAGCCGGCACCATTTCTCCGCCGCTCATTTTTACTAAACCACCGCTCACTCGCTCTTTAAAAAGAGCCGCTCACAAGATCCGGCTCGCTCCTGACCGACCCATCTCTAACATGGACCTCCACGCTGCGTTCGGCCCAGGCAGTATCGACACCGCAGTACAAGGCCTCACCGTTAGTACTGCGAACGCTGGTGTCTCCGTGTGGCTGGTTTGGGATCAAAATATTGTTGTCGCGGGAGTGAAGACAGAAGCCCTGACCTCGAAGCTTATCGGGGACGTCACGCTGACAATCGGGGACCGCCAAATACCGTGTCACGGACATTTGAAGGACATTTAAAATCGGCTGGAGAAACCTGAAAAGGTGTCATCACCGTTGCAGACACCGAAATCTAGGAATCCCTTCGGCACAAGCTCGAATGGATCGACGGCGAAATCCTGTACGTGCGGAAGCTAGGAACATATAACGTCCCAGTGGTGACTTTCAAGGGACATCGCGTTTCAAGATTCATTCACTACTGTTCCGAAAACGTGTCAGTGCGTTACTACAAGAAAACGGTTCCGGCATGCTACTGGTGTGGCACGCTGGGCACAGAGCGGATGCGTGCCCCAACCCGGACGATCAGTGGTGTATTCACTGTGATGTAACGGTGAACATCACCCCGGACGGCCCCACGGAGCACAACTGCCAACCCAAGTGTCTCATTGGCGTTGGAAACCAAATCACTGGCTCTGCGGAATGTGTGGGAAAATTCTGGAAGGCGTGGAAGCCCACTCGACCCCAGCTGAAACACGGACAACCGCGACATCACAAGCAAGGGTGACCAACATCTCCCGCGACTGGCGTAAAGAGGCCACAGAATTCCAAGCAAAGCAAGACGGGACAACCCAAACCGAGCCATGTACAGGCTGGGCCGAGGTCGAAGCCGCCTACATTCGTGGATGGGGATTTCCCCCAGCTGGTAAGCCCGCAGCAAAAGGTGAGCAGTTGGGCAGGGGTCGCCTCTCAGCCTCCCGCTACCACCTCCCCCTCCCCTTCCGAAATGGAAATCAGAAAACAGCTAGAAATTATGCAGAAAAGGATTGCTACTCTAAAACACGAAAACCAGGCGCTGAAAGCGATGCAGGCTCCACCACGAACGGAGCTGGAGTCCATGCATGCCTCGGGCAGCTCGGACGAGGAACACCAGTCTGGGTCGGACCGTTCAGGTTCAACTAGCGTCTAGAAAACCGAAACTGTCGTAGCAACAACGGCGGACATAGAGACACGTCTTAACAGGCTGGAAACAAAATTTGAGGAACAGAACAAATTGATAATGGAAGAAAACGAACTCATGGTGGCACACATTATTCTACAGCAGGTAAACCTTGCAGTTCAGGTGGCGATCCAGGACCTGAAGCAGAGTCTCGTGCCCATATTCATGGCCAGCATACTTCAGACCGTCCCAAATTGGCTCACTCCTCAATTGGAGAAAATCAAAGCTAGCATTAAGATGCCGGAACAACGCCGACGCAAAATTGTTCATTGTAACCCGGCAAACTATGAATTACAGGCCGCTATGGAGCAACCCATTGCACGTCAAATCGAGACTTCCATGTCTACTCAGGCTCCCACGCAGGCCCCAGCGGTGATGATGCCACCCACTCAACAATAAATTCATGAAGGCAGGCATTTCTTAAGTTAATCATAAAAGGTCAAAACAAGAGAAAGTAGAGATTCTCCAATGGAATTGCAAGGGCTTTAGAGATGGGAAAAAAGAGGGCCACAGTCCATCTCTACCTACAGACCCTAAATTCAATGCCGGCAGTCATAGCCTTAGAAGAAACAGGACTGCAGGCGAAACTGCCTGGATACAATTCATTTCAGGTGCTCGGTTGTTAGTAGTGGTTGTCATATCGAAAGGTAGGCCGCGCTCGTTTGTTAGCAGTGGTTCTCATATCGAATGGGAGCACGCGCTCGGTTGTTAGTAATGGTCCTTATTTCGAAAGGGAGCCAGCGCTTGGTTGTTAGTATTGTTTCTTATATCGAAAGAAAGCCTGCGCTCGTTTGTTAGTAGTGCTTCTTATATCGAAAAGGAGACCCCACTAGGCTGTTCATAGTGGTTCTCATATCGAAAGGGAGACCGCACTCGATGGTCTGTCGTGGTCCGTTTATCGAAAAGGAGGCTGCGCTCGGTTGTTGGTAGTGGTTTTTGTATCAAAAAGGAGCCCACGCTCAATTGTTAATAGTGGCTCTCACACTCTAAAAACTAGGGAGAGTATCGCAGGAGTGAAGGGGCCGATTCACTCTTCAAGGCATTGTTCTACTCTCGCAAAATCTCGGGGAGAGTGAAATGCATTGTTCACTCTATCCGCATCGAGAGAGTGAAATGTTATTTCTACTCCACCCATCTGAGAGAGAGTAGAATGCCCGTTCCACTCTCGTAGCAACTGAGAGCAAAACGTAGCATATACTGCATCTTAAACTGCATGAGGCTGGTCGGGAACATGACGATGTATCGCTCACGCAGGCAGAGCAAAGAGCGCATCGTTTTTCTTGTAAGAGAAGCAGCCAGCGCGCAAACTGGTGCAGAGATCAGCGCACTACTTTTTGTTTCGGAGTCGCCCCACCGCGCGCCCGCGCAGCATCGCGGAAGAGCACAGCGCCGGAGAAAGGCGATGCGTTCAGCGGGCAGGCCCGGGCAGGCGGTGCGCGCCAAGGCCATCCAAGAAAACTCTTGTGTCAGCCACGTTTCAACGCCGCGAAAAGAGGACAGTCGTTCATCGTTCGTTGGATTGAACAACAAATACTCCACGGTAAGTGATTTCTAACTTACGTGGCACATTCTGCGTATATGATATATTATCGTCAGGCAGTGATCGCGAAGTTAAGCCTGTTAAGCCGCCGCGATTGCCAACGGACTATGTATGCGTGCTGTGTCATTCGATGTCAATAGAAAAAGCAGTCGTCACGATGACTGCATGTGATTTTATCAGTTGCCGCAATCCGTAAGGGCTTTCAAAATCGCATACGCTCAGTGATGCACGGTGTGTTCAATAATACGTGAGGCGCGGCGTCGCATAAAAAGGTTTCTTCACCAGTCCATGATTCCGTGCCAATGCCGAGCGTGGTAAGCGTGTGTTTTATGTGTTTTTGAATTTATTCAGTTTCGCAGTCTAAGGCGTGCGGAGCGCTGTTTAACTGAGGAGTTACATAACAAAAGGCGTCAGCTTGTTGGCGGCATGCTTTCATTATATTAGGGCGCGCGCTTGACAGTGTGTTTCGCCCATGGGTAATCTGCGGCCAGTGATGTTACGTGCAGCGCTAGCGCCTGTTAGAAAGTTGCCGCAGGCATACAGCTGCACGCTGCGTGAGGTCAGTTTGGCGCGTAATGTTAAACTGCCTGAATAGGCATTGGGAATTGTTGTTTTGGGCTGAATAAGACACATTTTTTGCCAATGTAATAAATTGATTTGAATTTATGTCTGATTTTGTGTCTCGTGTTGCGGTTTCCGAGCACGGTGCGAATGTGACCAGGCGCGTTGTGTATGGACTCGGTGTCTGGTCAAGCGGCGAGTTATGCACTGGAATCGAATACAATGGCTACTGTTGTAGGATTACAGTGACAGGGACTTTGTACATTATTGCTATTGGCTCGGTGTCCACGTTTAGTGTTTTCGATATGCCTGTGCATTTACTTTTATTAACTCCACTAGCTATGTTCCCTTTACTTAGGCGGCTGATTTCTTTTGTTTTAGATAAGCCAAAGAGCCCAAGTTCTCTTCAGGAATTATATTTGTTCATAACGTCAGAAATAAGATGCAGACAATACCACCACTGCTCTCTCCCCTAGAGGAGGGGATGCGTTTACGAAGTGTGCCAACAATGACCAATATTTTATTTTTCAGAATTTTTGTAACACTAGTTCTGGACTGAGGCCTAATGGCCAGTTTTATTTTTTCTTTCTTTAAGTCAAAAAATTTAAATTGGTTTGGAAGTGGACTATTACAGTCATTTAGATATACTAATACTTGAATTACAGTACAAATACTTAGTGCTAAGGCTTCTTAGTGCCATGACTTTCCTTGACTGTTTTTAGATGGTTTCACAATATTTTCTCGTGTTCATTTGCGCGCACAATGTTTTTCAGGCACCCGTTTTATAAAACTCAAGGCAGCTGCAAGGAGAAAATGGTGTCAAGGAGCCAGCTCGGCACGACTCCACATGGTGCAGAGGAGCGCACTCCAAAGCATCAAAATGTGTTGCCATGCAATTTGGACGAGAAACCTAAAACGTGGGTATACTGGGTACACCGTGTAACTAAATGGCATGATGTGTATCTGTTTTTCGAAATTTTACTATTTGCCTTGTGACTGTTTGATCAATAAAAATGTTGACCTTTTAAGAAAAATATGTTTCATTCGAGTGACTCGGCGACTAAACATCAAATCCAATTCACCAAGCATAAGTGCAGGAGCTCCTTATGAAGGAATCAAATATCCCCGAATGTAAGTGTTGTGAATCGCCTCTGATGTGACCATGGCACTGCATAGCGAGTGCTTTCACACAATTGGGAGGAGTACCAGCACTCTGTCTGAAGGAGTACAAACACTCTATTAGGAGGAGTACAAGCACTCTGTTTGGGGGAGTAGAAGCACTTGGTTCGAGGGAGTACTAATACTCTTGTGGGGTGGAGTATTTGTACTCTGGAAGGAGTTCTAGCACTCTGTGGAGGAGGAGTACTAATACTCTGTCCGGGGGAGTTGCTGTACTCTCTCCGAGATGGAGGCGTTTTACTCCTGAAAAGGGAGTGAAATATGGGACAAGCAGATACTCCCTCAAAGAGAGTTCCCGGAACTCTCAGTTTTTAGAGTGCATATCGAAAAGGAGCCCGCGCTCCGTTGTTAGTAGTTGTTCTCATATCTTATAGGAGCCGGCGCACAGTTGGTAGTCGTGGTTCTCGTATGGAAAAGGCGCCCGCGCTCAGTTGTTCGCAGTTTTTCTCATATGGAAAAGGAGGCCGCGCTCGTTGGATAGTAGTGGTTCTCATATCGAAAAGGAGCCCGCGCTCAGTTGTTAGTAGTGGTTCATCGAAACGGAGGCCGCGCTCGCTTGATAGTGGTTCTCATATCGAAAGGAAGCCCGCGCTGAGTTGTTAGTAGTTGTTCCCATATCGAAAAAAATCCCGCACTCGTTTGTCAGTAGTTGTTCTCATATCGAAAAAGAGCCCGCGCTCAGTTGTTAGTAGCGGTTCTCATATTGAAAAGGAGGCCGCACTCGCTTGAGAGTGGTTCTCATATCGAAAGGGAGCCCGCGCTGAGTTGTTCGTAGTGGTTCTCATATCGAAACGGAGGCCGCGCTCATTTGATAGTAGTGGTCTTCATATCGAAAAGAAGCCCGCGCTCAGTTGTTAGGAGTGGTTCTCATATCGTGAAGGAGGCCGCGCTCGTTTGATAGTAGTGGTTCTCATATCGAAAGGGAGCTCGCGCTCAGTTGTTAGGAGTGGTTATCATATCGAACGGGAGCCCGAGCTCGTTTGTCAGTAGTTCTCATACCAAAAAGGAGCCCGAGCTCGTTTGTTAGTTGTGGTTCTCTTATCGAAAAGGTGACCGCGCTCGTTTGATAGTAGTGGTTGTCATATCGAAAAGGAGCCCGCGCTCAGTTAGTAGTGGTTGTCATATCGAAAAGGAGGCCATGCTCGTTTGATAGTAGTGGTTCTCATATCCAAAAGGAGCCCGCGCTCTGTTGTTAGTAGTGGTTCTTCTCATATCAAATAGGAGGACGCGGCCGTTTGACAGTATTGGTTCTCATATCGTAAAGTGGGCCGCGCTCGTTTGATAGTTGCGGTTCTCATATCGAAAGGGAGCCCGCGCTCTGTTGTTAGTAGTTCCCATATCGAAAAGCATCCCGCGCTCTTTTGTCAGTAGTAGTTCTCATATCGAATAGGAGCCCACGCTCAGTTGTTAGTGGTGGTTCTCGTATCGAAAAAGAGACCGCGCTGGTTTCATAGTAGTGCTTCTCATATCGAAAAGGAGCCCGCGCTCGGTTGTTAGTAGTCGTTCCCATATCAAAAAGGAGCCCGCGCTCGTTTGATCGTAGTGGTTCTCATATCGAAAAGGAGCGAGCACATGGCTGTTAGTTTTGTTTCTGATATAGAAAGAGTGCCCGCGCTCGTATGTGAGTAGTGCTTCTTATATCGAAAAGGAGCCCCCCCCCCTAGGTTGTTAATAGTGGTTCTGATATCGAAAGGAACACCGCGCTCGGTTGTTAGTAGTGGTTTTCATATTGAAAGGTAGCCCGCGCTCAGTCGTTAATAGTTCCCATACCGAAAAGGAGCCCGCGCTCGTTGGTAAGTCGTTCTTATATCGAATAGGAGCCCGCACTCAGTTGTCAGTAGTGGTTCTCATATTTAAAAGGAGCCCGCGGTCGTTTATTAGTAGTGGTTCTCATATCCAAAAGGAGCCCGCGCTCGTCTCTTAGCAGTGGCTCTCATATCGAAAAGGATCCCGCGCTCAGTCGTTAGTAGTTGTTCACATATCGCAAAGGAACCCGCGCTCGTTTGTCAGTAGTTGATCTCGTATCGAATAGGAGCCCGCGCTCAGTTGTTAGTAGTGGTTCTCATATCGAAAAGGGGGCCGCACACGTTTGATAGTAGTGGTTCTCATATCGAAAAGGAGCCCGCGCTCGTTTATTAGTAGTGATTCTCATATCCAAAAGGAGCCCGCGCTCGTCTCTTAGTAGTGGTTCTCATATCGAAAAGGAGCTCGCGCTCAGTCGTTAGTAGTTGTTCACATATCGCAAAGAAACCCTTGCTCGTTGGTAAGTAGTTGATCTCGTATCGAATAGGAGCCCGCGCTCAGTTGTTAGTAGTGGTTCTCATATTTAAACGGAGCCTGCGCTCGTTTATTAGTAGTGGCTCTCATATCGAAAAGGAGCCCGCGCTCGTTTATTAGCAGTGATTCTCATATCCAAAAGGAGCCCGCGCTCGTCTCTTAGCAGTGGCTCTCATATCGAAAAGGATCCCGCGCTCAGTCGTTAGTAGTTGTTCACATATCGCAAAGGAACCCGCGCTCGTTTGTCAGTAGTTGATCTCGTATCGAATAGGAGCCCGCGCTCAGTTGTTAGTAGTGGTTCTCATATTTAAAAGGAGCCTGCGCTCGTTTATTAGTAGTGGTTCTCATATCCAAAAGGAGCCCGCGCTCGTCTCTTAGCAGTGGCTCTCATACCGAAAAGGATCCCGCGCTCAGTCGTTAGTAGTTGTTCACATATCGCAAAGGAACCCGCGTTCGTTTGTCAGTAGTTGATCTCGTATCGAATAGGAGCCCGCGCTCAGTTGTTAGTAGTGGTTCTCATATCGAAAAGGGGGCCGCGCACGTGTGATAGTAGTGGTTCTCATATCGAAAAGGAGCCCGCGCTCAGTTGTTAGTAGCTGTTCTCATATCGAATAGGTGCCCGCGCTCAGTTGTTAGTAACGGTTCTCATATGGAAAAGGATTCTGCGATCGTTTGATAGTCGTGGTTCTCATATCAAAAAGGAGCCCGCGCTCAGTTGTTAGTAGTGGTTCGCATATCGAAAAGGAGGCTGCGCTCGTTTGATAGTCGTGGTTCTCATAGCAAAAAGGAGCCCGCGCTCAGTTGTTAGTAGTGGCTCTCAGATCGAAAAGGAGGCCGCGCACGTTTCATAGTAGCTGTTCTCATATCGAAGAGGTGCCCGCGCTCAGTTGTTAGTAGTGGTTCTTCTCATATCGAAAAGGAGGCCACGCTCGTTTGTTAGCGGTGGTTCTCATATCTTAAGGGAGCCCGTGGTCATTTGTTCGTAGTGGTGCTTATTTCGAAAGGGAGCCAGCACTCGGTTGTTACTATTGTTTCTGATATTGAAAGAGAGCCCACGCACGTATGTTAGTAGTGCTTCTTATATCGAAAAGGAGCCCGCGCTCGTTTGTCAGTAGTTGTTCGCATATCGAATAGGAGCCCCCGCTCAGTTGTTAGTAGTGGTTCTCATATCGAAAGGGTGGCCGCGCTCGTTTGATATTAGTGGTTGTCATATCGAAAAGGAGCCCGCGCTCAGTTGTTAATAGTGGTTCTCAGATCGAAAAGGAGGCCGCGCTCGTTTGTCAGTAGTTCTCATATCGAATAGGAGCCCGCGCTCAGTTGTTAGTAGTGATTCTCATATCGAATAGGAGGCCGCGCTCGTTTGATAGTAGTGGTTGTCATATGCAAAAGGAGCCCGCGCTCAGTTGTTCGTAGTGTTTCTCATATCGAAAAGGAACCCGCGCACGTTTGATAGTAGTGGTTCACATATGAAAAAGGAGCCCGCGCTCATTTGTCAGTTGTGGTTCGCATATCGAAAAGGAGCCCGCGCTCGTTTCTCGGTAGGTCTCATATCGAAAAGGAGCCCGCGCACATTTGATAGTAGTGGTTCACATATCGAAAAGGAGCCTGCGCTCGGTTGTTAGTAGTTGTTCCCATATCAAAAAGGATCCCGCGCTCGTTTGTCAGTTGTTGTTCTCATATCGAATAGGAGCCCCCGCTCAGTTGTTAGTAGTGGTTCTCATATCGAAAGGGAGGCCGCGCTCGTTTGATAATAGTGGTTGTCATATCGAAAAGGAGCCCGCGCTCAGTTGTTAATAGTGGTTCTCATATCGAAAAGGAGGCCGCGCTCGTTTGTCAGTAGTTGTTCGCATATCGAATAGGAGCCCGCACTCTGTTGTTAGTAGTGGTTCTCATATCGAAGAGGAGGCCGCTAACGTTTCATAGTAGTGGTTCTCATATCGAAAAGGAGCCCGCGCTCCGTTGTTAATAGTGGTTCTCATATCAAATAAGATCCCGCGCTCGTTTTTCAGTAGTTGTTCTCATATCGAATAGGAGCCTGCGCTCGTTTGAGAGTCGTGGTTCTCATATCAAAAAGCAGCCCGCGCTCAGCTTTTAGTAGTGGTTCTCATATCGAAAACGAGCCTGCGCTCGTTTGAGAGTCGTGGTTCTCATATCAAAAAGCAGCCCGCGCTCAGTTGTTAGTAGTGGTTCTCATATCGAAAAGGAGGCCGTGCTCGTTTGTTAGCGGTGGTTCTCATATAGAAGGGGAGCGCGCGGTCGTTTGTTAGTAGTGGTCCCTATTTCGAAAGGGAGCCAGCGCTTGGTTGTTAGTTTTGTTTCTTATATCGAAAGAGAACCTGAGCTCATTTGTTAGTGGGGCTTCATATATCTAAGAGGAGCCCCCACTAGGTTGTTAATAGTGGCTCTCATATCGCAAGGGAGACCGCGCTCGCTTGTCTGTCGTGGTCCTTTTATCGAAAGGGAGTCCGCGCTCGGTTGTTAGTAGTTGTTTTCATATCAAAAAGGAGCCCTCGCTCAGTCGTTAGTGGTTGTCCTCATATTGCAAAGGAGGCTGCGCTCGTTTGATAGTCGTGGTTGTCATATCAAAAAGGAGCCCGCGCTCAGTTGTTAGTAGTGGTTCTCAGATCGAAAAGGAGGCCGCGCTCGTTTGTCAGTAGTTGTTCGCATATCGAATAGGAGCCCGCGCTCAGTTGTGAGTAGTGGTTCTCAGATCGAAAAGGAGGCTGCGCTCGTTTGATAGTAGTGGTTGTCATATCGAATAGGAGCCCCCGCTCAGTTCTTAGTAGTGGTTCTCATATCGAAAAGGAGGCTGCGATCGTTTGATAGTAGTGGTTGTCATATCGAAAAGGAGTCCGCACTCGGTTGTTAGTGGTCGTTCCCATATCAAAAAGGAACCCGCGCTCGTTTGTCAGTGGTTGTTCGCATATCGAATAGGAGCCCGCGCTCAGTTGTTTGTAGTGGTTCTCATAACGAAAAGGAGCCCGCGCACGTTTGATAGTAGTGGTTCATTTATCGAAATAGGACCCGCGCTCAGTTGTTAGTAGTGGTTCTCATATCGAAAAGGAGGCCGCGCTCGTCTGTCAGTAGTTGTTCGCATATCGAATAGGAGCCCGCGCTCAGTTGTTTGTAGTGGTTCTCATAACGAAAAGGAGCCCGCGCACGTTTGATAGTAGTGGTTCATTTATCGAAATAGGACCCGCGCTCAGTTGTTAGTAGTGGTTCTCATATCGAATAGGAGGCCGCGATCGTTTGATAGTAGTGGTTGTCATATCGAAAAGGAGCCCGCACTCGGTTGTTAGTGGTCGTTCCCATATCAAAAAGGAGCCCGCGCTCGTTTGTCAGTGGTTGTTCGCATACCGAATAGGAGCCCGCGTTCAGTTGTTAGTAGTGGTTCTCATAACGAAAAGGAGCCCGCGCACGTTTGATAGTAGTGGTTCATTTATCGAAATAGAGCCCGCGCTCAGTTGTTAGTAGTGGTTCTCATATCGAAAAAGGCCCGCGCACGTTTGATTGTAGTGGTTCACATATCGAAAAGGAGCCCGCGCTCTTTTGTCAGTAGTTCTCATGTCGAATAGGAGCCCGCGCTCAGTTGTTAGTAGTGGTTCTCATATCGAAAGGGAGGCCACGCTCGTTTGATAGTAGTGGTTGTCATATCGAAAAAGAGCCCGCGCTCAGTTGTTAGTAGTGGTTCTCAGATCGAAAAGGAGGCCGCGCTTGTTTGTCAGTAGTTGTTCACACATCAAAAAGGAGCCCGCGCTCAGTTGTTAGTAGTGGTTCTCATATCGAAAAGGAGGCTGCGCTCGTTTGGTAGTCGTGGTTCGCATATCAAAAAGGAGACCACGCTTAGTTGTTAGTAGTGGTTCTCATATCGAAAAGGAGGCTGCGCTCATTTGATAGTCGTGGTTCGCATATCAAAAAGGAGCCCGCGCTCAGTTGTTAGTAGTGGTACTCATATCGAAAACGAGCCCGCGCACGTTTGATAGTAGTGGTTCACATATCGAAAAGGAGCCCGCGCTCAGTTGTTAGTAGTGGTTTCATATCGAAAAGGAGGCTGTGCTCGTTTGTTAACGGTGGTTCTCATATAGAAGGTGAGCCCGCGGTCGTTTGTTAGTAGTTGTTCTCAGACCCAAAAGTAGGCCGCACTCGTTTGATAGTAGTGGTTCTTATATCGAAAAGGAGCCCGCGCTCGGTTGTTCGTAGTTGTTCCCATATCAAATAAGATCCCGCGCTCGTTTTTCAGTAGTTCCTCTCATATCGAATAGGAGCCCGCACTCAGTTGTTAGTAGTGGTTCTCATATCGAAAAGGAGGCCGTGCTCGTTTGTTAACGGTGGTTCTCATATAGAAGGTGAGCCCGCGGTCGTTTGTTAGTAGTTGTTCTCAGACCCAAAAGTAGGCCGCACTCGTTTGATAGTAGTGGTTCTTATATCGAAAAGGAGCCCGCGCTCGGTTGTTCGTAGTTGTTCCCATATCAAATAAGATCCCGCGCTCGTTTTTCAGTAGTTCCTCTCATATCGAATAGGAGCCCGCACTCAGTTGTTAGTAGTGGTTCTCATATCGAAAAGGAGGCCGTGCTCGTTTGTTAACGGTGGTTCTCATATAGAAGGTGAGCCCGCGGTCGTTTGTTAGTAGTTGTTCTCAGACCCAAAAGTAGGCCGCACTCGTTTGATAGTAGTGGTTCTTATATCGAAAAGGAGCCCGCGCTCGGTTGTTCGTAGTTGTTCCCATATCAAATAAGATCCCGCGCTCGTTTTTCAGTAGTTCCTCTCATATCGAATAGGAGCCCGCACTCAGTTGTTAGTAGTGGTTCTCATATCGAAAAGGAGGCCGTGCTCGTTTGTTAACGGTGGTTCTCATATAGAAGGTGAGCCCGCGGTCGTTTGTTAGTAGTTGTTCTCAGACCCAAAAGTAGGCCGCACTCGTTTGATAGTAGTGGTTCTTATATCGAAAAGGAGCCCGCGCTCGGTTGTTCGTAGTTGTTCCCATATCAAATAGGATCCCGCGCTCGTTTTTCAGTAGTTCTTCTCATATCGAATAGGAGCCCGCACTCAGTTGTTAGTAGTGGTTCTCATATCGAAAAGGAGGCCGTGCTCGTTTGTTAACGGTGGTTCTCATATAGAAGGTGAGCCCGCGGTCGTTTGTTAGTAGTTGTTCTCAGACCCAAAAGTAGGCCGCACTCGTTTGATAGTAGTGGTTCTTATATCGAAAAGGAGCCCGCGCTCGGTTGTTCGTAGTTGTTCCCATATCAAATAAGATCCCGCGCTCGTTTTTCAGTAGTTCCTCTCATATCGAATAGGAGCCCGCACTCAGTTGTTAGTAGTGGTTCTCATATCGAAAAGGAGGCCGTGCTCGTTTGTTAACGGTGGTTCTCATATAGAAGGTGAGCCCGCGGTCGTTTGTTAGTAGTTGTTCTCAGACCCAAAAGTAGGCCGCACTCGTTTGATAGTAGTGGTTCTTATATCGAAAAGGAGCCCGCGCTCGGTTGTTCGTAGTTGTTCCCATATCAAATAAGATCCCGCGCTCGTTTTTCAGTAGTTCTTCTCATATCGAATAGGAGCCCGCACTCAGTTGTTAGTAGTGGTTCTCATATCGAAAAGGAGGCCGTGCTCGTTTGTTAACGGTGGTTCTCATATAGAAGGTGAGCCCGCGGTCGTTTGTTAGTAGTTGTTCTCAGACCCAAAAGTAGGCCGCACTCGTTTGATAGTAGTGGTTCTTATATCGAAAAGGAGCCCGCGCTCGGTTGTTCGTAGTTGTTCCCATATCAAATAAGATCCCGCGCTCGTTTTTCAGTAGTTCCTCTCATATCGAATAGGAGCCCGCACTCAGTTGTTAGTAGTGGTTCTCATATCGAAAAGGAGGCCGTGCTCGTTTGTTAACGGTGGTTCTCATATAGAAGGTGAGCCCGCGGTCGTTTGTTAGTAGTTGTTCTCAGACCCAAAAGTAGGCCGCACTCGTTTGATAGTAGTGGTTCTTATATCGAAAAGGAGCCCGCGCTCGGTTGTTCGTAGTTGTTCCCATATCAAATAAGATCCCGCGCTCGTTTTTCAGTAGTTCTTCTCATATCGAATAGGAGCCCGCACTCAGTTGTTAGTAGTGGTTCTCATATCGAAAAGGAGGCCGTGCTCGTTTGTTAACGGTGGTTCTCATATAGAAGGTGAGCCCGCGGTCGTTTGTTAGTAGTTGTTCTCAGACCCAAAAGTAGGCCGCACTCGTTTGATAGTAGTGGTTCTTATATCGAAAAGGAGCCCGCGCTCGGTTGTTCGTAGTTGTTCCCATATCAAATAAGATCCCGCGCTCGTTTTTCAGTAGTTCCTCTCATATCGAATAGGAGCCCGCACTCAGTTGTTAGTAGTGGTTCTCATATCGAAAAGGAGGCCGTGCTCGTTTGTTAACGGTGGTTCTCATATAGAAGGTGAGCCCGCGGTCGTTTGTTAGTAGTTGTTCTCAGACCCAAAAGTAGGCCGCACTCGTTTGATAGTAGTGGTTCTTATATCGAAAAGGAGCCCGCGCTCGGTTGTTCGTAGTTGTTCCCATATCAAATAAGATCCCGCGCTCGTTTTTCAGTAGTTCTTCTCATATCGAATAGGAGCCCGCACTCAGTTGTTAGTAGTGGTTCTCATATCGAAAAGGAGGCCGTGCTCGTTTGTTAACGGTGGTTCTCATATAGAAGGTGAGCCCGCGGTCGTTTGTTAGTAGTTGTTCTCAGACCCAAAAGTAGGCCGCACTCGTTTGATAGTAGTGGTTCTTATATCGAAAAGGAGCCCGCGCTCGGTTGTTCGTAGTTGTTCCCATATCAAATAAGATCCCGCGCTCGTTTTTCAGTAGTTCTTCTCATATCGAATAGGAGCCCGCACTCAGTTGTTAGTAGTGGTTCTCATATCGAAAAGGAGGCCGTGCTCGTTTGTTAACGGTGGTTCTCATATAGAAGGTGAGCCCGCGGTCGTTTGTTAGTAGTTGTTCTCAGACCCAAAAGTAGGCCGCACTCGTTTGATAGTAGTGGTTCTTATATCGAAAAGGAGCCCGCGCTCGGTTGTTCGTAGTTGTTCCCATATCAAATAAGATCCCGCGCTCGTTTTTCAGTAGTTCTCATATCGAATAGGAGCCCGCACTCAGTTGTTAGTAGTGGTTCTCATATCGAAAAGGAGGCCGTGCTCGTTTGTTAACGGTGGTTCTCATATAGAAGGTGAGCCCGCGGTCGTTTGTTAGTAGTTGTTCTCAGACCCAAAAGTAGGCCGCACTCGTTTGATAGTAGTGGTTCTTATATCGAAAAGGAGCCCGCGCTCGGTTGTTCGTAGTTGTTCCCATATCAAATAAGATCCCGCGCTCGTTTTTCAGTAGTTCTTCTCATATCGAATAGGAGCCCGCACTCAGTTGTTAGTAGTGGTTCTCATATCGAAAAGGAGGCCGTGCTCGTTTGTTAACGGTGGTTCTCATATAGAAGGTGAGCCCGCGGTCGTTTGTTAGTAGTTGTTCTCAGACCCAAAAGTAGGCCGCACTCGTTTGATAGTAGTGGTTCTTATATCGAAAAGGAGCCCGCGCTCGGTTGTTCGTAGTTGTTCCCATATCAAATAAGATCCCGCGCTCGTTTTTCAGTAGTTCTTCTCATATCGAATAGGAGCCCGCACTCAGTTGTTAGTAGTGGTTCTCATATCGAAAAGGAGGCCGTGCTCGTTTGTTAACGGTGGTTCTCATATAGAAGGTGAGCCCGCGGTCGTTTGTTAGTAGTTGTTCTCAGACCCAAAAGTAGGCCGCACTCGTTTGATAGTAGTGGTTCTTATATCGAAAAGGAGCCCGCGCTCGGTTGTTCGTAGTTGTTCCCATATCAAATAAGATCCCGCGCTCGTTTTTCAGTAGTTCCTCTCATATCGAATAGGAGCCCGCACTCAGTTGTTAGTAGTGGTTCTCATATCGAAAAGGAGGCCGTGCTCGTTTGTTAACGGTGGTTCTCATATAGAAGGTGAGCCCGCGGTCGTTTGTTAGTAGTTGTTCTCAGACCCAAAAGTAGGCCGCACTCGTTTGATAGTAGTGGTTCTTATATCGAAAAGGAGCCCGCGCTCGGTTGTTCGTAGTTGTTCCCATATCAAATAAGATCCCGCGCTCGTTTTTCAGTAGTTCTTCTCATATCGAATAGGAGCCCGCACTCAGTTGTTAGTAGTGGTTCTCATATCGAAAAGGAGGCCGTGCTCGTTTGTTAACGGTGGTTCTCATATAGAAGGTGAGCCCGCGGTCGTTTGTTAGTAGTTGTTCTCAGACCCAAAAGGAGGCCGCACTCGTTTGATAGTAGTGGTTCTTATATCGAAAAGGAGCCCGCGCTCGGTTGTTCGTAGTTGTTCCCATATCAAATAAGATCCCGCGCTCGTTTTTCAGTAGTTCTCATATCGAATAGGAGCCCGCACTCAGTTGTTAGTAGTGGTTCTCATATCGAAAAGGAGGCCGTGCTCGTTTGTTAACGGTGGTTCTCATATAGAAGGTGAGCCCGCGGTCGTTTGTTAGTAGTTGTTCTCAGACCCAAAAGTAGGCCGCACTCGTTTGATAGTAGTGGTTCTTATATCGAAAAGGAGCCCGCGCTCGGTTGTTCGTAGTTGTTCCCATATCAAATAAGATCCCGCGCTCGTTTTTCAGTAGTTCCTCTCATATCGAATAGGAGCCCGCACTCAGTTGTTAGTAGTGGTTCTCATATCGAAAAGGAGGCCGTGCTCGTTTGTTAACGGTGGTTCTCATATAGAAGGTGAGCCCGCGGTCGTTTGTTAGTAGTTGTTCTCAGACCCAAAAGGAGGCCGCACTCGTTTGATAGTAGTGGTTCTTATATCGAAAAGGAGCCCGCGCTCGGTTGTTCGTAGTTGTTCCCATATCAAATAAGATCCCGCGCTCGTTTTTCAGTAGTTCTTCTCATATCGAATAGGAGCCCGCACTCAGTTGTTAGTAGTGGTTCTCATATCGAAAAGGAGGCCGTGCTCGTTTGTTAACGGTGGTTCTCATATAGAAGGTGAGCCCGCGGTCGTTTGTTAGTAGTTGTTCTCAGACCCAAAAGTAGGCCGCACTCGTTTGATAGTAGTGGTTCTTATATCGAAAAGGAGCCCGCGCTCGGTTGTTCGTAGTTGTTCCCATATCAAATAAGATCCCGCGCTCGTTTTTCAGTAGTTCTTCTCATATCGAATAGGAGCCCGCACTCAGTTGTTAGTAGTGGTTCTCATATCGAAAAGGAGGCCGTGCTCGTTTGTTAACGGTGGTTCTCATATAGAAGGTGAGCCCGCGGTCGTTTGTTAGTAGTTGTTCTCAGACCCAAAAGTAGGCCGCACTCGTTTGATAGTAGTGGTTCTTATATCGAAAAGGAGCCCGCGCTCGGTTGTTCGTAGTTGTTCCCATATCAAATAAGATCCCGCGCTCGTTTTTCAGTAGTTCTCATATCGAATAGGAGCCCGCACTCAGTTGTTAGTAGTGGTTCTCATATCGAAAAGGAGGCCGTGCTCGTTTGTTAACGGTGGTTCTCATATAGAAGGTGAGCCCGCGGTCGTTTGTTAGTAGTTGTTCTCAGACCCAAAAGTAGGCCGCACTCGTTTGATAGTAGTGGTTCTTATATCGAAAAGGAGCCCGCGCTCGGTTGTTCGTAGTTGTTCCCATATCAAATAAGATCCCGCGCTCGTTTTTCAGTAGTTCTTCTCATATCGAATAGGAGCCCGCACTCAGTTGTTAGTAGTGGTTCTCATATCGAAAAGGAGGCCGTGCTCGTTTGTTAACGGTGGTTCTCATATAGAAGGTGAGCCCGCGGTCGTTTGTTAGTAGTTGTTCTCAGACCCAAAAGTAGGCCGCACTCGTTTGATAGTAGTGGTTCTTATATCGAAAAGGAGCCCGCGCTCGGTTGTTCGTAGTTGTTCCCATATCAAATAAGATCCCGCGCTCGTTTTTCAGTAGTTCTTCTCATATCGAATAGGAGCCCGCACTCAGTTGTTAGTAGTGGTTCTCATATCGAAAAGGAGGCCGTGCTCGTTTGTTAACGGTGGTTCTCATATAGAAGGTGAGCCCGCGGTCGTTTGTTAGTAGTTGTTCTCAGACCCAAAAGTAGGCCGCACTCGTTTGATAGTAGTGGTTCTTATATCGAAAAGGAGCCCGCGCTCGGTTGTTCGTAGTTGTTCCCATATCAAATAAGATCCCGCGCTCGTTTTTCAGTAGTTCTCATATCGAATAGGAGCCCGCACTCAGTTGTTAGTAGTGGTTCTCATATCGAAAAGGAGGCCGTGCTCGTTTGTTAACGGTGGTTCTCATATAGAAGGTGAGCCCGCGGTCGTTTGTTAGTAGTTGTTCTCAGACCCAAAAGTAGGCCGCACTCGTTTGATAGTAGTGGTTCTTATATCGAAAAGGAGCCCGCGCTCGGTTGTTCGTAGTTGTTCCCATATCAAATAAGATCCCGCGCTCGTTTTTCAGTAGTTCTTCTCATATCGAATAGGAGCCCGCACTCAGTTGTTAGTAGTGGTTCTCATATCGAAAAGGAGGCCGTGCTCGTTTGTTAACGGTGGTTCTCATATAGAAGGTGAGCCCGCGGTCGTTTGTTAGTAGTTGTTCTCAGACCCAAAAGGAGGCCGCACTCGTTTGATAGTAGTGGTTCTTATATCGAAAAGGAGCCCGCGCTCGGTTGTTCGTAGTTGTTCCCATATCAAATAAGATCCCGCGCTCGTTTTTCAGTAGTTCCTCTCATATCGAATAGGAGCCCGCACTCAGTTGTTAGTAGTGGTTCTCATATCGAAAAGGAGGCCGTGCTCGTTTGTTAACGGTGGTTCTCATATAGAAGGTGAGCCCGCGGTCGTTTGTTAGTAGTTGTTCTCAGACCCAAAAGGAGGCCGCACTCGTTTGATAGTAGTGGTTCTTATATCGAAAAGGAGCCCGCGCTCGGTTGTTCGTAGTTGTTCCCATATCAAATAAGATCCCGCGCTCGTTTTTCAGTAGTTCTTCTCATATCGAATAGGAGCCCGCACTCAGTTGTTAGTAGTGGTTCTCATATCGAAAAGGAGGCCGTGCTCGTTTGTTAACGGTGGTTCTCATATAGAAGGTGAGCCCGCGGTCGTTTGTTAGTAGTTGTTCTCAGACCCAAAAGTAGGCCGCACTCGTTTGATAGTAGTGGTTCTTATATCGAAAAGGAGCCCGCGCTCGGTTGTTCGTAGTTGTTCCCATATCAAATAAGATCCCGCGCTCGTTTTTCAGTAGTTCTCATATCGAATAGGAGCCCGCACTCAGTTGTTAGTAGTGGTTCTCATATCGAAAAGGAGGCCGTGCTCGTTTGTTAACGGTGGTTCTCATATAGAAGGTGAGCCCGCGGTCGTTTGTTAGTAGTTGTTCTCAGACCCAAAAGTAGGCCGCACTCGTTTGATAGTAGTGGTTCTTATATCGAAAAGGAGCCCGCGCTCGGTTGTTCGTAGTTGTTCCCATATCAAATAAGATCCCGCGCTCGTTTTTCAGTAGTTCTCATATCGAATAGGAGCCCGCACTCAGTTGTTAGTAGTGGTTCTCATATCGAAAAGGAGGCCGTGCTCGTTTGTTAACGGTGGTTCTCATATAGAAGGTGAGCCCGCGGTCGTTTGTTAGTAGTTGTTCTCAGACCCAAAAGTAGGCCGCACTCGTTTGATAGTAGTGGTTCTTATATCGAAAAGGAGCCCGCGCTCGGTTGTTCGTAGTTGTTCCCATATCAAATAAGATCCCGCGCTCGTTTTTCAGTAGTTCTCATATCGAATAGGAGCCCGCACTCAGTTGTTAGTAGTGGTTCTCATATCGAAAAGGAGGCCGTGCTCGTTTGTTAACGGTGGTTCTCATATAGAAGGTGAGCCCGCGGTCGTTTGTTAGTAGTTGTTCTCAGACCCAAAAGGAGGCCGCACTCGTTTGATAGTAGTGGTTCTTATATCGAAAAGGAGCCCGCGCTCGGTTGTTCGTAGTTGTTCCCATATCAAATAAGATCCCGCGCTCGTTTTTCAGTAGTTCTTCTCATATCGAATAGGAGCCCGCACTCAGTTGTTAGTAGTGGTTCTCATATCGAAAAGGAGGCCGTGCTCGTTTGTTAACGGTGGTTCTCATATAGAAGGTGAGCCCGCGGTCGTTTGTTAGTAGTTGTTCTCAGACCCAAAAGTAGGCCGCACTCGTTTGATAGTAGTGGTTCTTATATCGAAAAGGAGCCCGCGCTCGGTTGTTCGTAGTTGTTCCCATATCAAATAAGATCCCGCGCTCGTTTTTCAGTAGTTCCTCTCATATCGAATAGGAGCCCGCACTCAGTTGTTAGTAGTGGTTCTCATATCGAAAAGGAGGCCGTGCTCGTTTGTTAACGGTGGTTCTCATATAGAAGGTGAGCCCGCGGTCGTTTGTTAGTAGTTGTTCTCAGACCCAAAAGGAGGCCGCACTCGTTTGATAGTAGTGGTTCTTATATCGAAAAGGAGCCCGCGCTCGGTTGTTCGTAGTTGTTCCCATATCAAATAAGATCCCGCGCTCGTTTTTCAGTAGTTCTTCTCATATCGAATAGGAGCCCGCACCCAGTTGTTAGTAGTGGCTCTCATATCGAAAAGGAGGCCATGCTCGCTTGTTAGCGGTGGTTCTCATATAGAAGGGGAGCCTGCGGTCGTTTGTCAGTAGTTCTCATATCGAATAGGAGCCCGCGCTCAGTTGGTAGTAGTGGTTCTCATATCGAAAAGGAGGCCGTGCTCGTTTGTTAGTGGTGGTTCTCATATAGAAGGGGAGCCCGCGGTCGTTTGTCAGTAGTTCTCATATCGAATAGGAGCCCGCACCCAGTTGTTAGTAGTGGTTCTCATATCGAAAAGGAGGCCGTGCTCGTTTGTTAGCGGTGGTTCTCATATAGAAGGGGAGCCCGCGGTCGTTTGTCAGTAGTTCTCATATCGAATAGGAGCCCGCGCTCAGTTGGTAGTAGTGGTTCTCATATCGAAAGGGAGGCCGCGCTCGTTTGATAGTAGTGGTTGTCATATCGAAAAGGAGCCCGCGCTCAGTTGTTAGTAGTGGTTCTCAGATCGAAAAGGAGCCCGCGCTCGGTTGTTAGTGGTCGTTCCCATATCAAAAAGGAGCCCGCGCTCGTTTGTCAGTAGTAGTTCGCATGTCGAATAGAAGCCCGCGCTCAGTTGTTCGTAGTGTTTCTCATATCGAAAAGGAACCCGCGCACGTTTCATAGTAGTGGTTCACATATCAAAAAGGAGTCCGCGCTCATTTGTTAGTAGTTGTTCGCATATCGAAAAGGAGGCTGCGCTCGTTTGATAGTCGTGGTTCTCATATCAAAAAGGAGCCCGCGCTCAGTTGTTAGTTGTGGTTCTCAGATCGAAAAGGAGGCCGCACTCGTTTGATAGTAGTGGTTTTTATATCGAAAAGGAGCCCGCGCTCGGTTGTTAGTAGTTGTTCCCATATCGAATAAGATCCCGCGCTCGTTTTTCAGTAGTTCTCATATCGAATAGGAGTCCGCGCTCAGTTGTTAGTAGTGGTTCTCATATCGAAAAGGAGGCTGCGCTCGTTTGATAGTCGTGGTTCTCATATCAAAAAGGAGCCCGCGCTCAGTTGTTAGTAGTGGTTCTCATATCGAAAAGGAGGCCGTGCTCGTTTGTTAGCGGTGGTTCTCATATAGAAGGGGAGCCCGCGGTCGTTTGTTAGTAGTGGTCCTTATTTCGAAAGGGAGCCAGCGCTTGGTTGTTAGTTTTGTTTCTTATATCGAAAGAGAACCTGCGCTCATTTGTTAGTGGGGCTTCATATATCGAAGAGGAGCCCCCACTAGGTTGTTAATAGTGGCTCTCATATCGAAAGGGAGACCGCGTTCGCTTGTCTGTCGTGGTCCTTTTATCGAAAGTGAGTCCGCGCTCGGTTGTTAGTAGTTGTTCTCATATCAAAAAGGAGCCCTCGCTCAATCGTTAGTGGTTGTCCTCATATCGCAAAGGAGGCTGCCCTCGTTTGATAGTCGTGGTTCTCATATCAAAAAGGAGCCTGCGCTCAGTTGTTAGTAGTGGTTCTCATATCGAAAAGGAGGCCGCGCTCGTTTGATAGTCGTGGTTCTCATCAAAAAGGAGCCCGCGCTCAGTTGTTATTAGTGGTTCTCATATCGAAACGGAGGCTGCGCTCGTTTGATAGTCGTGGTTCGCATATCACAAAGGAGCCCACGCTCAGTTGTTAGTAGTGGTTCTCATATCAAACAGGAGGCTGCGCTCGTTTGATAGTCGTGGTTCTCATATCCAAAAGGAGGCCGCGCTCAGTTGTTAGTAGTGGTTCTCAGATCGAAAAGGAGGCTGCACTCGTTTGATAGTCGTGGTTCTCATATCGAAAGGGAGCCCGCGCTCGTTTGTTAGTAGTGTTTATCATATCGAAAAGGAGGCCGCGCTCGTTTGTCAGTACTCATATCGAAAAGGAGCCCGCGCTCGTCTGTTAGTAGTGGTTCTCATATCGGTAGTAGTAGTTCTCATATCGAAAAGGAGCCCGCGCTCGTCTGTTAGTAGTGTTTCTGTTATCGAAAGGCAGCCCGCACTCGGTTGTTAGGAGTGGTTCTCGTATCGACAAGGAGCCCAGGTTTTTTTGTTAGTAGTGGTTCTCAAATAGAAAAGGAGCCCGCGCTCGTTTGTTAGTAGTGGTTCTCATATCGAAAGGGAGCCTGCGCTCGGTTGTTAGGAGTGTTTCTTATATCGAAGACGAGGCCGCGCTCGGTTGTTAGTAGTGGTTCTCATAACGAAAGGAAGCCCGCGCTCGGTTGTTAGTGGTCGTGAAATATAGCACCGTGGAATAGCGAGCTTATGACTATTTTAGCGGTAGCATTACGCGCGTCAATCACATAGCAGTAGCGGAAGGTGATCTATTTTACCAACGCTGTAATGTAACAACGGGCACCGTGGCTCTTTCGCAAATACTTGTAGATTCCTATCAGAGATGAACTCGTATAAGGGACCGAGTGCTCGGTCGTGGTACCGCTCTACGCATTGGAAAAATGTGTGAGTGCCCTGTGTCATCGTGATTCTAATCCAATGCCTCTTACATTCGACGTGGACGCTTTGCCCTTTCACCACAGCTTTAGCGTCGAAAAATATTGCAGATATAATAAATTCATGGTTCTCAGAAGGGAAGACAACTAAATATATTGACGTCAAACATCTTTATTATCCGCCAGTAGGTTTGTATGCTAAAGCCGCATGTAACAGACATATGGTGACACTATTGGACATAATTTTGTAACCGCACAACGCACCTGCCGTATTTTGGTATCGTTTTATAAATGAAGGGTGCCATTACTGATTTTATGTGTCACTTGTTGATATGGAGCTGTTATTGCCACATACATGATCGCGTTTGAGAGAGCTCATTTAGCATTCTTATGTATAGTCCATCAATTGCACACATGAAGAAGTTGTAATCGATTGAAGCGTGATGATTTTTCTAGAAATTTCTCGCTTGCTGGTGTCCGGTGGCTGCGGGTTCGACGAATAAATTACAGGAATAGCGTGAGGACACTTGTGCAGCAAGATGGAAGGATGTGAATTCGCGCCTACCACCTTTGACCACGGCGGGCCTACTGCTAACAGGAAGTGAGCACGACTGCAAGTAAAAACCGGTGTACAGCTGTTGTTAGGTGATATTGTCACGGACAAAACCACAAAAGACTTCAGTCGACGTTATAGATCTTTTGTGAAGCTGTCCTGTCACCTTCGTCGCTGTCTTCTTCTGGGAGCAGCCCAACATGTCAAGAATGTTGCACCGAATTGCCCCGAGTGGCTGTCAGTTGTGTCAAGGTCATGGAAAAGTCGGCACATATCCTCGACAAACATTGCGACGCTTTCGTTCGGCCGCTGTACTCTCGCCTGAATTGCAGATTCAGCTCGCTCCTTGCGATCGAGGCTGGCATATGTGCTGATTAGCTGCCGTCGGAATTCGTCCCATGTTGATAGGGCCGCCTCACGGTTCTCAAACCATGTCCGCGCATAGTCCTCGAGGGCAAAGTAGGCGTTGCGTAGCTTGCGCTCCGGAGTCCAGCCGTTGAATTCTGCGACACGCTCAAAGTGATCGAGCCAGTCCTCAACATCCTCGAAGGTGTCCCCATGGAACGATTTGGGGATTAGCGGCTGATTAAGCACGACCTCGGTCGGTGCAGTTGAGGAAGAAGACGGAACTGATGTACTCATCGTTCTGACTCGGTTGGGTAGAGGCTCGTGCTCCGGTGGCAGTCCTTGAAGTCGACGGCTTGTCCGTACGTGAACAGGAGTCAGCTCGACCGGACTTCGTACTGGGCTTGTAGGCGGGGTTCGATCTGGGAGTGGTAGCATGTACCCAGCACCTCCACCAGAAAAATGTAACGTAGATCGAAGACGGAGCCTTGAAAAATAGATGCTTCTCTTTAATGGCGGGCCAGAAGAAGAACGTGCAGCCTACGCGCTTCGTCGTCTTTCACGGCGCCGACCTTTGCGCGCGCCGTCCCGCTGTGCGTGAGCCCCACATCATTGTGTCAATATATTAATAACCCTTTCTAATACGTGAATATATTTACCCTAATATCACTGTTTAGAGGAAAGAAGGCATTACTCGATCATAGATGTGACACGTGCGCAGAAGGCGTCGTTCGCACGCCGTGCGTGTTGATTCGAGCTAAATTTAGCCTAGCAGAAGACGTTCAATGAGGCGTAGCTTGGGAGTACGCTTGTCCGTCCAGGCAGGAATGGTCGGGTGTCGATAGCTCATAATTTTATTGCAGGAATACGTTATCAATCTGGTGAGCAGCATGAGTTAAAAGGCCCAGAAGTTGGCAATTTGTTGCAAACATTTCTTGCTTGCATGGCTATGACACCCCTTCGTTCGGCACATATTGTCGAGAAGTGCCGTTAGGAAACAGACAGCAACACCCAGTACATCCAACCTATCTGATTACAGCAGAAATGGTTTCTCTCTCTATAGGGAGTGAAAACGAAGAAGCCCCATCCAACGAAGCTTGCAGCGGGCTCCAGCACGGAATGGCAGTGTCGGGCGCCGCAAGTCGGGCGGGTGATTACTTTCACTTTGTGTCCTCCGCAGAACAAGAGGGTGCACTACGAAGCAAGGGCGATTCCAGAATTGGATTGTAAGGGCTCCACTAGGGGCAACATAAGTTAAGCCTGTAAGCTAGCTAATCTGTAAACAAATTAAGGTTTTCTATTTGGTTAATGGTTACGCAATTTCAATATCCTAGGGCTGTATATCCCAACGTTACTACACTAGCTTCAGTTGTAAAACTATCTGCCCGTGCGCTTACCGCCGCTGTCGCCACTCCTTTGACAGCTGCCAGATGGCGGCGCCATTCCATCGCGCTCCACTGCAGACGCCTCGCCGCAGCCTTGAGCTCGTGCGGACGGGCAGCTTGCGCATGTTTCAAGCTCGCTGGCATTCTCCCTATAGTCCGAATTATTGACACCATGCGAAAGCGGTATCCACCGGCAGCAATAAGATATATTGGGCTAGTTGGTTCATACTGAATGAAGGGTAAACTGCACGATAGGAAGAAAGGGGTACGACGAAGCGCAGAAGCTGCGTTTTTAAGTGTCGTGTGTTTCTTCCTGCCGCCTAAACTTTTCACGCACTTTACTTTTCCCATACAGCAGGTGGGCACGTTTTCTCGCTGCTTTTACTTGCTGAACACTTTCGTCTGGGGCAGTTATACGCCAGCTTAGCGACACCAAATTGGTTATCGACAAAAATAACAGCACAACTGTCTTGTAAACCAATGAATGCTTTATTAAAGAAAACGAAGTAAAAAACAACTGTATGCCCCTATATATAGCTAAGACTTAAACTGTGAGAAGGGACAGAATTTAGGCAAATGATTTTGGCCTACGTGGAAACCAACTCCACCTACAACAGCTTGGCACGATTCCTCGCTGCCTTTACTTCAAGACTGGATTCCCGCCGCTGCTCCAGGAACCTTGCCTAAGAAGGTATTTTCTGCAAGGTTCTTGCAAGGTAAGCGTGTATGCATGCGCGGGACTAAATAAAGATGAGCGTAGTTTGCACAAGTGGCTCAAGGCTAAAGAAACAGCGGAGCTGATCGGCACCTAGCTGGTCCTGGCCTTACGTGTTATGCTTTTCCGGAATTTATTAATTATTTATCAATTATTGATTACCTATTGATTGGCTACCTCAACGTATTGGCCACGTATTTGGGCTAGGGTAATCACTACCAAGTCAGCCCCAGCATTTCCCTGAATTTATTGATTAGTGATCGATTATCGATTAGCTATTGATTGGCTATCGCAAGCTATGGGCCACGTATTTGGGCTAGACTAAGCACTACCAGGTCATCCCCTTCATTTTCCGGAATTTATTGTTTATTGATAGATTATTGATTAGCTATGGTTTGGCTATCGCAAGGTGATGCGAGGTGCAGCTGTAAGCAGTGACGTCATCGCTAGGCGAGTTTTTGCGAACGCTACGCGGGGAAGCAAAAGCCTAAACAGCACCGCTGTAAAAATTTAATGATGCGTGCACTAAGTTCCTGAAAGCGCAAGGGCCATCCAACACGACTCAGCGTATTCTCCGACAGCTCTTCTAAGGTGGCCCAGGACAGGTCACCAAACATCTCTTTTCGTTTGCGTTTTTATTCTCCGGTTGGTTCGACAGATACGATGGAAGGTTCGGGAACCCTTTCGGCTCCGCACCCTCGGCAAGTATCCACTTGTCTCGTGGCACATCAACCGTCTGTCCTTTATAATATGCACAAACACTTTATAATATGTCCTGCTGATGAAAGTGTAAATCACACACCATGGACTTCGCAGAGAGTTCCCGGTCGGCACGAAGAATCGCTCTGCTGAACGCCGAGCGAAGTGTCGCATTGCTGGCAGCACACAAGAAGTGGCGCATCGAACTGTCGACATCCTTGGATAGCCGCTTGTTGCAGTCTGGAACGCAGCACGTCGGCATCGTCTGCTAATGTCCTTAACAAACGCGGTGAAGGCTACAGTTTTGCGGATGACATGCTTCCTGAAAGTAGCCGTCAACATCCAACCACAGAATACACCAACGCTGCACCGCGTGTTTCGTCCGGCCAGTTTGCGTAGCCGGCTTGTGGTGAAGTGAAGCTGGGTGCGACGGCAGCGCCATGAAGACGCGGGCAGGTGGCGGTTCTGTGCAACGCCGCAGAGTTTTACAACTGAAGCTGGTCTAGTAATGTTGGTATATCCATCTTTGTCTTTATTTCAGGGTCCCCGCAATCCTGTATATTAGAAGGTACGATCAAGGCCGCACAGACCACAAAACATTTTATAGTTTGACGATTAGTAATTTTTTAAATGTATACTATGCGTTTTATCCGCGTCCTATTCAAATTTTGGGAGAGAAAAATGTGCAGCAAACATTTGGGAGTAAAGTTATTTTTCAAATCGTCGGAATGTCCGAAATAGTGGAGGCACGAAAATTGCCATTGAAGGATGTAAATATTGTACATTAGGCTAAAACATTATGCAACAATCTTAATGCATATTTATATTCAAAGAAAAAAAGTCATCCACTAAATTGTATCAGGGTGCTAATAAGGACCCCGCCATGGGTTTTCCAAAAAAGCTTTGCAGCTCAAAAGCTTGCAACTTCAGGAAATAAACTTCGAAGCCAGGCCCCTTGCCGGGTTGAATGCCCTAGACGCTAGCTGATCGCTACACGAGGGCAAACAAATCAACAACTAAAAGCAGAGACAGTGAATATGACAAATCAGTTCTTTTGACGCCCACAAGGTGGATGGAATTTAGGAAAGGGAGCAAAACTCAGCCACCACACTGTAGCACGAAGCCAGGAAGGAATCCCATACGCATTTCCCAGAACGAAAGCTTCGTAATTGAAGAAACGTTCGTTGTTAACCCGTGCCTTTTTTGGTAGGTGTCGCTCTACCATATGAACTAACACCCTGAGAAAACGGTATAGGTTTTCTCCATAGCTTCGTTCAACAGTCGGGTGTATGGCATTTTTTTTCTCCTTTCACGCACTTTGCTCTACCTTGCGGGCTCCCACAAAACAACTTTGCCTGTTGTTATTATTAGGGGAAACTTAAATAATTCTCTTAGATTTCGAGGTAGCGTAACAATTATTCTCTATCATAATTGCATTATAAAGCGCGTGTTATTTTAATACAACGATGTGGTAGCTATAAATAAATATAGAAAAAATGCACCGGAGATTATTTTAGAAAGTAGCGTGTTTATGACGCTGCTTTGTAAAAGTGATAGTATTTCCCGATTCATTTATTTTAAGTAAATCAAATGTTTTATACTGGTGATTTGCATGAAAAATTCGTTATCTTATCATGCAGGCTGTCGTGGCAGATTCTTGAACATTTTGACCACAATGGATTCTCTGAAGTGCACACAATGCAGAGTACAGGAGTGGTTTTGCATTTCACTCCCGTTGAGTGAAGGCCACCGCCACTATCGCCGCGAATTAAAACCGCAAACATAGCAGCGCAACCCTTACAAAAATTGTTGTAACGTTATTGAAATGTAATTGGTCAGCGTCAACAAATGGTACTGGAAGTACATTCGGGTATTGTTGAAACATCATTGAGGAAGTTGTTGACAAGTGCTGATAATTCACCCGCGACATTCTGTCGAAACATTACTGAGGCATTTCAGTTTGAGAAATCATTGGTGGATTGTTGAGACCACGTTGTATTTAAATATTGAAAGCCCTTTGAAGCACTGTTGAAGATGTGTTGAGTCTCAACAATCAAAGACCATAGAAATATTGTTGGAATGTGCTGCGTGTCAATATTAAAAGCCCATTGAAGCATTGCTGAAGATGTTTTCAGTCTCAACATTGAAAAACCATTGAAACAATGTTGGAATAGGAATTTTGAAAGCCCATTTAGACATTGTTGGAGCTATATTGAGCGTCAGAATTGAAAGGATCTTGAAAGCCCATTGAAATCTGCCCCGAATGTACAAGGGGTTTCACTTAATTTCTGCCAAAGTTTTAAAAAATATGCACATGCTACGTAGCTGGGCAGGAACAAGGCAATGTCGTTTGCCGTCGCTTGGAGATACTCAGATTTTTTTGCATTCCGCCTAATTAGAATATTAGTCTTAATAAATAAACAACTTCTCAAATATTATAATTAGATGAAAAGTGTCAATGGACAATTGTAGAGCAACAGGAAAAACTCCCAATACCGTTTTCTGTTGCTCGAAACGTGCAAAATTGCCACGCGACGCGCCGCTCAAGCACTTGATGATGTGTGGTGTTTTATGGCGCAAGGGCCGGGTATGGCCAAAGAGCGCCATGACAAGTCCTAATGTAATCGATGAGCTGTTATGACGCGGGCAATGAGTCTCATGGTAGATGTGACATGTGGAGGGGCCTAAAAACTGTCGCTGTAAATGGCGTAAAACGTACTGGTAATAAAATAATGATAGTGACTGAAGTGGCGTATGCTATGAGTTGAAAGGTGGAAGAAGGATGTGATAACTTAACATGTATTAAAAAATGAAAAAGTGATGGTTGACAACGAGTAGCACAACAGCCTCACCAGGTACCTTGAGTACAAGCGGCCCGAGGCATGTGCTATAAACGAAGGTTGACATCGCAAAAGCGGCCTCTCGCAGGAGGCCGCGCTACGAATTTCTTTGGCAGAATACGTTGAGCGTATGGACGTCATTTAAGAATGTTAAAACGGATTTCATGTCGAATAGCGGTTCTCGGCTTAGAAACAGTGCCAAGTGAAGTGGTATACACTGCCTATATGCTAAAGGGAAGTGTCTCTTGAGTGAAACTCAAGAGACACTTCTCTTTATTGTCCCTTGAGACACTCAAGAAACACTCTCTTGAGTGAAACTTCTGGACAGGGCATTGCCCACTCTAACGCGGAATGTGCGGTTAGACAAGTAACTTTCTATCAAGTTTAACACGTTGCCGCGTACACCCATTACAGATAAGTCTAGAAGGATTCCGAATCGCCATGTTGTGTCATAGGCTTTCTCCAAGTCGAGAAATACAGATAAAAAGAATATTTTGTGTATATAAGCGTCTCTAATGTTTCCCTCAATGCGAACGACATGGTCTATTTTTGACCTACCTTCCCTGAAACCACATTGGAAGGGGTCAAGTAGACGGTTGCTTTCCAGATAATAGATTAGACGCCGGTTCACCGTTTTTTCCATATAACTTGCACATACAGCTTGCTAGTGCTATTGGCCTATAGCTGCTGGCTAATGCAGGGTCCTTGCCTTGTTTATAAATTGGGACGACAATGGCTTGTTTCCGTGAGGATGGAATATGTCCAGATGACCACATAGTATTGTAAAGACACAGAAGCGTGTTGAATGTTTCTGAGTGCAGGTTCTTTATCATTCGTATATTATACGGTCACCACCTGGTGCTAGGTTGCTGCAAGAACTGAGAGAAGCCTCGAGTTCTGCGAGACTAAACGGACGGTTGTAAGGCACTTCTGTTGCGCACTTTCGTTTGAGGCGCTCCCGCTCTGCGTGTTCCTTTAACTTTAAGAAAGTTCGCTCATAGTGGTATGTACTAGAAATGCTTTCAAAATGCTCGCCCAGGGAATCGGCCTTCTCTTTCATACTGTCACCTTGAGTGTTTACTAAGGGAAGTGGTTGTGTTTCCCGGCCTTTTAATTTGTTCACTCTGTTCCACACCTTACTCTCATCCTTGTAAGAATTGATGCTACTTATGTACCTTTCCCAACTAGCCCGCTTAGCACGTCGACGTATTCTCCTGCCCTGTGATTTTGCCTGCTTGAAATTAGTGAGATTCTCCGCAGTTGGAGAGTCGCGGAGCAGGCCCCAAGCTTTATTTTGTTTTTTCCGTGCCTCTTTACATTCCTCATTCCACCAAGGTATGCTACGCTTATTAGCAAGTCCAATAGTTTGTTTTATGCATTTTCAGCGGCGTCAATGATAAAACCTGTCAAATATTCCACAGCTTCATCTACATTAAAGGAAACCAAATCATCCAATTGCAAGTACGTTATCTTTTGAAACAGTTCTCAGTTCGACGAGTCGGTTTTCCATCGGGGAACCTGTGGAGGGCAGCCAGCTTGTTTTGTTAGATTTAAAACAATAGGGAAGTGTTCACTTCCATAAGGGTTTTTTGTGATCTTCCAGTCAAGGTATGGCATCAGCGTTGGAGAAGCTATGGTTAAATCTATTGAAGAGTATGTCTTATGTCTGACGCTGTAGAAGGTAGGTTCTTTTTTACTCAGCAGAACCGCACCAGAACATAAAAGGAAGTCTACTACAGTACGCCCTCTTGCGTCGCAGCGCAAGTCGCCCCACATCGTGTTATGGGCATTCAGATCTCCTGTTAAAATGAATGGTTCAGGGAGCTGATTAACAAGTGTTTCAAGTTGTCTAAGTTGCAAACGATGTTCAGGTGGTACATACAATGCACAGACTGTCACCAACCTGTCAAATAGTATTGGCCTAACTCCTACTGCATCTAGATTTGTTTGAAGATGGAGGTGTTGGCAAGCAACTGACCTCTGCGCTATAATGGCCACGCCGCGAGACGCGGTGTGACCATCATCGCGATCTTTGCGGAATAATGTATAGTGTGTTAGCAAATTTGTATTTGATGTTTTAAGTGTGTTTTCAGAACACAGAACAGCCTAGGATTAAATTCTTGTATTATTTCCTTGATGTCGTCTAAGTTGTTTAGAATGCCACAGGCATTCCAATGAATAATTTGTACCGCCATCTTATCTAAGAGAGGAGTGTTGTGTTCAGGTGTGTAGTGTCTTAGGTAACAGGACCGTCGTCCGGCCCTGTTATGGGTTTTTTGTTTGGTTTGGCGCGCTCGAGAGAGCCACGCCGGTTCTTCGGCACCAAAGGTACCGGGCTGCTTCTTCGTTTTTCAGACCTCGCCTGGTGAGGCTTGTTGAGACCCGACGTACCTGGGGTAGCGGGTCTCTGTGGCTCGATGGGTGGAGCAGATTGGACTGCTGCCACCACCAGGGCGGGGGGCGCCACAGCCGACCACTCGCTGTGCGCTGGCCGTACAAGTGGCGGAGGCCGGTGCGACGCTGCCCCCTGACGCGTCGCATCGGCATACGTTGTGCTGTGGAATGGTGAGCAGCTTTTACGCGCTTTTTTGAAAGAGATGTTCTCACGCACTTTGAGAGTGATAATTTCTTTTTCTTTTTTCCAGTTAGGACAGGATCTGGAGTAAGCTGGATGTTCACCATCGCAGTTTACACAGTGATGTGTCGCTTCGCAGTTATCTGAGGCGTGACCTTGGAGTCCACATTTCGCACATGTGAGTCTACCACGACAGCTCTGCGAGCCGTGGCCAAATCTTTGATATTGGAAACATCGTCTTGGATTAGGTATGTATGGTCTGACAGCTATCTTTGTGTATCCGGTTTCTATTGTTTGTGGCAGATCGCAAGTGTTAAAGGTCAGGATCAGGTGTTTTATAGAAATTTCTTTATTGTCTCGTCTGATAATGATACGCTGTACGTTGGTTACATTTTGCTTTTCCAGCCCTCCAATAGTTCGGTTTCGGACAAGTCAATGAGATCTGCATCAGACACTACTCAGCGTGCTGTATTCATAGAACGGTGAGGTGAAACGGTAACAGGAACGTCTCCAAATGCCACAATCTTGTTGAGTTTATTGTGCTGCTCTTTATCACGGATCTCAAGCAGGAGGTCCCCGCTCGCCATTTTGGTGACTTTATAACCTGGGCCAAGGGCGTCAGTCAAGCCTTTTGTGACTAGAAAATGGGATACGGTTCTTGCTGGTTTCTCGGTTTTTTTCACTGTGAACAACTTGGTATGTGTGTGTGTAAAAACTTTTTATTTACAAAAGTCCTGAGGCTCGACTATTTCAAGTCGAGGCGGGCCGCTTAACAACTTGGTAACGGGGAAAAATTTCTCTCGGTTTGAATAAGCTTAACAGTTCTTCAGCGCGTCCCCTCTTGTGAGAGTGACGATCAAGTAAACGGGGAAATGCAGGCGTTCCCATAATGGTTTGGTTTATTTCGGCGGCAATGGCGGCCACCCACCACGGAGCCCAACTAGGGGACGCTGCAGCACTTAACGTGTAAGGCTGCAGGCGCCAGTCGTGCATTGCTGCTACAACCCAATATAAGACACCCAAGAGAGGGCACATACATGTAAGCGGGCCGGCAGTCGGGTGACGAACAACGTTTATTGCGGTTGAAACGAAGTACATATAGGAAAGAATTGTGACGTAACAGGTCCCGTGATTTTAACAAAATGGCCGTTGACGTCAGAGTGACTCAGCCATGCTACATCTTCCCTTTCTTAGGGAAGCAAATAATGACAATGGTCTTTCTGGTTGGGGGTAGCGGCAAGGCTCCCGGCGTGGCCTTGTGCTTCTACGTAGCTCTTGGGCGGGCTGGGCGTCGTCTAGTCGTTCGGACCCGGCACTAGGACTCTCTTCGGGATGTGAAGGCGCGTGTCGCAGATGCTCACGAGTGCGCCTAATTTCCTGGCCCTCTTCAGTCTTCAGCACCACGGAGCGCGGCGTCTCAGCTGGCCTCAGAAAGACCGCAGGTGCCCAGGTCTTCTCATGGGTATCGTATGCAGTCACTCTCTGGCCAGGAGACAGGGGTGGCAGGTTCCTGGAGTGGCGGCTGTAGTAGATCCTCTGGCGTTGGCGGATTTCCTGGAGACGGTTATGGACGGCTCGGTTGGGCACAATCTCCGGCACCAGGTGGCTTGCGGGTACAGGCAGCAGGGTCCTCGTCTGCCTTCCCATCAGTCTCTGCACAGGGGACTTCAAAACAGCATCGCGTGGAGTATTACGCCATTCAAGCAGAGCCATGTGGAAATCTCGCGTTCTAAGAGAACACTTCTTTAGTAGTTTTTTGGCTTCTTGCACGGCCCTCTCCGTCATACCATTGGACCGTGGATAATATGGGCTTGACGTTACGTGGGTAATGCCGAGCCCATATAAAAAGTCTTTGAAGTCTGTGCTGTTGAATGGCGGCCCGTTATCGCTGCACATTTTAAGCGGTAATCCATGAACTGAAAAAAGTTCGGCGCACCAAGACTTCAGCAGGTTAGCAGTGGTGTGGCGAAATTCCTTTATTTCAAAAAAAGAAGGAATAGAAGTCGACAATAATGGCATTCCTACAGCTTCCCAGGGCAAGTCTGGAACTTCATGGCTCAAAAGCTGCATCTTTGCTTTTCGTGGCTGATGCTTTTGGCACATTTTGCAGTTTCGGCAAATTGCTCTATGTCGCTTGCCATGCAGGGCCAGAACATGACGCTTCGTGCCCGCGCCTTCATCTCATCGGCACCGGGATGTGCGACGTGCAAAAAAGCCAATATTTCTGCTTTTATCGAACTTGGTATGATCACCTTAATGCTGCGAAATAGAAGACCGTCCTGTGCGTGTATCTCCTCCTGGTAAGGCCAGCAGGGGCGGATTACTTCTCGAACCTCGTGCTTGTTGTCAGGCCAACTGGTCAGCGCATATTCCCGCAGCTTGGAGACAACGGTATCGTTGTTTGTTGCTGCGAGAATACGTTTTAGACGAGCTTCTGAGGCTGAAACAAATTCCAGCACATTGACTTGAAACTGATCAGTTTCCTCGCACATGCTCACTTTGCTCAGAAAACGCGATAGAGCATCCGCAAGAAAAAGTTATTTGCCTGGCTTATACACCAGTTTGATCGGAGAGCGCTGCAAGGTCAGCCTCATGCGTTGCAACCGGAGGGGGCACTGATGCAGCGGTTTGTTAAGTATCGGTACCAAAGGCCTGTGGTCTGTCTCTACAATCACTTCTGCCTGACCAAAAACGTAGTCGTGAAACTTCGTGCAACCATGCACTATCGCCAGCAGTTCCTTCTCGATTTGTGCAAAGTTTTGTTGCGCCTCTGTGAGGGACCGGGACGAAAAAGCGATGGGGCGGCCGTCTTGCATTAGAACTGCGCCGACTCCTAATTGGCTTGCGTCGACCGAGAGAATGAAAGGCTTTTTAGGCTTGAAGAAAGGCAAAACGGGTGCTGTAGTCAAGGATTGGCGCAAGGTGTCAAAACTCTTTTGTTGCGCCTCAGTCCAAACCCATGCAATATCTTTACGCAACAGTGTTCGAAGCGGCGCAGTTACCACCGACATGTTGGGAATTAATCGCTGCACGAAATTCATCGTACCAAGAAATACTTCCAGTTCTTTCTTGTTCGACGGTTCAGGCATTCCAAGTATGTCTTGTACCCTCTCCGGATCCAGGCGTAGGCCTTCTGTAGTGAGGATGTGTCCCAGGTACCGGACCTCCGGCTGCAGAAACGCACTCTTCTTTGGGTTAAGTCGAAGGTTGTGCTGTTGACAACGGGACAACACAAGTTTTAAGCTGTAGTCGTGTTCGTCTTTAGTTCTGCCCCATACTAATACGTCATCCATCACAACCGACACACAGGACAAGCCTTCTAAAACACGGTGCATTGCTGCTTGGAAAACTTTTGGGGCTGAAGCTATTCCAAACGGCATACGAAGAAACCGATAGCGACCATACGGAGTGCTCATGGTGCAAGGTTTGGAGCTCGACTCGCTAAGCCGAATTTGCCAAAACCCTGAAGCTGCATCAAGCGTGGAAAAGAATTTCGCTCCGGCAAGCCTAGGAGCGACATCCTCTAACGTTGGCATGGGATAGTTTTCACGGAGTATGACTTGATTGAGCGCCGTTGGATCCAGGCAAATTCGAACTTTATCTCCTTTAACAACGGTAACCATGTGGCTAGACCATTCTGTAGGCTCAGTTACCTTTGTTATGACGCCTTGATCCTCCATACGCTGAAGTTCCGCTCTAGTCTTGCCTTCCAGGGCCACGGGGACTCTCCGAGCCGGTACGATGACACCCACGGCGCCGGGCTTGAGTTTTATTTTGTACTCGTAGCCCTTGAGCTCACGCAGTTCCGAGAATACTTCTGCAAAAGGTTGTGCGGGCGGGTAAAGTTCATCGACCTCGATGTGCTGTACCCGGCAGATAAATCCAAGGCGTTCGGCCACTGAACCGCTCAGAGTCACTGGTACACTTTTCTCTATGATGTAAAATGTTTCGGGGACCACCCTCTCATTGGCTGAAAGCCACAGGCGCACTTTTGCTTGGGCGGTTGACTTGTGGCCGAAAAATGCTGTTAGCGCAACCCGGCAAGCCTGCTCTGGTAGATCCGGTAGGTTTGTGACGTCCCTCCTTGAAATGACGCAGCAGTTTGCCCCCTTGTCTAATTTGCATTTCATTGGTTGGCCTTCAATATCTACCGTCGCGCTCCAGTGGTATGTGTTAACCGCGCTCACCGTTAATGTTTGCAGAAAAAAATCGTTGTCGTCTGCGCATAGTTCCCGTAGTTCTTTCTTCTTATGCGGAAAGCTTCGCGAAGGCGGTGCCGATTTGCATGCTCGGGCGAAGTGGTTAACCCCTCCGCACTTATTGCATGTTCTACCGGTGGCGGGGCATTTTTCGCCGCGGTGTGCGCGATAGCCGCAGCTACCGCAGGCATCGCCTTTCTTTGCGACTACGTTAACTGCAGTGTCCTGCTCTGTCTCCGTGGCTTCACTGATTTCACGAAACTGCCGTTTCCCTTGCTCTTGCGTCCGACAAATATCGATAGTCTTCTTGTACGAAGTGTTTTCCGCAATCAATTTCTGTTGCAGGCTCTTGTCTCGAATACCCAGAATAATGCGACTGCGCAGCATCCGGTCTTCCATTAGCCCAAATTTGCAGTTTGTGGCTAACATTCGTAGCTCCGTCAGCTACTCATTGAAAGGTTCGCCTTCCCTTTGGTTTCTGGACCCAAATAGAAATTCATGCTAGGTCAAGTTCGTTTCCGGCTTGTAGACCTTTTCAAACTTAGCAATTAAGACGTCTACGTTATTTTTGTCCTCTTCTGCCTCAAACGTGAAGGTGCTGTATACCTTCCTTGCCTCTTCGCCAATAATCACTAGCAACGTGACTGCTTGAACTTATTTTGCTTGTTTTGTCAACTGGGTAGCAGTGGAAAATAGCGTGAACTCACTCTTCCAAGTTTTCCATCCAAGCCAGGCGTTGCCCGATGTGTCCAGGGGCTTTGGCGGCGGCAAAATAGTTGACGGCAAAAGGGCTGGCAGCGTGGCCATTTCGGCTAGGCACCGCTGCCACCATGTAAGCGTGCCGGCAGTCGGGTGACGAACGTTTATTGCGGTTGAAACGAAGTACATATAGGAAAGAATTGTGACGTAACAAGTCACGTGATTTTAACAAAATGGCCGTTGACGTCAGAGTGACTCAGCCATGCTACAATACACAAGATTAACCCAAGCCGCCTGTGAAAATTAGGAAGTGACGGAGGAGAAGAGATGATAGGAGAGTAAATGAAAGGAGATAGGAAAGCCAAAGGTTGGAGAGGGGGACAGAGAAAGGCGACCACCGATTTCCCCGGGGTGGGTCAGTCCGGGGGTGCCGTCTACGTGAAGCAGAGGCCAAGGAGGTGCATTGCCTCCGCCGAGGGGCCGTATAGGTCCAAACACCCGGCATCGGCTCAACCCCCAGGATCCCCTTTTCCCCGGATACGGCTAAGCCGCGCACGCCTACACGAGGGGGGGGGGGGGGGGATCCAGCCCTCATGTGCTCGGGTACGTGGTGTCGCAACGCAGCAAACGCCTGCTTACGCAGACGCCCCTGCGGGTGCTCAAGCACTTCCCGTCTATTCGTGGGCATTTCTCATGAGCGAAGAAAAAAAACACTTATGTAGCAAGTATTGAGCAACAGAACGCTGCATCGGGATTTGCGAAAATAGTGTGAGTACCTCCAAGCGACGGCACACAATAATAACTTGGTTTTGTCCAGCTACGTAGCATTTGCATATTTTTGAAGTTTGGCGCAACTTCAGTGAAACATACTGTATATTGAGCAGTGTTGAAGACTGCACTTTTCTTAAAATACTGCTGAGCTATGTTGTGTTGCTGTCACGGCTGTCACCCGTTTGCTGTTGGCGCGAAGTCGATCGACGGGGTACACAAGCCGGTTGGTCGTTCCGTACTAGAGCAACCACTGTGAAAGAGTAAGAGTCGGGAGTAAAGAAAAAAAGATAGTTATTGACTGACAACGATACACAAAATAATAAAATAAATTTAAGAAATAACAAGAAAACTAACACACTTGAACTTAATATACCTTGACGCCGACAAAGAAGTATGACGAGCAATTAACCATGAATATAAAAATGAAACAGGATGCGGATCAAATATGCAAGAATACACTTAACAGTAGTTCACTAAAACGATGTTCAAAAGAAAACAAACTTCAAAAGAAAACAAATGATGTCTTACGCAAGGCCGAGCAGCAGCAGCAAGTCCATAAACCGTGAAGTCGGCGCGCAAATCTTTCCCCAACGATGCCGGTGAGCCGTTCTTGTTCAGGTGGATGCGATTGCTGGGCTGGGTTTCCCGGGAATCTAGATCTGACGACTTCTTTCAAGCAGGTCGAGCTAACTTGAGGTGAACTATAGTATACCGTGAACTTCGTTGCAGACGTTGGTGTGTCGTCTCATACGTCAACTAGTTACGCAGAGTTCTGACGTGGTCAGGCGGCCCAGGTGCAGTGTTGCCAGGTTTGGCTATATATAGCCAAATTGGGCTACGGTAAAACATTTTTGGCGTCGAATTGGAAGAGTTGGCTATGTGGCTATAATTGGGCTACTGAAAATCTGCGACTTGGCTGTGTTGGGGTTATAAGTGGTGCCCTAATCACGCTGCAGAAGTGGCTCTGATCGGGTAGAAGCAAATCTCGAAGGCACTGATATAGCTGATTGAGCCGGCCACGTGGCTGTGCGTGTGTGCGTGCGCGAAATGACCCCTCCCCCTACCCCTTCCCATCCCTCTCTGCGCCGTTATCTGAGCCGGTGGCTTGGATCTTTGACGCACTTAAACTTACACCCTGCTTGACCGTTAGGCACCCGATCCCCGGGCATCGGGATGAACCTTAGAGTAGTGGGTTTTTCACAGTATACTGTACTTACATGGCTATGTCCAGGAAGGGAGAGCAGTAACATAGGGTCGGGGCCGTCGGGCGATCGTGGCACCGACATGAAAGAAGGGAAGCACGGGTGGATGACACGCTCCAGTGTGTTCATGGCCATGTCTTCCGGATGAAGTATCGCGCCGGGCACTGCTTTCAACCTACTCCACGTTTCTGGCGCGAAGCTTTACTGCCATTTTCCTTTTCCTGCTACACACTAAACATTTTAACACCCTTAAGAGTGTAAATCAGTTTGTCGCCAAACGGACACCCTAAGGGTGCTGTTTCCTACACCCTACAGTTGGGGTGCTATTATAGCACCCTAGAGGAAGGGTGTCCAGCAAAAATTATGACGGGTGTTAGGGTGTTAGTCCTCATTAACACCCATTTTCATAGGTGTTGAAAGGGTGTACACCCTTTTATTTCTAAAGTATACGGAAGGCAGGCTCAGCTGTACATGCCTTGAATTACGACTAGATAGAGCGATCTACGCATAGCTCGTGTGTGCCAGAAGGTTCAAGTTCAGCTACCAAACCCGGCGTCAGATAGCCAATCTTGAAGCTTCGATAGACATATACACAACATTTATACGTGTGGATCACAATATATATTAGTAATTCAGGGCCAAACCTGTCTTCACTGCACAAATGCAACCTAGCAAATTATAACTTCGGAGCGTGTATATCTACATCAATGGTTATTACGATTTACATATCCATATAAAATGTAATACAGACCAGCAAGACGTATATGATAGTCCATTTTCAAGGAAAGTAAATATATTTATTCCATGCTAGAATACATAACTACATAATACATATATAACAACCTAAAACATGCGATCCCCAAATACATTTGTAAGTACATGAAAATTTACATTTCCTACAAAAATGTTTTTTTTTCAATATAACTGATCAAATCTTTCCTATATACAGGGTGTTTCAGTTAGCCTCGGACAAACTTTAAAAATATGCAAATGCTACGTAGCTGGATAGAACCAAGGTAATGTTTCCTGTCGCTTGGAGATAGACTATTTTTTGTATTCCGCCTAATTAGATAATTAGACTTAATTGTTTATTCAACTTCTCAATTATTTTAATTAGATGACAAGTGTGAATTAAAAATTGTATAGAGCAACATGTGAAACTCCCGATACAGCTTTTTGTTGCTCAATACGTGCACCACAAAAGTGTTTTTTTGAGCGTGAAAGATGCCTGCGAATACACATAAAGTGCCTCGAGCGGCCAGTCAGACGACAATTTCGCGTGTATTCGCGGGCTTCTTTCACGATCGGAAAAACAATTTTATGTTGCATGTATTGAGCAACGGAAAGCTGTATTGGGAGTTTCTCATGTTGCTCTACAATTTACTCAGTGACACTTTTCATCTAATTATAATAATTGAGAAGTTGAATAAACAATTAGGTGTAATTATCTAATTAGGAGGAATACAAAAAATATTCGGAGTATCTCCAAGTGACGGCAAACATTACCTTGGTTCTGTCCAGCTACGTAGCATTTGCATATATTTAATGTTCAGCTCCAGTTAACTGAAACAACCTGTATATATGGTAACACTAAAACAGCCTGAGTTGGGTGCCACTTAAAGGAATAAATTTTCAATATTAAATTTCAGGTACAAAAATTATAGTTTTCGTTTGCAAAGGTCAATTAGGGAAGTACAAGAAATACAGAGCAAGCACACAAGAAACACACCTGTTATTTTGTACATCAATGTCATGGCAAATCATTGTGAAAAGCTGATTTGGAAAGTCGATATAAAGCTTGACTGGCCCACTTTTTTATATACTGAAACAACGTATGTTTCACACATGAACTTGCTTTAAATAAGGTTTGATCCAGGAGTATCGAGATGAATTTTCGTTCCTCAACAAGGTTCCTTGAGCAAGAAAATTTTTTTCCCGCATAAATAATTTTTTTTCAAATATAGAGTTCTCTGACCTAAAAATGCTGCGTAGCAGATTTTCCAATTACAATTCTGGTTTCCTTAAGTTTTGTAATGCGAAGGCACTGCATGGTCTGTTATAAAATATGTTGCTTGAAAATGCTTTTTTTCTACTGCAAGACAAAAGCCTAAATATTCCACATTTATTACTGTTTAGGTGCGAAGTGCCGTATCAATGGGGGCCTTATAAAAACAAACCACTATTCATTAAGGTACTCTACTGGCCACATGCGGATGAAGTTAATATACATTGCCAATTTCTAAATTATTTGTACTTGGTGCGATAATGGAAGATTAGGGCTCGTAGCACAAGAGTACATAAATGAACAAATAATGTCTGTTAAATCAGCCATAGTCTGGTTACTGAATGAAGCTTCAAGTGTGTGAGTTCACATTTTTTAAACACAGGCCATCATGCATCAGCCAGTCATGCATAAATAAATGTTAAACATCGCACTTAATATTCTCAAACAAGAAATCATTGTATCAAACAGTATAAAAGTATTAAACAGCATATATTAGTTGATTCAAATTAGAATAAAGTCTACACATTTGAGCTGCAAAATTGTAATTTACGCAGGAAATCATCTTTAGCTTTCATAAAAGCAAGAATACTGTTCACGGTTAACCACAAGGAACAGGGACTCCATTGTCTGAGCATCTTGACCATAAGTGCAGGAGATGGCTGTGCTGGAATCCTGCTTCCTGCATTAGCAAAATAAGCACAGAATCATGAGAGTTGACTACATTTCATTACGATCCTATACACTGCGGGGAATTTGATAAGGCAACAAGCTTCTGAAAACAACACTCCTAATTATTGTGACCGAACACGAGGCACAGCTTAATTGGGCATGACAAATGTAAGGTAGGCAAAATTTCCAGTTTTAAAATTTAGAAACCGCGATCACTAAGTCATCGTGAATACAAAATGGCATAGAAGCAAAAATGAATATACAGTAGCCTTTTCACTATGGAAAAATAAGAACATAAAATGTAAAGACTCTACCAACGACATCTCTCAGCAATGGGCATTTTTTCAGGAGCATGGATGTGACCGCAATATAAAACTCACAATACAAAATCTGCAATGCAGCTGTGCATTACACTTCAGATGCACTGCAGCAGAAGACTTTATGGGAGAAGACAATAAGACTACTATGCTCAAGGCATGAGAAAATAATTGTTTTTAACGAAACATTTATACACTACGAGACGAAGAGCACTATTGTACAGAGAGAGTGCAAAACAGACGAAAATGAAAAACCCCAAATTGCATTCTCATCTGCCCTGCATTACAGTAGCAAAGCAGTACTTGCATCTAGCCCAACAATGTCCAACTCTCCACTGCAGCCTATAAGGCCCGTTTCTGTATACTTAATTATTTTTATTTATTGTATATTTCTTTACTGACTGAGTAAGAATCAGTGTTTCAGCACATTTCCCTGGAAAATATAGAACGTCCTGTCAACTATTTTTTGCCCTTGTTCCAATGTGTTATCTCGGCAATACAGTGACAAGTACTGTTGCCTTATTGCTTCCTGATGGTCTGAATTCCTACTTCGTGCTCTGAACAGTGGCGTAAGTCCTTCTACTCAGTTTATGTTGGCTTCCTACAATTTACGTGGTCCTTCATATTGTAGCTGCTCAACTAGAGCCAAAACTTTCCTGCTGTCTCCTAAAAGCACCATCTTTATTGGATAACATATCCTATGTTCCCCCCTCCCTGCGGGGGCGTTTATTTAAGGGCTGACCTATTTACTAGACCGCAGTGCCACAACTATTTCTCATCCTGTGTTGCCACTACCTGCACGATTCACAATGGCTGCAAATTGGCTCCCCGCCCCACGCTCTCTGATTCCAGGTCACTCTGTCTTCTAAATGTACATTTTGCCACCTGGAGAATATACAAAAGCATTGCATCCACGTGAAAAGTGCTCCTGTTACTCTTTTTTTCTCTTCTCCTGTAACGGCTGTGTTAAATCAAACATTTTCGCAAATTTCATGAGCAGCTCTCAGTAAACGAAATAGGCACATGGTTTGCTGGAAAGAGGTTTTCAACTACCATAAGAAGCCACAGTTTCTTGCAATTTCTTGAATTTCCTTGCAGTCTAGATAGCAATCAAGCACATTGATTTTGATACTGTTTTCAAAACAATAAGAACAGCCGAAATTTTGACGTTGTGATAATTATTTGAGAATTAAAGGTAGAGGAGTTTAATGCAATGAGCAAATAAGAGTGCGCATTGCAGAGCGTAAACAAATATTCCTTTCCCGCAAACACATTGGTAGCAGCAAGGTAACTTGAAATGAGCACTGAATGCACAATACAGAATATGATGCTGAAATGCCCCAATCTCTGAATATCTTCGCACAAAACAAAAACTTGATTATGAAAGGCAATGATGAAATTGCCAGTATATACTTCGGAGTCGTCATATCTGCAATGTGCACTGTACCATCGGCAATATATAAAAACTGCACACACAACTGCGCAAAATATCAACCTAAGGCTACCAAAGGAGCCTCACAGTATTAAATGGAAACTTGGTTTAGAATATTAGACTACACGCCTATATCTACTTACAATGTTGTCTTGTCTGAAGGCAAACATAAGTGGCTTGCCCCTGATGGGTTTCTGATGGAGAGCACAAAGGCTGGGAATTGTGAGGCTGTCATCTGAATGACCTGCAAGAAATGATATTTTAAGTTCCGCATAAACAAATGCTACCAGAACGAGAGACAAGATCACTGGCAATAAAGCTGATTTTGGTTGGCAAGAGAAAAATCAAAGTATGGACTCGGTACAGCTTACTGAGAAAAAAACTCATACCACAGATGTTGCAGTGAAAGTTTATTGCATTGAAATTTCCACACACATATACGCTTGCCTGCTCATACACTGTTGCCAGTGCTGTGCTAGCGGTATTTCCATTGTTTAATATTTCTTTTAGTGCTCTCCAAGGTAATTACCAGCTATGAAAGTAGCTAAGTTGAATGTAATGACTAATCTTAGTGCCACATTGCAAATCTATACTCGATCACACTAGTGGCATGTGCTACTATGCTGGCTATAAATAGTGTGAATGAAGCAAATTTGATTAATTATTGTGTTTCCTTGCCAATTCTGGCCAAACAGCACCAGTGAGTCATACAATTCAGTGGCAAGTGCGTGGTAAATGCAAGAGGAATGCGTCAGAATCTCGCAACTCCTTGCAGGTCTCAGATCCATTATTTAAACCATGTTCACCACATTGCAAAGTGTTGTTCAACAAGTCACTTTACTCAAGTCCTGGCCTTTCGAGGAGCGAAGTCTTAGACACGCACACCTGCACCACATGACTCGCTTTCAACAATTCACACACACATACGCTTTTTTTTACACTTTGACCCTCCTACTGATAAAGCATAAAAAAATTTATTTATGGGACTCACTGCAACTTTCTCAATCTAAACCTCCAGCTCAATCAAACACATTCTCGAGTGCGAGGGCATGCCTTATAAAGTCCATTTTTACGAATTATAATTGCGCTATAGGGGACAATTTTCGAAGGGCATGCGAACCACCCAGAGCGATCTAAAGCTTAGCACTTCATATCTTCAACTAATTAAAAGCTGCTGAAACCAATTGATACATACGCGGAACATCGTAAATAACCAGCTATTCACAATTTAAGCAGTTGTATCCTTGAATTCGGGAGTGTTACGTGTCAAAACAACATTTTGATTAAGGGGCACGCGATAGCGGGTGACTGGATTGATTCTGACCCCCAGGTGCTTTTCAACGTGGCCCCAATGCATGGGACACGGGCGTTTTTGCATTTGTTGGCAAAACGTTTTTTGTGTGGGCGAAAAGCCGCGGCAGCATTTCGCCCGCCGCCGCCTCCATAAGCAGTTGCCTACTTCAAGGAAATGTGGGCTAACCCAAGGTACACGTTTCACGACCGAAATTAGTGCAATCGTGAAACACACTTTCCGGGTTTCTGATTCATGTATTTATGCTGTTGATGAAACGTTTACTTCACAATAAAAGTCAAGGAAGTTGATTCATCAGGGAAAGGAGGGAAAAAGGAGGAAACTTACACGTTCCACTGGTCCTCCGGCGCCTCTATATATCCCAGGGTGGCTTCCAGAGTGGCTCGACACCAAACTCGACTTTCAGGGCGGGGACAGCCGCTGCACCAATTTTGAAGGGGTTTATTGCGTGTAAAACTACCGAACTTATGCAATAAACCCCCACACACAAGCACGCGCGCGCGCACGCACGCACGCACGCACGCACACAGACAAGGCGTTCACAAAACACCCACGGACGTACGCACGCGCGCGCACAGAGACCCGCATACAAGCACGCGCGCGTCAAAGTACTCACAAAACACGCACGTACGCACGCACGCGCAAGCACATAGAGACCCGCATACAAGCACGGGCGCATACGCAAAACGCTCGCAAAGCAGCAACGCGCGCGCGCGCACGCACACATGCAAAGCACTCACACAACAGGCACGCGCGCACAACAAAGCGCTCACAAAACACGCACGAACGCACGCACGCGCAAGCACATAGAGACCCGCATACAAGCACGCGCGCATACGCAAAACGCTCACAATACAGCAACGCGCGCGCGCGAACGCACACATACAAAACACTCAAAAACATGCACGCACGCACACGTAAAGCTCTTACAAAACATGTACGCGCGCGCTCACACACACATAAACGGAGAGAGAAAGATAGCCCAAAACACGCTGAAGGAAGGCGTCCGGCAAGCAGCAGCAGCAGTACGCGAGCGCGCCAGGGAGAGGCAATATTGCGCCGGTACTTTCGAAAGGCGAAGCCAGTCGTCATTTCTTTTTCTACGCGATAGAAAACGAACGACCGTGTTATAAGCCGCACTGAACTCGCAAGAACACCACATTTCCGATAGTTCAAGCGCTCAGAAACAAAGCGGGATTGTGCAGGCGCTCCACGCCCCACGTGGCCACAGAAACGTTTGTCACACGGGGGCAGTCGAGGTAGCCATCTTGCCATAGTACTGCGTGCAACTGCTTTTGCGCTTACATTAGTGAATTATGCTATGGGATCACAATGATATACTTCTACAGCCAACAATAACACTTAAATAAAGAAACCAAATGAACGGACACTTGCCTGAAACTTTCCATACTGACAGTAGTATACCGACCGCCGACACCGGGCACGTTGTAACTGCTCGTATCTGCTTCCGTGGATCCATCTTCCAGCGCGTGCCAAGGCTTTTAGTTGAGGTGGGGCACGATTATTACACACCGCACGGACCACGTCTCTGATTAGACCGCACATAAAACCAATCACACGTTTAAAATTATTCCCCAGAGAGCGAGACGCGGACAAAGACAAAAAAGAGACAATGCATCTTTTGACGCAAGAGCCAATGAGGTGACGAAACAGCTTCCGCCTTCTCACCCTGCCGCGCGCCGGGTTGTCTAGGCAACGGTAAAGCGTCGTAGCGTCAGTTCCGGTAGCTTTTTATTCGGGAGGGAGCAGCCTGTGATGTGTGGTGCGCGACGGTGATATTTGTGGTGTGCGACAAGGTGCGGTGCATTCAAACAAGAAGCAGACGACAAGGAGAGCACGCGCCGCTCCACCACGCTGCGCCGAAAACGACGACGCCGAAGACCGTCCGGCGCGTGAACACGCCCGGCACAAGAAAAACAACAAAAGAAAGCAAATCCAATCACAGAGGAACACGGAGACTCGAGCAGCCAATGAGAAGTCGACGAATCGACCAGAGCAGCAGAAAAAGGAGCCGCGCTGGCAGTAGGGGGAGGAGTTCCAGAAGCGGCACCAGGAGAAGGTCGGCCACCGGATTGGGAGTTGAAGACGGCCGTCGGGTTCCGGACCCGAGCCACCAGGACTTCACCCGGCCGGGGCCTCCTGCCAACCCATTCCTGGGCGCCGCCACTCCTTCCGTTCGAGAACTGCTGCCCGAGGCCGGCAAGCGTCTGCGCCTGTCGGGCTGTCGGGCTACGGGCCCGAGCTCCACGACCAGCTGCCCGGCCAGAACGCCGCCGCCGTCAACCCCTGCTGCCAAGCCGCCTGCCTTCCCGGGCATCGTCACTCTGCCCGATAATCAACTGCTGCTGCCCGAGGCCGGTGAGCGTCTGCGCCCGTGGGCAGAACGTGAGCTGTCGGGCTACGAGCCCGAGTGCCACGACCAGCTGCCCGGCCAGGACGCCGCCGCCGTCAACCCGTGATACCGAGCCGTCTATCTCCTCCCTCCGAGCCAGAGCTGCCACGCTCTGGCAGCCTGTACGACGTTCCGACACAACGTCTTTTGGTGAGACCAACAACGCTTCTCTCGTCGTCTCCGCTTCGCCGCGTCGAGACTGTAGTGCATACGCACACCCGCAGCCTGCCCGAACTTGCCTCATATCATTAAGCGTTCTAGCTACATGTTTTCATATTATCTTTGTGTGTTTGGTTTATAGTTTTCTTTTCGTTCTAGTTTTAATTATTAAAAGTTTGTGCGTTTCTCAACAAACGGCTTTGTCCTCGATTGGGTTCTGGGAGGCTCCGCCTCAGAGAACCGCCAGAAAACATTAACACAAAAGAACCTGCTTATCACACAGCCGCGTAAATCGCGCTGCGCCGAACTCAGTCGAACTATAAAAATTATCTGCCGCTGCCCGTTTATTCTCACAGGTTTGCTTGTTGGCGTGGCCGCCTGCTTGCTGTCACTTCGTTGTGGTCTCTAGCTGTACCGGTGAGCTGGGAGTTGCGAATACGTTTCGTGTCGAGCGTTACGTTTATTTATTTTTTTGACGATGTCTGGGCTGAATGACTGTGAGTGCAGCGCACAAATCGTGACCGTGAGCGAGCCGATCAGCGCGCTTCTACAGGTACGATCAAAATACCGGCTGCGTCCGATCAAGGAGACCATGCGAGGTCAAAGCATAAAGTTTCAGCGAGATCGTGGCTCGATAAGAGCGCTACATTATTGGTCGTGCCACGTGTGAGGCGCAAGCATTCAGATCACTCGTGGGCGTCTGCCAAAGGAATGACAGTTGTGCTCTTCCGCAGTACATGTTTCGGTTTCCCATATTTCCATAGTCCGGAATTCATTACACTGAAGCAATAAGCGGCATCAGTTCTTGGCATTCAAAGAACCGTTTATGAACTATATCGATGATGGGCTTCAATAATAAAGAAGGATCGTGTGACTTCGTTGGTAGAGACGTGAATTAGCCTAATTTTTATGCCTGCGTGTCTAATTACTACCTCGAATCGTTTAAAAAGACATCTCACCGGGGTTCGCTACTTTTTTTGGGCTGTTAAGGGCACCGCTAAATTCCTGCAAAATTTTGTAAGTTGCTTGCGCGTTTTCATTCAACTAGTGCAGTTTGTATTAAAACTGTCTAATTGCACTGTAGTATCACAGTGAGCACTAAATTTTATTATTTTTCATAAAATTGCAAGTGAATGTGTGTACTTTTCAAGGTAATACGTTTTGGAAGTGCCCGTCATACCAGTGACATCAGTATCTCAGAAAAAAAATGCTATACATAGACACATGGCTCATTGCGCGGATGTATAGGCGTTCTTATGGCCAGATTTATGCATGCATCCTTGTGTTCAACACCCTTCAGACGTCGATTTAACACCCTTCGTTGAGCAACTTCACACCTTATGTGGGGTATACACCCTTATGATAGGGTGTTTTAAACAAAATGGGTGCTAAAAGGGTGTGCATGGGGGTGTAAATGCGGGAAACACCCATTTTAACACCCTTAAGGGTGTAGAAAGTTTAGTGTGTAGATGAATTTTTCTTCGTGCCTAGATTCTAGATTCATTTCGATAGGTTGGACGTAAGATCGGATCCTCCTCAGAGAAGAGAATCCAAACATGGGGAAGTGGGCCAAGTATGCGAGAACGTACAAATAGCATGGGAGCAAGACCCCGAGCCAAAGGTCGGTTCTGGTGCTTTTACTTCTAGGTGGTTTGCCCGCAACGTCATCGATGCAGATACTTATTCTGCTAATATCGAAACATGTTTGCCACGATGACATCAGTGCACCACGTCACATGAACTTCACCCACCGTGTTAGCTTATCTTGTGAGGTGTCGTGCTACTGGCTCGAGGACGCGGGTTTGATTCCCGGTCACGGCGGCCGCATTTCAATCAAGGCGAAATGCAGGAACACCAGTGTACTTAGGTGCACGTTAAAGAACCTGAGGTGGCCAAAATTATTCCGGAGTCCCCCACTGCGTCATGCTTCCCAATCATATCGTGGTTTTGGCATGTACAACCCCAGCAATTATTAGAGCTTTAGAATAGGAACCTCAAACGTATTGCGTCGAAGCCACTGCGCATGCACAAGACGGAAACTTGTTTGGGTTTTGCTTCGGGCACGCTATTTCGTCGATTTAGCGTGAGCCCGAAAAGCTTTCGTCCACAAACATGGCGGCGCCCATCGAAGCGACAGCTCTAATTTAGCCCACAACTGGGCTCGATTCGTCGTAATGCGTGAAGTTCGTAGCTAGAACAAGTGATTGCGGTTATGGCTTTCTCTTAACTAACATGTGTAATGAAGATTGGTTCATTGTACACCGCTGATTCCGAATTCAATTGTCGATTTCATGGCTCGTAGGCCTATCACGGATTGACTTGGCTGGGTGAAGTTTCGTAAAGTTGGTTACTCAAAACTAAGCGCAAAACGTTGCATGCTGGTAATAAAAGAAGTTCTAAATTGTAATTAAACGCGAAAACACGAAAGTCTAAATTACATTTCTTGTCATAAAATTGTATATGTTACTTTAATATTTATAACAGCTTTTCTTTGACGCCATAGTGACGCTGCAAACGCAACACCCTATCTGCAAACGCTATTACAAAACTTCAATCCTGCATGACTCAACTCTAACACCAGCAACGCTCTTTGGGGCCCCAAACTTTAGGGGCCCTATTCTAAAACTTTATTAGCCATCAACATGGTTTGCTTTTTGACAGTAGCTGGTTTTCACAGCATTACCACTGTTATCAATTTGTTGTTTATCATTGGTCTTTGTACGCCGTCTTGGCTTTTGCCATTTCGAGCAAGTTAGTTCGGGACATGCTCGTCGCCGAAAACGACTACGCGCTTCTTACACTAGTGTGCCGGTTTGCGCAGTAATCTTTTAAAGCTCCGCTTACATCGATTTAGACAGTGAGTGGTATCTGTTGCCTGTCCCTTTTCTTAACGCATGTTCTTGGCGTGCTAGAGACCTAAGATGGTGGCTTGCGTGATGTAAATTGATACTATATCGGTAGTGTGTGTCCCAGCTAATCCGGGCCAAGCTAATTGAAAAACAAAAACAAGAAAATGAGAAAACAAGACAGGACGATGAGACACATAACGCGGGATATCATAGCGCGAAAGAATTGTTTTAGCTCATAAAAAAATGTCGCAGTTTCGCCCGACAGGCAAAGTATCGATTGCGATAGCAAATTAGTAGAGAGCTATTCGGAGCAGGGATAGTAGTTTTATCGGCTGCATAAACTTGGAGACATTGGCTTACTAACTGAATTAACTATCGTGGCGTCAGCGCGCACAAGCAAACATGAATAGATCACACTGAATGACCGCAGCCAACGACTGTCAAAACGCTGGCAGCAAGCGCAGGTTCGCGCGGTCTATCGCTTCAACGGGAACTGAGCGGCGAATGCACAACGCATACAACGGTCAGAGCCGTGTGGAGATAAGAGACGCCGGGCAAACTGAAAAGGAGAAAATGTTGCCAGAGGAGAAGCTGCCCCCCCCCCTCCCCTCCTCTTCCCGCTTTGTTGCTTTCGCGTGGAAGATTGAGTGGCAAGATACGCCTTCGGTGCCGGAGCACAGCGCCGCCCCCCCCCCTCCCTCCCTCCCATACCCCCACGCGACGGTTGCGTTTGCTTTCCGCCGAGCGTTCGCTCTCCGTGATAGCGCGCGGGGGAGTTCGCCCTCCGTGATAGCGCGCGTCCCCGGCGCGCTTTCGCTAGCGCATACGGCGCGCAGCGACGATTTTATCGCCCTTGGAATCTATACGGAACCTCACGGCGATGCCGACGGTGACGCCGACGGCAGAAATCCGGTTGAAGTGTCCATATAATTGCTATCGCAATAAAAAGAAGCCGTGAGCACGTCGCCGTCACAGATCGCTGGACAGCTGAACTGCGCCGTAGGCAGAGATAACGTGAGAGATCGACGACGCTGAACATTATTTTGTGTTCACAACAGCTAAAAAGCAGAGTTCGTGGTTAATATTACTGTAAATAACTAAAAATAATAACTTACTACTATCTGTCATAAAATAAAAGCATTGATTTCGCCCTCTGGAGCGATTCGCTGGAACTTAAGAGCTACCGGGCCAACCAAAAAGTGTTCTGTGCAAGCATGATGTCGCTGTTGTTGATGTAAAGAGCCGACCGTCACGGCGGCACGGACATTTTGTTACGACGGGTTGTGCAAAAAAAGATGCCGTTGTCGAATGTGAAAATGTACACACAAATAAAATCGGAAATAACAATGGCTATATTTGGCTACGAAATATTTTTGCACTTTTTTTTTGTTTGGCTACATTTGGGCTACAACTTCTCTAGCTTTTGGCTACGCCACCTCGTCAGACATGGCAACACTGCCCAGGCGATAATGGACGGCACTATACCCCCCCCCCCCCTCCGACTGCTTTCCAGCAGATTACAGGTGCAGCTTCTGTACTGATTAGCAGGTACCAAAACCTGCGCTTAAATAGCCTCTCCTTTCCCTAGTTCCCTACCTAGGTCGGGGAACTGCAGATATGGGTGACAGTTCACCAGATTATTTCATTACTCCTCCCTGAGGTCTTGGCAGCGCCCGTTTTAATAAGGCGCGAGGTAACGGGTCATTCCCCCCTCCCCCTCTGTCCGAGTTCGCGCCCCCGCACTGCACCACACAGACACACACGCGCACACTTGGGTCCGTAGACAAGCACAAAAGCAATAGCGGCCGCCGGCCATATGGGGCCCCTCAATCGGCGTGTTGCTGTCTCGACACTATGCCATACCGTGAGACCACAACGTTTTTGGCACCCGTTAATCAGCGTGTCGCTATCTCGACACTATGCCGCACCGTGAGACCACGACGTTTTTGGCGCCCGTTAATCGGCGTGTCAATGACTCCAAACTATGACGTACGCTTCGTGACACTGCCCCCCACTTTCACAGTATTATAACCTAATATTCACTTGGACGAGTGGCATTTTCAAGACAAATGGATGGATGGATGTAAAACTTTAATGAATGTCCTGAGGGACGCGACTCAGCGCGCAGCGGGCCGCTCCCACGTTGGGACAGTCAGGCCATGCCCGACCGCCGCATCGTGGGCCCTCTGGACAGCCCATAGTTGCGCCCCGGACAAAGAATCAATAAAAAGAACACCGTTCTATGTATACATAACATTATACATCCAATATACGGCGTGTACTATATAAAAAATTTATCGAACAAAACAATACACGTCTATGTATACAACACCAAAATTCTCAAACTTAACCGCAGAATGATCCCAAATAAATAATAATTGAAACATCATATGCAGCACAAACACTGTGAACAGTCTGTTCATATTCTACATCCGTTATTAACGCAAGTACCATAGTGCCACTGAGAGCCTCGTTGACTTCACGGAAGTACTATCAGAGACGCTCTCACTTTGCGGTCCAAACTCTTACGTGCGACTCACGCATTAAAGAGACAAAAGAAAATGCTTGCGCAAATGAAGCACGCAAGACTACAAGAACGTTCGCGCTTATTTATAAGTACTTCCACGCACTAAATGAAACTCACACTGCCGTCTTCTAAATACACGTGATACACGCACCAACGCATTGCTTCTTTGTGTCCGTGCAAGACACGCTTTAAAGGAATGTTACAAAAACTTTCTGAAAAGGTAAAGTTACACAGCAGCTCCTTCAAATAAAGCGCTTTTCTCTCAAAGAAAAAAATCTCGCGAACACTTCCGTAAAGTGAACTGATACTCAAGCACGCCACTACAGGGCTCAAACAAATAACATGGACTTGACGTTGCAAGCGTATCTGACCCAAAAAGAAACCTACCCGCTAAACAAAGAACGACAGATCGAGAACACAAAATTTCAAAAAGTTATGCGCGCGCAATCGAGCACATTTAGTATATCGGAGAGCTTCTAAGTAGTTTAAACGAAGCTCTAAACTTGCTTATTGAAACGATCTCAAGTATCGAAGATCTCCAAACGTTTAACCGAACGCTGAAAATAAAGAAACAAACTGTTTCTACAAAACCTGCGTCACTTTTGATTTCAAGTATTCTATGATGTCTTTAAGCCATACTCCTCCCAAAGGTCTTTTAATCAGGGGCGAGAGAACGGGCGATCCCCCCGCCCCACTGTCAAAGGTCGCACTCCCGCACTGCACCACACAGACACACACGCATACATTTGAGTCTGTTGGCAAGCACAGAAGCAACAGCGGCCGCCGGCCATATGGCGCACGATAATCCGCGTGTCGCTGTCTCGAAACTATGCCGTACCATGATACCTCAACGCTTTTTGGCGCCCTTTAATGGGCTTGACGCTATCTCGAAAGTATGCCGCACTGTGAGACCACGACGGTTTTGGCGTCGGTAATCGGCGTGTCGATGACTAGAAACTATGCCGCTCCGTGACAGTCACATAGCATTGCCTTTGATGTCACGTTGATATATTCCTTGCATATGATAGAATAGGGACAAATTTAAATACAGGTGCGTCTGTATTGCAGGCCTCGGTCACCCTGGGCTCACAATCTTGCTCTTAGCCTGTAATAAACCATATTGTAAATCAGCTAGAAAAGCTGTTATGCCAGTTTTTCAATTGACTTAACACAGCAAAGTTAATGCACCTTCACTAAATCAAGAGCGCAATATTGATGCAGACAAAAACAATTTTTTATGTGAAGTATTTATGCGTTACTAAACATTTGTCTAAATATACAACCATTATTAGCTTGAGAACATCAGAAACTACTTAAGAAGTATAAGAAAGTACAGGTCAGTTTAGGGCCACACAGATGTAAAATCTGTATGGCCCTAAAACAAAGACTATTTCCCAATAGAAATAAATACATAAATAAATCAATGTACAAGCAGATTGACATGATAATAAACAAGAACACTCAAAAAAGTATGTGTTTCTTTATTTCGCAGTGTTACGATGCTTTCGGGCGGCGGCAACGCCGCTCCAGTAGTGAACGGCACTTCCGAACCACGCAGAAGACATCGGGTTTATTCACAATCGTGAATACAAAGGAAAGTCAAGGGAAGAAGGAAGACGAGATAGAAATCAAGGAAAGATTGCGCACATGCGCACTAGAGGGAATAGCTTGGTCGTCAGCTTCAGGGGCTACAGCATTTCTTCACCCTTAGCAGCCGAAACGCGCGACAGGTTTCTTTCATCGCGTGGAGCGACGTAGCTCCTGGGGCTGCGCTTCTGGTATTTATTCGGATGTGTCAGCCGTCCTTGGGTCCTTTATTACCGGGGAACCTGGTATTGGAGGCCTCAACAGGTCGACGGCTGCGGGGTCTCATCTGTGCTCGGTTTACAAAGTTGATCCAAGTGGCGGCGGACAAGCCCGTCCGCAGTCTTAATAGCGAGCTACAGTACCCGGGGACCACTTATCGCCGGCGCCGTAATTTCGCACGTACACATACGGCATCTTCGGCTGGCTGTTTCAGAGTGCTCTAGACCGCTCTCGCAAGCGGCTTTGTCTTCGGCTGGTTGAAAGAGGGTGCGCGCCTTGCGTTCAGCTGGTTTTTTTTTTTCGATCGCTCTCCTCCATCCTCGAGTGCTCTGAGGCGCTCCGCGCCCTGTCGTCGGAGTAGTCGTCAAAATGAGAGCGTTTTTAGCAACGTCATCACAGCACAGGGTCGCCGTTCTTGACGACGGTCCACCGTAGCCTAGGCAACCTAGGCCACCGCATGCTGGCGTCTCAACGAACGGTCGTCCCACCGGCGCATCCGCCGGTTTAGCTTTGCATAGGCGAAACACCGGACGTTAGCAGTATTCACGTGGTTTCGCATTTGCAATTACCTCCTCCGAGAGCGAGTCACACGTTGGGCTTGCGCACTTGTCCTCTACCTCTGAGTACGGGGAACGCCAGATCAGAAATTCCAGCCCGAGTCATTCAAAGCTTGGGCAGGGCAATCTCTGGAAGGAAAAGACATGTCTAATCTTGTGCGCATATGGTAACCTAATCACATCTCTGAAGGAGAAGGGCCCCCTTGGTGTGGTGCGTTTCGATAATTGCACAACAGCCGGACAAACCACGTTATGAGGCAAACGCCTCGTATCTTCATCAAGCCTTCTTTGACTGTGCGCACGCCTCGCTCGGCTAGGTCATTACTCTGGGGGTGATAGGGAGGTGTTCGAATATGTGCGAATAAATTACTCTGCATACACTGCTCGAACTCCCATGCTGTGAATGGTGTCCCGGTGGCGGACACCACCATGCGCGGTATGCCGAAACGGCTAAATATTGTCCTGAAGGCATTTATTGTGCTGTGAGAGTTCGCCTGCGATACGGGAACCGCCTCAATCCACTTTGTGTGTGAATCGACGACTACCAGTATCATTTTCCCCTTGATTGGTCCCGCATAGTCGATATGCAAGCGCGACCGTCTCAGGCCAATATACTGGTTCTTTCGCCTGAGGCATCGGCAATGATTGCACGCAGTTGTGGCATGTCGCAGCAATGCGCTCGATGTCCCGCTCTAAGCTGGGCCACCAAAATAAAGACCTGGCTTTTGCCTTCATAGTGGACACGCCTTGGTGAGCTGCATATAGTAGCCTTAGCAGCTTCCCTCGCGCCTTTGCTGGCACTACAAAGCGATGACCCCAGTAGAACATTTCTTCAGTAACAGATAGCTCATGCCACTTTTTGTAGAAATTGACCATTTCTTTCGTTTCCATGTGAAAACTGTGCAGCCAACCTTCCCGTGTGTACTTGCGCACCTGTGCGAGTACCTCATCCGTGACGGCGAGTGCTTGGAGTTCCTTTAATGGCACGGCTGGCTCATCCCACTGGTCCAGGGTCAGTACACAGTAAATGTTTTTACATCCAAAAGGGTGTAAAAAGGTGCATTTTCATTTTAACACGCTTTTTACACTCTTTAACACCCTTCTGTTATTATTTTACAATACTACACCATATATATAGGGTGCGTACATCTTTAGCACCCTCTGATTGGCATCAAGGGTGTTTCTTATGCTCAAGAAGGGTGTAAGTGACACACAAATATGTATACGTACACATATGTGTACGCATGCATCTTCGAGAAAGGCTACATATAACATGCCCAGAGCATTGGTGATAATAACGGCGCTTTATTCAGTAATGCAGTATTCAAGGCAATTCATGTCAAGTGTATCTATCCCACAGTATTAAACTTCATATGTACTTATTGCAATCGGCTAGCTTTCATTTTCAATTTAAAGAGCATGCAGTAATTACAAAATTCAAGTCAGCCTCTACGCAAAATGTACCCAGTAAGTGCGAACTTGGTGAGCGACACAAGTTTTTAAAATATTCCTTCTAAAAGAGCTTGCATGACGTTCTCCTTTCCATTTTCGAGAAAAAACTTTCTGGTGCATATATCTGGAACACCAATGCATTATGCCACACTATTCAGGTGTATATTTTGCGAGGCTGGTGCCATTGATAGCATTTCTGCAGATCGCTTAACTTCACATATTGTTTAGTTTCAATTTTGAAATAACAGTAAGCCCTATCAAAATGTTAATGAAAAAGTAGTAGCTTTAGGAACATCAGCCCTCCTAAAGTATACGTTTCATTAATTATTCATGGTCGCGGCCATGGACTGTATCACCGGGTTATCTTCAGGGTGATGTTCTTTTTAATCACTGGTGAAATGCCTGCTATATACAGAGTAAATTCGACAGATTTTCCCATTTAAAAATTGTGTTAGCCAACATGAACATGACTCTACAAGTGCCCATGGACCAGCCATTCTAGGTTTTAGCCACAGAACCATGCAAATTACCAGTAAGTTGAATACATTTTTATTCCTTTTTCACTCTTTACATATACTTGAGTGCATTGCGAACCAAGAACAACAAATTATTGGAGAATTGCACTACAATAGAGAATTTGTTTTCAGCAGAATCATTTGATCAGATTAAAAAATACACAATCCAATTACAAAACATCTCCAGAAACCACAAGTAATTCCATGGAACAGACATATCGCAATACAACCATGCAACTTTAAAATAGTTCTGGGTGAGAAAAACCAAGCTTGCCGTTTTACATGAAGAAATGACAATTAGTAAGCCAAACGCAGTCAATATATCTTTAGAACAAGGAATGGCGCGCGCTTTTAACACGGTGCCCCATGTGCTAATGTATGAACAGTGGCTCTGTTGCAAATTCTGAAAATGAGGTTATAACTTGGTACTTGTCAGTTGTGCTCACAACAAACACATGGAAGTGTTCATCGAAGCGAACAGTCTCAAGTAGGTTTAGCATGATAAAAAGAACTTTTTCCACATAAAACAGTCCACAAGCATGCACAAACTCCGGCAAGCCGTCATCTGGAACATTAAGGTGGCGGCCCACTCCGGCGGCACGCGCTCGGCATTTTAGTCATTGTTTGCGGACGCACTGTGCTTCCTGCGCTCATTAGATAAATGTTAACTTTAATTCGTTCGAAAGCTTAGTTTCTGCGCTTTCCAATGCTACCTATTATTATCGCCTAGCCTGAAGTGTTACCTAACAGCAGTCAAAAAAGTGGGAGCAAGAAACGGCGTTTTTGCTGTACTAGCCTCCGCAGTACTGTCGTTCCGACTAAACTGTTCAACATAACAAAATGAAATTTGCTGTGTCTTTAAATGAAATGTTATACAATGTTTCCGTGAAGAGAAATTGCGTGTAATGCAATCAGAAATTTATATAGGCGCCAATAAAAATAGGCAAAACTACAATAGTTTATGAATGAATATCTTTTTTTTTCTTTTAAACTCAGGACAACAATATTTAGTGTTTTTTGGGCTACAGTGTACTTATCATCTATGCAAAGTCGTTTTGTGTTCTGATGAATAGTTCGTGAGGTATTATTAGTTACATTTGGCAATTTATGACTATACTTGGTCACGCATTACCGGCAACGGGACAAAGCTATTCTAGCTGAAACTCTAAAATTTTCAATAATCAAGCAACAATCCCCTATCTCAAATTCTATGAAGAGAAAATTGGCTTATGTTAATTAGGGAATGTACGGGGGAGTAGTGAATTTAGCTAATTTATCTGCTTACCAGGTCCGTGCAAATTGACATTCTTTTTCTTGCACACGCTAATTCACAACAGTTGTTGCGCATTACTATAACCATACAGTGTCATGTAATTACTAGCACTCACAAGTTTTACTAAGTAGTGCTTGAAACAGAAGATTTTAAATAAACAATAAATCTCACAATCGATTTTCGGTGGGGGCGCCATCTCTGAAAAACGATATCAAGCTGTTTCACGTGAGTTCCAATGTTTGTCAAATGTGGCTCCACTGAACATTACAAAGCGAGCAAAACGCGAAGGGAATTCTTTCTCCAGCTTTGAGTATTTGGCTTAGTCTAGTCACGGCGCCTCCCCCACTTCCTTCAAGCACACGTGTCTGCAACAACGCCTTCAATGTAGTCCTACATGAGTTCACTGACTTGTGACTGCGGGTAAAAATAAATAAAGAAAGAAAGCGCCGTGCACTGTACATCATGTGTACATGCCAGATAGCCAGCAGGTTAGGCTATTGTGCCAAGGAGAATTGCAAATTTCCCTCGCCCCTCCATTTTGCAGGCTCCTAGAAAGATACTGGGAAACTTGCTTTCCCCATGCGATGAGGTGCGATGTGTGTGGCAGGGTACTGTGTTTGACTATTGTATGCGACGCCGGTGGAACGATAGGATTAGCAGCACAAAATGAGCGAGCCTTACAGACTGCAGCGAAAAGTGCTGATGGGTGCGTGACCTGCTGCATTCCAAGCCGCGTGCTACTAAGCAAATGTCACGTGCTCGACGCCCAGTGAAGATTCAGTGGCACAATAAATTTAGTTGAAAGTTTGCGCTTGGTGTGTGTGTTCTTCTCTTCCGTTCATGTCTTTTTGTTGCGCAATAATACTTTAGTAAAGTTCTGAAACACGCGATTTCCAGTAGGTTCTTTGCTCGTTGAAAGATATATCATATTTATCCGCGTAATCCTCGCGCTCGCCTAGTGGTCCCACCCCCACTTACTTTTTTAAGTGATCATCGTACCCTTGAAAATCACTGTAATGACTGCAGTTTGCTTGTTGTGGTGCATGGCAGCCGACCGAGCAGAGTTTTCTGCCATTTCTTTTCCGCCATTGCATGCACAACAGTGTGTATAACAGAATACAGTCTCACATGCGCTCGAAAGTCTCCGAATTCAGCAGACAAAAGTTGAGAGAGAGAGAGATAAGTGAAAGCATGGACAGCGCGAAAAAGACAAACACGTGCACAATTTACACTATATAGATTGATGACTATTAGAAAAAGTATTTCCCCTAAATAATTTGTTTATGCAGTCCCTGCTTGTGTAGATCATGTGATCTTATGCCATAGGCTAATGTGAGGACTTAGTATTGGACGCCTGTGTCACGAAAACGGCTGTCGGCGAAACATGCACAACTTCTGAGGGCTGCGTGCAAGGTTGTGCGCGAGTGCTTGCGATGGCCATCGCAATCATAACGCTGGCGCGATGAGCGCTAGCAGCGGTGAGCGCGCGTGAATTTCCTAAAGCAAACGTTCTGTGCAACCGCTTCATCTACCATTCCACTGTACCGCGGCTCTGCAACTCGAATGACGTGATCTCCAAAACTATTCGCGCGGGCTCTCCAGCGGGTGCGCCATCAAACCCGTGACCGCGCGATTATGCGCGCAATTTCTACCCCAGTAAAGCAGCCTAGCCACGTGTACTATGCTGTCTATTTGATAGCGGCCCGGGAATAATAACTTTTGTCACCGAGTCGAATACGAATCGAATGCAGCTAAAGAAAAATCGAATGGAATAATGGCTATGCGATTCGAAAACCGAATTGAACAGAACATTATTTGATTCGTTCAAAGTAATGAATATTCACACACCTCTACTAGTATTTCATTTACGGAGAACTCATCGCCACAGTACACCTGCAACTTACAAATTTATAGCTGCTGTCCCGTGACAGAGTTCTACGACTACCAGGCCCGTTGCCAGGGGGGGGGGGGGGTGGATCGAGGAGCCCTAGGGGCCCGGGCCCTCCCGAAATTTCCATCTTTACCGAAAATAATTACTGTAAAATACGTGCTTTCCTCAAATAGTGAAGGCCTTCAGCAAGACCCCCCCCACACACACACACATACACTTTCCCGAAAGAAATTGCTGGCTACAAGCCTCATTACTACGGTATATTTGGGGAAACAACCAAACAAGAGGACATCAGCAACTGGCAGATGACAAGCGTTGCGACAAACCCATATAATAAACAACTTTTTATGTACGCACAGACGCGTATTCATCGTGCAGTGGCGAACCACTAATTGCCGCCATCATCAGCACTGACGATTTTGCAAGGTTGGACCTAGCTATTGTTGAAAGTATCAGTGGGGAGAAAGCCACCACGCGCAGCAAGAAAACAACAATGGTGCGAGGCACAACTCGTGAAAAGAAGAGGGGAGGGGGACTTTTCCTCCACTTGGCGGATCACCTGTCGCCGCGTCGCAAGAGGGCCATCCCGGGTCATGCTGCGGCGGCGAAGAGCAGATTTTTTTTTTCGCTTTTTTCAAACATGGCTGAGTGGCGTCGCCTGGTGGGAGAATCTGAACTACACGCAAGATGGCGACAGTGATACCTCCACCTTAAGGACAAGGCTGCATCTTACTTGGCACATACGACCTGCCATAAGTTCGCGAACATGCACCGATATGCACCGTGTGCCGTCTACACGATGGTGACCGCAGATGATTGACCTCGTACTGGGTACTCAAAAAAAAAGAAAGAAAAAAAAAACGCCCAATGCCGTGTAGGCGTAGCGATTCAACTTTTATTTCTTTTTTTTAGCCAGCATGCAACACAATTTGTTCCATGAGCTTTATTCTAACACTGAGAAAAATTTATGACACAACTCATTATTTACCCGTTCATTACATGCACCAACTAACCCAAATTAGCATTGCAGTGCACTGCATTGCAACACTCAGGCACTGGTGTTTGCCATCCCCAGTAGGAAATCGGACGCTCGTCTGGTTGACCTGCCTGCCTTTCCTCTCCTTGCTTTCTCTTTCTCTTTGTACAAAATGCACTACCTTGTCGAAGAGGAAGCGTTATCCTCTTTCAGGGTTAAAATATTTGTCGAGCAATAATTTTAGTGTTTCAGCAACTACAGCATAAACTGGAAAACGAAACCGATACTCATTTGTTCACCGTGCTCACAGAGCGCGGCACCAGGTGGCACCGTGCGCTGCGCTTCCGATCTCGAAGGATCTAGGAAGCGGTTGGTGCAGCTGCAAATGTGTGGTCAGTCGGCTTTTATCCTTTTTTTGTTGTGCAGATCGTTAGTTCACCGTAAATATGTCTTGATTTGTACTCAAGAGTGGAGCAAGTCCCCGAGGAACAGAAATTGACGCATCGGTGGAGCGAAGAACAGAAGCGGTGGATGGTTGCGCTGCTTGACTCTCGGCATGTTCAAAATGGCGAAGTTCCGAATTCGTCGCTGTGTGCTGTGTGATGTGCGCGTGTGTGCTCGTGAAGTGCCGTCATAGCGCGGGGATATTTGTGCTGAATGTTTCATTTCGTCTACAAAACTCTGCACGCAATCGCATCGAAGAAGTTGTGTGTTCAGGTGCTCGTATGTGTTTGGATGCGGATAGCCTGCCCTCAACGGTAGCGCTGAGCTCAGCCGTGTTGGCTCAGTGCTACCTACACCTTCAACGGATGTCAACAGTCTACGCGCTCATAACTTGCTCACGAGGTAAGCCCGTTGTCATTTTACTTGTTTGCTTTGCATAGCGTAGGAGTTAAAATGATGTGTGGTAAGCCGGCGTCGCGATCAGAAACATTGTTTCGAAAATACCAGTAAACGGCGTCTTACGGCAAAAAGGACGCGTGAATGGGAAAAAGGATTACGTTCGAGGTAGATTACTCGTTGGCGTCACCAATTCTCGCACGGGCGCGGTACGTCGGGTGGACTTACTCGCGCCTGCGTCGCTCATACTGTATCAGTCATGCCGGATTTTACCTCTCTCGCGCTTTCCGGCGCTCTATCTTTAAAATAACATCACTGATTTTCCCAGGGGAGCAGTAGGAGCCGTAATGGAGACCGGGCCTGCTGTCCTGGAGCAGTATTTTCGCTCGTGCCAGGCTTTCCGTATGCTGCTCCTCCGTGACTTTTCAAAACATTAAAACTCAAAGAAAATGCTCAAAGAAAATGTCCGTACTGCTTCCCCGGGAAAAATCAGTCATGTTATTTTGAAGTTACAGCGCCGTAAGGCGCTAGAAAGGTATAATCTGGCATGGCTAAACCGCAGGCGCGAGAATGGCTGTCCGACGTACCGCACCTGTGTGCGGAGTATAGGTTCCACCAACGAGGAATTTACCACGTTTGATCTACATGGTAGTGTGGCCGGCTCGATCGCGATCGAAATTTTCCGTGATTTCTTGCTTTGTGATTGTGATTTTCAACAATTTCAGAAAACAAAGATATTGTTGAATCAAAGGTAAACAGAGCTTTCACAAGCAGGAAAGAACAAGAATTCTGTGCAATTGTATTGCACATGTCTGTCTGATTATTGAAGCTAACACGAATTATCATTTTTTACAGACCTCCTTGCTGTTGCAGCTCTGAGGATGATTGCTTCAAATGTGTAGGAACAAACAGCAGTGCCAGCGCTATATGTGCATGAGGACGTAAGTTTCTTCACATTTTTATAATGAAATCGGTTCTAAACAATGCCGTATTTCCTCAAATGGCTTCAATCGTGCAAACAGTTTGGTAACTGTATAAAGATCCAGATGTCTTTTTGTATATTTTTAAATGTCAATTGGGGTCCTACTTAATTTCACCAGCTATTTCATTTTATTATTCATCGTCACCCCCAAAGGCCCTCACAGGGAGGGTATTACATGGGGGGGGGGGCGTTATAATAATTTATAAACGCTGTACATATAACGAAGAACAACAATACATGATACGGGAACAGCAATTAAATACGGGACATGGGAACAGCAATTAAATCATAAATCAAAATACAAAAGGTAAGGATGCACAAACCAACAATCTTGAACTGCTCTTCCACTCATTGTGCGGAGCATCTATGCTGCAAAAATGATCATGCTTGGATTACACAGGTTATTGGAATAATGCTGGGTTGTGTTAAGCTTCTCTACAGCCTAAATTGCAGTTAAGGCTGCATAAATACATTATGTTTGCTTGCTTAAGCATAGCAACCCCTTTATATTGTGCTTACGCGAGTGGAAGTCATGTAGTCATCAGGAACGGTTCATTGAAGTAGTTTTATGTCGACTACGGATTGGGCACACACACCTCACACCCAATTTTTACTTAGAAAAGAAGACCCACCAATATGCGACAATTGCCAAGAACCGCTCAGAGTGATTAATATTTTACTGACATGTAAACATATTCAGAGACGAAAACTTTTACAGAACTTATATAAGTTACACATACCGTTACAACCTGCCTTAGTTTTAGGAGATGATGCACCAGTGCCATTACCGGACCTTTTTAAGTTTCTATACGATACCGGTTATCTACACAAGCTATAGACCACCACAGCTTTTGCTGTTTTAGAATTTTTATTCATAACACCTTCCATTTGGCGCAGCATAGTCTTAGTCGCTATTGCGCCACTAAACCCCAATTAACTAACATATTGTGCTTACACAAAAGCATGAATATACTTTCATGATAAGTAAGCTTTCTTTGTTGTCATTGCAGGACGAGAGGGTTCCGCTCACGCCCTGAGTGGTGTATTCTGGCCACAACCTGGAACAACCAGAGTTTCTCCACCTTTTTCTCAACAAGGAGCAGCTGTTCATGGACAAAAATACGGAGGAAGGGGTCGTCGCAATCGTGAGTGCATTTTTTTGTATTGAACATAGCATACGGGCCTAAATCTTTCAACACTAGTACAGATTGGTTGTTACAAAGTTTGTGAACAGAGTTGTGCAGGCAATGCGATGCCGAAGTGTATGTGCATTAACATATGAATGCTAGCCTGACAATTTTCTGCAATAGTTTGAGCAACAGTTTTGTGCAATTTTTAATGTAACATTTTCTTTTGATCACGATAATAGCATGATCCAGTAACTTTTTCCGCTGCCTTTGTGCCAACCACTTTATCTATAGACTGCACCTTTTTTGTTTTTATGACTTGGCAGACAATGTAATAGTGCCCAGGTGTAGGTCAGCAAAAAAGAAGCGTGGTGTACTGTAGTCTGCATGGATTAAAAAAAAACTTTGCTGGGTGTTGCTATGTAGTGAAAGGAAGAGTACAATACATCTCGTTCTTATTAGGTCTGCCTTAACTGGCATGTAAACATATCGAAACACAGAGACTGATTAACGTAATATTTAACAATAGTCGTTCTGAAGTATAAGGACGGCTCTTTAGAAGACATGCTGTCAGCGGTGCCGACCATGGGTGGATAGGTGATATGTGGTAATTAGTTGCTGATTAAAAAAATGAAATATATTTTACTTTTACTTTCAGCGGACTCATTTGCTTCATCTGTATGTATGTGAAACAATTGCCAGCAGTCTTGTACAAAGATTATAGCTTGCTTGCTCTTCCTAAACATAGTTTGTTTATGAAACTTATTTGCCAGCCAGGAGTAAGGGAACAATGTCCCAGCTTAAAAGTACTGCATGGTACAACTGTAACGTTTGTATTCACTTATAGGGCACATGAACACTGGCAGCCAGTGCTTAACATTTCGTAACATGCTGCTTGGTTAATATTTTATATTTTGCGCATGTGTTGCATAGTGCAACCTGCCAAATACAAGTGAAAGTTTATGTGGTTTGACTGTCATTTTATGAACAAAGTTTTATGTTTATTGTGTATAATTTTATTTAGCAGCTGACAGCTGACATACTAGTCAAAACGCCACAGAATATGCAGTTTTTACAAGGTTTTACAAGGTTTTTAGCAGTTCTGGGTTAAAAATATTGCGTGGAATAATTATCAGGCTGAAGTACTCTTATTTGCTTGTTTATTTTTTGTACATGTGATGCCAGGTGCCTCATCTGAGTGAAAGCTAGTCTCTATATGCTGTATATACTGGTGTTTCTACAAAGAATTACCGTAATATTTAAAAATAGCCGTTCTGAAGTATAAGGACAGCTCTTTAGAAGACATGCTGTCAGCGGTGCCGACCATGGGTGGATAGGTGATGAGTGGTAATTAGTTGCTAATTAAAAAATGAAATAGATTTTGCTTTTACTTTCAGCGGACTCATTGTAACTGGGAAATTAAAGCAAGCTCTCTGCACAAGACATGTCAACTTTTGGATCTGGAAAAATGTGATTACCCGCAGAACTGCGGCGCGATGAATTTTGGCTGTCAGAGCGCGCCAAAATGAAACTGGGATGCTCCTGAAACTCAACGCAAGATTCTGCTTACGTCGCCCAGCAGCGGGCAAACAGAGTGCTGCATGCAGCCCCATTGCTGCCCATTGTTGGGTGATGTGAGCAGAACGTTGCCTCGAAGGGCACGTCTTTGTGCTCACTGCAGCCTCGGGTACAGTTTCGCGTGCTGTGATAGCCAAAGTTCATCGTGCCACAGTTGTGTGGGTAATTGCATTTTTTCAGATTCTGAAGTCTATATGTCTTGCGCAGAGAGATTGCTTCAATTTCCCGATTACGATGAGTCCACTCTAAGTAAATGTAAAATGCATTTTATTTTCGTTAATTAGCAACTAATTACCATGTATCACCCATCACCTCATGGTCAACACTGTTGACGGCATGTCTCCGAAGGCACCGTTTTATTTCAGTATGGCTGTTTTTACATATCAGCTAAAGTCTTTGTAGAAACACCCTTATAGAGTTGTGTGATATTACTGTTGAACATATCTTGTGTACTCAGTTTAAACATGCACGGATGATGAAAAGCAGATATATACATGGTGTTACCTCTGTTATTGTACTATAATTTTTTTGTGTGAAGGCCACCATACAGTTTTTTTTGCAAATGGCTGCTCTACTTTTACTCACTTGTATTTAGTACACACTTATATTATACCGTAGATATACTGTGATCCATATTAATTACTGTGATAGTTGCAAACTATACTGTTGACTGCAGTTATACTTTACAAATGATGTTTGTATTTTATTGCGCCTTGTAAGAAATACAATAAAGTTTATTTACATTTTGCTTTCAAACCGTAACATATTGGTCTCAGATATATGTTTCACCATTCGGTGATGTTTTGCTTTTTTGTACAAATGTGGCAGTGACTTTTGCATGCCCATGAAGTGAAGCAGAATACATATTAACCACAGATCTAAGACATGCTAAATGTGATGTTTTTGTGTGTGTATAGTGCATGTGTATGTAACTTGTGTTTGAGTTCTATAACTTGAACCAGATTTTAATAACAGTGATACACCTCAGATGACTGAGACCATGATGCATATTGTTGAACTCCTGCATGAGACAACATGCACTTTTCAAAGCATGGCTCATGGAATAATATTTTAAATTTCCACATGCATGTATACATATATACTGTTTAACTATAATTTCACTTAAAAACATTTAAGTTCAGGCAAATGTAAGCAATATACCATAGGTCTCATTCATCTATAAAGTGTTCCACTTAAAAGTTCGGTTCAAGCTATTTGACACCTGGCACAGGGGTTGTACGCCCATCTGGCACCCTCCACAGTGGGTGTTAAATAAAGAAAAAATAAATGAAGGGTGTAGGTGCCACCCTTTGGTTGGGGTGTTTTCACAACACCCTACAGTTTCTTTACATGGGCACCCTTGTTTTAGGGTGTGCCGAAAAGGCACCTTGTAAAACAGGTGCTAACTTACACCCTTAGGGTGTCGTCTGTGCGACAAGCCTATTTACACTTTTTTGGGTGTAAAAACGTTTACTGTGTACGATTTGGGCCTCATCTTCCTGATCCGCTTCCTCCTGCAATGGTTGAGGTAGACGGCTCAGAGAATCAGGATTGCACATGAATTTTCCAGGCTTATGTTGCAACCGATATCGGTAGGTCCCGAGTATGGTGGCCCATCGCTGAATGCGGGCAGCGACCGTAACCGGCGTTTGACTGCCTGGCCGCTCTTAGGAGATCCAACAATGGCTGATTATCAGTCACAAGTGTGAGTTGCCTGCCCAGTAGATAATCTCGGAATCTCGTGACATCGTAGACAAGAGCCAATGCCTCCCATTTAATCTGTGAATAATTCTTTTTTTTGCGTCAGTACACACTAAACATTTTAACACCCTTAAGGGTGTAAATCAGTTTGTCGCCAGACGGACACCCTAAGGGTGCTGTTTCCTTAACCCTACAGTTGGGGTGCTATTATAGCACCCTAGAGGAAGGGTGTCCAGCAAAAATTATGAAGGGTGTTAGTCCTCATTAACACCCATTTTCATAGGTGTTGAAAGGGTGCACACCCTTTTATTTCTACAGTATACGGAAGGCAGGCTCAGCTGTACATGCCTTGAATTACGACTATATAAAGCGATCGACGCATAACTCGTGTGTGCCAGAAGGTTCAAGTTCAACTACAAACACGACGTCTGATAGCCAAGCTTGAAGCTTTGATAGGCATATACACAACATTTATACACAGTAAAAGTTTTTAGACCCAAAAGGGTGTAAATAGGCTTGTCACAGAGACGACACCCTAAGGGTGTAAGTTAGCACATATTTTACAAGGTGCCTTTTTGGCACACCCTAAAACAAGGGTGCCCATGTAAAGCAACTGTAGGGTGTTGTGAAAACACCCCAACCGAAGGGTGGCAGCTACACCCTTAATTTATTTTTCCTTATTTAACACCCACTGTGGAGGGTGCCAGATGGGTGTACAGCCCCTGTACCAGATGTCAAATACTTGAACCGAACTTTAAAGTGGAACACTTTATAGATGAATGAGACCTGTGGTATATTGCTTACAGTTGCCTGAACTTAAATGTTTTTTTAAAGTTCAATTATAGTTAAACAATATATATGTATAATGCATGTGGAGATTTAAAATATTATTCCATGAGCCGTGCTTTGAAAAGTGCATGTTGTCTCATGCAGGAGTTCAATATGCATCATGGTCTCAGTCATCAGAGATGTATCACTTTTTTTTTAAATCTGCTCAAGCTATACAACTCCAACGCAAGTTATATGCAACGTATACATGCACTATACACACACAAAAACATCACATTTAGCATGTCTTAGATCTCTGGCTAATATGTATTCTGCTTCACCCTATGGACATGCAAAAGAAGTCACTGCTGCATTTGTACAAAAATGCAAAGCTTAACTAAATGGTGAAGCATATATATGAGATCTATATGTAACGATTTCAAAAGAAAATGTGAATGAACTTTATTGTATTTCATACAAGGAACAATAAAATACAAACGTTATTTGTAAAGTATCACTGCAGTTAACAATATAGTTTGCAACTGGTCACAGTAATTCACATGGATCACAGTATATCTGTGGTATAATATACGTGTATACTGAGTACAAGTGAGAGTACGAGTGAGTAAAAGCAGAGCAGCCATTTGCAACAAAAACTGTGTGGTGGCCTTCACACAAAAAAATTATAGTACATTAACAGAGGTGACATCACGTATATATCTGCTCTTCATCTGTTCATGTTTCACCTGAGCACACAATAAGATTTGTTCAACAGTAATATCACACAACTCTGTAAGGGTGTTTCTACAAACACATTGCTGATATGTAAAAACAGCCGCTCTGAAATAAAACAACGGTTCCTTTGGAGACATGCCACCAGCAGTGTCGACCACGAGGTTATGGGTGATACATGGTAATTAGTTGCTAAATAACAAAAATAAAATACATTTTATTTTTAGTTTGAGTGGACTCATCGTAATCAGGAAATTGAAGCAAGCTCTCTGCACAACACATATAGACTTTGGAATCTGGAAAAAATGCATTTACCCACACAACTGTAGCACGATGAACTTTGGCTATCACAGCACACGAAACTGTACCCGAGGCTGCAGTGAGCACAAAGACGCACCCTTCGAGGTGACGTTCTGCTCACATCACCCAACAGTGGGCAGCAAGAGGGATTCGTGCAGTGTGCTGGTAGCCCGCTGCTGGGTGAAGTAAGCAAAATGTTGCCTTGAGTTTCAGCAGCATCTCAGTTTCAGTTTCGCGTGCTCAGACAGCCTAAATTCATCACGCCACAGTTCTGCGGGTAATTGTATTTTTCCAGATCCAAAAGTTCACGTCTTGTGCAGAGAGCTTGCTTTAATTTCGTGGTTACAATGAGTCTGCTGAAACTAAAAGTAATATATATTAGATTGTAAATTAGCAACTAAGTACCAGGTATCACCCATCCACCCATGGTCGGCACCACTGACAGCATGTCTTCTAACGAGCCGTCCTTGTACTTCAGAACAGCTATTTTTTAATATTACGTAAATTCTTTGTAGAAACACCAGTATATGTAGTATATAAGCGACTAGATTTCACTCGAATGAGGCATTGGCAAAACATGTACAAAAAATAAATGAGCTAAAGATACTACAGCCTGCCAGCAGATTCATAAAAGTTAAGCAAAGGCTGCCGGTATTCATGACAATGTAACAGTACTTCAGCCTGATAATTGTTCCATGCAACATTTTTTACAATCCAAAACTTGTAAAAACCTTGTAAAACCTTATAAAAATTGGATACTCTGTTGTGTTTTGACTAGTATGTCAGGCCTCAGCTGCTAAGTTATACATAATAAACATAAAACATAGTTCATAAAAGGACAGTCAAACCACAAGAACTTTCACTTGTATTGGGTAGGTTACACTATGCAACACATGCACAAAATATAAAATATTGACCAAGCAGCATGTTACGAAAGGTTGAGCACTGGCTGCCAGTGTTGATGTGCCCTATAAGGGAATACAACCGTTAACAGTTGTATCATGCAGTATTTATAAGCTGCGACATTGTTCCCTGGCTGGCAAATAGGTTTCATAAACAAACTATGTTAAGGAAGAGCAAGCAAGCTATAATCTTTGTACAAGACTGCTGACAATTGCTTCACACACATTAATGTTAAGGCAGACCTAATATGAACTAGACGTATTGTAATCTTCTTTTCAGCACATAGCAACACCCAGCAACGTTTTCGATAAATACGTGCAGAGTACAGTACACCACGTTTGTTTTTCGCTGACCTACACTTGGGCACTATTACATTGTCTGTCAAGTCATCAGAACAAAAAAAGGTGCAGTCTATAGATAATGTGGTTGGCACAGAGGCAGCGGAAGAAGTTACTGGATCATGCTATTATCGTGACCAAAAAGAAAGAAAATGATACATTAAAAATTGCACAAAACTATTGCTCAAGCTATTGCACAATATTGTCAGGCTAGCATTCATATGGTAACGTACATGAACCTCGGTGTCGCATTGCCTGCACAACTCTGTTCACAAACTTTGTAACAACCACTTGGAATTGTTACATTCAAACCAAAAAACAATCGTTCCAGTACTGCACTGGTGTTGAAGTATTTAGGCCCATATACTATGTTCAATACAAAAAATGCACTCATGATTGCGATGACCCCTTCCTCCACATTTTTGACCATGAACAGCCGCTCCTTGTCGACACAGAGGTGGAGAAACTCCGCCTGTTCTAGGTTGTGGCCAGAATACACCACACAGGGGGTGAGTGGAACCCTCTCGTCCTGCAATGACAACAAAGAAAGCTTACTGATCATGAAAGTATATAATGCTTTTGTGTAAGCACAATATAAAGGGGTTGCTATGCTTGTCACGGAGCGGCATATTTTCGAGATTTCGAGTGGTTTTGACGCCAATTAACGGCCCCCCAAAAAAACGTCGTGTCCTCACTGTGCGGCGTATAATTTCGAGAAGGCGACAGGCCGATTAACGGGCGTCAAAAACGTCGTGGCCCCACGGGGTGGCATCTCGTTTCGAGACATCGACACACCGATTAACGAACCTAGAGGTGTGCGTCCGTGTGGTGCATGCCGTGCCAGGGCTTGACCTTGGAGAGAGGGCAATCTACCATCCTTCGTCCATGCTGAAAGGGGCACGGCCAAGACTTTCGGGAGGAGTCATGAATCAATTAGGTGAACTCTGCATACCGGCAGTTCCCCTACATAGGGAACTAGAGAAAGGAGAGGCTATTTAAGCGCAGCTTTTGGTCCTAGCTAATTAGTCTAGAAGCTGAACCTATGTGCTGCTGAATAGCCATCAGGGGGCTAGTGCCGTCCAGTATCTCCTGGGACGCCTGGCCACGTCGGAATTCCGAGGAACTAGTTGACGTACGAGACTACAAACCAACGTCTGCAACGAAGCTCACAGTAGATCGCCTTAAGTTAGCTCAACCTGCTTGAGAGAAGACATCAAATCTAGACTCCCGGGAAATCCAGCCCAGCAATTTCAGCCCCCTCAGCAAGATCGTCCCGCCAGCATTCTTCGGGAAAGCTTCGTGCGCCGACTTCACGGTTTATGGTCTTGCTGCTGCTGCCCGGCCACGCATATGACATCGTTTTCTTTTGAACATTATTTTAGTGAAATGCTGTTAGGTGTTATTCTTGTATATTTGATCCGCGCCCTGTTTCATATGTATATGTATTGTTAATTGCTCATCACATTTCTCCGTCATCATTGTGTTTCAGGGGTGGTATAACGTAAAAAGATTCCAAACTGTTTTGATTCCAATTTCTGCAATCAGCCTCCACGATTGGTCAAAACATTTTCGAGCCACTCCCAACTGCGCCTGTCTGTCACGTGACATCACGAAAACCGCGACAGCTCCCCATCTGATATAACGTGTACACACTGATTATGCATGATTAAACTGCACAAAAGAAAAATAATCATTCCTGATTCGACGCCTTTTCACCATTCGCCCTCTGCTATTATCCAATGTTTTCTGGATACGCCCACTTCGCCTGTCACGCGACCTCACAAAACTGTGAGAACTCACCACGTCAAAGTTTCTCTTAATAGCCAAAGACTGCCCCGTTCCGAAAGGAATAAAAGATGGCTGCCTGCGGATCCCTCAGGCTCTCGCTACTCGTACCTGCCGGTGAGCATGTAATTATTTGCGCATGATAAACATTTTTGTGTATCAGTAAAATGTTATCTAGCCTTTTCGCCAAGCATAAAACATCGCTCTGACAACTCTTCCTTGCTGAGGATCCGTTTTAGCGGCATTCTTATTCCGTTGCACGCCGCTGCGATTTTCGACCAGCCACCGCAAGCTAAGTAAGGCGAAGCGGACCAATCGGAGAAGCCAGGCACCACCCTCTTCATGCGGTTATCTATTTTCACTGTGCTGGCTCGGCCCCATCGAAACCCTCTCCACTAGAGCGTGCTCCACTTGTCAGCCAATTAGATAAGAAAAACCACTGAGTATAAGCAATGTTATTGGTTTTGAAAGCGAACAAAGGTGACCTCCTATAAACGAGAAGAGTGCTTGATTGAGTTGTGCAAACAATGCCGTGGGTCACCGCCCGATGCTTGCGTCGGTGGTTACGTAAATTTGACGTCAGGAGTTTGCAATCAAAACTGTTTGGAATCATTTTACGTTATAGCGCCCCAGGTGTGTTTGTATTGTCTTTTTTATTATTTTATTAATTGTGTATACTTATTTGGCGATAAATATCTGTTTTTGTGTTTACTCCCGACTCTGACTCTTTTCACTCTGTTCGCTTGAGTACGGAACGACCAACCGGCTTGTATACCCCGTCGATTGACTTCGCGCCGACGACGAACGGGTGACAGCTGTGACACTTATGCAAGCAAGTATAATGTCGAGCAGCCTTAACTGCAAACAATGTAGACTGTAGAGAAGCTTAACACAACCCAGCATTATTCGAATAACCTGTGTAATCTAAGCAAGGTCATTTTTGCAGCATAGATGCTCCTCACATCGAGTGCAAGAGCAGTTCAAAATTGTTGGTTTGTTCATCCTCACGTATTGTATATTGACTTATGATTTAATTGCTGTTTTTTTAATTATTTATACATGTATTGTTGTTGTTCTTCCTAATATGTACAACACTTACTAATGATTGTATCGCCCCCCCCCCTATGTAATACACTCCCTGTGAGGGCCTTTACCGGTAGCATGAATAAATAAAAATGAATAAAAAGCTGGTGAAATTAGGTAGCATGTCAGTTCACATTAAAAAAAAGCATCTGGATCTTTATACAGTTGCCAAAGTGTTTCTACGATTGAAGCCATTTGAGGAATTACAGCATTGTTTAGATCCGATTTCATTAACAAAACTTTGAAGGAACTTACGTCCTCATGTACAAATAGCACTGGCACTGCACGTTGTTCCTTCCCATTTGAAGCAATTGTCCTCAGAGTTGCAACAGCAAGCAGGTCTGTAAACAGATGACAATTCGTGTTAGCTTCAATGATCACACTGACATATGCAATACAATTGCACAAAATTCTTGTTCTTTTTTACTTGTAAAACCTCTGTTTACCTTTGATTCAGCAATATCTTTGTTTTATAAAAGTGCTGAATATAGCAATCACAAAGCAAAAGGTTATAATCGTCACACAGAAAATTTAGATCGCGATCGAGGGGACCGCACTACCATGTAGATCAAACGTGGTAAATTCCTCCTTGGCGTAACCTATTCTCCGCGCACAGGCGCGGTATTTCGAACAGCCATTCCTGCGCCTGTGGGTCAGCCATGCCAGATTATACCTTTCTCACACCTTACGGCGCTCTACCTTCAAAATACCATCACTGATTTTCTCGGGGGAGCAGTTTAGGCATTTTTTTTCAGTTAATATGTTTTGAAAAGTCAGAGAGCATACGGAATGACCAACCGGCTTGTCTACCCCGTCGATTGACTTCGCGCCGACGACGAACGGGTGACAGCTGTGACACTTATGCAAGCAAGTATAATGTCGAGCAGCCTTAACTGCAAACAATGTAGGCTGTAGAGAAGCTTAACACAACCCAGCATTATTCGAATAACCTGTGTAATCCAAGCAAGGTCATTTTTGCAGCATAGATGCTCCTCACATCGAGTGCAAGAGCAGTTCAAAATTGTTCGTTTGTTCATCCTTACGTATTGTATATTGACTTATGATTTAATTGCTGTTTTTTATTATTTATACATGTATTGTTGTTGTTCTTCCTAATATGTACAGCACTTATTAATGATTCTATCGCCCCCCCCCCCTATGTAATACACTCCCTGTGAGGGCCTTTACCGGTAGCATGAATAAATAAAAATGAATAAATAGCTGGTGAAATTAGGTAGCATGTTAGTTCACATTTAAAAAAAAGCATCTGGATCTTTATACAGTTGCCAAAGTGTTTCTACGATTGAAGCCATTTGAGGAAATACAGCATTGTTTAGATCCGATTTCATTAACAAAACTTTGAAGGAACTTACGTCCTCATGCACAAATAGCACTGGCACTGCACGTTGTTCCTTCCCATTTGAAGCAATTGTCCTCAGAGATGCAACAGCAAGGAGGTCTGTAAACAGATGACAATTCGTGTTAGCTTCAATGATCACACTGACATATGCAATACAATTGCACAAAATTCTTGTTCTTTTTTACTTGTAAAACCTCTGTTTACCTTTGAGTCAGCAATATCTTTGTTTTATAAAAGTGCTGAATATAGCAATCACAAAGCAAGAGGTTATAATCGTCACACAGAAAATTTAGATCGCGATCGAGGGGACCGCACTACCATGTAGATCAAACGTGGTAAATTCCTCGTTGGCGTAACCTATTCTTCGCGCACAGGCGCGGTATTTCGGACAGCCATTCCCGCGCCTGTGGGTCAGCCATGCCAGATTATACCTTTCTCACACCTTACGGCGCTCTACCTTCAAAATACCATCACTGATTTTCCCGGGGGAGCAGTTTAGGCATTTTTTTTTAGTTAATATGTTTTGAAAAGTCACAGAGAGCATACGGAATGACCAACCGGCTTGTATACCCGTCGATTGACTTCGCGCCGACGACGAACGGGTGACAGCTGTGACACTTATGCAAGCAAGTATAATGTCGAGCAGCGTTAACTGCAAACAATGTAGGCTGTAGAGAAGCTTAACACAACCCAGCATTATTCGAATAACCTGTGTAATCTAAGCAAGGTCATTTTTGCAGCATAGATGCTCCTCACATCGAGTGCAAGAGCAGTTCAAAATTGTTCGTTTGTTCATCCTTACGTATTGTATATTGACTTATGATTTAATTGCTGTTTTTTATTATTTATACATGTATTGTTGTTGTTCTTCATAATATGTACAGCACTTATTAATGATTGTATCGCCCCCCCCCCCTATGTAATACACTCCCTGTGAGGGCCTTTACCGGTAGCATGAATAAATAAAAATGAATAAATAGCTGGTGAAATTAGGTAGCATGTCAGTTCACATTTTAAAAAAAAGCATCTGGATCTTTATACAGTTTCCAAAGTGTTTCTACGATTGAAGCCATTTGAGGAAATACAGCATTGTTTAGATCCCATTTCATTAACAAAACTTTGAAGGAACTTACGTCCTCATGTACAAATAGCACTGGCACTGCACGTTGTTCCTTCCCATTTGATGCAATTGTCCTCAGAGATGCAACAGCAAGGAGGTCTGTAAACAGATGACAATTCGTGTTAGCTTCAATGATCACACTGACATGTGCAATACAATTGCACAAAATTCTTGTTCTTTTTTTACTTGTAAAACCTCTGTTTACCTTTGATTCAACAATATCTTTGTTTTATAAAAGTGCTGAATATAGCAATCACAAAGCAAGAGGTCATAATCGTCACAGAAAATTTCGATCGCGATCGAGGGGACCGCACTACCATGTAGATCAAACGTGGTAATTTCCTCGTTGGCGTAACCTATTCTCCGCGCACAGGCGCGGTATTTCGGACAGCCATTCCCGCGCCTGCGCGTCAGCCATGCCTGTTTATACCTTTCTCACGCCTTACGGCGCTCTACCTTCAACATGCCATCACTGATTTTCCTGGGGGAGTAGTTTAGGCATTTTCTTTGAGTTAATATGTTTTGAAAAGTCACGGAGAGCATACGGAACGACCAACCGGCTTGTATACCCCGTCGATTGACTTCGCGCCGACGACGAACGGGTGCCAGCTGTGACACTTATGCAAGCAAGTATAATGTCATGCAGCCTTAACTGCAAACAATTTCGGCTGCAGAGAAGCTTAACACATACGAAAAGGCCGGCATGAGCGAAAATACTGCTCCAGGACAGTATCCCCGGTCTCCACTACGGCCCCTACTGCTCCCCCGGGAAAAGCAGTCATGTTATTTTGAAGGTAGAGGCGCGAGAAAGCTATATAATCCGGCATGACTGATACAGCACGAGCGCCGCAGGCGTGAGTATGTCCATCCGACGTAACGCGCCCGTGCGAGAATAGGTGACGCCAACGAGTAATCTACCCCGAACGTAATCCTTTTTCCCATTCACGCGTCCTTTTTGACTAAGACGCCGTTTACTGGCATTTTCTAAACAATATTTCTGATCGCGACGCCGGCTTCCCACATACCACAAACAAACAAGATGCCAACGGGCTTACCTCGTGAGCAAGTTACGAGCACGTAGACTGTTCAACATCCGTTGAGGGGGTAGCGCTGAGCCAACACGGCTGAGCTCAGCGCTACCGTTGAGGGCAGGCTTTCCGCATCCAAGCATGCACATACGTGCACCTGAACACACGACTTCTTCGATGCCATTGCGTGCAGAGTTTTGTAGACGAAGTGAAACACATTCAGCACAAATATCCCCGCGCTATGACGGCACATCACGAGCACACACGCGCACGTCACACAGCGACAAATTCGGAACTTCGCCATATTGAACATGCCGAGAGTCAACCAGCGTAACCATCCATCGCTTCTGTTCTTCGCTCCCGTTGCGTCAATCTCTGTTTCTTGGGGCCTTGCTCCACTCTTGAGTACAAATCAAGACATATTTACGGTGAACTAACAATCTGCACAACATAAAACGATAAAAGCCGACTGACTACACATTCGCAGCTGCATCAACCGCTTGTTAGAGTCTTCGAGACCAGAGGCGCAGAGCACGGTGCCACCTGGTGCCGTGCTCTCTGAGCACGGAGAACAAATCAGATTCGGTTTCGTTTTCCAGTTTATGCTGTAGTTGCTGGAACAGTAAAATTATTGCTCGACAAATAATTTAACTCTGAAAGAGGATAACGCTTCCTCTTCGACAAGGTAGTGCAGTTTGTTCAAAGAGATAGAAATAGCAAGGAGAGGAAAGGCAAGCAGGTCAACCAGACAAGCGTCCGATTTCCTATTGGAGATGGCAAACTCCAGTGCCCCTGTGTTGCAATGCAGTGCACTGCAATCTGTCTAGTGTAGTGCTAATTTGGGGTGGTTGGTGCATGTAATGAACGGGTAAATAATGAGTTGTGTCATAACTTTTTATCAATGTTAGAACGTATATTTTACGACGACTGATATCCATAAAAGTACTTTTTCATTAACATTTTGATAGGGCATATTGTTATTTCAATGTTGAAGCGAGACAATATGTGAAGTTTAGCCATTTGACAGAAACGCTGCCAGCGGCACCAGCCTCGCAAAATATACACCTGAATAGTACCGCATAATGCACTGGTGTTCAACATATATGCACCAAAAAGCTTTTCTCGAAAAATAGAAAGGAGACCGTCATGCAAGCTCTTTTAGAAGGAATAGCTTAAAAACTTGATTCGTTCACCAAGTTCGCACTCACTGGGTACATTTTGCGTAGAGGCCGACTTGAATTTTGTAATTACCGCATGCTCTTTAAATTGAAAATGAAAGCTAGCCGATTGCAATAAGTACATATGGAGTTTAATACTTTACGATATAGATATACTTAACATGAATTGCCTTGAATACTGTATTACCGAATACAGCGCTTTTGTTATCACCAATACTCTGGGCATGTTATATATAGCCTTTGTCGAAGACGCGTGCGTACACGTGTGTACGCATATATATATATATATATATATATATATATATATATATATATATTTGTGCGTCACTTACACCCTTCTTGAGCATAAAGAAACACCCTTGCTGCCAATCGGAGGGTGCAAAAGATGTACGCACCCTATATATAGGGTGTAGTATTGTAAAATAATGACAGAAGGGTGGGAAATGGTGTAAGCAAGGGTGTTAAAATCAAAATACACCCTTTTACACTCTTTTGGGTGTAAAAACTGTTACTGTGTACGTGTGGATCACAATAAATATTAGTAATTCAGGGCCAAGCCTGTGTTCACTGCACAAATGCAACCTAGCAAACTATAACTTCTGAGCGTGTATATCTACATCAATGGTTATTATGCTTTACATATCCATATAAAATGTAACACAGACCAGCAAGACATATATGATACTGCATTTTAAAGGAAAGTAAATATATTTATTCCATGCTAGAACACATGACTACATAATACATACATAACAACCTAAAACGTGCGATCACCAAATACATTTGTAAGTAAATACAAATTTATTTTCCTACAAAAATATGTTTGTTTAAATATAAGTGATCAAATATGTCCTATATACTGGGTGTTTCAGTTAACTTGGGACAATTTTTAAAAATATGCAAATGCTCCATAGGTGGACAGAAACAAAGTAATTTTGTTTGCCGTCGCTTGGGGATACTCAGATTATTTTTTGTACTGCGCCTAATTAGACAATTAGACTTATTTATTTATTCACCTTCTGGACTGGACTGAACAAACTTTATTTGGGTCCTGCAGGACGCGCTTAGGGCTTAGTGGGCGTCTCCCACGTAGGGACCGACAGGGAATACCTGGCGGCCGCTTCGTGGGCCTGCCGGACGGCCCATTGCTGGTCGGCGAGAAGCGAGCTTCTGAGGGACTTCTCCCACTTGTCCGAGGTAGAGTCGGGATGAGCGTTTCTACACTCCCAGAGCATGTGTGTGAGTGTCGCCGTGTATACGCACGAGGGGCACATGTCGCTGGGGTACGCGTCAGGATAGAGAACGTGGAGTTTGGCGGGGTTTGGGTACGTGTCTGTTTGTATTAAGGGTAGGGTTAGCGCGTGCGGTCTGTTAAGTTTGGGGTGTGGGGGCGGAAAGATGCGGCGTCCAAGGTAGAAGTGTTTGGTGATTTCATTATACGTAATGGGTGCATCCCGGTTGGTCTCTATCTCGGCGAGGTGAGGTTGCCCTGGGACGGCGCGGTCAGTAAGCGCACGCGCGGCGTCGTGGGCGATCTCGTTGAGGTTTGGCGGGGCACCCGGCACCCGTCCGAGATGGGCGGGGAGCCAGATGACGGTGTGGTGCTTCAGGGTACTCTGATCCGCGCTGCGGAGGATGCGTAACGCTTGGTCCGAGACGACATCGCGTTCGAAGGCTTTGATCGCCGGTATGGAGTCGCTGTAGATGACATTGCGTTTGCTGTCGAGCATAGCTAGGGCTATGGCTACTTGCTCTGCTATTTCGGGCTCTCGAGTGAGGATCGTGGCGGAGTTGAGGATCCGCTGCGAGGATGAGACCGCGACCGAGGCGAAGGCTCGGTTGTTGCGATAGGCAGCGGCGTCCACGAACGAGACATCGTCCGTTTTCATGTCTATGCGCCTGAGAAGGGCGGTCGCTCGTGCGAGGCGCCTGCCTCGGTTTAGGTCGGGATGCATATTTCGCGGAATGGGAGCGATCGTGATAAGGTCTCGGATCTCGCGGGGGACCGGCGTCAAATTTGGGGGATCCCTGGTCATCGAGGAGAAAAAGCCGAGCTCGCGCAGAATGTGGCGGCCCGCCTTGGTGGTCGTGAGTCGGATCATCTGCGTTCGCTCCTGAGCCTCGGCGATCTCTTCTAGCGTGTTGTGCATGCCGAGCTCGGGGAGTTTATACGTGGAAGTGGTGAGAGGAAGGCCGAGGGCTCGTTTCACAACCTTTCGAATAAGGGCGTTGAGTTTGTCGCGCTCCGCACGTAGCCAATTGTGTATGGCGGCGACATAGGTAAAGTGGCAGAGAACAAACGCATGTACAAGACGCAGTAGGTTGTCTTCTTTCAGGCCGTGGTGCCGGTTGGCCACTCTACGTACGAGTCGTATTGCATTTTCAGTCTTGGTCATTAGTTTCTGCACCGTTAGGGTGTTGGTTCCGCGGGACTCGATGATCATACCCAGGACCTTGATGGAGTCTACCCTGGGAACTATACGACCGTCTCTTATGCGGAGTGTGATGTTGCGTTCGGCCGGAGGTTTCCACCCTTTGGGCTTGGCGCCACGGCGTTTGGGCAAGTACAGCAACAGCTCTGACTTGGTGGGGGAGCACTTGAGACCGGTGTGTTCAAGGTAGGACTCGGCAGTTTCAATGGCCTCCTGCAGGGCGGATTCGATGAAGCCATCCGACCCCGCGGAGCACCAGATCGTTATGTCGTCCGCATAGATGGAGTGATTTAGCCCGTCGATTCTCGAGAGTCGTTCGGAGAGCCCTATCATCACTAGGTTGAAGAGCGTCGGCGAGAGGACGGACCCCTCGGGAGTTCCCCGCTGTCCGAGCTCGACTTCTTCCGACACCAGGTCTCCTGCGCGGAGGACGGCCCTGCGCCGGGTCAGGAAGGAGCGGACAAAGTCGTAGAACCGACGCCCGAGCCCGAGGTCTGCGATCGCCTTCAGGATCGACGAGTGGGCGATCGTATCGAATGCCTTTTCTAAATCGAGGCCGAGTATGGTGTTTCCTCTGTTGAGAATTTGATGTTTTAAGAGTAACATGGCATCTTGAGTAGATAGCCCAGGTCGAAAGCCGATCATGTGGTGCGGGAAGCAGTCGTGGTCCTCGAGATAGCGACCGACCCTGTTGAGGACGACGTACTCCGCCACCTTGCCCACGCACGACGTGAGCGAGATGGGCTGGAGGTGATCTAAGCTAGGCGCTTTTCCCGGTTTGGGAATAAGGATCGTGTGGGCGAGTTTCCAGGCGTTGGGTAGCTCGCCCTTCTTCCACGTTTCGTTGATAGTATCGGTGAGGTAATTGACGGAGGGCTCATCCAAGTTGCGTAGGAGCTTGTCGGGGATGCCATCGGGGCCAGGGGTGGAGCGGCCATTGAGTTCGTGGAGAGCTCGGCGCACCTCTTCGACGGAAATGTCGGCGTCTAAGTGGGTGTTGTCGGTACCAGTGTATTCGGGGTGAGGAATCGACGGGTCCGCGGGAAGCGGTAGATATTTCTGCACGAGGCTCTTGGCGACGTCTTCGGGTGGTGCGCTCCCTTTGGCCTGATGGAGTATCTTCGCGAGAGAATGGCGCTGATTGGTGCGGGTGTTGGTGTTGGTGTCGTCGAGCAGGTGTTTGAGAAGGTTCCATGTTTTGCCATTACGGACCTGCCCGTCAATCGAGTTGCAGACTTCGTCCCACTGCTGTTTGGAAAGGGTGATGCAGTGATCCTCTATGCTCTTGTTTAGCTCGGATATGCGTTTGCGTAACCGCCGATTGAGGCGCTGGCCCTTCCATCGGGCCAGTAGGGATTGTTTGGCCTCGAGCAGGTGGGCTATGCGACTGTCCATCCTCTCGGTGGGCAGGTCTGTACAGATGGTTTTGATGGCCTTGCCGACGTCGACCTTGAGCTGATCCGTCCACGTCTCGAGACTTGGTGTGGCGTAGGGAGGGGGTTGTTCTACGCGAGTCTTACGGAAGAGGTCCCAGTCCACCCACGTGTACGTCTTGGTCTTCCTGCTGACTGTGGGGAAGTGTACGGCCAATAAGAAATGGTCGCTACCGAGATCTACCGCGAGGTTGGACCAACGGGCGTCGGCGATATTCTTGACGAAGCAGAGATCCGGGGTGGTGTCTCTTTGCGTGGACGTGCCAGTGCGGGTGGGGAAAGCCTTGTCCGTAATGAGGGTAAGATTCATGTCGTTCGCGTTCTGCCAAAGCTCGGTACCCTTGGGGGTGTCGTACGCGTAGCCCCAGGTGCGATGCGCGGCGTTAAAGTCGCCCGCGATCACTATCGGGTTGGAGCCGGCGAGGCGAATGGCTTTCTGGAACAGGCGTTTGAACCGTTGCTTGTGGTGACTGGGGCTGCTGTATACATTGAGTATGTACACGCTTTGTCGGGATGCGTTGCCAGGGAGAACCTCTACCATGACATGTTCGATTTCAGGCATGTCGAGGTCGTGCACAAGGCATGTAATCTTATTAGTGACCAGTGTGGCGGTACCGCGTCCTCCCGAAGGGCCGGGTAACCACTGGTATCCGGAGAACGTGGTGGTTAGCACTACAGTTTCTTGTAACAGGAAGACGGGGGGTTTGGCTTTGTGGCTGCGTAGGTATTGCTTTAGGGAGGCTTTCTTCCGGGCGAAGCTCCTACAGTTCCATTGCCAGATGCGCATCTCGTCATTTGGCCTGGCCATCTTGAAGCATTTGGGTGTTGGTGCCGGCGTCCGACGGGTGCAAGAGAGCCACGTGAGGGGTTGGACTGGGTTTAGGCATGCATTGCGAGACCGGCTTAGCTGCGGCGACAGCGGGGGCGACGACGTGATCGCGATAGTGTTCTACTTTGCCCAACCGATCACCGTGGGCCGCCAGGGTGGACTGCGCGCCTTCACCTTCTCAATTATTATAATTAGATGACAAGTGTCAATTAGAAAATTGTATAAAGCAACATTAGAAACTCCCGATACACCTTTCGGTTGCTCAATACGTGCAACACAAAAGTGTTTTTCCCAGCGTGAAAGATGCCCGCGAATACACATAAAGTGCCTCGAGCGGCCAGTCCGACGACAATTTTGCCTGTATTCTCGGGCTTCTTTCACACTCGGAAAAACAATTTTATGTTGCACGTATTGAGCAACAGAAAGCTGTATTGGGAGTTTCTTATGCTGCTCTACGATTGACTCATTGACATTTTTAATCTAATTATAATACTTGAGAAGGTGAATAAATAATTAAGTCTAATTATCTAATTAGGCAGAATACAAAATATTGTCTCAGTATCTCCGAGCGATGGCAAACAACATTACTTTGGTTCTGTCTAGCTACGTAGCATTTGCATATATTTAAAGTTTGGCTTAAGTTGACTGAAACAACCTATATATATGGCAACACTAAAACAGCCCGAGTTTGGTGCCACTTAAAGGAATAAATTTTCAGTAATAAATTTCAGGTAAAAAATTCTGGTTTTGGTGGCCTTGAAAAATATATATATATATACTGCAAAGGTCAAATAGAGAAGTACATGAAATGCAGAGCAAGCACACAAGAAACACACCTGATATTTTGTACACCAATGAATGTCATGGGAAATCATTGTGAAAAGCTGATTTGGAAAGGCGATATAAAGATTGACTGGCCCACATTTTTTATATACTGAAACAACGTATGTTTCACACATGAACTTGCTTTAAATAAGGTTTGAACCAGGAGCATCAAGATGGATTTTTGCTCCTCAACAAGGTTCCTTGAGCACAAATTTTTTTTCCCGCCTAAATAACTTCTTTTAAATGTAAATAGAGTTCTCCGAGCTAAAAATGCTGTGTAGCAGATTTTCCAATTACAATTCTGGTTTCCTGAAATTTTGTAACGCGAAGGCACTGCATGGTCTGTTATAGAATATGTTGCTTGAAAATGTTTTTTTTTTCTACTGCAAGACAAAAGCCTAAATATGCCACATTCATTACTGTTTAGGTGCCAAGTGCCGTATCAATGGAGGCCTTATAAAAACAAACAACTATTCATTAAGGTACTATACTGGCCACATGCGGATGAAGTTAATATACATTGCCAATTTCTAAATTATTTGTACTTGGTGCGATAATGGAAGATTAGCGCTTGTAGCACATGAGTACATAAATCAGCAAAAAATGTTTATTAAATCAGCCATATTCTGGTTACTGAATGAAGCTTCAAATGTGTGAGTTCACATTTTTTAAACACAGGCAATCATGCATCAGCCAGTCATGCATAAATAAATGTTAAACATCACGCTTAATATTCTCCAACAAGAAATGATTGTATCAAACAGTATAAAAGTATTAAACAGCATATATTAGTTGATTCAAATAAGAATAAAGTGTATACATTTGAGCTGCAAAATTGTAATTTATGCAAGAAATCACCTTTAGCTCTCATAAAACTGAGAATACTGTTCACGGTTAACCACAAGGAACAGGGACTCCATTGTCTGAGCATCTTGGCCATAACTGCAGGAGATGGCTGTGCTGGAATCCTGGTTCCTGCATTAGCAAAATAACAACACAATCATGAGAGTTGACTCTACATTTCATGACGATCCTATACACTGCGGGAAATTTGATAAGGCAACAAGCTTCTGAAAACAACACTCCTAATTATTGTGACCCAACACAGGGCACAGCTTAATTGGGCATGACAAATGTAACGTAGGCAAAATTTCCAGTTTTAAAATTTAGAAACCGCGATCACTATGTCATCGTGAATACAAAATGGCATAGAAGCAAAAATGAATATACAGTAGCCTTTTCACTATGGAAAAATAAGAGCATAAAATGTAAAGACTCTACCAACGACATCTCTCAGCAATGGGCATTTTTTCAGGAGCATGGATGTGACCGCAATTTAAAACTCACAATACAAAATCTGCAATGCAGCTGTGCATTACACTTCAGAAGCACTGCAGCAGAAGACTTTATGGGAGAAGACAATAAGACTACTATGCTCAAGGCATAAGAAAATAAGTGTTTTTAACGCATCATTTATACACTACGAGACGAAGAGCACTATTGTACAGAGAGAGTGCACAACAGACGAAAAGGAAGAAACCCCTAACTGCATTCTCACCTGCCCTGCATTACAGTAGCAAAGCAGTACTTGCATCTAGCCCAACAATGTCCAACTCTCCACTGCAGTCTATAGGGCATTTTCTGTATACTTAATTATTTTTATTTATTGGTATATATTTCTTTACTGACTGAGTAAGAATCAGTGTTTCAGCACATTTCCCTCGAAAATATAGAACGTCCCGCCAACTATTTTTTGCCCTTGTTCCAATGTGTTAGCTCGGCAATACGCTGACAAGTACTATTCCCTTATTTATACTTACAATCCTTCCTGATGCTCCGAATTTCTACTTCGTGCTCTGAACAGTGACGTACGTCCTTCTACTCAGTTTATGTTGGCTTCCTACAATTTACGTGGTCCTTCATATTGTAGCTGCTAAACTTGAGCCTAAAATTTCCTGCCGTCTCCTAAAAGCACCATCTTTATTGAATAAGATATCCTACGTTTGCCCCTCCCTGCGGGGGCGTTTATTTAAGTGCTGACCTATTTACTAGACCGCAGTGCCACAACAATTTCTCCTCCTGTGTTGCCACTACATGCATGAGTCACAATGGCTGCAAATTGGCTCCCTGTCCCCACCCTCTCGGATTCAAGGTCCCTCTCGCTCCTAAATGTAAATTTGCCACCTGTAGAATATCCAAAAGCATTGCATCCACGTGAAAAGTGCTCCTGTTAATTTTTTTTCTCTTCTCCTGTAACGGCTGTGTTAAATCAAACATTCTCGCGAATTTCATGAGCAGCTCAGTAAACGAAATAGGCACATGGTTTGCTGAAAAGAGGGTTTCAACTACCATAAGAAGCCACGGTTTCTTGCAATTTATTGAATTCCCTTGCAGTCTAGATAGCAATCAAGCCCATTTTGATTTTGATACTGTTTTCAAAACAATAACAACAGCCTAAATTTTGAGGTTGTGATAATTATGCGAGAATTAAAGATAGAGGAGTTTGATGCAATGAGCAAATAAGAAGCGCATTGCAGAGGGTAAACAAATATTCCTTTTCCGCAAATAAATTGGTAGCCGGAGGGTAACTTGAAATGAGCACTGAATGTACAATACAGAATACGATGCTGAAATGCCCCAATCTCTGAATATCCTTGCACAAAAGAAAAACTTCATTATGAAAGGCAATGATGAAATTGCAAGTTTATACTTCGGAGTCATCATATCTGCAATGTACACTGTACCATCGGCAATACCTAAAACTGAACACACACAACTGCACAAAATATCAACCTAAGGCTACCAAAGGAGCCTCACAGTAGTAAATGGAAACTTATTTTAGAATATTAGACTACACGCCTATATCTACTTACAATGTCTTGTCTGAAGGCAAACATAAGTGGCTTGCCCATGATGGGTTTCTGATGGAGAGCCCAAAGGCTGGGAATTGTGAGGCTGTCATCTGGATGACCTGCAAAAATGACATTTTAAGTTCCACATAAACAAATGCTACCAGAACGAGAGACAAGATCACTGGCAATAAAGCTGATTTTGGTTGGCAAGAGAAAAATCAAAGTATGGACTCGGTACAGCTTACTGAGAAAAAAAAACAAGCCTCATACCACATATGTTGCAGTGAAAGTTCATTGCATTGAAATTTCCACACACATATACGCTTGCCTGCTCATACACTGTTGCGAGTGCTGTGCCAGCGGTATTTCCATTGTTTAATATTTCTTTTAGTGCTCTCTAAGTTTATTACCAGCTATGAAAGTGGCTAAGTTGAATGTAATGACTAATCTTAGTGCCACATTGCAAATCTATACTCGATCACACTAGTGACTTGCGCTACTATGCTGGCTATAAATAGTGTGAATGAAGCAAATTTGATTAATTATTGTGTTTCCTTGCCAGTTCTGGCCAAACAGCACCAGTGAGTCATACAATTCAGTGGCAACTCCGTCATAAATGCCAGAGGAATGCGTTAGAATGTCGCAACTGCTTGCAGGTCTCAAATCCATTATTTAAACCATGTTCACCATATTGCAAAGTATTGTTCAAGAAGTAACTTTACTCAAGTCCAGCCCTTTCGAGGAGCGAAGTCCTGCACACACACGCACACCTGCACCACATGACTCGCTGTCAACAATTTACACACGCATACGCTTTTTACACTTTGACACTCCTACTGATAAAGCATAAAAAATTATGGGACTCACTGCAACCTTCTCAATCTAAACCTCCATCTCAATCAAACGCATTCTCGAGTGCCAGGGCATGCCTTATAAATTCCATTTTTACGAATTATAATTGGGCTATAGGGGACAATTTTCGAAGGGCATGCGAACCACCCAGAGAGACCTAAAGCTTTGCACTTTATATATTCAAATTATTAAAAGCTGCTGAAACTAATTGCTATATACGCGGAACATCGCAAATAACCAGCTATTCACAATTTAAGCAGTGGTCTCCTTGAATTCGGGAGTGATACGTGTCAAAACAACAATTTGATTAAGGGGCATGCGATAGCGGGTGACTCTGGATTGATTCTGACCCCCAGTTCAACGTGCCCCCAATGCACGGGACACGGGCGTTTTTTCATTTGTAGGCAAAACATTTTTTGTGCGCGCGAAAAGCGGCGGCAGCATTTCGCCCGCCGCCGCCTCTATAAGCAGTTGCCTACTTCGAGGAAATGTGGGCTAACCCAAGGTGTACGTTTCACGATCGAAATTAGTGTAATCGTGAAACACTTTCCGGATTTCTGATTCATGTATCAAGGAATCATCAAGAAACAATCAAGTATCAATCAAATATCAAGGAACAATCAAGGAAGTGGATTCATCAGGGTAGAGGAGGGAAAAAGGAGGAAATTTACACCTTCCACTGGTCCTCCCGCGCCTACATATATCCCAGGGTGGCTTCCAGGGTGGCTCGACACCAGACTCGGTTTTCAGGGCGGGGACAGCCGCTGCACCAATTTTGAAGAGGTTTATTGCCTGTAAAACTACCGACTTTATGCAATACACACACACACACACACAAGCACGCGCGCCCACGCAAGAAGCTCACAAAACACGTACGCGCGCGCACGCACTCACACAGACAAAGCGTTCACAAAACACTCACGAACGCACGCACGCGCAAGCACATAGAGACCCGCATACAAGCACGCGCGCACAAGCAAAACGCTCGCAAAGCAGCAACGCGCGCGCGCGCACGCACACATGCAAAGCACTCACACAACAGGCACGCGCGCACATACAAAGCGCTCACAAAACACGCACGAACGCACGCACGCGCAAGCACATAGAGAGCCGCATACAAGCACGCGCGCACACGCATAGCGCTCGCAAAACAGCAACGCGCGCGCACACACACACATACAAAACACTAAAAAAAACATGCACGCACGCATATACAAAACGCTCCGAAAAAAACGCATGGACGCACGCACGCGTAAAGGCCGTTTCACATGGTGCGATTTTGCACTGCGATTAACGCACCGGAAGTGCGATTTCCGTCGCATGCGACGCAGGGCCGATTCTGCGATTTTCGGCTGTGACCAACCGGTTGGTCGCAGCGTCGCAACGTCGCAGCAATCGCTGCGATTTTTCCGTCGAAATTGCGCCAAGAGGTATTTCGCGGTCTGTTTTGGAAAATGGCGGCGGTCGCTCAACGCAACGTTTACGGATACTTTTTTGTCTATAAATATTGGATCAACAAGCCTCGAACAGTGCAACTAATTGAGTAGAGCCTTGGATTGCGCAATCGGTACGTAACATCAGCACCGACACGCGAACGGTGCAGATAAAAACTCGTAGGTCAGATTCGGTTCTGAGATTTCTACGAGTTTGTTGACACGCTACGTTGCTAATCTGGCGATGCTGTTTTTTAGGTTGGCGTCGGGTGCTGATAGTACGTACTTTTGCGTGATTTTCCGTTATTCACGCGCGCTGCGAGTTGGTAAATACTACGAGGTGTCCCTCACGGGAAGGCATGGCCTTCGCATGTCGTCCCAATTTTCTGGTTCTTTAGACAACTCGCGATATACGAAAACGCCACAGTTTTATCGCGGTATGCTTTTACGGACGGAACAATTTAAAGAATATGCAACTATGGACAAATGCTGTGGTCAATAGGTCACACTATACGCGCGACCATTTAGTTGCAGTCTGTTGGTTAGGGCTTTCATGCGCATTTTCCCCAATGAATTATCTCATTTCAAGGTTATGTTACTTCCGCTGCGAGACGCAAAGCGAACGTGCAAACTGGATATCGTAATGAATGTTCTACAATAGCATATTTCACGCTTTGACTGGGAATAAGCAGTATTGCCAATTTATTTTCGAAGCAATATTTAAACAGTTTTTGTCTCATTTTTATGATGCATCATTTTTCTCCTGAATAAAAAAAACCCAATAAACCTTCAGTGTGTTGCAGACTTTGTATCCGTACTGCATCTGTATAACCCTCACATTAAAAGGTAATTGCACATTTCGCTTACTTCAGTGCATCGAATTACTTTTGTTTATGCTGGTTGTAACATATCGCAGTACTCTAAGAAACTACTTAGCCATAAACATCCTTGCCTTTTCTTCCTTCTCTGTCTCTACTTCCTGTAAAACACATGCAATAATGCGAAAAGCAGGCAGACATCTGGTTTTTATAAGTAGTAGATAACACATCAAACAAAAGCAGATCAAAATTGTGCAGTGAAGTCAGCCGGTTGCATTCCTTCGTGTGAATGATAGGATCTTTTCAAGTGTGGGTGGGTCTTGCATGTCCACAGCTCATAAAGTGTGCAGACTCATCACGAGGCGTAGGTATAGCCCATCAAGATGGAGGCAGTGTTGCTAATGAGTCTTCACTTACATGTATTACTGCATAAACTGGTATAACCATATCCCATCATTACTCAATCGAGCTTGCTCAGTCATATTCACCAAAATTCTACTTATCCGAGCTTTCTCTGACTCATATTCACCAAAACTGTACTTGGCCAAGCTTGATCTGACTAATATTCACAAAGATTCTACTCAGGCAAGCTTGCACCGAGTCATATTCACCAAATATCTACTTAGCCAAGCTTGCTCCGACTTATATTCGTCAAAATTATACTCAGGTGAGCTTGCACTGAGTCATATTCACCAAAAATCTACTTGCCGAGCTTGCTTTGACTCATATTCACTAAAATTATACTTGGATCAGCTTTCCCTGACTACCACATGACAATATTCACTAAAAGTTTACTCAACTGAGCTTACTCTTACTCGTATTCACCAAAATTCTACTCAGTCAGGCTCAAACGAACTCAGAGTCACGGTTAGTTCGAAGTCTTAGTGAGCCGAAATTTGAGTGAGTTCACCGTGCTATGTATGCATTACATTATGTGACCTGTGCGGTGAATAAGCAAACATTGTCTATGAGTACGTGTTGCATCGGGTGAAATAAGGACAACTGTAAACACTGCAGTTAGTTTTCTACAGTTCAACTGACCTTTGCGTGAAAGCTTCGCCTCATGTCGATTCAAGCAAGTGCATTGGATCTGCATCATATTTTTTGCCAATCCTGCTGGCTGTAGTGCAATATATTAAAAAAAGATGCTTGCATCACTGCACGTATAACCATCAGAACATGATACAAACACATGCACATAAGATAGACACAAATGATAAATACATAACCAGATGGAATCATCTAGCCACCACCTATTGAAAAAAAAGAAAAAGCACAGGACTACGTATAACCATTCCCCTTGCCAGGTACATGGGCTATAGGAGAAACACACGTGCAACCTAGCAGTTACCTCGAGGTAGCAGCTATGGACGCTTTTGAATTCGCAGCTGGCCACTCAAGTGTGTTCAGTGTGCACTTGTTCTTAGGCACATATTTATTGTCTGTATCTCAAAAATTTAATGTGGCTCCTCAAAATTTTGAGAATGTTTGGATTCTGAGGCTTGCAAAGGTAAATATTTTTATTCCATTTTCGTTCAAGGTGAAGGCTCATACAAAAGATTAGAGATATTGTCAGTGCCCCTCACTTTCTCTCAGAACATAAGTGGTCTGTTATTTAGAGTCTAGCAGCTTTTCAGCGGCAAGAAAGGGAATCAGCTTCCCCTGTTTTCAGCATTGGGTTAATGCAGGCAATTCAGGGAGGCATAAAGTTTTGCTAATACAATCGGTTCGGGAATACCAGATTAGACTGTACCTTGACACTTTCTTTGCACTTTCTTATTTTGGTCAAGTAACCCAGTTTTAAATGGCTCCAGTTAGCATGCTCTAACATTGGTCTAATATAGGTTAAGTACATGACTAGCTTAGCAGACTGGGATGCTGGCTTCATTTCCAGGAAAGGAATCATAGCACCTGCTCCAGTTGCATATCTTTTTGGTTATCAGGTGTATTCAACCTCACTTTAAGGATAACGTGCTGAAGCAGGTAGAAGCACACGCATGCCATTAGCGGATAGTTTCGATAGCTTCTTATCTTAGACTTGCCACCATGAATACAAAATTTTAGCGTTCGATTTTGTTGTTAAACAAACAAACGTACTCATAACAAGGTATTTTAATGTTATCCGTGTGGCTACGCGGCTGCGCTACGTACTGCAGCATATTAACTTAAGCTTCTTGATACAGATTCACAGCACACTAACAGCGCAAGAAACAGGACGAGAAAATAGACGACGCCCAGGTCTGCCAGAATGATACGATACTACGTACACTAGTGACTGCAGCTCCTAAGAAAATGTGTTGTCGGCTTTTACGCCTTTCGAAATATTCAGAGAGCACTTGTATGAATAATTACAGCACAGGCGCCGAGACGGACGAGCCAGGCTGGCGCTAAGATAAACGTTCACAACACAAATTCCATTGCACGTTCAGTAATTACACACAGATCATTTGCGGCTTTGTTCAAGGGCAGACGTGAGCTTTTGGGTTGGTGCTTGCTGCTAAGTTTGGTGCAAGAATATTGCTAGGAGCAGCAACCACTAATGCGCAATCACGAGCAATACACACACATCCGTTTTTCAGAAGCTGACGTTAATCACGGGTAGCGCGAGGGTCTCTGCGTTGACATGACTCCGCTGCAGCCGAATTCCGAATACTGCATATGCGATGACAACAGCTATAGGGGCTTGTTGATAGGTACTCTTGTAACTTGTTTAACCGCAGGTAGAACGACACAGGCATAAAACACACGCGAGACAGCACACAACGCTGAACGACCACCTGCGAACAGCTGTTTACGTCCGCCATTTCTCCTCGTATTGAACTTCACAAACCGCTGTTGCGCACTCCAAAACAAACTAAACTTTGAAGCGTTTTTAAATTACAAAACGTACGTATTATTTGGTCGTAATAAAGAGAGGTCAATTATATTATAACGCGCACGTCTTTTTCATTACATTAAACGAATTTATGCGGCATGTGCGACAAAATCTAGCAGCAAGCAACTCTAGGCGTCGCATAATCGCATTGTTGACATCGTACCATGTGAAATGGCCGTTGCGAATTTCGCAGCTGCGAAAATCCCAGTGCAAAATCGCACCATGTGAAACAGCCTTAAAGCGCTTACAAAACACGTACGCGCGCGCTCACACGCAGACAAGCGGAGATAGCCCAAAACACGCTGAAGGAAGGCGTCCGGCAAGCAGCAGCAGCAGCAGTACGCGAGCGCGCCAGGGAGAGCCAATATTGGGTCGGTACTTTCGAAAGGCGAAGCCAGTCGTGACTTTTTTCTACGCGATACAAAACGAACGACCGTGTTAGAAGCCGCGCTGAACTCTCAAGAACACCACATTTCCGATAGTTCAAGCGTTCAGAAACAAAGCGGGATTATGCAGGCGCACCACGCCCGACGTGGCCACAGAAACGTTAGTCACACGGGGGCAATCGAGGTAGCCATCTTGCAGTCGTACTGCGTGCAACTGATTTTGCACTTACATTAGTGAATTATGCTATGGGATCATAATGAGATACTTCTACAGCCAACAATAAAACGTAATCAAATAAAGAAACACCAAATGAAAGGACACTTGCCTGAAACTTTCCATACTGACGGTAATATACCGACCGCCGACACCGGGCACGTTGCAACTGCTCGTACCTGCCTCCATGGATCCATCTTCCAGCGCGTGCCAAGGCTTTGAGTTGAGGTGGGGCACGATTAATACACAACGCACGGACCACGTCACTAATTAGACCGCACATAAAACCAATCACACGTTTAAAATTATTCCCCAGAGCGCGAGACGCGGAAAAGACAAAAAAGAGACAATGCATCTTTTGACGCAATAGCCAATGAGATGACGAAACAGCTTCCGCCTTCCCACCCTGCCGCGCGCCGGGTTGTCTAGGCAACGATAAAGCGTCGTAGCGTCAGTTCCGGTCGCTTTTTATTCGGGAGGGAGCAGCCGCGTAAATCGGCTGCGCCGAACTCAGTCGAGCTATAAAAATTATCTGCCGCTGCCCGTTTATTCTCACAGGTTTGCTTGTTGGCGTGGCCGCCTGCTTGCTGCCACTTCGTTGTGGTCTCTAGCTGTACCGGTGAGCTGGGAGTTGCGAATGCGTTTCGTGTCGAGCGTTACGTTTTTTTGTTTGTTTTTTTGACGATGTCTGGGCTGCATGACTGTGAGTGCAGCGCACAAATCGTGACCGTGAGCGAGCCGATCAGCGCGCTTCTTTAGGTACGATCAAAATACCGGCTGCGTCCGATCAAGGAGACCATGCCAGGTCAAAGCATAAAGTTTCAGCGAGATCGTGGCTCGATAAGAGCGCTACATTATTGGTCGTGCCACGTGTGAGGCGCAAGCATTCAAATCACTCGTGGGCGTCTGCCAAAGGAGTGACAGTTGTGCTCTTCCGCAGCACATGTTTCGGTTTCCCATATTTCCGTAGCCCGGAATTCATTACACTGAAGCAATAAGCGGCATCAGTTCTTGGCATTCAAAGAACCATTTATGAACTATATCGATAATGGGCTTCAATTAAGTAAGCAGGATCGTCTGACTTGGTTGGCTGACATGTGAATTAGCCTAATTGTTATGCCTGCGTGTCTAATTACTACCTCGAATCGTTTAAAAAGACATCTCACCGGGGTTCGCCACTTTTTCTTGGGCTGTTAAGGGCACCGCTAAATTCCAGCAAAATTTTGCAAGTTGCTTGCGCGTTTTCATTCAACTACTGCAGTTTGTAATAAAAGTGTCTAATTGCATTGTATTATCACAGTGAGCACTAAATCTAATGATATTTCATGAAATTGCAAGTGAATGTGTGTACTTTTCAAGGTAATACGTTTTGGAGTGCCCGTCATACCAGTAACATCAGTATCTTAGAAAAAAATGCTATAAACAGACACATGGCTCATTGCGCGGACGTATACGCGTTCTTATGGCCAGATTTATGCATGCAACCTTGGGTTCAACACCCTTCAAATGTCGATATAACACCCTTCTTTGAACAACTTCACACCTTATGTGTGATATACACCCTTATGATAAAATGTTTTTAACAAAATGGGTGCTAAAAGGGGTGTGCATGGGGGTGTAAATGCGGAAAACACCCATTTTAACACCCTTAAGGGTGTGAAATTGTTTAGTATGTAAGCGTCCGAGATCGGAATCCTGAGGGCTGATACGGTCCTTCAATTCGATGGAGTAGGGCCGCTCCCACACCATAGGGTGACGCATCACACTCCAAAAATAGCTCTCTTCCAGGGTCGAAGCGAGTCAGCACCGGAGCGGAACACAACGCGGCTTTAACTTTCCGGCATGCATCATCGTCAGGCCCATACCTCCCCCCCCCCCCCCCCCCCGCGAGACCATTTTGATTTCATTTCCAGAAGTCGGTATAAGGGGCTGAAAAGCGTGGACAGATTAGGCCAGCATTTGTTATCAAACGTAAGGGGGGGGCATGCCCAAAAAGGACCACAGCTCCATAACATTCCGAGGAGTCGGAGCCAGCTTAATTGCCTCGACGTTCTTCTCTGACGGGTGCAAACCTACCGCGTCAATTCTATGCCCTAGACACATAACGGACGCCTCGCCTAGTCGGCACTTGTCCGCCTGGAGCTTGATGCCGTATTCTCTGGAACGCTGCAGCATTGCTTGCAGGTTCGTATTCGGCTTATCGTTCGCATCTGCTATTAGGACGTCATGTAAGTACGCTTGAACCCCTGGAAGGCCTTGCACAACATACTCAATTGTTCTTTGAAAAATCACAGGTGCGGATGCAATTCCAAATGGCAGTCGATTATAACAGAAGAGGCCCTTGTGAGTGTTTATAACGGCTAATTTACGTCAATCTTTGTCTACAAGAATTTGGTTGTAGGCATCGCGTAAATCCAAGATACTGAACTGCTATCGCAGTTCGCAAATGTCGTCTAGTACGGGTAGGGGATACCTTTCCATTTCACAGACTGGGTTCAGGGTTACTTTATTACCACCACAGATGCGAAATGTCCCATCGCTTTTGAATACGGGAACTATTGGGGGCTGCCCATTCTGCATAGGAAACAGGCAAAATAATGCCCTTGGCCACGAGTCGGTCTAACTCGGCGGAAACCTTATCTAGCAGAGCGAATGGAACATTTCTTGCCTTGCAGAACCTTGGTGTTGCTCCGTCCTTTATATGCAGCCATGCGGGTGGCCCCTTGATGAGTTCCACGCCCTCCGAGAAAAGGTCAGCGTAAAGGTCCATCACGGGTGCAGGTCCTTGACTCTCCAGCTTCACTTTCGCTCACTGCGACACGATGTGAAGAAGCGGCGCCCCTTATATCTCGAGTTTCTGCAATAAGTCACTGCCGCAAAGACGAGGACCTTCGCAGTTTGACCAGGCCTGGGAAACTCCGCGGGTTTTCTGTCCGCGCGAATCGCAGTGCCATCAATGAAATGAATCCAAAACCAATATCTATTTCCCTTTTTTTTCTTGTCAACCCTCTCTCAACTTTGTCGCTACTCTCTCTCCTTCAACTATCGGCGGCGCAGCTGGCGCGGCCCGCACTCGCCGTCTGCCGTGCTGATAATGACCAAAACGTAAGCAGTTCTTTTTTTTTCTGGCATTATGCGGTCAGTTTTGCGGTTCTCGCCTTCCTTGCTAGCAGCGTGGTACATGTGGTAGCCTACCGTTGCACGTTTGTCGGCTTTTTTCCGCAATGTCTCGCAGCTGTCGTTGTTCGTGTGTGGTTCGATGGTGTACGAACACATCAAGACGAAGTGAGTCATGCGACGTGAAATTCTACCGCATCCTTAAAGACAACAGGTGAGTACTTTGCAGTTCACTTCCTGATTTTTATTTGTGATAATAATTGTGCGCAGCCGTACATGGCTCTCCGATGGTGAGGCAGGATCAAGCTGATTTGAAAACACGATGATGCACGTTATGCCACAAACAGTGAACATAAAGCTTCTGATCAATATAGTACCACCTGTGCGTATCGCAAGGAACACGTGTGTAGGCCTGCGCTTTGCAATTATTTCTAGCTAATTGGTCGCCATCGTTTAAAAATGCGTTACTGAGAATTAAGGTTGACATATCGCAACTAGTACTCTGCCGCGACGCGAAACGAGCTCAGTTTTGTATGTTCCAACTGCGATGTTACAATTTATGGTCTTCACTGTTCTTCAGAATGAAAGCGTTTTTAACCTACGCTGGAAGGATGGACCTAATGGGTTTGCCCAGAGACAAGGTCAACAACCGCAGGATATGCCCGGCGCATTTCACGGAGGTGGATTTTGTGGGCCGAGCGAGAAGCAGGCCGTGAGAAGCTATTCTGCACATTGGCTATTAGAGCAATTACAATAAATGTTTTTTACATGTGCGTGCATGAAACACCATCCACGTTTTGTTGCATTCTATAGTGTGTGGCACTGTCTGCTCGAATTCTGGTTTTCGCAAACGAACACAATAAAGTGAGTCCAAAGAACTGTAGTGTTGTAAGTGGAGTTATTTTTTAAAATCCAATGTGGGCACATGCTTGCTTGATTGTAATAATGAACGTGACTGCGTGCATGAAAACGCAAAAAGAATCCACTGCGCACAAGCACGCAGCACGAATGCACGAATGGCCCGGCCGGACAGGAGAGGAGCGCGGAGCGCGCGCTTCAGTCCGGCGCGCCTGATAACACCCGCGACAAAAAACCAAAAAAAAAAAAAAGAGAGAGAGAGAGCATGCCGAGGATAGCTAAAGAAAAAAAAAGAGCATTGCGCAAGGCATGAGGGGAGGGTGAGGTCTGGCATGGGAGAGGGGTAGGTAGGTCAAGAGGGAAAGAGAAACGAGCGGAACAACGTTATCATAAAAAAAGGAAGAAAAAAAGTGCAATAGCGAAAGGGAAAGGGTAAAAAAATCGCGCCGCTTTTCCTTTTTTTTCTTTCTTTTGCCACCGTACTACTATCATCCATCCGCTAGGGTCTAACTGAAGTGCGCCTTGGCGCTAGCGTTGACTGAGCGTCTGCTATAGGAGAACCAATGGGAGGTATAGGAAGATTCACCCCCCTGGTTACATTGTTGCGATAACAGGCTCGGCTCATTCCTTATTATTGCGGGTTCCCCTTTCTGATGAAAGTTGAGCCCACCGACGGCGTCACCTTGCCTGTCCATCTGTTGCGAACCTAGCTTTGCGATTTCAGCTGCTAGAGCAAGTGCTTCGGCTTCCGGAAGAGTCAAGTCCTTCGCTAGCAGCTGTTTCTGCAAGTTTTTTGACCGCACTCCACAAACGATGCGATCCTTGAGCATTCGCTGCAACATCGAAGAGAAGTTGGAGTTATGGGCTAGCCTACGAATCTCGACGATAAACGCCTGCATAGACTCTCCTTCTTGTTGGTTTCGATGAAAGAACTTGAAACTTTCCGATATCTTGTTAGGTGACGGACCATAGTGCTCATTCAATGTTGAAACGACTTCTTCATAGCTCAACAAGCTCGGTTTTCTCGGTGCTACTCCACCGCAGAGAATCTCAACGGTTCTTGATTCTAACGCTGCCACCAACAAGGCCCGCTTCTTGGCGTCGTATGTGACCTCGTTTGCTTCAATGTAAGCGTCGACTTTTACGAGATACGCATGCCGCTTATCTGTGTCCTCTACGAAATCCAGAAGCTTGAGGGCCATGACTGCGGTTGGGCCGATGGGTGTCTTCGTTTCGTGGCTGGTACCCGGCAGCTGTTGCGTATCGGTGGGAATTCTCGTCGCCAGTGTTACGATGCTTTCGGGTGGCGACAACGCCACTCCAGTAGTGAACCACACAGTCGTACCATGCAGAAGACACCGGATTTATTCACACTCGTGAATATAAAAGAAAGTCAAGGGGAGAGGGAAGGCATGACAGAAATCAAGGAAAGATTGCGCACATGTGCACTAGATAGAATAGCTTGGTCGTCAAGTTCAGGGGTTTCAGCAGGCAGCCAGTGACAGTAACCGTAGCACGAGTCGCATGAGCCCACGGCAGACACGGATATACGGGGTGGCCATTTTTATGTTTTACGGAATTTTTCAAGATCGGCTGTTGCAGATAACATAATTCTAGTCCTTCAGCTGGATTTTTCGGAGAGGCAGACATTACTTGCACGAGATATCAACGCACATATTCAAATATTGTACACAAAAGTTACTAACTTCTTAATTCATTTACGGCTCCTATTGGAATTCACAAGTTGTAACCAGCGAGTTTACAAGGTGTATGCACTTGTAATGAATTGATAGAATGACACCAGTTTCAAAATATATATACGCCATCAAACTGGCCATAAAAATGCACTGTTGTCCAACTTACTTCTTTGACAGAATACTCTTGTATGCATTGAAGCACAAATGTTGCTCCATGTATTTCGTCCCATATTTTTGGAAATATATCGAAACTGGTGTCATCCTGAAAGCTCATTTTCAGTGGATACATCTTGCCCTTCACCCTTACACACCTCACGCTCTTCCCATCTCTTCTCACTCCTCCCATGATGGAAGCAATGGCGTTTTTTTTAATTCAATGCAAATTTTCCGCGTTCGCCCTGCTCTAGCGCCATCAGCTAGGACCTGTTATTACTGTTGGCTTAAAGCCGGCTGCAGAGACGCTGCTTTAGTCGGCTTGTTTTTAACGCGTAGCGTCCTTTCGACACCATTTCTGACGCGTTACTTTTTCATTTATTAACGTAAAAACCAGTCCAATGTGTATTCTTAATTAAATTAGCGCTGCGGCACACGGTTATGTACATATATTTTGCCTCATATAGGCATGAGGTTTCATTTGCGCTGTATAATGTTGACGTGTATGACCCCGTGCCACCAGTGCTAGTAGCTTGGTTGGTTTTGGCCGGTTGAATCGGTTTTGGCCAGGCGGTTGAATCGAGTGACAGACAGAGAGACAAAGGTTTTCGCATTTAGAAGCCGATGAATCGTCTTTAAAATAACACACAAACTATCTTCCCTCTGCTGAAAGGCTGCTGTCTGGCACCTCATAGACCTTAAAGACAAGAGCAACATTAATTCAATAGGTGAAAATCTGGGTTTTGCGTTGCAGAACCTGGAGGGCCGTTTTGGTTGCTGAAATTTAGTGGAAGGGGTGTCCTTCAAGTTGAGCAGTAGCTGCACTTAAGCAACACTTCTCAACTATATTATAACCACACTTTCAGGCAATTTTAGCATACCTTCCATGCCACTAGATTGGTGGCGTGCTTCACAGAAAACTGGTCGATGCAATGATAGCCAAGTAGCAATACAATTCCTAAATTTAGCTCATTTTGTCTGGTGGAGCCACCAACAACTACAGGCAGAAGAGGCAGCTTTTTAAGTTTATATGTATTTGAGTACGGAGGCGTTAAAACACTTACGATCGTATTAACAATCATTCCAAATATTAACTAATTTTAGCCCGCAGTTCACAGGCTACTTGAAAGTCATGTGTTATGCAAATGGCCATTTGCTAACCTTAAATACAAAATGTGAATACAAAATCGCAACGGGAATGGATGTATGGTACTTGCCTACAAGAGTGTTGACCCGTACGGGGTCAACAGCCTCTGTTTGCCCCTTGGTGCTTTCGTTTCAGAAGAGCGAGTGGCCCATGGGGTTCTGCTCTGTGAACACATGGTGAAGCAAGGCCCTTGGAAACATGCGTGGTCCACCATAGCAGGCCATGGTAAGCTGAGCCAGGATCATCTGAATGAGCACTTCTCCAACCTATGTGAACGTGCACGTTTGAGTAAATGTTATCAAGGTAGTTTTAAGGCTTTTAAACACATTTACACGACAGCCGCACTCCAAATAAATCACAACACTGCCTGCTCCAGACCTGAAATGTATATTTCTTACTTCACTAGTGTCATAGCTAATTCTATGTGGATGCCATGTGCTTCAGAAAAGCAAATATTCATCCAGCACACCATAAAATAATCATAAGTAAACCAAAGTATGGAAAACACAATTGTGAGCAGCATTCTTGGGATACTTCACACACTTTCAGGTGTCAGTCTCTAACCATTTTCCAGCTAGTTTGCTTCACGTAGTACTCACTGGTCTAATGAGTAGAGTACCGGGCTGTTCTGTTGAGGGAAGCGGGTTCATAGCCAACCAACAGACCACTGCAGCTTGGGTCCCTGGGCATGTGACCCTGGGTATGTGCCTCTGTCGAATGAACCTCTACGCCATCTTGGGAAACTGCTGCTTGTGCTGGCAAGCAGCTGTAGGAGCATGAAGACGAAGATAACTGTCGACGTTAATGCGATTACCACTACACATCAGATTCCCTTCCTGTGGTCCAGAATTTCCGCGCGACTTCAGAATTTCTGAGCAAATTCACGCTCGGAAAAACACTTATACGTAGCACGTATTGAGCAACAGAAAACTGTATCGGTATTTTTTCATGTCGCTCTATAATTTTTTCATTGACACTTTTCGTATAATTATAATATTTGAGAGTTTGATTATTTATTAAGATCTTATTAGGCGGAATCCAAAAAATAGTTTGAGTATTTCCAAGCGACGCCGAACATTACCTTCGTCCTGTCCCTCTACATAGCATTTTCATATTTTTAAAGTTTAACCCAAGTTAAGGGAAGCACCCTGTATATTCAGCGCATAATTCAATGGGCTTTCAAGATCCATTCAATGTTGGCGTTCAATATGGCGCCAACAATATCTCAGTGGGCTTTAAATATTGGCAAGCAATGTATTCCATCAATGTTTCAATGGGCTTTCAATGTTCAGACTCTACACATCTTCAACAATGTGTAATCAGGAAAACAAGACGACGACGAAGTAGTCAAGCAATCAAGCCAATGTTGGTGGTAGCCACGCGGCCCGAGCTTGCGCTTGCCTGGATTTTGGCTCCTTGTCGCCCGCTGCTTCTTGACGCTCGCCTGACGTTCGTCGCTGTTTCTTGAGGTTTACACGTCCATAAATCCCGTGACAAATGCTTCAATGGGCGTTCATTATTGATGTGCAAGACATTCCAACAATGTTTCTATGGGCTTTCAATATTGAGACTCATTGAAGTGAGTTGAGACTCACATTAGCAGTGCTTCAAATTACTTTCAGTAATGAAATACAACATGTTTTCAACAATACATCAATGATTTCTCAAATTGAAGTGCCTCAGTAATGTTTCGACAAAATGTAGCAGGCCAATTCTCAACAATTGTCAACAACTTCCTCAATTCTGTTTCACAATACCACAATGTACTTTCAATGCCATTTGTTGGCATTGACTGATATTTCCATAACTTTTCAACATTTAAGGAAGCAGCAGTAAGGAAAGAGTGGTGAAAATTATATGCTCGATCAGTTTGCAACCTGTACTAGTGATGGATCATTATCATAAGCCTATATTTATATCCACTGTAGGAGGATCTGCAGTTGCCGCTTTCTTGCGCTAGCTGATTACAACTTGCCCAGGGGTAAGTTAGAATTTGAAGGGCTTCAAATTTATAACTTCCTCATCCCAACTAGTTTTCTGCTGTCCTCGACTGCGCTTCCCTATTCTTGGTATCCATTCTGTAACTCTAATGGTCCACCTGTTATGCATCCTACGCATTACATGGCCTGCCCAGCTCCATTTTTTTTCCTAATTTCAATTAGAATATTGGGTATCCCCGTTGGCTCCCTGATTCACACCGCTCTCTTAACGTTAGGCCTAATATTTTTCTTTCTATCGCTCTTTGTGCGATCCTTGACTTGTTCTCGAGCTTCTTTGTTAACCTCCAAGTTTCTGTTCCATATGTTAGCACCAGTAAAATGTAATGGTTGTCCCCTTTTCCTTTCAACGACAGTGGTAAGCTCCCAGTCAGGATTTGGCAATGCCTGCCGTATGCACTGCAACCTAACTTTATTCTTATATAAACTTCCTTCTCATGATCAGGGTCCCCTGCAAGTAATTGACCTAGATAAACATACTTCTGTACAGACTCCAGAGGCTGAGTGGCGATCCTGAATTCTTGTTCCCTTGCCAGGCCATTGAACACTATCTTTGTTTTCTGCCTATTCATCTTCAACCCCACTCATACACTTTCTCGGTCAAGGTAACTTTCTACTTTTCTTGTGTAAAACCAAGGTATCTGTGGAATCATTACAGATGTTTGCCAAGATATACACGTTGCATCCTGTACTTCTTGATTACGCAATGCCGCTTTGACTGCTGGCGTCTCTACTGAGTCAAATACGTGGCAGCCGCCGAAGGACAAACGCGAGGAGTCACACATGGTGTTGAGCTCAACCCCGCCCCCCCCCGCCCCCTCGCAAGAACTAATGGCCCACCTTCGCATCCGCACGCCGGTGGTGGTGGTCTTTCAGGCAAAAATGCTGGGCAGCAGGTAAACAGCCGTCATAGCATTCAGCAGCAATTTCGTCCCCCGGTTTATATACTATTAAGGAGTAGAAATGGAATATCATGTCTAGAAACCGGCCCAACAAATCTGCCACCTATGCTGCATCGTCGGACACAAATATGATGTATGTCCCACACCAAACATCCTGGTATGCAGGCTGTGCGGGACTCTTAACCCTCCTGAAGACAACTGCGCTATATGTTGGGCCCTATGCACTGGCACCCACCCCATCTGGAACCACGAGTGTAAGAGATGGCTCAAGCCCGACAGACTCCGCCAAGCCAGGAACAGCACCAGGCTCAGCAGGGTGGACCGACCAAAATCCCACGCTCAGAAGAGCCCAAGATGGTGCAGCTCAGAGAGGAAACCTGCACGGACAGCTACTCCCGCTCCACGGTTAGCTTCTCCCGTTCTCGCTTGGGCTCCCATTCACCGGCCAGGCCACCACTAAGGCCACCAACACCACCACCGCAGTCACCCGGAGAGGAAAGTAACCCTACGCAAGGGAAGGAGACCCCAATACCAGGCCAGGCGACCCCAGGCCCAAGCTAAAAGACCCCAGGACCAGCCAAGCTGCTGCAGCCCATTGGACCACAAAACAAACCACAGGTGAGATGGGAGCCACAGCCTCCCAAAATAGTTTTATTAACAGCAATAACTCGGACATGCAAGCTCTCTGCGCCGAAATTTCTCAGTTAAGGCTATTAACCATTAGGCCAAAGCTATCGCCGAACTGAAACAGAACCCCCCAAGTGCAGCCATTGTGCGACCACTGGCCCCCACCGTTTAGCTAGCAATCCAGCCAAGCGAAAGGCGGAAGAATGCGATGTATACAATTCATTTAGTGATGCAGGCTCTGCCCTTAAACGAATCGAGCTCCTAATGACCTCCTTCGTCTCCGATCAACAACAAAAGCTGTGCAACATTAACTATAGGCTCGACGCCGTAGAGAAAAAAAATGGACAGCTTTGATACCCGCTTAACCCGCGTTGAATCCACAACCCTTGCCCTGCCGGGCAGACCCAGGCCCAAGTTGGTCACTCCATGTGAAAAACCAATCACAGCACCCAACGCTGCAACTGCAGTCGCACCCCTACCCACCAACCATGACGCAGAGACCAAAAATTAAAACCCGGCAATGGAACAGCGGGGAAATCCGACAAAAACGTGGTAACCTCCTGCACTTTATAAAATCACAGGACCCTCCTAATGTGATAGTCCTCCAGGAAACTGGATTCCAGGTTATGTGAACTGCATACAAAGCCTTTAATACCACACGTAAGCCACAGTACACCGCCACTTTATTCCAACGCGACTTTTCGATATTAAAACATACCTCTAGCGACACAGACATAGATCAAGTCCTCCTCGAACTACTCCCCCTTACGAGAAAAGGCTCTAGCCTGTTCATTCTAAATTTGTATAGGCGCCCCAGAGAGTGCAGGCAGAACTTCGTCATAGGGAACGAAGACGCCGATATGCCGCTCCGGCAGCTCTTGAAGAAACACAGGAAGTGGTCATACCACTTTCACGATCCGACGCTGCCAGCAGACTTCGGGTGCTTGCACAGGAGATCACGTTCTCTTTATGCACACCAAGCACCCAGACCAACCGGAGCAGTCGTCAATAACACCTGTCCTCTTTGATGCATCTCTGTATGCCAACTGGACTCCGTCGAAGAGAGGCCACTCTACTTTATCGCTTATGGCTAGTGGTGGCATTCACGAAATCTTATTCATTTCTCATTGGAATGGCCGACAACGCTCTTTGCAATGCCTGTCTTTGCGAGGAGACGCTAGAACACATTTTGTGCGAATGTCCTGAGTATAATGTTTAGGGACAGTCCATGGCGTCCATTTTCCCAGCAACAGCTATTACCATCAGCTTTAGAACTGAGCACCCAACGACACTGACAACTGTGGAACTAGCTGCTCTGCGCGCTGCACTCTGTTTAGTAAATCGGGAACCACCTCGACACTGGTCAATCTTCAGTGACTCAAACGTAGCCCTACAATCTGTGCTATCAGCTCTGTGTCGTAGGCCATATGAACAGCTCGTATTTAGTATTAAATGCCTACTGCATACATGATATGAGAAAGGACATCACGTGACGTTTCAGTTACTGCCAAGTCACTGTGGCATCATAGCGAACAAAGACACCGATAATGCCACTCGGGCAGCTCTTGGGCCGACAGCGGTCTTTGCAATGCCTGTCTTTGCGAGGAGACGCTAGAACACATTTTGTGCGACTGTCCTGAATATAATGTTCAGGGACAGTCCGTGGCGTCCATTTTCCCAGCAACAGCTATTACCTTCAGCTTTAGAACTGAGCACCCAACGACACTGACAACTGTGGAACTAGCTGCTCTGCGCGCTGCACTCTGTTTAGTAAATCGGGAACCACCTCGACACTGGTCAATGTTCAGTGACTCAAACGTAGCCCTACAATCTGTGCTATCAGCTCTGTGTCGCAGGCCATATGAACAGCTCGTATTTAGTATTAAATGCCTACTGCACACATCATGTGAGAAAGGACACTACGTGACGTTTCATTTACTGCCAAGTCACTGTGGCATCATAGCGAACAAAGACGCTGATAATGCCACTCGGGCAGCTCTTGAAGAAACACAGGAAGAGGCCATAGCATTTTCACGGTCTGACGCAGCCAGCAGACTTCGAGTGCTTGGACGGGAGATCATGCTCTCTTTATGGCGCACACCAAGCAGCCAGACCAACTGGAGCAATCGTCAATACCACCACTCTGTATGCCAACTGGACTCCACCAAGAGAGACCACTCTGCTTTATCGCTTATGGCTAGGGGTGGCATTCACGAAATCTTATGAGTTTCTCATTAGAATGGCTGACAACGCTCTTTGCAATGCCTCTCTTTGCGAGGAGAATCTAGAACACATTTTATGTGACTGTGCTGAATATTATTATCAGAGACCGTGCCTGGCTTCCGTTCTAGCGCACCTTTACAATAGACCAGTGCCAGTTGAAACGATTCTCACATGTCATCGACAGAAGACATCGCAGCTGAAGGCGACGAATAGGACTACTTAGGTTTTGGAAAGAAGCGGGCTTGGACAAGCGGCTGTGACAGGGATGTCACGTACGACCCAAGAGTGATGAACTGTGACTGACGATGTGTGTGCTGTGCTATGTGTTCTCTTTCTCTCGCACCCGCAAGGGCGTCTGCGTCAGCAGGCGTTTGGTGTGTTGTGACACCACGGACCCGAGCACACGAGGGTCGGACCCTCCCGCGTGTGACCGTACGCGGCTTAGCCGTGTCCGGGGAAAGGGGGATCCTGGGGGTTTAGCCGATGCCGGGTGTTTGGACCTTTATGGCCCCTCGCCGGGGGCAACACACCTCTTTGGCCTCTGCTTCACGTAGACGGCACCCCCGGACTGACCCACCCGGGGGAAATTGGTGGTCGCCTTTTCCTGTCCCCCTCTCCGATCTTTTTTCTTCTCTATTTTTCTGTCCTCACTGTCCTGTCACCTCTTCTCTTCTGTTACTTCCACAATTTTCATAGGCGGCCTGGGTTAACCTTGTGTAGGTGCCCTTTCTTGGGTTTTTATATAAGGTTATAGCAGCAATGTACGGCTGGCGCCTGCAGCCTTACACGTGAAGTGCTGTAGCGTCTCCTTGTTGGACTCCGTGGTGGGTGGCTGCCATTGCTGCCGAACAACAGAAAATTGTTATGGGAACGCCCGCTTTTCCTTGACTTCTTGATCGTCTCCCTCAGAAAAGGGGACGCACCGATGAGTTTTTGAATTTGTTCATCCGGCCTAAAGACATCTTCCCCCGATATCAAGTAGTACATAGTGAGAGAACTGAAAGACTAGCGAGAACCATATCCCCATTTGTAGTTGCGAAAACCTTCACCAACACGCTAGGCCCTGGCTATAAAGTCACCAAAATGCCAAGCGGGGACATTCTGCTTGAGCTACGTGATAAGGAGCAACACAACAGACTCGGCAAGCTTGTGACTTTTGGTGATGTCCCAGTTACTGTTTCACCGCATCGTTCCATTAACACAGTACGCGGGGTAGTATCCGAAGCAGACCTCATCGACCTATCTGAAACCGAGTTGTTGGAAGGATAGAAGGAGCAACACGTCACGATTGTGCAGCGCATCGTTATGAGACGGGACAACAAAGAAATTCCCACGAAACACCTGATACTTACCTTTGAATTAAGCGTCTTGCCACAAAGCATCGAAACAGGCTACACAAAAATAGCAGTAAGACCATATATACCAAATCCTAGGCGACGCTACCAATGCCAAAGATTCGGCCATGGCTCGCAGAGCTGCCGTGGTCGACTCACCTGTGCGAAGTGTGGAGTACAAGGCCATGCCTCAGACAATTGCAAGGCTACACCTCACTGCGTAAATTGCGATGGTGATCATCCAGCCTACTCCCGGTCTTGTCCAAGCTGGAAAAAAGAGAAAGAAATTCGAACACTGAAAGTCCGTGAAAACGTATCGTTCAGGGAAGCACGCAAAAGGTGATCACCATTCCACACGACCACATACGCTGAGGCGGCGCGTCAAGGGGCAGCGTCGCAGCGGCTACTGCCACCTGCCCAGCCCGCGCGCAGCGAGCTGTCGCTTGTGGCTCCTGCCCCCAGGGTGGAACGAGCTAAGTCCACTCCACCCAACCAGCAAACAGGTCCGGTTACCTCAGGGTTGCCGGCACCGCCACAGTCCTTGGTGGCAGCCTGCGCTACGCATAGTAAACCCGCAGGCCCGCCAGCAGCTCCCACGGTGGGTGCAGTCAAGGCTGCCTCACCCTCACCGGCCACTGCTAGCGCTGGCAACAGCCGGCTCAGCTCAGTCCCAAAGGCAGCCTCATCGACCTCCGGGCTGGTCGGCGCAAATGTCTCCTCCTTCGCGGCGAGACTTTCTCGCGAAACATCTAGCTCGCAAGAGCGCGTGTCCGGCGCCTCACAAGAGTGGATACACAAATCATTCAATGGAACGTCAGAGGCCTTCTTAGGAACCTCGACGATGTCCAAGAACTTCTTTACCAACACAATCCAAAAGTGCTGTGTGTACAGGAAACGCATTTAAAATCGAAACATACAAATTTTCTCCGACAGTATGTTACGTTTCGTAAAGATCGCGATGATGCTCTCGCATCATCAGGCGGTGTTGCCATTGTAATTCACAAAAGCATAGCATGTCAACGTTTGCAGCTACAAACGCCCCTTGAAGCAGTGGCAGTTCGACTTGTTCTTCTAAACAAGCTCATCACCATCTGCTCACTTTACATACCCCCCCCCCCATTACCACTTACATAAACATGAATTTCAGTCCTTTATAGATGAATTGCCTGAACCCTACCTTGTTCTTGGCGATTTCAATGCGCACAGTAGTCTGTGGGGCGACTCTCGTATCGATGCGCGAGGTCGTCTTCTTGAACAATTTCTTTTCTCCTCTGGCGCGTGTCTCCTGAACAAGAAGGAACCTACGGTTTACTGTCTCGCAAACAGAACCTTTTCTTCTATTGATCTTAGCATAGCTTCCCCGTCTCTATTATCTGAACTTAAATGGGAAGTTACCAAAAATCCGTACGGGAGCGATCACTTCCCAATACTACTGCGAACAACCAAAACTGAGCCGTCACCACAAGCCCCTCGATGGAAGATTGACACAGCCGATTGGGAGAAATTTCGAAATCTTACTAGTAGCATCTCCTGGGCCAACATGTCTTCGTTTGGAACTGATGCTGCTGTGGAATATTTTACTTTCCTTCATAATTGATTCCGCTTCTAAATGCATATCCGAAATGAGTGGTGCGGCATGCAAACGCCGTGTCCCATGGTGGAACAACGAATGTAGGAACGTTCGTAGAAAACAGAACAAAGCGTGGGGGTTGCTACGCGATTCTCCTACTGCGGAGAATCTTATCAATTTTAAGAAGGTAAAGTCCGAAGGCAGGAGAACGCGCCGACAGGCCAGAAGAGAGAGCTGGCAGAAGTTTTTATCAGGTATACACTCGTATACAGATGAGGCCAAAGTCTGGAACAGGGTTAACAAGGTTAGAGGTGAGAGGACGACAAACATATTCACTCCCTTTGGTAAACACACAGGGCGACAGCTTGGAAGACCAAGCGAACCACCTGGGTGCACATTTTGAACATGTGTCCAGTTCATTGCACTATTCCCCAGAATTTACAAAATACAAAGCAGCAATAGAAAAACAAAAACTAGACCGAAAGAGCACCGGGAACGAGCCTTATAACTTGCTTTCTCTTCAGCAGAGCCTCAAGCATCACTCGCCTGTTGCAACCAATCTGCCCCAGGCCCTGACCGCATACTATATGAAATGTTGAAGAACCTGCCCTCTGAAACGAAGAAAACCCTTGTCTGTCTGTATAACTCTATATGGACTTCCGGCGAGATCCCCTCTGCCTGAAAAGAGGCCATAGTGATCCCTATCCTGAAGCAGGGGAAGGATCCATCGTCTGCATCGAGTTATCGGCCGATAGCGCTAACAAGCTGTCTCTGCAAAGTCTTCGAAAAAATTATAAACCGTCGCCTATTACATTTCCTAGAATCAAACAAACTGCTTGACCCATACCAGTGCGGCTTTCGCGAGGGTCGATCCACCACTGACCATTTGATACGTATCGAGGCGCAGCTACGCGAAGCTTTTGTTCACAAACAGTTCTTTCTGTCTGTATTCCTAGACATGGAAAAGGCCTATGACACCACATGGCGGTTTGGAATACTGAGAGACCTCTCCCACTTTGGTATACGTGGTGATATGTTAAATATGATTGAAAGTTATCTGCTGAATCGCACATTCCGTGTTCGAGTTGGCAATGTTCTATCACGACCTTTTGTGCAGGAAACTGGTGTACCCCAGGGAGGCGTGCTCAGCTGCACACTCTTTATCGTTAAAATGAACACGCTTCGTGCTTCGTTACCACCCGCTATTTTTTATTCCATCTATGTGGACGATATACAAATAGGCTTCAAGTCCTGTAACCTCGCAGTGTGCGAGAGACAGGTACAGCAGGGGTTGAACAAAGTGTCAAAGTGGGCAGACGAAAACGGGTTCAAAATAAACCCCCACAAAAGTTCTTGTGTTGTTTTCACCAGGAAGAAAGGTCTCGTTGCAGATCCCACTATCTAAATGTATGGACAACAAATACCTATAAACAAAGAACACAAATTTTTAGGCATCATACTTGACTGTACGCTTACTTTCATTAACCACATAAAACATCTCAAGGCGAAATGCCTAAGAACAATGAACTTACTGAAAATTTTATCTCACACATCCTGGGGCACCGACAGGAAGTGTTTAATGAATCTTCACAAGAGCCTCATTCGGTCACGATTGGACTATGGTGCCGTAGTATATCACTCTGCCACCCCTAGCACGCTAAAAATGCTAGATCCTGTCCACCATCTAGGTATCCGCCTGGCCACTGGCGCATTCAGAACAAGCTCCGTCGAAAGTTTATACGTAGAATCGAATGAGTGGTCACTCCACCTCCAGAGAACATACATCAGCTTCACCTATTTTCTCAAAGTGCACTCCGATCGGGAACATCCTTGTTCTACAACCCTTAATGATTTGAAGTGTTCAACGCTTTTCTATAATCGACCCTCTATGAGGCGGCCTTTCTCACTGCGTGTAAGAGAACTTAGCGAAGAGATGGATGTCCCACTTCTAGAACATCGCCTAATGCCTCCAGCTAAGCTGTCACCGCCCTGGGAGTGGCAGGTGATAGAATGTGATCTATCCTTTGTAGAAGTCACAAAGCATGCTCCCGACCTCGAAATTGCAATGCATTTCCGCGAACTTGAATCGAAGTACTCGTGCTCGGAATTCTATACCGACGCATCCAAGTCCCATGCTGGCGTATCTTACGCCGCGGTTGGCCCCTCTTTTTCTAAATCCGACGTATTGAACCCCCTAACAAGCATTTTCACCGCAGAAGCCTGTGCAGTACTGTCTGCGGTGAAGCATATAGAGAAATTGAAACTACAAAAGACAATAATATTCACAGACTCGTTGAGTCTTGTAAAACCGCTAACATCTTTACAAAAGCATAAGAATCCTGTTGTTATCGAGCTTTACTCACTCTTGTGTAACATTTACCAATCTCGTAGACATGTAATAATATGCTGTGTGCCTGGCCATAGAGGCATCGAGGGCAATGTGCTAGCAGACCAGTTGGCCACATCAACTACATCGCAAGCTATTAATCCTGCCGCTGCTATTTCCTCCACAGATCTGAAGCCTTTTTTGCGAAGGAAACTGCGAGGCCACTGGCAGCGTCTGTGGGACGCAGAAACAACTAATAAGCTCCACTTGATTAAGCCACGGTTAGGTTTCTGGCCCTGTACAACTAAAACACGACGAACTGATGTCCTATTCTGTCGTCTCAGAATAGGACACACATATGGTACTCACAATTTTCTATTGAATGGAAATGATCCTCCAAAATGTGGTAGATGTGGCGACAGGCTCACCGTCCTCCACGTCCTCTTGGAGTGTCGGGAAGCCGAAAGAGAAAGAAAGAAACATTTTCCTCTCGCATATCGCTATTGTGTCCCTCTGCATCCCGCTATGTTTCTCGGTAAACAACCACTTTTTAGCACCAACGCAGTCCTTGCTTTCTTGAAAGATGTTGTGCTACATGTTATTAGCCCAATAAGTTCGTAGTGCATCCTCTCTCTAGAGGATGTTGCTGCGATAGTGTTTTTTTTTTATTGCACATGCCTCCAGGCCTTATGTTTCAAGGGCTCTGTTTAGGCACTTGTGCTTCTGGCCAATTCTTGTATCTTTAATTTTATTGCGATAGCAATTATATGGACACTTCAACCGGATTTCTGCCGTCGCCGTCGTCGTCGCCGTCGCCGTGAGGTTCCGTATAGATAAAATCTCCGCCGCGCGCCGTATGCCCCAGCGGAAGCGTGGGGGGACGCGCGCTGTCACGGAGAGCGAACGCACTCAATCTCCCACGCGCAAGCAAGGAAGCGGAAAGCCAGCGCCGGAGGGAGCAGGGGGGGGGGGCACTTCTCTGCCAACAACCGCGCTCGTCGCTCGTCCGCACAGTCTCTTATCTCTCCCACGCACAGTCTCTTATCTCTCCCACGTAGCGGGCGAAGGTACGTTGCGCTGCCAGCGTTTTGACAGTCGTTGGCTGCAGTCATTCAGTGTGATCTATTCATGTTTGTTTGTGCGCGCTCACACCACGCTTGTTCATTCAGTTAGTAATAGTCGGGCCACATTTTCCAACGCACGCTACACATGCAATGCTGCCCAGATCGGCAGTGCAGCACTACAGGTGTGTCCCTTCGCACGCGCTGCCCACGGTAAGCGCTTCTCATCAACACCACCGTTTCACACGCGCCTTCTCGTGGTCATCGAGTCTCTCTTCATGTCGGTCTACTTACGCCGCAGCACACCTGCTTACTTAATCAGCTCATGTTTACTACAATTCATATTGCTACCAAGGCCGCTCACCTTACTTCGTATGACATTGCTGTGTTGCTATCGCATTCATTGCTTCGCCCTTAGGGCGAAACTGTGACATTTTTTTTTGTAACTCGTATCATTCTTTCGCAATGCATTGTTCATGTCCATAGTACACATAATCACTCATTGGCATAATCTTATTACTTATAGATTTTACGCACTTTACAGCGACTGATTTTAGGCCCCTTTACAGCCATGCCACATATAATGTTCATATAATTCCCTATTCATCTACCACTAACAAGCCATTACCATCGTCTCGGCGCGAACTAATACTTTCATGGCGCTCTATGGCCATACCTGGCCCTTGCGCCACTAAACTCCAACAATCATCATCTTTCTCTCTCCTCCCCCTCTTTCATTCTCCCCATCCCGCTCCCAAGTGTAGGGTAGCAAACCGGTGCGTTAAAGTGGTTAACCTCCCTGCCTTTTCTTCTCCACTCTTTGCTTACTTCCTTGGGTCCCCTATTTACGCGCGTTGCTTGACTTGCTGGCCGGCATAGCCTCATTGGCATAGGGGACTTCAACGCCATCCAGACCACATGGGGCTACCGTTAGAGTACATCAAAGAGCAACAATGTCCTAACCCTGGCGTAAAATAACAAATTCACTAAATAAATGACCCCCTTACCCCCGCGAGTACAGAATCGAGTGTCACAGTAGACACATCACTCGATCGCACCTTCATCCGCAACGTCCAAAATCCACAATGGACCAACACCGGAGAAACCCCCGGTAGCGATCGTTGCATCCTAAATACTATTCCATACAGGACCACAACGCCGCAAGGGCAGACAGAACGCGCAAGTCGAGTGGGACCGATTTCGCAGCCTACGGAAACAAATCGCGCCAGAAACAATCACAAACATCAGCAATTGGACACAAGCGTTACTAGACGATGTAAGCACCGTCACCTCTGTTATACCGGAGGAGGCGGGCCTGCACGAGATAGATAGTCAGCTCCTTCACCTGGGGGAAGACCACAAGAGCATTTTAAAAGGTTAGAGAGCACAAAGAATAAGTCACAAACTTCTAAAGAAGGTAGCCCTGCTCGACAGGCAAATAGAGGCCCATGCACTGAAACTTTCTAAGCAGCAGTGGGAACAGATATGTAAACACATACAGGGAAAACTCGGCATGGCAAACGCCTGGCACCAACTGAAACACGTCATAGACACCACCAAAACTAAATCGGCACAAAGTGAGAATCTCACTAAAATAGCCGATGAATACCCAGCCACTAACTCTGATCTGCTAAAACAATTAGAAGCGAATACACTTATACCTCCCCATCCCTCTTCATCCGGAATACGAAGGAAGGGCCAATACCGACTTAGATGCTCCTTTACATGAAGCTGAGGTCCGCGGAGCCCTACGACAGCTCCGTACCAGATCAGCCCCCGGCCCAGACAAGGCAACAAGCAAGACACTCCGAAATTTGGACGACAGGTCCGTCAATGCCGTCACTACGTACCTGAACACTTTATGGGACAACGGTCAAGTACCGAGAACGTGGAAGCACAGCAAAACAATATTCCTTCCTTAGCGAGGTGTGCCCGCAGGGGCGTCTGCGCAAGCAGGCGTTTGCTGAGTTGCGCCACCACGTACCTGAGCACACGGGGGTTGGACCCTCCCACGCGCAACCGTGCGTGGCTTAGCCGTATCTGGGGAAAGGGGGATCCTGGAGGTTGAGCTAATGTCGGGTGTTTGGACCTTTAAGGCCCCCCGGCTGAGGCAACACACCTCTTTGGCCTCTGCTTCACATAGACGGCACCCCCGGACTGACCCACCCGGGGGAAATCGCTGAACGCCTTTTTCTGTCCCCCTCTCCTATCTTTTTCTTCTCTATTTTTCTGTCCTCACTGTCCTGTCACCTCTTCTCTTCTGTTACTTCCACACTTTTCATAGGCGGCTTGGGTTAACCTTGTGTAGGTGCCCTCTCGGGTTTTTATATAAGGTTATAGCGGCAATGTACGGCTGGCGTCTGCAGCCTTACACGTTAAGTGCTGCAGCGTCCCCTTGTTGGACTCCGTGGTGGGTGGCTGCCATTGCTGCCGAACAACACTGAACTCTTATGGGAACGCCCGCTTTTCCTCGACTTCTTAATCGTCTCCCTCACAAGAGGGGATGCACCGATGAGATATTGAACATGTTCACGCGACCTAAAGACACTTTTCCACGATTTCAAGTAGTGCATAGTGAAAGAACAGAAAAACTAGGAAGAACCATATCCCCATTTGTAGTTGCAAAGAGCTTGACCAACACGCTAGGCCCTGGCTACAAGGTCACCAAAATGCCAAGCGGGGACCTTCTTCTTGAACTACGTGACAAAGAACAATACAATAGACTCGGCAAACTTGTTACTTTTGGTGATGTCCCAGTTACCGTTTCACCGCATCGGTCCATGAACACAGTACGGGGGGTAGTATCAGAAGCAGACCTCATCGACCTATGTGAAACCGAACTGTTGGAAGGATGGAAGGAGCAAAACGTCACGAATGTGCAGTGCATTGTTTTGAGACGGGACAACAAAGAAATCCCCACGAAACATCTGATACTTACCTTTGAATTGAGCGAATTGCCACAAACCATTGAAACAGGCTACACAAAGATAGCTGTAAGGCCTTACATACCAAACCCTAGGCGTTGCTACCAATGTCAAAGATTCGGCCATGGCTCGCAGAGCTGCCGTGGTCGACTCACCTGTGCGAAGTGTGGAGTACAAGGTCATGTCTCAGACAATTGCGAGGCCACACCTCACTGCGTTAATTGCGATGGCGAACATCCAGCGTACTCCCGGTCTTGTCCAAGTGGGAAAAACGAGAAGGAAATTATAACACTGAAAGTCCGTGAAAACATATTGTTCAGGGAAGCACGCAAAAGATGCTCGCCATTCCACACGACTACTTACGCTGATGCGGCGCGTCAAGGGGCAGCGTCGCAGCGGCTACTGCCACCTGCACAGCCCGCACGCAGCGAGCTGTCGATTGTGGCTCCTGCCCCCAGGGTGGAAGGCGCTAAGCCTACTCCACCCAACCAGCAAACAGGCCCGGTTACCCTAGGGTTGCCGGCACAACAACAGTCCTCGGTGGCAGCCTGCGCTACTCGTAGCGAACCCGCAGGCCTGCCAGCAGCTCCCACGGTGGGTGCAGTCAAGGCTGCCTCACCCTCACCGGCCCCTGCTGGCGCTAGCAACAGCCGGCGCAGCTCAGGCCCAAAGGCAGCCCCATCGACCTCAGGGCTGGTGGGCGCGAATGCCTCGTGCTTCGCGGGGAGACTTTCCCGCGAAACTTTTTGCTCGCAAGAGCGCGTGTCCGGCGCTTCACAAGAAGAAATGGACACCACACCCATCCCGACGGCGCACCAAGCGCCTAAGGAGCGGCGAGGTTCCCTCGACCGCTTCAGAAAGGACAAATCCCGCGTTACAGGGCCTGGAAAGAGCTCTGTAATCTAAGGCAACACTTCCTTTTTTTAGTACACACAGCACCTATTTAATTTCAGTATGGATACAAAAATCATACAATGGAACATCAGAGGCCTTCTTAGGAACCTCGATGATGTGCAAGAACTTCTGCACGAACACAATCCAAAAGTGCTGTGTGTACAGGAAACTCATTTAAAATCGACTCATAGAAACTTTCTCCGACAGTATGTTACGTTTCGTAAAGATCGTGATGATGCTCTCGCATCATCAGGCGGTGTTGCCATTCTAATTCACAAAAGCATAGCATGTCAATGTTTGCAGCTACAAACGCCCCTCGAAGCAGCGGCAGTTCGACTTGTTCTCTTAAACAGACTTTTCACCATTTGCTCGCTTTACATACCCCCACATTACCAACTATACACACATGAATTTCAGTCATTTATAGACGAATTGCCAGAACCTTATCTTGTTCTTGGCGATTTTAATGCGCACAGCGGTCTGTGGGGCGACTCTCGCATTGATGCACGAGGCCGTCTAATTGAGGACTTTCTTTTCTCATCCGGTGCGTGTCTGTTAAACAAAAAAGAAGCTACATATTATTGTCTCGCAAACAATACCTTTTCCTCCATAGATCTCAGCATAGCTTCTTCATCCATACTACCTGAACTTGAATGGGAAGTTATAAAAAACCCTTATGGGAGCGACCATTTCCCAATACTGCTGAGAGCACAATGACAATATGTATCTCCACCACATGCCCCCCGGTGGAAGGTCGATGCAGCGAACTGGGAAAAATTCCAAGCACTTACCCGTACGCTCTCGTGGGCTGACATTTCATCGCTCGGAATTGACGGTGCCGTCGAATATTTTACTAATTTCATAATTGATGCAGCTCTTAAGTGTATTCCCCAAACAAGTGGACTTTCTAGCAAACGCCGTGTTCCGTGGTGGAATGAACAATGCCGGAACGCACGTAGGCAGCAGAACAAAGCATGGAGGCAGCTTCGCGATTATCCTACTGCTGAAAACCTCGTCAATTTCAAGAAAATCAAATCCCAAGGTAGGAGAACGCGCAGACAAGCCAGGAGAGACAGCTGGCAAACATTCTTATCAAGCATCAATTCATACACGGGTGAAGCCAAGGTTTGGAACAGGGTCAATAGAGTAAGAGGACGACAAACACATCCGCCTCCCCTGGTACATACGCATGGAGATAGCCTGGAGGACCAAGCGAACCATCTGGGTGCACATTTTGAACATGTGTCCAGTTCATCACACTATTCTACAGCATTTACAAAATACAAAGCAGCAATAGAAAAAGAAAAACTGGACCGAAAGAGCACTGGGAATGAGCCATATAACCTACCTTTCTCCCTAGCAGAGCTGCAAGCATCACTCACCTGTTGCAACCAATCTGCCCCAGGCTCTGACCGCATACTCTACGAAATGTTGAAAAACCTGTCCTCTGAAACAAAGAAAACCCTTCTCTGCCTGTACAACTCTATATGGACCTCCGGCGAGATCCCCTCTGCCTGGAAAGAGGCCATAGTAATCCCTATCCTGAAGTAGGGCAAGGATCCATCGTCCGTATCGAGTTATCGGCCCATAGCTCTAACAAGCTGCATCTGCAAAGTCTTTGAGAAGATGATAAACCGCCGTCTGATACATTTCCTAGAATCAAACAAGCTGCTTGACCCATACCAGTGTGGATTCCGCGACGGCCGATCCACCACTGACCATCTGATACGCCTAGAGGCTCAGATTCGTGAGGCTTTTGTCCGCAAGCAATTCTTCGTGTCTGTTTTCCTTGATATGGAAAAAGCATACGACACCACGTGGCGATTCGGAATACTAAGAGACCTCGAACACTTTGGAATACGTGGCATTATGCTTAATATCATTGAAAGTTGTCTGTCCAACCGCAGATTCCGTGTTCGTGTGGGTAATGCCCTATCAAGACCATATGTGCAGGAAACTGGAGTACCACAGGGTGGTGTGCTTATTTGCACCCTTTTTATCATAAAAATGAACTCTCTGCGTCTGTACATCCCACGCAACATATTTTATTCAGTATATGTCGACGATGTACAGATAGGCTTCACGTCATGTAACCTTGCAATCTGTGAGCGGCAGGTTCAGCTTGGACTGAACAAACTGTCTAAGTGGGCAGACGAGAATGGTTTTCGGCTTAACCCACAAAAGTCCACATGCGTCCTCTTCTCCAGAAAGAGAGGTCTGCACCCTGATCCCACCATCGAGATACAGGGTGAGTGTCTACCTGTAAAAACTGAACACAAATTCCTAGGCCTAATTCTGGACGCGAAGTTAACGTTTATCCCACATCTAAAGTATTTAAGAAACAAGTGCCTGAAGACAATGAGCATCTTGAAAGTGTTGTCTCGCACTATGTGGGGTAGTGACACAAGATGACTATTGAATCTATATAAGAGCCTCATTCGATCACGTATAGACTACGGTTCCATTATATATCACTCCGCGACGCTGAGCGCCTTGAAGATGTTAGACCCTGTCCACCATCTGGGTATCCGCCTCTCTACGGGTGCGTTCAGAACAAGCCCCGTAGAAAGCCTTTATGCCGAATCAAATGAATGGTCGCTACATCTACAGAGAACTTACTTATCCTTTGTATATTTCCTAAAAGTGAACTCAAACAATACGCACCCTGCCTACACAACTATAAACGATATGTCCAGTGCCCAAACCTTTCTGAACCGCCCTTCCGTGAGAAAGCCCTACGCACTGCGAGTAAGAAGTCTTGCTGAAGAAATGGATGTGTTGCTCCATGAGCACGATGTCATGCCCCCTCCTGTAGAGCTGCCGCCATGGCAGTGGCAGCTGATTGACTGTGATCTGTCCTTCATTGAGGTCACAAAGCATGCGCCGGTCGCACATATCTGTATGCACTTCCTCGAATTGCAGCACAAATACTCTTGTCCAGAATATTTTACTGACGCTTCAAAGACACAGGCTGGCGTGTCTTACGCGGCGGTCGGTCCGTCCTTTTCTGCTGCGGGAGTTCTACACCCAAACACAACCATCTTTACAGCGGAGGCCTACGCCATCCTGGTGGCGGTTAAACACATCAAACAGCTAGACATACGCAAGACAGTCATTTACACTGACTCTTTGAGCGTGTTGAAATGTTTAAACACTTCAAGTAGGCACAGAAACCCCGTAATTATAACTCTTTATTCCACAATTTGCACCACGTATGCATCCAAGCAGCAAATTGTGCTCTGCTGGGTGCCAGGGCACCGCGAGATCGAAGGGAATGAGTTGGCCGACAAGCTAGCCACATCAGTTCATAGAGTCGCTGCCACTTCACCCATAGCCGTCCCTGTAATGGACCTAAAACAATTTATTAAGAAAAAGGTCAGGGCCTACTGGCAACGTCTGTGGGACAGAGAAACGGGCAACAAATTACACACTATCAAGCCTCATCTCGCTCATTGGCCACCAAATCAAAGACACGCCGCACACAGGTTACACTTTGCAGACTCAGGATAAGACACACATACAGTACACACGCATACTTATTGTCCGGTGGCGATCCCCCTGTCTGTGATGAATGTAGCGAGCCACTCAGTGTACTTCATGTCCTTTTGCAGTGCCCTGAACTGGAGCCTCAGAGGAAAAGACATTTTCCATTACCATCACGGCAAAATCTCCCATTACATCCTTGTATGTTTTTGGGCAACGAACCTATTTTTAAATACCAATCCATCATCGCGTTTTTAAAAGATATACAGAACTTTCGTGTTATATACCCCGGTGACTTGTAGCACGGCCTCTCTGGAGAGGCCGCTGCTGCGGTATTTTATTAAAGAAAGCACGTGCCTCGTAGTCTTTGGCCCCAAAGGCCTTCGGTAGGCGACGTGCTACTTTTATACCCTTAAATTTTAGCACCATGACCACTTCTCATACATTCACGACCCACACATCACTCCACACGTCACTGCCATAATTCTATTCGATGTATGTTTTAGGCTCATATACCGCGATTTGTTCTTAGGCCCCTTTACAGCCACATAGCATCCTATCATCGAAACTCACTGATCATGGCAAACATACCATTCATTGTCTTGGCGCTCTTTGGCCACATTTGGCCCTTGCGCCACAAAACACCAAATACCATCATTAAGCGAGGTGAAAAATTAGATTTCGATAACCTGAGGCCCATCTCTCTCACACCAAGGCAGGGAAGGTAATGGAATGCGTTATCCTAAACCGGATGCAGAAATACATCGAGGATAATAATATGTTCCCTGCCAACATGATTATCTTTCGACAGGGACTAACCACATAGGATATCGTGTTGCAAATCCAGCATCAAATTTTGAACACTGACTACAGCGGCGGAACCAAGGCAACCTTGGGCATCGACCTCACAAAAGCGTTTGACCGAGTCAAACACTCCCAAATTCTCATTCGGATTCAAAACGTAGGTGTGGGAGAGAAGCCCTACTGGTACACCCGTAGCTTTCTCACCAACCGCATGGCAGAACACCATCTTGATGACCTTAGAAGAAAAACGATAAGGTAAGGAAGTAGCGGCGAACCACAAGGATTGGTTTTGTCTCCTTTCCTGTTTAATGTTGCCATGTCCCTACTTCCCAAGTTATTCGACCGTATCCCCAATCTCCACTACAGTCTCTACGCAGACAACATAACCGTTTGGGTAGAGAGAGTGAATGACACTCAAGTAGAGGAAACCCTTCAAAATTCAGTCAGATGGACGCAGGTGTATGCACAAATGTGCGGACTGACGTGTTGCCCGCAAAAATCAGAGGTTCTCCTGCTACGCGGTCCTATCCAGGTACAGAGACGACGCAGTGCTCCCCCCTCCCCCCCCCCCTCCCCAGATCAAAATCTTGGCGGGAGCACAACCAATCCCACAGGGGAAAACTCTCAGGGTTCTGGGCTATGTAATTCAAGACAACGAAATAAATACAGAGACCATAAACAAACTCGACACACAGGTACATCAAACACTTCGCTTACTACACATAATTTATAATAACCATTCAGGCCAAAAGGAAGCTGAGTTCATAAGGCTGCTAGGGGCCTTTATTATAAGCCGTACATTACAACAATCCATTATCGTTGCGCAGCTGAGCACGAGGTCGCAGGATCGAATCCCGGCCGCGGCGGCTGCATTTCGATGGAGGCGAAACGCAAAAACGTCCATGTGCTTGCGTTGTAGTGCACGTTAAAGAACCCCAGGTAGTCAAAACTAATCCGGAGGCCTCCACTAAGGCAACCACTAAGGCAACCTATTGCCTCATGATCAGAACTGGTTTTGGCACGTAAAACCTCAGATAGAAGAAGAACAACAATTCATTATGTTAACCTACGGCGCGTGGAAAAGAATAAGGTACAATGTATTATACGGAAGGTGTACAAGGCTGCCCTTCGCCTTCCTGTATATACATCAACCGAGAAACTCCTTCCACTAGGAGTGCACAACAGCCTTAATGAGCTCGTCGAGGCTAACCGCATAAACCAGAATGAGCGCCTTTCACGATCCGCTCCAGGTAGAACAATCCTGCAAAAAGCTGGAATGCAGTACGATACATTGATGTCCCCAAAAATAACTACAGACTCTCTATACTGGGAAGACATCTGTGTGCTACCATTACCGAAAAACATGCACCCTACCTACCATGAAGAGCGCAGGCTATCCAGCGCCCAAATACTCCATAAGCAATGTCGTAATAACGCAGATGTAGTCTATGTAGAAGCATCGCTAAGTATAAAGCACGTAGTGCCATTCCGTGGCAGTGGTGGACTACAGAAATGCTATCACATCCGGAGGCACGACTCAAACCCACAATACTGAGTGTGCGGGGGAGGCAGGCATCTCCCTCGCTATATCGCCGCTTCCAACTGCAAGATTACAATACGTAATTTCTCCTAATAGCCTATCTCCCCCGTCATGATCTCGGCACCGGCGCATTCCTCACTGCCCAGGAACGAAGTGGCCCACTCCATCGCACGAGATTTTACTGACCGCGCTTTTGGTCACGATGACTTGGCTTCGCTGAGGGATCGGATGGTCTCCTTTCAGGAGATAAACGCCCACTATCGTCTGAGGAGGAAGCTATACCCTGCAGGCCAGAAATCTCTAAGTAAGGGACCAGAAGTCACTTGGTGGATATTGCAGATGGGCACCTTCGCCAACTGAAGGCTATACTCCAGGAATTATCCTAGGGAATACTCGGAAGCCTGCCTTTGGTACCACGCCAGACGAGCAGACATTAATCATATGATATGGGCGTGCCCGGCCAAGCCCCCGCCACGATAGCTCGCAATTTGAAATGCCGGGGATTGGGAGGCTGCTCTGCCCAGCACGGACCCAGACCAACATCATCGGGTCATCCAGCGGGCTGAGGAGGCCACCAGGGCCTGCGGGCTCCTGGCCGCTTAATGACCTTTTGATCCTTGTTGCCAATAACGTTTTCGAAATAACGAATGCACGCTAAATTTGTTACTTCATGCGGCAGTGAATTCCATTCCACGATGGTTTATGGGGAAAACGACAAGCGGTACGCCGAATTTCGTGACTGTGGCATTCGAATAATATTTTAGTCGTGATATCCCGTGCGTCCTAATTGTTTAACTGCATTATGTAGCACATCATTTTCAACCGATGCAATTTATGGCGTGAGTCGACTGCTGGAAGGCGTCATTGAATTGCGAGTTCACTAACAGATGTAGGCATTATAAATGAAACAAGTGTTTTTCTCTGCACACTTTCCTAAAGGGCAAAAATTGTCTTAGAATGCGGGTCCTCAAAGACGTCAGCGTGTTCAAGTAACGGTCTCACTAATGATGTCTAAGCTACAAGCTATGTTTTACTAGTAGCGTGTTTCAAACGGCGTTTCAGTAACCATAATTTGTATAATGCTACTTATGCTATGTATTTAACGTGAGCATTCGAATTCAGTGTTTTGTGTATGCTCACACCGAGACGTTTTATGGTGTATGTGTGTTCTAACGGATTCCTATTTCTTGTTAATGGCATGTATGCGCACAATTAAGTATTAAGGCTCATCTGCAATTCCCGGCACCAGTTGTCAATGCTTTCATGTAATCATCAACTATAAACTCATCTTCAGCTAACCAAACATTCAAGTAAACAACACAGTCGTCTGCAAGCAAACGGCAATGCACTGGTGAATCAAGTGCTAGATCAATTAAATAAATTAAGAAGTGGCACAAGAACTGAACCTTGCAGAACGCCTGAGATGACGGGTGCAGGTGTTGATTCTGATGCGCCTATGTGAACATACTGCTTGCTTTCTGTGGGATAAATAGGGGTCAAGTCACGGAAGTATCTATTGATTTCGAAGAACACGTACATCTAAGTTTTCTCATTATATTGGCACGAGATACACGATGGAAGGTTTTTTTGAGCATATATATATGAACTCGCCCTCCTTTGTCTACTGCTGCAAGCAGGTCCTTAGTCTGGTGTGGAGCAATTGTGTAGCAGTCGATACGCCACGCAGAGGCCCGTGTTGTCTTTTGGAGAAGTTTCTGTCTTCGAAATGAGTGCTTTGCTGCTTGCAAATGAAGTGTTCGAGTACTTTGCTCGAGGTACGTAAAAGTTAGACCAGTCTGCACTTAGGTACAATAATGCATGGCTGGCTTTGTGAGTGGGAATTACTTTAGCCAATTTCAAGTCCACAGGAAGCTGCGCTTTCAGCAAACGGTCGTTATATATGATGCAAAGACACATCGAACACCATTGAGCGTATCTGTAACGAAATGTGTTTGGTATATCATCCGGGCCCGCAGACGTTTTTGTATCTAAGTGAAGTCAAGCAGCGAATATACACTCCTCAATCACAGCAAGCACTGAAACGCCAATACCTGTGCTGTTGAAATTTACGAGCTGTGACCCGCCAGAGAATTGACCTCTCAGAAAGACAGAGGAAAAGTATGTATTAAAAGTTTGGGCAAGGACGGAACTATCAGTGACAGGGATGTCGTTGATCTCTATCTTGCTTATAATGGCTTTATTCCTGCTATGCGCAACCAAACCTTACACGTCTCTGTTTTGTGCACCTCGAAGTCAAAAAAGTGATGTTTGGATTATTTTATTTTCTCTCGCATCTCTGCGCGAAGAGCTTTCTAACTACTTTTGTAAACGCTGACGCTTGCAGGTGACAGTCGTTTAAGGCGATCTTAAATTTGACTGATTTCTCGAGTGATCCACGGGTTGACGCGCTTTAGTTTTTTCTACTTTCTTTGGCACATATTTATTTATATATTTATGTACGACATTTTTAAATAGTAACCACAGTGCATTAACGGTAGCCGATTAAGACCGCGAAAAAACTACGTTTGTGACTCCCTACGTACTAAAAAATTTCGAGTGCTTCCTTTCGGCTTGTTTTCAACCCCAGCAACTTTCCAACAAATTCTGGATACTGTCCTTGCTGGACTGAAGTAGCAGACTTGTCTTGTGTATCATGATGACGTAGTTGTCTTTTAAAAAGCATTTGCGCATCATCTTCATTGTCTGCGGAATGAGCTAGAGGCAGTACGATCGTCTGTTCTCACGCTTAAAGCAGGAAAGTGCCACTTTGGTTCATCATCATGAGCCTGTATTTTATGTCCACTGCAGGACGAATGCCTCTCCCTGCGATCTCCAATTACCCCTGTCTTGCGCTAGCGTATTCCAACTTGCGCCTGCAAATTTCCTAACTTCAACACCCCATCTGGTTTTCTGCCGACCTCGACTGCGCTTCCCTTACCCAATGGGCCATGAATGTCCACCGGATATCCAGCGGACAACAATTAGTGGACATTTGGATGTCCCGCGGACATCCGCACATATTCTCCGGATGTACTACGGAATTCCGTTGGAGCTTAAGGTGCAACCAAGGTGGCCATCCAGCGAATGTTCCATGGACATCAAAGCCGGATATGCGGATGTCCCAGGGACGTTTACAGCAGGCTATTAGCTCTTTCAGGATGTCCACGGGACATCCGTTGGATACATATTTTGCTAATATGGGATGTCCGAGGGATATCTATTTTTTAAATTTGACTGGACGTACCATGCCGGTACCAGATGTGGTCTTCAACCTCTTCGATCAGTGCCATGTTCAATGTTCTTGCAGCATTTATATGCATTTTTACTGCAATATTAAATGCTACAACACACAAAAGAATTAAGGCATTGATCCTGAAGGAGACCTATCATACTGGTGCACAGCTAGGAAAGGATAATGTTACAGCTTTCGTTTTTATTCACAGTGAAGCAAAAACAAGCAAGAAACAGTGGGCTTTGGTCTTGTGTTATCACAGTACAACAGCTCCTGTATTCACAGAACAAGCACTGCAAAGCCTTTCTCCAATGCTTAAGCCCAATAGCCTGCAAGTGGATGTAGTGTCCCCAGCTCTAGTGCATCAGAAAAAAACCTCGAAATGTCGGGGTGATCAGCAGATCAACTCAAATCTTTAAACATTTTCTAAGAAAGTATACTTTAGTAAACCTAACACAAAGACAACACCAACTACTAAAAGTATACAACTGCAAAGCACGATATGATGAGAAACTTGCCTCTTGCCACCTGAAACAATAAATAAGGGCACTTTCATTCACAGAAACATAATGCCATGAATCTGTCATAGCCGTTATTCTCGAAAAGCACAACAATACCCGTACAAGTGGACATGGGTAATGTTTAATAGCTTCTACATATGCAAATAAACCTCTAATGCAACTTTATTAAAAGATGAGTGTATAAGACACCTAAAACATTTAAAGACATTAAATTCCAACATAAACACAAGGAGATCTGTTGCATCAACCAGATTACAAAGTGAGTGCATAAAACACATCTAAAAGTTCAGTTTTATGATTTCAAATTAAAAACCACCAAGAAAAACAAGCATAGCTGGGACATGTGGACCAAGCCCACCATTAGCTTACAGATTCCGACTAGATTGCACTAAATATATGTACTGCAAAGCACGATATGATGAGAGACTTGTTTCTTGCCACCAGAAACAATACATAAGGGCACTTTCATTCGCAGAAACATAATGCCATGAATCTGTCACAGCCGTTATTCTCGACAAGCACAACAATATCCGTACAAATGGACATGGCTAAAATTCAATGGCTTCTACATATACAAAAAACCACTAACCCATCTAAAAGATGAGTGCATGAGACACCTAAAACATTTAAAGACAATAAATTCCAACATAAACACAAGGAGCACTGTTGCATCAACCCGATTACCAAGTGAGTGCATAAAACATCTAAAAGTTCAGTTTTATGACATCAAATTAAAAAACACCAAGAAAAAAAAAGCATAGCTGGGACATGTGGACCAAGCCCACCATTAGCTTACAGATTCCGACTAGATTGCACTAAATATATACAGCGTGTCCCACGTAACTTTAGCCAAACATTTAAAATATGCAAATGCCACCTAGCTCCACAGAACCAAGGTAATGTTGTTTGCTGTCGCTTGGGGATAATCCGATTATTTTTTGCATTACATATAATTGCATAATAAGTCTTAATTAGTTAATTAATCAACTTCTGAAATATTAAAATTAGATGAAAAGTGTCAATGAGAAAACTGTAGAGCAACATGAAAAACTCCCGATACAGCTTTCTGTTGCTCAATACGTGCTACATAAAAGTGTTTTTCCGTGCGTGAAAGAAGCCCGCGAATGCATGTAAAATTGCCGCGCGACTGGCCGCTCGAGGCACGTTGCGTGTATTCGTGGGCTTCTTTCACGCTCAGAAAAACTTTTATGTAGCACGTATTGAGCAACAGAAGGCTGTATCGGGAGTTTTTCATATTGCTCTACTGTTTTCTCATTGACACTCTTCGTCTAATTTTATTATTTCAGAAGTTGATTAATTAAGACTTATTATGCAATTATGTGGAATTCAAAAAATAATCTGAGTATCCCCAAGCGATGGCAAACAACATTACCTTGGTTCTGTCCAGCTACGTGGCATTTGAATATTTTAAAAGTTTGGCTAAAGTTACGTGGGACACCCTGTATACTCCTAAGCACGATATGATGAAAGACTTTTTTCTTGCCACCAGAAACAATACATAAGGGCACTTTCATTCACAGAAACATACCATCAATCTGTCACAGCCGTTATTCACGCCAAGCACAACAATATCCATACAAATGGTCATGGCTAAATTCAATGGCTTCTACATACACAAATAAACCTCTAAAGCACCTAAAAGATGAGTGCATGAGACATACATGTAAAACATTTAGAGTGAATAAATTCAAACATAAAGACCACAAGCTCTGCAGCATCACAACCCTATGACAAAGTGAGAGCATAAAACATCTAGAAGTTCAATCTGCTGCCATCAATATCCCCAGAACGACCAGGGAATCGGAAGCTGGGCCGTGGCGAAAGTTTCAGTCCGTATCTGAAACAGCAAACATGGCATGACAAAGACGATTGTCAGAAGCTACTTGTGAAATGGGATTTTTATAGGCATCTACTGTGTAACATCTCACTAGCATGGTTTTAGTCGGCTGCAAAGTGGGAATATACATTTCTACACAACTAAGAACAAGGACAAACGCGTGGACAAGGGCAGCAACAAAGATGGTAAAACAAGTAAGGAACTTTGGGGCCTCTCTTCCGAGCTAGTTTGTGCAGTGACAGGAGCCTGGCTGAAGAAATACAAAGAGTATAAAGGTAGGTCAAGCTCAACACAGATTTCACCATATTGACTGCTTAGAACACTTACACATTAGGAATACGGGCACAAAATACACTGTTGTATGTTGTGCACTGTTCAGGATTTTACATGATGCGACAATGTGAATTCCATTACCTGCTGCTTGCTCAAGTTGTCCTTGCTTTGACTTCTGAAACTTGGTGGCAAGGCGCTCGGGGGCATGCCGGAGCCACGATTTGATAGAGGCCTCAACGTCAGCAGCAGTTGCGTTTGGCGCTTTGCGAGCAGCATCTGAAATTTACAAGATTCCTTAAATCATCTCCGCAATAACAGTTGTCTTGGTGAAAATACAAATTTCAAGAGTCATAAACAGTCTGCGGAGCCTACAGAAAATTGAGAAATAAATTACTGCCTACTCGAAGTCCTTCCACACATTATAAATTTGTTATATTGAATAGAGTTGGGCACATCAGTTACACTTGCTTTTTCAAATGATAATGAGGCAGAACGCCGGCCAAAACGATCAAATGATTGCTTTGCATTTTTTATTTAGGGTGCTATTTCAATCACCTCACACTGCCTTGCACTGAAAGCCTCCACAGTGATCTTACACTTTATTTATGCCCTTCGCTTTTTACCAGACAAAATATAATATTGTTACGGTGAGGAAAACAGACAAGGTCGAGGAAGGAGAAGAGGACGAAGTGGCAACAGCCTCTCTGTGTTCTCAGCTGCTGTCTATCTCCTGTAAATACATTCTGTAAATAGTTTATACCCGTGACATTTTGGTGAGAGGTGCGGGGTACGCGTCTTCGCCACGGAGCTCCGGAGCGTACGTCTCACTCAGCCCGAGAACATGCATTCAGCGGCAGGCACCGCGTCTGCAGCTGCATCGCCGACTACGCAGACCCAGTACGTTGCTCTACCTCAGCCGCAAGACCCCGGCAAGTTCAACGGCCTCAATGGTGTTGACGTAGAAGAATGTTTAAAGATGTACGAGCGCGTCTGCAAGGTGAACAGGTGGGATCCTACCATAATGCTGGCCAATGTCGTGTTCTACCTCGATGGAACACCGCGAACGTGGTATTATACACACGAGGAAGAGCTCACCAGCTGGGAGTTGTTTAAAGAGAAGCTGTCCGACGTTTTTGGCAATCCGACCGGTCGACAGCTAGCCGCCAAGCAACAACTCGCCACGCGTGCCCAAACTACTACCGAGTCGTACGTCTCCTACATTCAGGACGTCCTCGCCCTCTATCATAAAATCGACACGTCAATGCCAGAGGAGGACAAGGTTGGCCACATTATCAAGGGTATCGCGGACGACGCATTCAACCTTCTGGTCTTCAGAAACTTATCCACCGTCGACGCCATCATGAAGGAATGCCGCCGTTTCGAGCAGGCGAAGAGCCGCCGTATACATAATCAGTTTACACGGCTTCCAAATACTGCAGCGACCTCTTCTTGCACCGACATAACCGACCAATCTAGCGTGCCACCACCAAGTGAAAACGTGACCCGCATTGTGCGCCGCGAACTCGAAGCTCCGTTTCCTGTCTCGCCTCAACCGACGTCTTGGACCAACACTGCTGAGACGATATCGCTGATTCAATCCGTGGTTCGCCAGGAAATTGCTAATATGGGTCTCCCCAGCGCCTGCTCCTTGAGTCGTCCTGACCCCGGCCCTGCCCCTATGCCTCGGTCCTATCGCGCTCCACCCTCCAGTGCCCGTTATCCCTACAGTGCCCGGAATCCATCGGACTGGCGTATACCTGATGTGGCGTATACCTGATGCCGATCTGTTTCTGCTGCGGCCGAATCGGTCACGTTTCCCGTCACTGCCGTAGCCGTTGGTCGTCCCCGCCTCGAAACACGTTCTGGAATACAAGTTCGCCCCGCAGTTCTTCACCCCGTCGCTTCTACGACGCTTCCGACGCCGCTACCTCTCCTCGCCGCTATACTCGCTCGCCCTCGCCTCAACGTCGCCAGCCACGTCCGCCCCAGTTTCACCGCTCGCCCTCGCCGACCTACCCAGGACCATCCCAGCCGGAAAACTAGGCAATGCGGCACCTCGGGGTAGTGCTGCAATGTCGAATACGCCGCAAAATCCTCCTTTGACGCTGTTTACGAAACGTAACCTTCTCGACGTCCACGTTGATGGCACACCCGTCACAGCACTCATAGATACCGGAGCACAGATATCGATTATGACCAGCCGCCTTCGCCGCCATTTAAGGAAAATTGTTACGCCTGCCGTTACTCGGGTCGTACGAATCGCCGACGGCAGCATCGTGGCCGTGGTCGGATTGTGTACTGCACGCGTGAGCATTTCCGGCCGCCATACTGTCGTACTTTTCACTGTGCTTGACCAATGCCCCCATGACCTCATACTAGGCCTCGACTTCCTCTCTGCCCATTCAGCGCTCATCGATTGTTCTTCAAGTACTGTGCGTCTTGACCTGCCTCTGCTGGACGACCCTACAACACCTCACGAAATTCGCCTGAGACCGACTGATTTTGTTCCCGTTCCACCACAGGCCTTGCAATACATCGAAATGGCGCCATCTATGCCAGTTCCCGATGGTGATTACATCTCCGCTCCAATAACTGCCATCGTTCTCAGCCATAACGTTACTGTCCCGCATACAATACTGAGAGTCAAAGAAAATCGCACCTATCTCCCTGTGGTGAATTTCGGGCTTACGAAGCAAATTCTGCCTAAAGATATTACCCTGGCTACAATCATTGCTTTAGAAGTTCACTGCGTTGAAACTTTTGCCGTCGACACGTCCTGTGAACCTTTCCGGTCTACCAATTGTACTGACCACGACATTACGAAAATGATCGCCCCAGGTCTTACGTCTGTGGAGGCTGAACAGCTCTGCAGTTTATTGCTTTCGTTCAAGGATATATTCGACCTAAACAACCGTCCCTTAGGCCAAACGTCTCTTGTCAAACACCGTATACATACAGGCGATAATCCTCCCATCCATCGGCGACCCTACCGAGTTTCAGCTTCGGAGCGCCAAGTCATCAAAACGGAAGTGGACAAGATGCTCGCGAAAGACATCATTGAGCCATCGTCAAGTCCCTGGGCGTCACCTGTTCTGCTAGTAAAGAAGGACGGCACGTGGAGATTCTGCGTCGACTACCGGCACCTCAACCGCATCACGACGAAAGACGTCTACCCGCTACCTCGTATAGATGACGCCCTTGATTGCCTATACGGGGCACAGTATTTTTCATCCATCGACCTACGGTCCGGATATTGGCAAATCGCTGTGGATGATCTCGATCGTGAAAAGACCGCCTTTATACCGCCTGATGGTCCTTACCACTTCAAAGTTATGCCTTTTGGGCTCTGCAACGCTCCGGCTACCTTTGAGCGTATGATGGACTCATTACTCCAAGGATTCAAGTGGTCGACTTGCCTCTGCTACCTAGATGATGCTATTGTGTTCTCGCCCACTTTCAGCACACACCTTGAGCGCCTTTCAGCTGTACTTGCTGTTTTTCGCAAGGCCGGTCCGCAGCTCAACTCGAAGAAATGTAACTTCGGCCACCGTGAAATTACAGTCCTTGGCCATGTCGTCAATGCGTCTGGCATCCGACCGGACCCGGAGAAAATTCAAGCCGTGAAAGATTTTGCTGTCCCACAGTCCGAAAAAGATGTGCGCAGTTTCGTGGGTCTTTGCTCCTACTTCCGTCGCTTTGTTAAAGATTTCGCCACCATAGCACGCCCTCTGACGGATCTTCTGAAGAAAAATGTGCCGTTTTCATGGGGAGACTCTAAGGCCGCCGCCTTTTCTAGCCTTACCACCATACTCACCAACCCGCCGATTCTAGGACACTTCGATGCGTCAGCCCCTACAGAGGTGCGCACCGATGCCAGTGGCCACGGCGTCGGTGCCGTCTTGGCACAAGTTCAGCACGGCCGTGAACGTGTTATCGCGTACGCTAGCCGTCTTTTGTCACCTGCGGAGCGGAATTACTCTATTACCGAGCGCGAATGTTTGGCACTTGTGTGGGCAGTAGCAAAATTCCGCCCCTATTTATACGGCAGGCCCTTTTCTGTTGTAACGGACCACCACGCCCTCTGTTGGCTTTCCTCCTTAAAAGATCCCACAGGGAGGGTAGGACGATGGGCATTGCGGCTACAGGAGTATTCCTATTCTGTGGTGTACAAGTCTGGTTGCCTACACAATGACGCTGACTGCTTGTCCCGTTACCCTGTACCCATGCCCGCCAACGCCGACACGGATGCTTCCGCAAGTGTTCTCTCCATTTCCCAGCTTTTGGACATGGCGCACGAGCAACGCCATGACGCTACCTTGAGGACCCTCATTGACCGAGTGCAATCTGCTCCCACTGATCCATCGTTACGGTGGTTCGTCCTCAAAGACGGGATATTGTACCGCCGCAATTTTCACCCTGACGGTCCTCCCCTTCTATTTGTCGTTCCCCAACACCTCCGCTTAACCGTGCTTCAGGAGCTGCATGATGCACCTACTGCCGGACACCTTGGGGTTGCCCGCACTTACGACCGCGTGCGCCGCCGCTTCTACTGGCCCGGCCTCCCGCGCTCCGTACGGCGATACGTAGCTGCTTACAAGTCCTGCCAACAACGGAAAAAGCCAGCAGTGCTTCCTGCCGGGTACTTACAGCCGATCGAGATTCCAACTGAGCCATTCTTCCGCGTGGGTTTGGATCTCCTTGGCCCTTTTCCTGAGTCCAGCTCCGGCAACAGGTGGATCGCTGTGGCTACTGATTACGCGACGCGCTACGCCATCACTCGAGCGCTTCCCACGAGCTGCGCAACTGACGTGGCCGATTTACTACTCCGGGATATCATTTTAGTCCATGGCGCCCCGCGACAGCTCCTTACCGACCGTGGCCGCACTTACCTCTCCCAAGTCATCGCCGATATCCTACGCTCCTGTTCTACCAAGCACAAACTCGCTACGTCCTATCATCCCCAGACCAACGGCCTTACTGAGCGACTTAATCGGACCATCACTGACATGCTATCCAAATACGTCTCACCCAACCACAAGGACTGGGATATTGCGCTACCCTATGTCACGTTCGCCTATAATTCTTCACGCCACGATACTGCTGGGTATTCCCCCTTTTACTTGCTCTTCGGTCGTGACCCTGTATTACCATTGGATGCTTCGCTCCCCTTGGTACGGAACTCACAGACCGAGTATGCCCGCGATGCCATCGCCCACGCTGACCATGCGCGCCAGCTTGCCCGTACTCGTTTGTTGGCATCACAGGAAACTCAAAAGCACACTTACAATTGCCGCCATCGTGAGACCTACTTTGCACCAGGCTCTCTCGTACTCCTTTGGTCTCCTTGCCGACGTGTGGGGCTCTCTGAGAAACTCCTTCTGTGCTACAAAGGTCCTTACCGCGTTGTACGTCAAGTGACCAATGTCACCTATGAGATCATCCCAGTGACATCCGTCGTGCCAACCGGTTCCACATCACCCGACATCGTACACGTCTCTCGGCTTAAACCCTATTATGCCCTTCCCGATGGCCCCATCTGAAGCACCGGGACGGTGCTTTTTCCGCCGGGGGTTGTGTTAAGGTGAGGAAAACAGACAAGGTCGACGAAGCAGAAGAGGACGAAGTGGCAACAGCCTCTCTGTGTTCTCAGCTGCTGTCTATATCCTGTAAATACATTCTGTAAATAGTTTATACCCGTGACAATATTTAAAGTTTTTAGCTTCTAAAGCTAAGGCTGGACCTATCGAGTGTTAGCAAATTGTTGATTTTTTACCATGTAGGCTTCTTTAGCCAACATTAAAATTTAAGTGCACAGTGAAATTGCAGCATCCTTGCAGTGCTGAAATATGCAACCAATAGCAATAGTGATAACTGACACTGCAAACTTACAAAATAGATAAACGGGCAGCACTTAAAAAAACAGACCAATGAGCAGGTTTTCGTTTTTCCTGAGGAAGGCTAATTCTGTGTAAAACACAAAAGTAAGATGTATTATACAGCACACCTGTTATGGCTTTAGCAATCTTCAAGGCAGAGAAGCTCAGTTTTCCTTTTCGACCCATCCAGGAAAATTGCGCCGCACCCTCGTCTGTGATGCAGTATGACAAGATTCTTTTTGTTGCCCAGTAGGCATATTTCCCACCGAGCTGTGCCAACTCATGAACCTGTGTACAAAAGAGAAAAAATTCTATTCAACAAAGAAACTTGTTGGATGATGTGAATGTTTTAAAATACGAAAAGTAGTACTAAGTCATAAAGCAAGTAAGCAATGTACGAAAAACCCATGACATTCTTGATATTGCAAAACAGCAGTGTTTCAACACCTTGAATATTCATTATGAGTTTGATGAACTGAAAAAAAAACATAACTTACCAGGATCCTAAATTTTCCAGCATCGAGCTTGTTGTCAAACTCTTGTAGTTCTTCAAGACTGCTTAGCGGATGGCCTAAGAGCTCTGCGCATTCGGTGACTGAAGAAGTAGGAAGTATATCGCACAACTTGTTCAGGGTGTCCGCTTGTTGTTCCAGCATGAAGCGAAGCGTGTTCAGCAGTCGTAGTACATGCCGCTGGAAGTCTGAAAAATATCGTAAATAAACGCTATTAAAGCTTAGTAGGGCTCAAGAACATTTTAAGCAAACCATTTTACTGAAAACTGCATTCATATCTTTCAGGTGCGTACACTTCTCTACACAACAATCATGAGGCGAGTTTTGTGGCCGTTCTTGCGCTGTCTGTTCACCTGAAAAGCACAATTTCAATTGATTAGTAGTTTGGAGTAACTGGCTAATGATTTATTTAACTTTGACCTCCCTTATCTGGCACATACCTGCATCAACATAGTGGTTATCAGACGTACCTTGTGACGAGTTCGTCTCTAACAACTGGGTCCCTGCAGTGTCGAAAAAAGAGAGCAGTGAGCCAAAAGAGCCACTCCACTTGTTGGAAATTCTGATGTGCAACAGATAGTGAAAAAGAGCCTAGCAGAGCAAAGAAAATTACCGATAGCAAAGGTTTACTAGTTTAATTATAAAACCGAATTATGGAGGTTAACATATTTTGGTTCATCCACTTGCTTCTACAATGCTTGAGAAATCATCTATGCATGGCTCTTAAGAAGCTTTACAGCTATCTGTGGTCCTAACCTATAGGTTAGAACGACAGAAAGTTGCTAAATTCGTTAAACACAAAAAATAATAAATACGCATGTAAATCGTAATTTTTTAAAGAGACAGCTGTATATGTGTGAGAATACCTGCTGTGCCTTTGTCTCCCTGGCCAAATGTGGGCAGACTTGTTGCTTCACTCGAGGTTATTCCTTGAAAGCAATACCTGTAGTCTATCACGTAATAATTCCTATTAGCATTAATCGCAGCCATACACTGGCCGTGGAGCGCAGTATACTCCTATATAAAACAAACTTACAAAAGCTCCAGTATTTATACTGAACTTCAAAGCTACAATTCCACAGTTCACTGTTTCAGGATGAATTTCTTTTGTAGCAATCTGCTACAATTGCATGAATGTCACAATTCTATTCATGCTATACTCCATGATAAACATTTATGGCAAGTGAGTAAATGCCAGAGGGGCAACTAGAAAAGTTTCGGTGTACATGCAAGTGTGTACCTTGTTCACACTTGTCAAAAACAAGTGCTGACTAGACATTCAATGTGAAATTATGAGAAAGCATTCCAAGTGTTGCATCTATTTTACTGTGAATTTGGCAGTGCACTACTAAAAAACAGGGGAGAGCGAGACGGACGAAGCGCTTCGTCCCATCTCGTCCTTCTTGTGTGTTTCAACCGTGCGCTGCCACCTTCGTTACGGATAATTACCAACACGCCCATTATTTTAGTTTCACTGTTTGGAAATATGCTTTGTAAACTTAAAAATCCTACTGATAATGGAACATAACCATTGTCAAGAGCAGGCTAGCTACGAATGCAACTAGCAGCCTGCTTTTCTCTTCTAACGAGCAGTTCTTCAATGCTGGTATGCCAATATTCAATGCAGATGAAAGAAAGGAGGTGGTGCACTGTAACATCAGAGGGTTGAGAAAAAATTGGCCTCCTACACCAACTGAGTGTTTGCAAGGCTAAACCTACGTCCTTAATGCAATGCAAATCACAGCTGCATCTTGAAAAGTAATGGCAAATACATTTTACAATACCAGATGGAAAATTATTTGGACCCGCCGGGGTAGCTCAGTCAGCTAAGGCGTTGCGCTGCTGAGCTCGAGATCGCGGGATCGAATCCCGGCCGCGGCGGCCGCATTTCGATGGAGGCGAAATGCAAAAACGCCCGTGTGCTTGCGTTGTAGTGCACGTTAAAGAACCCCAGGTGGTCGAAATTAATCCGGAGCCCTCCACTACGGCGTGCCTCATAATCAGAACTGGTTTTGGCACGTAAAACCCCAGAAAGAAGAAGAAGGAAAATTACTTGGGATGGGTGGCAGTCCTGGTTGGCTTGTGGCAGAGTCTTCCTCCTCCTCTTCACTGTCAGAGTCGCTCCAGACTGCTGGTGGCCGTCTACGCCTCTTCAATGGGGGCATTTCAGTTTCACTGGCTAGGTCTGAATGGAACTGACTGTCATTTAGCTTTTTCCGGGCATGTTCATAGGTAACTGAAAAAGTGCGAAATGTGATCGATATAATCACCCCTTGCTTAAGGCGTAAGGTGACTGAAATGCGCTTACCGAACAAACCTTTCACAGCAATTTCATACTGCTTCCACCATGACTGTGGTGGATGCTGCTTCTTTGCCATTTTCCCAGTCTTCTCTGCTTTTACATTATGCGGCCAGACACACACGCTCCCGCTGACCCAAGTAGTTAGCACAATTTCAACCTATTTAGAGGCAGTGAACTCCACAATAGCATAGCTCATCTGGAAAAGAATTCTGAATTGTAGTGGCCCCATTGCACAAAAGAGCACTACCTAATTTTTTGTCAAGAAAGCATTTTAACTTTCCAAACAATACAAATTTTCATTACTAGAAGCACAGTGTTGCTTAAAATAAGAATAGTACCATGAAAACTATGTATATAACAGACCATTACATGCTCAATCATGATCAGGCTTTCACAATTACACAAAAGCAGAGAGCTACTCAAGAATTAAGTTGAACATAGAATACACTGACCTGGCCTAGGAGAAGCATGTTTCAAAATAATTTTTCAAGCTTTGTCAAGCTATAGTTCTCGGCGTTTGGCAAGCTACAAAGGCAGACATCTGCCTATACGACAAAAATATAGTCATCTTGGCGGTTCAAAAATAAATTTTGTACCAAAATGTTTTCAGCACAACATGATGAAACCTGAAATCAAAGCATCGTTGACAAGCCATAGGAAATGTATTTGCACATAAACCCAGACTTTTAGGATCAGGAGAGATGAAAGGTTTACATGTCAACAGCAGAAAACAAGCTCCACACTTCAACTTCAAAGTTCAAGTAACAATGCTGTGTTAGATACCAAAATAACATGCTACATAGACAGGCCACAACAGTTTTTATAGAACTGTTGTCAACGGTACTGCTAAAACGCTTTAAAGGATCCCCACGTAAGACGCTTGGAAAACAATCTATACTCACCAACATTTCTTGGGAATCGAAACGAGCAGCTGTGAGCCAACAAAGGATCTACACATACTTTCGAACAGCTGCAGATGCCTAAATTCCTCAATATTGTGGCACGGTCTAGTGGAATGAATAATTATTTTAGAGCAGCCAGAAAAAAACTTCAGTAAGCCCTCTCATTCGCTACCACACTCATACTAGAGCTTGTGTGAAAGCAAAAAGAGTATTCAGGGAAAAGTCAGCACCAGAACAAGTTCCTCACTACTACGAGGAAAAAGCACAGAACACGACGCTAAAATGAGCTAATCTTGGAACACATACTAAACGGTATGCAACTCTGGCATTACTACAAACTGCTTCTTCCATGGGAGCTTGACCATTTTTCGCACATTGCTCACAGGCCACACTTTGAGGTCTGAAAGACCTGAAACAATATAAATATCAAGTCTTGAATATTCAAAGGGGTGTGCGTAGAAATCTTTTTTATGCAAAAATTCTTGACCAATGATGCAAATCTCTTCTGTACCCCTCCTGGAAGCAATGTTTCTTGCAATAATAATATGCTCACCCTGCATGCAGCAGTTGTCCGGCTCTTCTATGCCCAGCACAAAATTTTTATACTTCAGAGTTTTGAAGCATGGAAGACAGCATGTAGGAAGGAGTGGACCATTTTCACAAGGTTGTCTGGGAATAAAATCATGTTGCCTGCAAGGCACTTCAGAAGCAGCTGATTGTGCCTCTGCCATTCTATTTGCAAGTTGTTGTAATGGTTTCCCATGTTTGTGAAGGTTTCTCTTTAATTGCTTCATATTGTTTTCAAAGGGAAACGCACTGAAGCAGTCCAATGCACCATGGCGTTCGACATCATCAGACAAGTGTAACAAGCAATGAACATTGAACGACATGTGCTCTTTTCCATACCAAAGGGCAAAACTGGCAACAAAATGTTTCAGGAGTGCCCCGGCATAGTCAGCATGACGACTGCACAACTTCTTGCTAAGCAAAATTGACATCGAGGCATGGAGAAGCAAGAAATGTTTATAAATGTCATCTGCGAGAATGCCATTGAGAAGAAGAGGTCCTGTGTAGAGCAGAAGAAGCCTAAATTCAACAGCCTTCCATCTATCTAACTCATCGACACCTCTAGGCCTACGTGGGAATTCGCGCGGGATGTAGAGACGCAAGGCAGTGCTTTGCTGATTGAATGTATTGGGTTGAAGTGGTCCCAGTCGAACATTTAAAGGACCTGAAAGCCACAGGGAAAAAAGCTTTTTCACAACACCTAACAGAACAACATGCATATTAGTCGAGAGGAACATCACACACAGTGTCAAGGGGCGACTCAACAAGAATTGACGTTCCTCTGTGATGCTAGGAGTCGTGATGCTGCCTGAAGCTAGCATTTGTGCGGAGGGGACAGTTTGAATTGGGGAACACAACCTTGCCTCCAATGTATGCACCTTCAACACAGCACTTGGGACAGCCATTGTAGCCACTGTGGCCTTTGGTCATCATTACGAAAGACCGTGCTGGCGCATCAGAAACAAGAGCCTTCAGACAAACCTCAATTGGATTGCCATTGACAACAACCCCATTCGCAAGCAAATACTGCAACTCATCAACGAAAGGTCTCAAAAAGTCATTGGATGAATGCGGCTTTGAAGGCCCCACATAAGCCCCAATAACAAATGGCTCAAAGCCCTCACCACAGTTACTAACTCTACATTGTATAGGCCAAAGTTACATTCTTGAGCTTTTTGCAAGGGGCAGACCATCTACATTGACAATGAGCGAAACAATACTAGGAGGGTCTTTCACGAACTTGAACGAATGTTTAAGCCCGGCAGCGAGACCAAAATGACAATATTTGCCAGGAGACAGGGCCACCACGGAGTACTCAGTGTTCTCTAGTCACGGCGTTTTGAGGAGTGCACGCGCGTCATCAGGAAGGTCAAGTTCGGAAAAGATGCTGTAACGTTTATGAAGTTTCAATAGCTGGTTTAAAGCTTTGCGCTTTATGTTATTCTCAACTGCCCATTGACGTAGAGCCTCTCGAAAGCTTTCTTTTTGCGGTGCTACTTCTTCTGATGAAAGAACGGGCACAGAAGAAAAATGCGAGTTTTGACATGAGGCTCCAGGCAAATCATCCGAATCACCTGACGAACTATTTGACGATTGTGTGGAATCGGCATCACGATTCGCAAAATGGGCGATTTCATGCGAGGCACTACTAGATTCACTATGCACAGCTAAGTGATCATGTTGTGCAACTGCCAAACGTTGTGGCTCTCCTCGATATGGCTGGGTGGCGGGAGCCTCACACGCATTGTCTCCCAAACACTCCGGCACAGCGCACAAGGGTTCAATTAGCAGATGTGTCTTCCTTCCTTCCCGCAATGTCATAGGGCAGATGCTTGCCCTACTAGCTCTAACGGGCGTGTTGAAGCGTCATGTTCTCTCTTAAGACCGGAGCAAGTCGAAAGTGAAGAGAAAAAACTACAGGAACGTGCCCAACCAAGTGCGGAAGACGATCACGACGTTCTTTACGTTGCTCAGAGTGGTACAACGTGTGCGCGTGTGTCGAAAGCATTGCCGACGGTAATGGGTCAGCTTGAAGGGAAAAGGGTGACCATCCTGCGAGATACCGGCTGTGATGCAATCGTAGTGAAACGGTCCCTGGTTCCGAAATCTAAACTGATGGGTAGTACCCGCATAATACGCCTATTAGACCGGTCCGCAAAGAAATTGCCAGAGGCGGAGGTGTACATTCACTCGCCGATTTTCAAGGGACAACTTCGTGCAGTTTCCAATGGAGAATCCTTTATACGACGTTGTACTAGGCAACGTTGAAGGTGTCCTCCCGATGGACGATACCAGGTACACGCAATTTGATTCAGAATTATCAATCCGCAGTGCGAAAGATTGAGGTGAAGAAGGAATGACGGCTGTTACAGGGACAAAGAAAGAACAGCAACAACTACCCGCACCACAAGTCAACCCGTTAAACATCAGCCCGGAGGAAATGCGGAAGTTTCAAAGCACGGACCCCTCGCTAGAAGCTTGTTTCGCAGCATTGTACAAAAGAAGCACGTCCAAGAAACAAGCTGTAACCGAGTTTGTGTTGGTGCACGGCATCCTCTTCCGGCGCTACCAGACTGCAGAACGACGGCACTTGGAACAACTTGTAGTTCCGGAGAAGCTCCGGGGTGCAGTAATGAACATGGCGCACGAAGGGTTGCTTGCTGGACATCAGGGACAAGAGAGGACAATAGATCGTGTCCTTGAGGAATTTTATTGGCCGGGAGTACAGGCGGATGTTACACGTTTCGTCAAATCGTGTGGCATATGCCAAAGAACTGTGCCTAAGCACCTTGTACGTCGCGTGCCGTTGGGAAATATGCCCATCATCGGGACACCATTCCACCGAGTCGCAGTAGACATTATTGGTCCTCTGTCGCCAACGTCCGATAAGGGGAATATGTACTGACCATGACTGACTTTGCCACACGCTACCCCGATGCGGTAGCTTTACCAAGTATTGAAACACAGCGGGTAGCAGAAGGCCTACTAGAAATGCACTCCCGTGTTAGTGTTCCACGTGAGATAGTGAGTGACCGTGGCAAGTCTTTCACGTCTAGCCTAATGCAGGAACTGGGACGACCAATGTCATTTAGACAACTGCCCACAACGCCGTACCATCCCATGGCGAATGGTCTCGTGGAAACGTTTAATGGGACGCTTAAGCAAATGATCCGACGCATGTGTCAAGAATGCCCTAAAAATGGGATAGATACTTGGCCCCATTGCTGTTCGCCTACCGAAGGTCCCACAGGCAAGCCTGGCGTTTTCGCCATTTGACCTCCTGTATGGAAGATTTGTGAGGGGACCAATGTCCATCCTTAGGGAATTATGGACAGGCGATAATCTTGACGCCGAGACGAAGACGACGTACGGATATGTCGTAGAGCTCCACGGAAGGATACAGGACACCTGCAAAATGGCTCATGAAGAGCTCCAGAAAGCAAAAGCTTCCCAAAAGAAGTACTATGATAGAAAGTCAAGAGTCAGACCGCTTGTTGCAGGTGATAAAGTGTTACTGCTCCTTCCATCAGAGAAGACCAAGCTAATCTTTACATGAAGGGTCCCTTCACGGTGGTCGAAAAATGGAACGATTATGACTACCTTATCCACTTCGGTTCGCGAGTGAACCTATTCCACATCAATCTGCTTAAAAAATATGAGGAAAGGGAAACGGAACCACCCAACCAGCAGTGCGCCGCAATTACCGTCGAGTCGGATATTGTAGAAGAACATAAAATTCCATCTGTGACTCTACACCAGAGTGGACCCATAAAAATGTTGCCGTAGTGAAAGAATTGAGCTTTCAGCAGATAGACCAGATTAATAAGCTTTTGGAAGAGTATCAAAGTTCCTTACTGAATATGGTTTCGCGGTGGACTAGATCAAAGGGGCATACAACATAGATGCTGAATATATTAGCCGTGTATGAAATCCTCAGTGGTGTTCTGCTTAACTTACTTGTCCTGGTTCTTACGTCAAGTTCTCTTGGACAGATGTGTACAGCAGCATGCGAATCGTGTTTGTGTATGTTGCCTAATTGTGTGCAGTGTGGACAAGTTGTTCCCCAAACAAGTTTCTTAAGTGGGGGGATAATTGTAGTGCAGGGACCTTATTAGTGTTTATGTGCGTGGACTGTTTGTGAGAACTCTCTAGATTATGCATGAAGAAAGAAGAAACAGAAGAAGGCGAGCCAGTGGCAGCTTGCGTGTTTGACAGCGTCAAGAAAAGAAACAAGAGAAAAAGGAAGAAGAAGAGAGGCGGGTGCCGAACGGCCAGAGGGGGCTCGTGACTGAGAAGACGCAGGACCAGTGCGCTGTTCCGGGAGCTCCTGCCACGGTACCTGAGGCGGCCCTAAGGACAACGCGCCTGCCTGTCGGCGCAGACGCGGAGTGGCGCCTGGTGTGACGCCGTTTGGAGCAGGCCTGGCTGTTGCCTGCTCGTAGCCGCCTATTGGAGCAGCTTCAGGCTGTGTCCGAGGCGAGGCCTAACCGAGGCCTTTGCTCAAGGCCTAAACGAGGCCTTTGCTGGAGGCCTAACCGAGGCCTTTGCTCCAAGCCTAACCAAGGCTTTTATTTTGAGGCCGCCTCTTGCTCGAGGTGGCCTGTGAATTTGTGGCGGTGGAAGCCACCCACCCGACGCACGTTCGAATGCTCTGGCCACGGTAATGCAGCCGTTGGCCGTCGCCTGCCTAATCTGATGACCCGTGCTGTCATCCTGCCTTGACTCGCCTCCCACGAGGGTCATCGTGCGTTGGTTCATCTCCAACAGAACTCGTCGCGACTGCTCAGACGACCTACCGGCGATCGACGACATCAGGACTGAACCCGTGAGACCTACTTGCTCTTTCCTTGAATGCTGCGAGTAGGACTTAGTGTAGACGTGTGTGTTTTATGAACCTTTGCTCTGTATTCTGTGTTTAGTGCTTGTCTTGTCTTAGTCCTATCATGTTAGATAAATGTTCGTTTACATCCGTTCGCGTGTCTCTGACGTTCATTACCGCCTGACTGCACACAGATATACGTGCCGAACTATTACATCACACCAGGCTATTGAACATTATCGTTGTGTTCTGCATATTCGTCTTCAACCTAATTCTTACACTTTCTCGATTAAGGTCCTCAGTCATTTGCTGTAATTTGTCTCCATTGTTGCTGAATAGGACAATGTCATCTGCAAACCGAAGGTTGCTGAGATATTCGCCGTTCATCCTCACTCCTAAGCCTTCCCAGTCTAAGAGCCTGAATACTTCTTATAAGCATGCAGTGAATAGCATTGGAGAGATTGTGTCTCTTTGCCTGACCCCTTTCTTGATAGTTAACTTTGTACTTTTCTTGTGGAGAACCAAGGTAGCAGTGGAGTCCTTGTAGATATTTGCTAAGATATTCATGTATGCCTCCTGTACTCCTTGATTACGCAATGCCTCTATGACTGCCGGTATCTCTAATGAATCAAATGCGTTTTCATAATCTATGAAAGCCATACAGAGAGGTTGATTGTACTCCGCAGATTTCTCGACTGCCTGATCAATGACATGGATATGATCCATCGTAGAATATCCCTTCCTGAAGTCAGCCTTGGTTGGCTCTTTGTTGGCTGAAGTCAAGTGTTGCCCTGCTTCTATTGGAAATTATCTTGGTGAATATTTTATAGAATACTGAAAGCAAGCTAATGGGTCTATAATTCTTCAATTCTTTAACGTCTCCCTTCTTAAGGATTAGTATAATTTTGGCGTTCTTCCAGCTCTCTGGTACACTTGAAGTTGTGAGGCATTGCGTATAAAGGGCCGCAAGTTCTTTAAGCATGATATCTCCTCCATCTTTGATTAAATCTACTGTTATTCCATCTTCTCCAGCAGCTTTTCCCCTGGTCATGTTATTCAAGGCCCTTCTAACTTCATCGCTAGTTATAGAAGGAGCCTCTGTATCCGGTTCATCACTTTCACATCAGCTACTTTCGAATGAAAGTAGCTTGGCTGTTTAGGGCACTGTACCGGTCAGTATAGAATCCTTCCGCTGCTTTTACTATGTCATCGAAATTGCTTATGATATTACCATGCTTATCTTTCAGTGCATACATCTTGCCTTGTCCTATGCCAAGCTTTCTTCTTACTCATTTAAGGCTGTGTCCATATTTTACGGCTTCCTCAATATTTCCCACGTTATAATTTCGAATATCCCTTACTTTCTTGATCAGTTGATCAGTTTTGACAGTTCAGCGAATTCTATCTAATCTCTTGAGTTGGACACTTTCATGTTTTGTCGTTTCTTTATTAAGTTCCTTGCTTCTTGGGAGAGCTTACCTACTGGTTGCCTTGGTGCCTTACCTCCCACTTCAATTGGTGCTTCTGAGATCAACCTAGTTACGGTTTCATTCATTACCTCTATGTTGTCTTTATCTTCCTTTTCTAAAGCTGCATATTTGTTTGCGAGCACCAGCCTGAATTGGTCTGCTTTTACCCTTACTACCTCTAGGTTGGCCAATTTTCCTCATGACTAATTTCACTATTTCTCTCTTTATATTGAGGGAAATCCTAGACCTCACTAACCTATGGTCACTGCACTTTACCTTACATAACACTTCTACATCCTGGAGTAAGCTTGGATTGGCCGAGAGTATGAAATCTATTTCATTCCTTGTTTCCCCATTAGGGCTTTTCCAAGTCCACTTCCTGTTGCTGCGCTTCCTGAATAAGGTATTCATTATTCGGAGCCTATTCCTTTCCGCGAATTCTACTAACATCTCTCCTCTTGCATTCCTAGAATAGATGCCGTAGTTGCGAATTGCTTGCACACCAACCTGCTTTTTCCCCACTTTTGCATTTCCCCACTTTGGTTATGAATAGCTAAAGTTTCTCGGACACATCGTAAGCGCCAGAGAAGTCCGACCCGATCCAGACAAGCTTACCGCTGTAGCAGGATTACCTCCTCCTCCCGACAAGAGGCCTTGTGGCGCTTCCTGGGCTTAAGTGCTTATTATTGCCGTTTTATTGTAAACTTCCGGAAGATAGCGCAACGCCTGACTCACCCCACAAGTGACGATACGCCATTTGCCTGGACGAATAAGCAACAGGCGGTCTTCGCTGGACTATGCCAACGCATGCAATAAGCACCCGTCCTGACACATTTCGATGGCAAGGCTGACACCGAGGTGCATACGGACGCCAGTAACATCGGTCTTGGCGCAGTACTAGTCAAACGTCAAGACGGCATTGAAATAGTAATAGCTTATGCTAGCTGCTCGCTGTCCCGTGCCGAAGCGAGCACTCTACCACAGAAAAAAAAGCATCCCGCGGTCATGTGGGTGATCACGAAGTTCCGCCCTTATCTCTACAGCCAGCCCTTCAAAGTGGTGACCGGCCACTATGATCTATGTTGATAGGTAAACATACGCGATGCTTCAGAACGACTGGCACAGTGGAGCTTGCGGTTACAAGAGTTGGACGTCATGGTCGTTCGTAAGTCTACCCGCTATATATATATATATATATATATATATATATATATATATATAGTGAGACGACGCCCCGGACGAAGGCAGAGCTCTTGTGTTGTCACACAGGGCGAGACCGCCCGCGAACACCAACCCGACAAAATGATGATGATTATGAGGATGGGTATATACACATGAAGACGATGGTGAACTGCACAGTTAGCGCTCACACTAATTTCCCCCCCCCCCCCTCACGAAAGCGGCCGGTAAGGCAGCGAGTCAGAAATGGTCGGAACGGCGAAGATACGGCTTCAGGCGAGAGACGTGAACAATTTCAGTGCTGCGGCAACGGCGGCCAGTAACCGAGGTAACAGGAGCTGCGCGATAGTTCACGGCAGATGTTCTTTCAAGCACGGTATATGGGCCGCGATACCTATGTGAAGAAATTTTTCAAAGAGCCCTGGCACTCGAACAGGTGTCTACAGGAGCACTTCGTCGCCTGGGCGGAACGAAATGACACGACGGGTTGCATCACAACGGACTTTCCTCTTGTCCTGAATGGTCGCGGTGTGGGCGCGCGTAATTTCGCGGCAGTGGGCGACGCGCGCGGCGAACTCCTCTGGTATAGATGTGGATCGAACAGAAGGCGTAGAAAGTTGGTGTCCAAAACAAAAGACGGTGCACGGCCGTACACGAGGAAAAATGAGCTGTAGTTTGTTGTGCGTTGAACGGCAGTATTATATGCAAACGTGACGAAAGGAAGTATAGCGTCCAAGTTTGTGTGGTCGGGTTGCACATACATGGAGATCATGTCGGACAGAGTTCGATGGAAATGCTCGGTAAGACCATTGGTCTGGGGATGGTACGCAGAAGTCGTCTTATGGATGGTGTTTGAGGCTTGCAGGACTCAGCAAGAACATGGGAAAGAAATGTCTTGCCACGGTCTCTTTGGAGCGTGGGATATATAGCGGGTAGGCTTACGAACGACCATGACGTCCAATTCTTGTAACACGAGGCGCATCGTGGCGCAAGATAATGGCTTGCAGGACAAATTCGGTGACCTCAGAGTCCACACCAGAACGAAGAGCTATCGTCTCGGCGTAGCGAGTGAGATGGTCCACGGCGATTACAATCCATCGGTGACCCGTGGGTGTAAGCGGAAGGGGTCGGTATACGTCGATGCCCACGAATTCAAAGGGAACGCACGGGCACGGCAATGGTTGTAAAGTGCCGGCGGGAAGAGAGGTCGAACGTTTTCGATGTTGTCATGACGCACACGAACTGACGTACTTGGCAACACTAGTAGACTGGCCAGGCCTGAAACAGCGAGTCTTAATGCGGTCGTAGGTTTTATGAAATCCTAAGTGGCCAGCCGTTGCGTCGTCGTGGAAAGCTTGTACAATTTGCAGTCGAAGTGAGCGAGGGATGACTGGGACCCATCGGTGACCGGTAGGGTGGTAAACTTGCCGCAATAATGAGCCATCATGAAGTTTAAACCGTGCCAGTTGTCGTCTTAAGCGGCTGTTGGGAGGACGGGATAAGCCAGTGAGCCGGTCGATAATTGTGCGGCAGTACGTATCTGCACGTTGGAGGCAGGCGAGGTCTTCTGAGGACAGAATGTCAACCGAAGTCACGAACCGTACCGGGCCATGGTTGTGGTCGGTTGGCTGGGCGGTGCCGAATGGAGGGAAGGTGACAGCAGTAGATGCGGTGGTTTGTGCCATGACTGGTGTTGGTGAGCACAACCGTCGACCAGAGCGGAGCTCCAAGATTGACCGGTAGAGCAAGAGGACGAGGATATCAACGCACGCTCCACAACTTGTGAGACGACGCCCAAGACGAAGGCAGAGCTCTTGTATTGTCACACAGCGCGAGACAACCCACGAACACAAACGCGACAAAATGATGATGATTATGAGGATGGGTATATACACATAAAGACGATGATGAACTGCACAGACAGCGCTCACAATATATATATATATATATATATATATATATATATATATATATATATATACATATATATTGAAAGGGGGATTTATTGAGACTCGTTCGAGGGATCGCAAGTGGCTTTGTAGGCACAGTCCTAGCTGTTGGCATCCGTAGCTCGAGCTCGGGTCTCGCACCGAAGCGATGGCAATGCCTACGGCGCCTACATGCATATTCCCCACTACAATTGCCCCCGCTGCAAAGGTGAGCCATCTTGGCGACCTAAGGTGATGACACGATGAGGGGGTCGTGGTACGGCTTCAGGCGGCTGATGTGAACCGTCTCGCGGCCACGGCGGCGCTTGTCCGAAGACGGTGTCACCGGTTCGACCACGTAGTTGACAGGCGATGTACATTCGACGATCCGGTACGGACCCTGATATTTTGGAGCAAGCTTTGGGCTAAGGCCTGGAGATTGGAATGGCAGCCGAAGCCAAACGTGAGAATCCACGGCGAAGGACTGTGTTGGCTGATCGTGGTCGCGGCGATCTTTTTGGATGCCTTGGGTATCCGACGTGAATGAGCGAGCCAGTTGACGGCACTCTTCGGCATGTCGAGCAACTTCTGAAAGCGGGGTGAATTCAGAGGCGTCCGGGTGATACGGAAGTACGGTGTCAAGGGTAGAGGATGGTTCACGTCCATAAAGAAGAAAAAATGGTGAGAAGCCTGTGGTAGCCTGAGTGGCGGTATTGTACGCGTAAGTCACAAAAGGGAGGACGTCGTCCCAATTGGAATGATCCGACGCAACGTACATTGTGAGCATGTCACCAAGAGTGCGGTTGAACCGTTCCGTTAGACCGTTAGTCTGTGGGTGATACGCCGTAGTGGTGCGGTGAATAGTGCGGCACGCTGCCAGTAGCTCATTAATAACGTCCGACAAGAAGACGCGGCCTCGGTCGCTGAGCAGCTCTGGCGATGCGCCGTGCCGTAAGAGGAACGCTGCGACATCGCGAGCAGCAGCCGAAGCAAGAGCAGCAGTTTCGGCGTATCTTGTTAGGTGGTCTACTGCGACAATTATCCAACGATTTCCGTGAGCAGTGCATGGAAGGGGCCCATAAAGGTCGATCCCGACTCGGTCAAAAGGACGTGCAGGACACGGTAAAGGTTGCAGTGGGCCTGTCGTATGAGGAGTTGTCTTGCGTCGCTGACAGGCTGCACATGACCGAATGTATTTGCGCACATAAGAATACATGCCTCTCCAGTAGTACCGCTGGCGGAGCCGCTCGTAAGCTTTCAGGACGCCAGCATGTGCTTGTTGTGGGTCGGCGTGGAAATAAGTGCATATGTCGGAACGCAAATGGCGCGGGATGACGAGCAGCCATTTGCGACCGTCTGGCTGATAGTTCCGGCGGTACAAGATGGCGTTCCGCTGCACAAAATGGGTGGCTTGGCGGCGAAGGGCTCGAGGGCATGTATCCGTTGAGTAAGTAGTTAGAATGTCAATGAGAGACGCAATCCACGGATCCTTTCTCTGTTCAGAAGGCATGTCAGAAACAGTAAGCGCAGCAACCGGGCAGTCCGTGGATGCGGGTTGCGTGTCGTCGGATCGCATGGGTGACCGGGAGAGGGCATCCGCGTCAGAATGTTGACGCCCGGAGCGATAGATGACGCGAATGTCAAATTCCTGGAGTCGAAGAGCCCAACGTCCAAGACGCCCCGACGGGTCTTTCAGTGACCCAAGCCAGCACAGCGCGTGGTGGTCTGTCACAACGTCAAAGGGATGGCCATACAAGTAAGGGCAAAATTTGCTTAAAGCCCAAACTATAGCCAAACACTCTTTTTCTGTTACAGAGTAATTGGTTTCTGCCTTTGTGAGGGCACGACTAGCGTAGCCAACCACATATTCCGGGAAGCCAGACTTGCGTTGCGCAAGGACGGCTCCAAGACCAACGCCGCTGGCATCCGTGTGAACTTCGGTCGGAGCACTCGGGTCGTAGTGACGGAGAATGGGCGGTGAGGTAAGTAGATGACGCAGAGTGATGAAGGCTTGTTCACATGCCGGAGTCCAATCACGAAGGTCACCAGGCCCAGCCAGGAGCTTCGTCAGAGGTGCGACGATGCAGGTGAAATTGCGCACAAAGCGACGAAAATAAGAGCAGAAACCGACAAAACTTCTGAGCTCTTTCACTGTAGTCGGCCGCGGAAATTCTGCGACAGCACGAAGCTTGTCAGGGTCGGGGCGGACGCCGTCTTTGGAAACGACGTGACCAAGTATGGTCAACTGGCGGGCTGCGAAGCGGCACTTTTTCAAGTTAAGTTGAAGGCCGGCGTCGGCAAGGCAAATCAGAACTTCGCGTTGACGAGTGAGGTGAGTGGTGAAATCAGGGGAGAAAACTACTACGTCGTCTAAGTAACACAAACACGTCTTCCATTTGAGGTCTCGCAAAAGATTGTCCATCATTCTTTCGAATGTCGCAGGTGCATTGCATAGGCCGAATGGCATCACCGTAAATTCATACAGGCCGTCAGGCGTAATGAAAGCTGTCTTCGAGCGGTCGGACTCATCCATCGGGACTTGCCAATAACCCGATCGCAAGTCCAAAGAAGAAAAGAATTCGGCACCATGTAGACAATCCAGGGCGTCATCTATACGCGGTAGAGGGTAGACATCTTTTCGTGTAATCTTGTTAAGGCGACGATAGTCCACACAGAAACGAATCGAGCCATCTTTTTTCTTAACCAGTACCACGGGAGACGACCAAGGACTACATGAAGGTCTGATAACGCCACGTTCAAGCATGTCCGCAACTTGCTCAGTAGTGACACGACGCTCGGTGGATGACACGCGGTACGGTCGCTGGCGTAATGGTGCGTGTCGCCCCGTATCAATGTGGTGAGAAACGGTACTTGTGCGGCCTAATGACGCCTGGTTCAAGTCAAAAGAGGCGTGAAAGTCAGTTAAAAGGGTAAGTAGGTGCTCACGTTGTGTTGGGTCGAGGTCATCGGCAATAGAGCGACAAAAACATCTGGTGAGATCCGGACAGATGGCACATGGGGCGTCAGTGCTGTTACGTTAGTTGTAGCCTGGTCGTCGGCAGCAGGGAAAGACACAATAACGTCATCGTCCACAGTCTGGATGGTGCCAATAGTCTCGCCACAGCGCAAAGCCAAAACGTGCGAATTTGGGTTAGAAACCAGTATTTCCGTAGCACCATGGTGAACCGTGAGGAGGGCGAAAGGTAACGATATAGGGTGGCGGCGACTGAAGATAGCAGCGGGTTTGAACAAGACCGTCGCGTCGGCAAGCGATGTGCATGAAAGAGGGACAAATACAGCACTGTGTGGATGAAGGTCAGTATCTGAAGCTACGCAGATCCTGCTAACATCAGGAAACTTGCAAGTCGTGAGTTGGCAAATCGCACAGAACGGAGAACTGAACCTCAGCACGTGCACAGTCAATGACGGCATGATGACGCGACAGAAAATCCCAGCCGAGAATCACATCGTGGGAGCAACAGGTTAGCACAAAGAATTCAATCGAGTACAAAATGTCTCGAATCAGCACCCTGGCAGTGCACATAGCGACGGGCTGAACTTGTTGAGCGGTGGCTGTTCGAAGCGATATTACCGAAGGCGTCATGGTCACTTTACGTAATAAACGACAAAGCTTTTCACTAATCACGGATATGGCGGCACCTGTATCGACGAGCGCAAAAGATTTGATGCCATCCACTGACACTTTAATAACGTTAGCGGGGAAGAAGCGAGGACTTCGATTTTCCGACGACGACGCAGTTCGTGCCTCAGGAACTGCGGAAATCAGTTTTCCGCCTCAGTACTGGCGCTGGGCCGACGACGCATAGGTGAGAGGGAGCGGCGGCGAGGAGAAGGCGAGCGACGAGCACCAAAGGGCTGGTACTCCGGAGCTGGTACGTCATCAGCAACGTAGACTTCCGGTGGCGGCTGTTGTGGCATATGATATGGTCGGAATCCGTAGTTGGGGGCCCGCGTGGTGCCCATGAAGGCCGGGAAACGCCGGCGGCAGAAGCGCGCTACATGTCCCGGGGTGCCGCAGGTGTAGCATATGGGGCGGTTATCAGCAGTGCCCCAAGGATTTGTATCCTGCTGTTGTGCACCGAAGAAGTGAGCCGCCGGCTGCCGAGGCAAAGGCGCAGGAGAGAACAGCGGCGGGCGAGGCGCTGAAGGCGGAGGAGAGAACACCGGTAGGCGAGGAGCCCGTGCAGCCGCCTCAGCATACGTCAGAGGTGCGGCCACGGGAGCCGGCTGAGACGAAGATGGAAGAGCTTCGGTCACTTGCTCTTGAATCATCTGCCGGATCGCTGGAGCCAAAGAGTGAGAAGGCTTCTCTGTGGTCGGCAAAATGGAGAGCTGTCGCGCAACCTCCTCCCGCACAAATTCTTTTATCTGAGTCAGCAAAGTTGTCTGGTTGTCGCCAATAACCAATGCTGCTAGCGAATCTTCCGTGGGTGGTGGGCGTCGAGCTAAGATGCGTTGTTTCCGTAGCTCGTCAAAACTTTGGCACAAGTTGATGACGTCAGCCACAGTACGCGGATCCTTCGCTAACAACATTTGAAAGGCGTCCTCATCAATGCCTTTCATAATGTGTTTTATCTTGTCCTGTTCTGCCATTGACGAATTCACCCGCCTACACAGGTCAATGACATCTTCGATATAGCTGGTGAACGTTTCACCGTGAAGTTTCGGGCGCCCACGTAGGCGTTGTTCAGCGCGAAGCTTGCGCACAGCGGGACGCCCGAACATTTCTGCAAAACTGGTCTTGAATGCAGTCCATGTGGTGAAATCGTGTTCGTGGTTTCGGAACCAGAGGTTCGCGACGCCGGTAAGGTAAAACAACACGTTATGCAACTTGGTGGCGTCGTCCCACTTATTGTGCCGGCTTACCAGCTCGTACGATGACAACCAATCCTCCACGTCATGATCATCGGTGCCGCTAAAGACGGCAGGATCACGCTGGGGCAACACACCAGAAACGATGACCGCTGGAGGCTGAGGTGTATCTTCCTGGGCGGTGTCGTCAGGCATGGTCGTAGCAGTGGGTAGCGTCCGGCTTCGGAGTTCCAGTTTTCGAGGTTACCCAGCACTTCCACCAAATGAAAGGAGGATTTATTGAGACTCGTTCGAGGGATCGCAAGTGGCTTTGTAGGCACAGTCCTAGCTGTTGGCATCCGTAGCTCGAGCTCGGGTCTCGCGCCGAAGCGATGGCAATGCCCACGGCGCCTACATGCATATTCCCCACTACAATATATATATTGACACAATTAAGAAGTCACATATAAAGATGTATTTACGCTATTTACAAAATAGACAAAGATACAAAAACAGGATGGCTGTCGATACCGAGTCCCCCTCTACACGACTAATCGTCGTCTTCTGACTGGCGCCACTCTTGGTTGCGCCGTAACTTAACCGCCGCCTGTAAAGCCGCTGTTTTGGCGCTAACTATAAGGCACGTGAACTCGCGGCACAGTAAAGCTACATCCGGGACACATGCACAACACCAACGGGGCCACGCGAGTCCAGCGGAGCGATCTCGTAGTTCACATCGCCAAGCTGACGTAATATCGTGTAAGGCCCACTGTAGCGCGGCATGATCTTTTAACAGCTGTTAAAGCTGGAGGAGAAACGTCCGAAGTCCGCAGAAAACTCCGCACCGTTGCCTAGCAACAACCAAGCCACAGCTGCGCACCACCTGGCCCAACCTCGCCTCGCCGCGGATGCGCCAAACCATAGCGATGACGTCACCTCGCGTTGCCTAGTAACCGCCGGCGCAGGTGCGCGCTCGCTTCGACCGACACAGACACCGCTCTGTGTCGCCGTGACAAGCCAATGCGGCGACATGGTGTCCATAGGAGGACAACAGGGCCAGGACTTAATCGACCGTCCCGATGTCGGCTGTCGCACCAGATTATCTGCGCGGCATGAGACTCAGTGAGCCGGGAGCCGGCAATCTGGGGCTCCGTGTGAACCGGGCGAAGACACCTTGAGCATATTCAGTGGGTGTGTTCGCCGAGGAAGGAACCAGTGTGTCAAACGGCAGAGTAGGCTGACGCCCGAACAGAAGGTAAAAAGGTGAAAACCCAGCGGTGTCGTGATGGGACGATTTATAGGCGAAGGTAATAAAGGGTTACGTGCTGTCCCAATCACGGTGGTCATGAGAAACGTAGATAGCGTTTCTGTCAACGTGCGATTCAGCCGCTCCATGACTTTGTCTGCGGCTCGTAGGCGGTGGAAAGCTTGTGCTCGGCAGAACAGGCGCGAAGGAGGTCTTCAACAACTCGGGATAAGCAGATGCGGCCGCAATCGGTGAGGGGCTTCCGGGGTGCGCCGTGGTGGAGATGACGTCATGTAAAAGGAAATCCGCCAATTCGGTTACACCGCTTGTGGGCAAAGCTCGCCTGATGGCGTACCGGGTCGCGCAATCAGTCGCGACAACGACCCACTTTTTGGTAGATTTAGACGTCGGAAAAGGGCTGAGAAGAGAGAGACCGACGCCAAAGAAGGGTTCTGGGGCACATCAATGGGGTGAAGACATCCAGCGGAAGCACAGCAGGTTTTTTGCTGCGCTGACAGAGCACACATGCTCTGTGAGCGCTTTTCCGCCGCTCTGGCAGATTCGTCTTTTGGTGATAGGCCGCTCAAAGGTCCGTGTTTTCTTCTGATTGCTTGCCTTTTCCTTTTATTTTCTATTCTTGGGCCGAGTATGGAGATTTCAAAACGCAGGTCAAGGATACCTTAGCCGAGATCACAAATGCACTAAAGGCAGTGGTCCAGTGTATAGCGGCATTGGACAGCAGAGTCACAAAGATTGAAACTGACCAAGTTAAAGTTGTACACTCAGCCAAGGCTACTCCGGTCAAAGTAAATCCTAAGGTCACGATCGCACAGACGCTGCCATTCCGTAGCAATTCACAGGAGAAACTTCCAGCGATACCCAACAATGGCGGGATACCATAACAATTTCGTAATTTGGCAATGGAACTGTTGGGGCTTCCAGTCAAAAAGGGCAGCCCTACAGCAGTACATGAAATCCCAGTCAATCCGACCACAAGTTGTTATGCTACAGGAGACGCTGACGGAAATGATGAGCTTTCGGGCTACACACCCCACATCACGAAAAGTCCAGATGTCACAGGTATCTGCACGTTGGTGTCTAACCAGTACACTTCAATCACGCACAATCTACACGTGAGACACAGCAAGCTTGAACACTTGCTAGGCACCATCGCTTCACCAGGTTGTTATCGAAACCCATTACGATCGTTAGCAATGCGGGCACACCCATAATGATAGCGGGAGATTTGAACGCACCCCATCACGCTTCTGGCTACCCTCGCACCACATCCAAAAGAGCCTAGCTCTGGCAAGCGGCCTCGGATCTACACCTCACTCTGGTAACGGACCCCACGTTTCCTACCCGCACTGGAAATTCTTGCTCTAGGGATACTACCCCAGACCTCACCTTTGTTGCAACCAAGGGAGTGGTCTCTTGGTCTAACTTGGCCGAAGACTTGGGGAGCGACCACTATATTCTAAGTACAACATTACAAATTCAGGGCAAACCCCCTAGAACTTTCAAGTGCACAGACTGGGACCTCTTTCGTAAGATCAGATCTAGGAACACACACGAAGGCAATGACCCACCGGATTTCGCCAAGTAGCTATCTCACCTTCGCGAAGACCTCAAGTCGGCCACCAAAACGATCAAGACTGATCTTAAGGTCACTAAAATGGATGGCAGGCTTGCCCATCTTCTGGAGGCAAAAAGAGCCATCGTTACCAGGTGGAAAGCACACCGCCTGAATCGCAGACTACGCAAGCACATAGCGAGTCTTAATCAGGACATATCCCTACACTGTCAAACGCTGGAGCAACAGCATTGGGACGAAATTTTCAACACGGTGGATGAGCAAATGAGAGTGTGGGGGGGGGGGTGGTACCTCCTCGAACACCTGCTGCAGGAGACCAAATCTAAATCCACACAGACACGTCTGGTAGACAGAATACTTCACTCGGAAAGGAAAGCGAAATCAGACGCGCAAATAATGGAGTCTTTAGCCCGAACATACCTACCTTTGGCTACCCGCAATACACAGGATCACCAGCCCTCGAGATGGACAAGCCCTTCCAGGAAGCAGTGGTCCGAAACGCGGTCACCAATATTAACGGCAAATCCGTCCCGGCCCAGACTGCATTACGAACCAGACGTTACGTAGTCTAGACGACGATTCTGTCACCATCCTCACCAAAGAAATCAATCGTATTTGGGAGTCGGGGGTTTTCCCCAAGCACTGGCAAATGGCATCAGTCATTCTCATCCCCAAACCGGGCCGGAGTTCCAGTCTTAACAATTTGAGACCGATTTCCCTCACGTCATGTATAGGCAAGGTCGCCGAGCACGTCATCAACGATCACATATCGAAACACATTGAGGAAACAAACCTCTTCCCTTTCAACATAATAGGTTTCAGACCACACCTATCGACTCAGAACGTCATGAAGATGCTTAAACATCATATTATAGATCAGGAGACCAAGGACGTTAGGGCCATTCTCGGCCTCGATCTAGAGAAGGTCTTTGACAATATTTCACACTCCCACATACTCGAATTCATCTCTCGCCTCAACCTAGGAACCAACTTTCACAAGTTCGCCAGCTCGTTCCTTAGGGATAGAAGAGCCACTATCAAGCTAGAGGACCTCAAGTATGAGCCCTACGATCTCGGTTCCTTCGGCACTCCTCAGGGCTCAGTCGTCTCCCCACTGCTGTTTAACATTGCCATGCGCGGGCTTGCTGCCGAGCTCTCAAGCCTGGACGGCATCAAGTACTCCCTTTACGCGGACGATATTACCATATGGAGTGTCGGTGGCTGGAAGGGCTGCGTGTAGAGCTGCCTTCAGGAGGCCGTCGACTGTGTTGAAGTGTACATCAATGAAATGGGTCTCAAGCTCTCGCCGTCAAAGTTCGAACTTCTTTTATATCGGCCCACGAGAAGGGGTCCTAAACCCAAAAACTGGAAACCACTGGCCGACGTCGACATTAAGCTGCACACGGCTGCGGGGAAGCGAATCCCGAGGGTGGATCCGCAAAGAACTGACATTTACCCTGACTCTAGATCCGCTGCTAGGGCCTTCGCTTCTGGCACCGTCTGCAAGGAAGTTTTTAGAACTCTCGCTCACAAAGAACTCACACACCACACCATCACTTGGTTCCCTGCTCATCTTGGCTCGAGGGTCGGGGGCATTTTCAATGTCAACGAGCTAGCCCACTCCCAGGCGCGAGGTCTCACTTGCCGCGTCGGGACTTGCGCGGCTCAGGCGGGACTTACGCGGCCCAGCCTTCATTTTAAGGACATTTTGACTACTTTCAACGAGGTCACGAAACACTATCAAATGGGCCGTAGGTCCTTTCCACTCCCACGCGAAAAGTTTTCTCGGCCACAGGCAATCTCTCTTCGCATGCTTCAGACGGGGACATACCCCAGCCTCTCCATTTACAGTCACTACTTAGACATTTCAGCACATTGTCCAGACTGTAACGATCGCAGTGATTTCAGACACATGCTCTGGAGGTGCGCCTCTTTACAGGGAAAGCATGGCGACTTCTCTGAAGATGAATTTGATTCCATGATCAAGAGCCCGGTCCTACTACAACAACTCCAGGCTGTCCAGAAGGCCCACGATGCGGCGGTGAGGATAGGCCTCCCCTTCCCTACGTGGGAGCGGCCCGCGATCCTCGCGGATTCCTTCAGGACCTCAATAAAGTTCTTTACCTATCTATCTATCTTGCGCCGAGTGTTCACGTGCCGGACGCTCATCGACGTTGTCGTCTTCCATCCAGCACGGAATACGCCTCCACGCGCGCATTCCTTGTCGTCTGCTTCTTGTCTGTCTCTATCCAACGAACCTTGTCGCGCTCTCCACACATCACACATGTGCAGCGTGGTCTACGAATGTCCAGAATTGAGACGACCGATGAGAACACGTAAGCAGTCATAACGTCATTGTTCGGTGGGAATGTCGCACAGATCAGAAATGGCTAGGACACAAGCGTCGCTCTCATGGGCACCATATTCAGACATGATGACGTAGCGGCGCACAGAGCAGTACACGCCAGGCCAGTAGAAGCGGCGCTGTACGCGTACGTAATTGCTAGAGACGCCGAGGTGGCCTGCAGTAGGGGCCTCATGCAACTGCTCACGGACAGATGTCCGAAATTGGCGCGGGACGACGACTAAAAATTCTGGTTCTTCAGGGCGTCAGCTGCGGCGGTAGAGAACGTCGTCGCGGAGTAACATGTTGTGATGCAGCGTGACCTTTGTATTTAGCTTTGCATACGGTTCCTCAATTGGAGGACAAAGCCCTATTGTGGACAAACATTTAATGAGACTAAAACGAAAATCAACCCATAAAATAAGCACTCAAAGGAAAACTCACAATAAGAAGCATATTCGGAAAATGTACGGCCGTACACGTAGAAGCGGAATTTGGCTACTGCACAAACTAACGCCAGACACTTCCGTTCAGTGATTGAAACATTCCTCTCGGTGGGTGCCAGGAGGCGGCTGGCATTTGAAATTACGCTTTCTGCGTTGCGCTGGCATTGAACGACTACAGCCTCAATTCCAGGGCCAGTGGCATCCGTGTGAAGCTCAGTGGGAGCCGATGGATCAAAATGAGCAATTAATGGGGGAGCCGTAGGCTATGGTCTGAGCGAGGCCCCATGTGAAAGCAACGTCCCTCTTAAGTCGGTGATGTGTGAGTGGTGTCGGCGAAATTCTTGATGAAACAAAGGAAGTACGAGCATACTCCGACAAAGCTTCTTACGCCTGCGGTGGAAGACAGAACACAAATCTTGTCAGGATCGGGTTGAACGCCAGCGGCACTGACGGGATGGCGAAGAACGGTAATTTGATGATGGCCAAAGTGTCACTTGGATGAGTTCAATTGCAGGCCGGCGCGTCGGAAAACAGCAAGAATGGTCAATAGACGCCATAGATGACTCGCGAAAGTTGACGAAGAGACTATCACATCGTCTAGGTGACAGACATGTGGATCATTTATAGCCGTGAAGTAAGGACTCCGTCATCCTTTCGAAGGTTGGCGGGGCGTTACAAATGCCGAACGGCATAACCTTGAATTGGTAGAGGCCATAAGGTGTGACGAAGACAGTTTTCTCACGGTCGATGTCATCTACCGAGATTTGTCAATAGCTTGATCGAAGGTCTATGAATTAAAAGCACTTGGATCCGTGCAAACAGTACAAAGTGTCATCATTACCCGGCAAGCAGTAGGCATCCTTGCGAGTGAACTTGTTGAGGTGTCTCTAATCGACACAATAGCGCCAACTGCCGTCCTTCTTCTTGACAAGGACAACAGGGGACGCCCATTTAAAATCGTCAACTATTTTAATAGTGTGAGTACTCAGTACTATGTCTTTATGAGGTGGAATAATTTCATTTTGTTGGTTGGAATATAACAACTTTTGTTTTATTTTCGTTATTACGCTTAGCATTTGCTGCTGACCATTTCTCTGGCGTTTTCATTGTGCGATTACAAGTTTTTACAAGCTCGTGAACATCATGCCCTGAAAAACTTACACTGATATCACCAGCATATATAATTTATTTGGCTTCGCAATTAGTATATACAACGTCATTAAGAGAGGTGTCAAATAATAATGGACCTAGAATGTTGCCCTGAGGCACTCCACACAGCAAAGGTTTCACCCCGGAAATAAGTGTCGCTTATCCGAACGACCTGTTGTCTGTTTCATAAATAAGAGGCAAGCAGCGTTAAGGCACGAATACCATAGCAACGCAATTTTACAGCGCAAGCTGTTATGGGCTCATTCCAATAGCCGTTTCGGTTCGCGATAGTGCCGCCGCCGGCGGTGTACGCCGCCGTAACCGCTATCGCCGGAAATGCGAAAAAAGTACCCGATTCCCGCCGGAATCGAACCCGCGCCCGCTGCGTGGGAGCCAGATACTCTACCACTGAGCCACACAAACGCTTGCTATCGGGCAGCAGAAAAATGCCCTAAAACGTTTCCAAGCCCGCAGGCGCAGACGACCCGAGCCTCCGCCAGTATTATGGCGCCATCTAGGTAAGGCGCCTGCAAACGTAGCGTGCGCAGGCGCAGACGACGAGATGCGATTCAGACGAGGCGCGCTATCAACGCGATCCCGAGCTGCCGAGCCTCCGCTAGTATGGTGGTACCATCTAGTTAAGGTGCCTGCAAACGCCGCGTGCCCGACATGTAAGTTGCACTTGCAAGGCTTGATCGGGCTCAGCAGACTGCTGTGCAGCAAGCATTACAAGCCGCAGCTCGCCGTTGACGCCGGGTGGACAGTTCATATCGTTCTCGTCAAAACGAGGCGAACAGACTGCCGCGAAGACCCTGTTCTGCGTGGTGCCCAAATTGGAGCTGCTCTTGAGCCGATCCACCAGCATACGCTGTGACTGTGCTGCATGTGCCACGCAGGCATGTGACATTTTTTTACCAAAATTTTATGGTTCAATAAATCAAAAGCCTTTGAAAATCGATAAAAATACCAAGAGCGAGCACCTCATTATCAAATTGTCTAATCATATACTCTTTTTCCTCCAGCAGCGCCAGTTCAACTAACTAATGTTTGCGAAAACCAAGCTGCTTAGGTGTAAGTAAATTGTATTTATCAATGAAACTTGAAAATAGAGTCTGCAGAATTTTTTCGAAGGCATTTGAAAACACAGGCAAGATAGACACCCGTCTATAATTGCCCAAGTCAATTCGCCCACCTTTTTTCTATTTTTCTTTTTTCGCACGCTCACTTTTTCTATTCACATATTTAAAAGAAAGACGGAGTTAGGTATAGAAATGTTAAAGATATATGAAGGAGTGTGCTGGTCTGGGCTGGTTGGTACATCATTAGGATGTGAACAAACAGCGCTAGGACGGGACGAAGTGAGTAGACAGACAAGACGCTGAACTAACAACCGCTGGTTTATTGCTGGGAATGCAATGTATTCAACACACAGGTTAAGGGCAGAATGGCAGAAAAAACACGGTTTCTGAGCCAAGTAGGGAATAAAATCATCACATCAAGCGCGTCGTCATAGTAGGTTATCATGTTTTTAACAATTAGTTAATCTATCAGCTAAGCAGAGAAACAGAGGGTACGCTGACGTAGGAGTTTCCGTGCGATTGAAAGCAAGACGCTTCCCAAATCTCGCGTGCTCTTTGTTCTGTATATCTACCTAGTATTGTGCAATCTTCAAAGATAGGTTTGCAGCAACATTCTTTGCAGTGCTGGGCTAAATGGATGGGTACAGACCCTTTCATTGCTTACGCATGCTCTCTCATCCGGTCATTCAAACATCGGCCTGTTTGGCCAATGTAGGAGCGTTTGCACTTCTGCGGGATCTTATACGCAACTGCGTATGCCCAGACGTTCTAGCAGCTTGATGCAACAAGTGTACCGGCTCATCGAGGCTGGGTACCCTATGGCCCTGCTGATGGGTGTTTCAGAAAAGCTTTTGGTGATCCTGACCAGAGGGAGGGCAGGACGTGACGCCCTGGACAAGGGACCTCATGCGAACACAACCGTCATACCCTATGTCCATGGAGTCTCGCATAGTTCAAAAAAGGTCGCAGGAAAAATAGGCACACGCGTTTTGTTCAGCGCAAGAGACAAGCTGTCGGCGTTATGCCACAAGGTAAACAAGGCCCCAGAAAAGCAATCTGTGAGAAACAACACAGAAAACCTCATGTTGACTGCGCATACGCAGTTGTGTATAAGACCCCGCTCAAGTTCAAACGCTGCTACATTGGCCAAACAGGCCGATGTTTGAATGACCAGCTGAGAGAGTATGCGTACGCAATGAAAGAGTCTATACCGAGTCATTCAGCACAGTACTGCAAAGAATGCGGCTGCAAACCTCTCTTTGAAGATTGCACAATAGTAGGTAGACAAACAGAACAAAGAGCACGCGAGATTTGGGAAGCGTTTTGCATTCAATCACACGGAAACTCCTCCGTCAGAGTACTCTATGCTTCTCTGCATAGCTGCAAGATTAACTACTTGTTAAAAGCGTGATAACCTACTATGACGACGCACGTTATCTGATGATTTTATTCCCTACCTGGCACAGAAACCGTGTTTTTTCTGCCATTCTGCGCTGAACCTGTGTGTTGTATTGACCCTTTTCGCGACGCTCCCGTGGGCGCTGCCATGTTTGATCACGTGGTGACGCGTCCATTGCTTGCCTCAGCCGCCTCCGTTGCCTCCGCGTTTACAATGCAAGCGCGTGACGCCGGCCCGGCGCAACAAACCTCTGTTTCGACGCGTATCGTAGACGGTGACTGCGTGCACGACACGAAGCTTTGGCCACAGCTTTAGAGGACATGTAAATGCTTTCAGAGCTCATTACGCCTTGTCCAAACGGCGTGAGCAACGTATACGGTGCTTGTACTAAAAGCGGGGCTAGAAATGTATTTCAAGCTCTCCAAACTTTCCGCTTATGAATTAAATCGGGATCAGTGTGCTCTGCGTTCTTTATTTGGCAAACATTTTGAACCAGCGGCTTGTCATATTTCTGACTCAGTAAAGTTCCTTGGTGCGGCCACTATCTGATCGTTTACTTTTAGCGTAATCATTCGCGCGTATGCTCTGTTGCGATAGATTTGTTCTTGCTGCCCACAAAGCTTGGGATTTAAATGTTCTGTACTTTGTGGTAGCCCGTAGCAAAGACGGATTATCGCTAGTCCCTCGCTTACTCTGTGGACCGTCACGAAACATTCAGCTTCCAGCATTCGTGTCTTGTCGGTGTAGTCGCCGCCACTCATGCTCCGGCACATTGATTCAAGTGTGCGCCTGTTCACTCACACGTTGGCGATAGGGTGGGCGTAAGTTTTCGTGCAAGTAAGGGTGGATGTGTGTAAAATGTAGATAACGTGCGGGAAACTTACAATGCCAGTAAGTGGCACTACTTCATTTTGTAACGAGCGTTACTCACTCCCAAGTGCCGACGTTGCGGAATTGAAGTCCTTTCTTTGGAGGTTAGCTATACAGCGCAGGTGGATGAATTATATGTCTTTATCCTTGAGGAAAGCCGTGCATCGCGAAGGGCGCCAACACAGGCAGTCCTTATGCAGCAGCTGCGACACAGGTTGATTCCATTCATTAATAGACAGTTTTAGCAGAGCGCCGCTCACGCTCCGCTCCGCTCAGATTTCACGCTCTGAGATACTGCAGGGAACTGCGTAGATTTCTCATTTGATAAGCGCGTCTTGCCGAGACGCGAGCGATGCGCTATCAACTCGGCTGCAAAATGACGAAGAGGCCAAGTAGACACGCTGTCACGCTCCGCTCAATCGACTTTATAGCGGAACGAAGGATGCGGTCTTCGTTCCGCTGACGGTATGAGCCTTGTGCGCAAGCGCATTAGCGTTCCCGCTAAGCGGTTGTGTGGCATTTGCTAGCATATACCGGTCTGAGCGGAGCGGACAGCAAGCGCTCAGCTAAAACACTCTAATATGTGAATCACTATTTTTGCAGCGAACTACCGCACACGTCTTCCCTTTATCGTTACACATTTTGCAGTATGAATTGGGCACAGTGCATTAGCGCACACCCAGTTGCATTTTCGCCAGCTGATCACACAGTAGGAGGGTAGACGCAGTAATGATTTCGTATTCGTGCGCATTCGCTGAGGCAACGTATGGCGCGCCGCCGAAAGTGCCATCTCGTTCCTCTAGAGCAAACTGCTCCGCGAAAAGGGTCAATATATTGCGTTCCCAGAAATAAACCAGCGCTTGTTAGTTCAGCGCCTTGTCTGTCTGCTCACTTGGTCCTGTCCTAGCGCTGTTTGTTCCCGTCCTAAAGATAGCTGCTAAAGTAGGCGTGATAACATCAGACACGTCATGACCGGGCGTATATGAATTCCTTCAATATCACAACGGGCGCTATTTTTTGTACTTTTTATTCTTCAGGAGACTTTGTAGCCAGTGACCGAACGCAAGTGAAATGACTGAGCGTTGGAAACACTTACGTATTCGCAAGCATCATCTGGAGTACCGGTCGTTATCATAACAATGAAAAAAGTATTAAATGCGTCAGCCAATTCTGACCCATCTCTATCTTCGCCGTTCACTTCCACTTTTGAAACAGGGGCTGTAAAGTGACCGCGATGAAAAGTGTGTTTATTCTAGACCACAGTACGTCAGAACGACTGCCAAGGACTTCTAGATACGTGGATTGATAGTGAGTTCTCGCGGACCTCAAGCGTTTTGTAAGTTCGTTGCAATAACACTTGAAGAACAGTCAGTCCACCGGTAAACGAGTATGTAGGAATGTTTGGTACAGTTTATCTCTTCCTTTCATTTGATGTCGCATCTTAGGCGTTAACCACGGTTTTCGTGTTTTATGGTTTAATTTGCGCGTCCAAACTGTCGCACCTCCGTTTTTTTCTGGAAGTGTGGTAAAATGCCCGAAGTTCTGACTGAATAGCATTGGGGTTCTTCATACGAACAGCTCCTTCATTGGTAGGTACCAAAGTCACAGGAACGCTATTGCGCATGGTTCCACTGCTCAGAAACAATTACACCGGTACATCCTGAGGGGGAATGGAAACAGACCAGAGGGTAGTCCTCTGGCAAGGAGATGAGACAGACATCACTACCACCACTTTCAATGAAAGGGACAAGTACGACGCAATAAAGTTAAGAAAAGTAACCGCCAGCTACTTGTCAGCAAACCCAGATGACGTGCGGACCAAAGCTCACCAGGGCGTCGTCCTGGTTGGAACACGGCGGAACACCTTTTCCTTGCCATTCTGTTCCTCCCCTTTTCTTCGTTATCGTTACAATATGATGAAAACGAGCGACACCAGGAAGAATGCAAGGAACGTCGCTAAGACATCTGCGTACTGTAAGGATTAGAAGGTTAATAACAATGGTATTTGGAGATTTGTTCTTTATTCTGACACATTTCGTGCAACCGACATCGAATCATTTCAGTATATCTTTGATGGTGAAGTAGCAGCGACCTATAGTTCTAAAGCGCTAACAGTTTTTAAGATGTTTCGATACATTGAAGTAATTGGGGGAAATTTCAACCCTTTAATATTCCACGAGTATCACTTTCATCCGTCAGCGCTTTACCTGGAAGTATGTTTATAGCGAATATTTCTGAGCATATTTATTCATGACATACCTAACATATATCGGATGTATTCGCTAATACCGTTCTTGAAGATAGAGAGGATCCATCGTAAGGAAGCACTTTTTCAAAGCCGCCTCTCGTGAAGATTTGCATTTTCATTGCAGTACTCTGGTTATAATACGTGCAGAGTCAGTCATGCATGCGCACCTCACCGGTACCACATGTATCGTTGCCTCAATGCCACATGTGCTAGGTGGGATCCCATGCAACCAAGAAGGAAATATATGTGTCGTACCTCATCTCGGTGACAATCAATGCCAGCGCGCCTTAGGATTTACCAGTTTAATGAAAGGCGCTTAGAATCCTGTCCGTGCCTTAACTACGTCATAAAATTATTAAATTCTTCAGTTTTACGTGCCGAAACACATACGATTACGCGGCACGTCGTAGTGGTGGGCTTTAAAAAAATTTGACCACTGGGTTTTCTTTACCGTGCAGTCAATGCACCGTTATCATTCTTCTTGCATTTCGCCCCCATCGAAATGGAGCCCCTCCCCCCCCCCCCCTGCCAAGATTCTTGCCCGCGCCCTTGGGCTTAGCAGCGCAACGCCAAAGCCACTGTGTCACCACGGTGGGTTACGCGTTATAGATAAAAGAGAAAAAGTTGTCGCAGTTTCACCTGAAAGGTGAAGCATCAATTGCGATAGCAAACTTGTAGAGAGCTATACGGAGTAATGATATTAGCTTTATCAGCTGTATAAACTTGGACATGCAGCAGCATCGGCAACACGCAGAACTGTTGGCGACGCCATCCGCGTTTTGCCCGCGTTCGCTCAAAATGCCTGCGGCGTTGGTGACTGTTGCCGGAGCCTCTGATATAAATAGGCACTGCGTGCCGCAGCTAAACGTCGCCTCCCTTCCCTCCCCCTCCCCACGGCCTCTCGCTCGTCGGAAGAAGGCGCGTTTGCTCTACATACATGGTGATTGTGAAGGAGAACAGAGACGCCTACTTCTGCAGCCCTTAAGCGAGCACGGCGCAGAGCGCGCGTTTGTTCTCCGCCGTGCGTTCACTCCCCTTGAGAGACGCGCCCCTCGCGCCCTTTCACTCGCACATACAGCGTTAGGCGCGCGGCGACGATTTCTTCTCCAAATGACGTCATACGGAACCTCACGGCGACGGCGACGCCGACGGCAGAAATCTGCTTTTGAGTGTCCATATAATTGCTATCGCAATAAAGGAAATTAGAACAGAATGTGGACTAGGTGCTCCGTTGGCCCTTCACAACTACTAACTAAAATCCGCACAAATCATTCAACATACTACCGAACGTTTCAGAGGCAGTGTTTATTATTACAACTGCAGAAACAGCTGAGCAAGCCTCAGGATTGGCGTTACGCTACAGTCTGATATTGGTACGTTGCGATTCCGAGTTCAATACCAGGTCGCATCACGTGTTTTTAAAGCGTAGCTTTCTGTGCGAACCATCTTGAACTTCCCATTATCACTAATATCATCAGAAGCGGCTATTTACGCTGACGATGCCGCATTAATCTTTTCAGGTAAATCCCGTCATGGATTTCAGGGCAGTATAAATTGCAAATTTTCAAACATATTAACTTGGTTTACATGTTATCTATTAAAAGTGATCAGAGATAAGACGAAATACGTGGTATTCCACTCCAATAAGTCATATGGCCATCATCTTTTAGCTCATAGTCGGATGCTTTATCGATGCAGTCATACAGGCAGACGTGCATAGAGTACCCAATAATTATACGTGTTATACTTTGAGCAGCACTTATTCCCCCTGCGACCGGAATCTGCAAAGTTTCATTCTCGTTTTCAGTGTAACGCTTATTATTCAATTGGCCACAACTATGATAGAGTGAAGGGTTGGCTAAATGCGGCCCGTCAGCCCCTACACAAATCTCAAGCTATTATTGTTTCCGATATTACATGCACTATCGGGGATGTTTGCTCAGAGCAAAAGTTGCGCGGCATCCCAACTATCGAAAAATACCGTTCCTACACGAATGCCGTGATAATTTACCTATGACAGGTTCCTTTGTTAAGGCAAGTGAACCGAAGATGATTGGCCGAGCAGTACAATCTAATATTCGCACTCATAATCTCATTATTTGAGTCTTTCCCGTTGCACTTTTATTGTGCGTTTGCGCTTCCACGCGTTTATTCAGAGCTTCTAGCTTACTCAATGCCGTTCATGTTGGAACACTCTTATTTTATTTAGACGAGCGTTTCTATGTGGTCATGTACTCCAACATAGGGATACTCTGAGCATTCGAATAAGCTCCGTCAACAACGCCTCTAGTATTCCTAGGACTTCATCTTATTCTGCGGAAACACGCTGAGCAATGTCATTTCCTTCTTGATTTTTGCCATCCAGCTAATAAAAGGAGAAATGGCTAAGTTTTCATTGTAACAATAATATTTTATTACTTCTTGTATTTTATTTTTTCTCCCTTATTTTAATTTATCAGTCTAGTGTGTTACGCTGTATCCAGGAAGCACAAAAGAGATACATATCGTTTTCGTAGCGTTTATCCAAGACGATAAAAACGGTTTAAAGAAGACATCAGTGAGACAACTTCGTCGGTAAAACGTCGTATATATCGGCTAATGTCCGGCTTAATTACTATTCTGAGATGATCTATAACATGTCTTAAATAAGTATTCGAAAAGCTCGTCTAGAAATAGGATTGGGAAAGAAACAAATAAGCCCTTTGCCAAAGCTATTCATATTCAATTTCTAAATGTTTTTAAGGAATGTCTAGAAATGGTTGTGAAAGGTTTACGATAATCTGAAGCTAATTTTTACGGGTTCCAGGTGAGTCAAACCATCGGTGTCGAGTGCAAAAGAGCTCCTGGTGCAGTGCCAAGCACTGTTGTCTATCGACGCTGACGCATCCTCTACCAAGTCACATGAAAATGAACATGTCCACGAAAATGAATCTAGAATACTGTCTTTGGTATGCAGCAACGATGTTTACAACCAAAATGGGAATGAAATCCCGCTAACGAGCGTTCAGGCCAGGGATTTTGTGCCAAGTGCGCATGGAATGAGGACAGTAAGACAAAGCAAAACTTCATTGAAAAAGTGCAAGATTGCAGCAAAATGTATGTGAAATACAAAGTCAATTGATTTAAAAGTATCCCAACAATGACTTAAGTTCGCAGATACAGTTCCTAATGAACTAGAAACTGATAAAATGACTACAATAGGCAAACAAAATTCGTGAAGTTTCTTATTTAGCAAAGTAAACAGCCCATGCAGTCGGATGAACAGACTAGAATTATTTAGAGATTGATATCACAGCAACTGCAACAAGCAGACTGAGAAATGTGAGATTTAATCGCATGGTAGCTGCCTACAAGCAATGTTACGAATATTCTGGAAGCTTGAAACGAACACAAAAAGGAACAACGCCGCATAGTATCAAAAACAAACACTGGGAACATGTTAAAACACACAGTACTGCCTTTGGGATACGTCAAATAATGTAACGGTGTAAATTAAAAGAACCATAAAACCAAAAAGCAACAATCACGTAAAAATAGTATAGCATACCCAAACGGGGAAATCAGTGTCACAAGTGTGCAAGATTGTATTGCAGCGTAGAATGAGACTGAGTAATGCTACATAAATAAAATAATCTTTGCATTCTAGCACACGAGACATGGATGTAAAAGCCTCATATTAGAGACATATATAAACCTGGAAATTAAAGCTATTGTACTGGAAGCTTCCTTCAAGTAACCAAGGAAGTAACTCTTGGTTTATATGAAAAGCATTTTACAAGAGGCACATATGTACCACTCTGAAAAAAAACAAGCATAAGGTTGCAATGAATCATCTTCAAACCAGTGAATAGGTTTGTACTCTGCCATGTTACACTTTACACACCTCTCCTGTTCCCTAAAGTAAAAAAAGCGCTCTGAATGACAAGAAGCTTTTGCACGAGTAACCCCGAGCAAACGCTTTACCAGTTCGCCCTCTAGCAGCCATAGTCATCTTCCTCAGCCGCTTTTTATGCAGGATGTTTCACGTCACTTAGCCCAAACATTAAATGTGCAAAAGCCACGCAGCTGGACAGAACCATGGCAATGTTTGTCGCCGCTTGGAGATACTCCGAAAATGTTTCTGAATTACATCCAATTACATAATTCATCTTCATTAATTCTTCAACTTCTAGATTATTATAATTAGATAAGTGTCAATGAGAAAATTGTACAGCAACCTGAACACCTCCCGATACTGCTTTCTGTTGCTCAATACGTGCTACTTAAAAGCGTTTTTCCGAATGCGTTAGAAGCCCTCAGAACTGCCGCGCGACTGGCCCCTCGAGCCAGTTGGCGTGTATTTTGACACTTATCTCATTGACACGTAACTATAACTGAGAAGTTGATTAATTATTTAAGACCAAATATATAACTAGGCGGAATGCAAAATATAATCGGAGTATCTCTAAGCGACGGCACACATTACCTTGGTTCTTTCCAGCTACGTAGCCTTTGCACATTTTTAAAGTTTGTTAAACTCGAGGCTTGGGCTTGTCGGTACATACTCGACAGAGGAACAGCGCGAAAAGACGAAGGACAAAAACAAGAACACACACCAAAGCTGATGTATGTTCCCCTTCTCGTCCTTAGTATTTACGCGCTGTTCCCCTTTCGAGTCTGTATACGGCGAACTCTGGCACGTGTCTCGTGCTGCAAGGTTAAAAAAAGGAACAACAAGAGAGCTTCTGCTTCTGCCATCGGTCCGAACGGTACTCAGGTCTTTTACTGAAGGCGAGACTGCCGATCTTCGAGGTGCTACAGCACCTCTTGCTGAATTGCCAGCGATGCGGTTGACCCGCTCGGCATGATTGTCGAGGGACATATCTTCTTGTGTGGCAACCAAGGCGACCACCTGATTCTGCGGCAGGCCCTGAAGGAACAGTTCACGCAGCAGCGGCCTGTTTGCGTCCAGTCTAGTCACTCAGAAGCCGCCGCATACGACATAGAAGTTCCGACGCTCAACGAGCTCCTGTTGGTTTAGAAGCTGCTGAAGCCGCCTGCGTGCAGACACGGACTTGCGATCCTGAATCGTCGATTTGAAGTGGTAATAGGGAGTGGTGTGGGGGGGGGGGGGGGGCGAGTCCACAACTTCTTGAAATTTCTCAACCACCTCTGTCTGTAGAGAGTACCGAGACAGCAGGGAGAAACCACGCACGCTGCGAGGTAATGTGCCCAAGGTCGAATATGGCCTCCACCTGAGTAAATCAGGTTGCAGGATTTTGTCGCCAAAAGGACGGCAGGTGAATCTCCAACGTGGCGAGGTCCTCTGCGCTGGTCGTTGGTCTCTCGTTGGTGGCATCGTCCAGGACGTGGTGCTCGCCATACGATCACGTCCGGGTCACCAGGTTATAGCGACCGAGGTTAGGTCCACTACAACAATTTGTGTCAGCGAGCGGAATATCTACGAACCGCTCGGACTGATGGCAGGAGCAGAAGAAGATTTTATTTCCCTCCCTTTTTTATAACCTCGCAGCTCACAGCACGAGGCACGAGACACACGAGCCGGAGCACGCCGTATATGAAAGGCGGCTGAGGAAGATGACGATGGCTGAAAGAATCCAAACTTTCACATCCAAAGCACACAGTTCAGGCAGAATTCCATTGATGAACAGCTTGGGAGCGCACCACTTAACATTATTCAGTGCCTCTTGCAATGTAACTGTCGTACATGCTGGTACTTGAAATGTTTTTAATGTAGACACACTTGTTGCCTTGGACAAGTACGCCCAGATATTTGCACTAGTGCTCCATTTTGTCGAAGTGGACATGTATTCTGCACTACGCTGGTAGTGGAAATGTTTTGAATGCAAATGCAGTGGCTTTAGCAGAAAGACTTGCCCACATGCTATCGCTGGCATACACAGGGTGTCCCAGCTAACTTTAGCCAGAGTTAAAAATATGCCGCTGCACGCTAACACAACGCGACCAAATGCATGTTGCGGACTATTGTTTGCAGTAAATCACAATATCTTTTGTATTCGGATCAATTTCATAATTAGCTGATATTAAATAACCAACTAGGCAGGCCCACTAAGCTTTATCAAAGTCACTCCCTCACCAGAACAGGAATTGGCCTCCCTGGTGCAGTATTCGGCCACTACCTCCCTCATGACTCCGACAGACAGGGGTAATTGGAGATCGCAGGGAGAGGCCTTCGTCCTGCAGTGGACATAAATATAGGCTGATGATGATGATGATGAAATAACCAACAAAGCAAACAAATTTCAGATTATTAAGTTGTAGAGCGGTCTACAAACCGTCCCAATAAAGAGTTTCTTACTATTTATTAAGTATTCGTTTTTTTCCTCTTGCTACAGATGCCTGCGAAATACCACGTGACATGCTCGCTTGAGCGCCGTGATTGCAGTGGCACCAACCGTTCTGCGTACAAACGAACATAACTTTTAGCAGAGTGTGCTGCCGCTTAAAACGCGACAGGGCAAGGGTTATCGCAGCGCAAGCGATAACGGTTGCTGGCGTAAATCGCGCAGCCAACGCCTGCGTCGGTGCCCTGTCGCCTTTTAAGCGGCAACACCCCGCTACATGCTATGTTCGTTTGTACGCGGAGTGTTCGGGGGTACTGCAATCACGGCGCACAAGGGGCCATGTCACATGGCATTTTTTGTATTTTGAGGGCACATGTAGTAAGCGGGAAAATACTAATACTTAATAGAAAGTTAGAAACTGTTTAATTGGACGTTTTGTAAACCACTCTTCTTTCCTAACTTCGTTGCTTCAGAATTTGGTTCATTAATCTAAACTAATTATGCAATTAAGCAGAATACAAATAATAGTGACTTACGCCATACAATGGTAAGCAACATGGGTTTGGTCGCGTTTGAATGCATCGACATACTTTAATATTCTGGCTAAAGTTAGCTGGGACACCTTGTATATGCATTTGCTCTTCACTTGGTAGTACCAGAGGTAGCACTGAGGGGTAGCACTGAAGACTTCCCTCTAGGTGTGCTTGATAGATAAGTGGGGAGGCCTGCACATTGTTCAAAATTTTCTCAGCTTGTAATAAAACATAACAGGACAAGTAAGCTACGATGTTTACTAAAGGCTTTACAATGATACTAAATTTTATTGACTTATGAAAGTAATATATACACAATATATGCAACTACAACACTGTATCCGGATCATAAAAACAAACATAATGAGGGGAACTATAAAACTTATTGCAGGAATTGTTTTGAAGAGGCTGCTCAATGAAATCACATATGTAGATTCTACATTAAATGTACCAAGCATTTCAAGTGAAATTAGCGACAGCTTATGTAATACCATATTAAATTGCGTTCACTCGCCCTTCCTGTGTTAGCATTGTGATTACATAAATTTCTTCAGCGATTTGGAGAACGCCCTTTAAAGCAGATGACGGAAGATGTCCCAATGTATGCGCATGTGTTTTCCCGCACTTTCACCAGTGGCCGCTGTGTTGATGACAGTGGACTGAATGAGAACGATCAGTTGGAACATTGCAAGGGAGCAAGAATAATTAAACACGCTATGCGCTTAAAGCATTATCACGTTTTAAGTCACCTGTCATCTGCTCACTACCATTCAAGACGCCACATTCAGTCACAATGCATTCGTCCGATACTTCTGCTGTTATTAGCACACTCTTGCCCTGTAACCGCATTTTCTACTTAGACCTCCCCGCAGGGACCAATTTATGCAACTAATCATGCACGAATCGATTCCGCACTGCCATCGTTAAAATGGCTGTATAAATAACCCATCACATGGACTCTAAGCAGCAAATTCTATGTACTTTTACCATTGAACTTAGTGCGCTGAGATGCCTAAATAGAGGCTCCTCTGCTCTGTCTGATGTACGATAGGAAAGTTTGTTGCACCATGACCAAGAACCACGGCATGCCCTGTTGCGCGAAGTACACAAAGAGCGCACAAATCGAAAGAACCGGGCTAGCACTTCTCAACTACCGTGCGTACACTGGCACACGCACGAACTCGGCAGACGGCAGACTAAATGCCACGACTACGCTGACGGCCGCAGCGTAGAGTCCGACACCAGTCACAAACTGCAAATAATCATGCCTACCTGGAGTAACAGGATATTTTACGACAAGGGGATTCACGATTGACATATGCAGCATCCACTAGCGAGTTATGCAGTTTATATGCGGTATCCATTCGCGAACTAGAAAAGCTATAAGAAGAAGAAAGCTCCAATAAGCCACGCAATATATCGCAACCATGCCGAGGTGCCAAAAAAAATCAAATTTGCCCGTGTCACATTGAAAACGAAGCTGCTCTAAAGACCATGAAATACCAATAACGTAAGATAAAACGGGCCAAAACGCAATCGAGAGAACCTGAATCGCAAGCGATAACAGCACGGTGTGGTAAGCAATATTCTATGGGTGCGCTGTAGCACAAGGGAAGGGAATAGGACGGGCAGTTGACATCATCTCTCGCGCTACTATACCCGTAATGTATCATTAACAAAGAGCCTGTATGTCAGTTCTCTTGTATGCAACATTCTCGCTAAACGGGAAACTGAAATACCGCGATCACAGCTGTCTAGAGGATATAGGCAAAGTGCGCGGAGATAGCAATTCCCGCATCCTGCCAAACTTGATAGTTTAACTCATGACGGCGGATCCCGATGCCAGGAACACAAAAGCAACATTTCTTCTGATCTTCATCCTCATACTGAGCTTAACACCTTAAATACAACATCACTGAAAAGGCTCCTCACACAGTGACATGAGAATCAGATTGAAGAGCAAATTAGTTCCCTCCACTCGGCGCTCCTTAATGCAAAACTAAGCTGCTCAACAAACTAAAACCATACAAACAAATTACTGCACACGCCAGTGTCAAATAAGACAGCACAACATTGCAATACTTGCATGAGTATAAATCAAATCATGAGGACATTCGTCATACTTGTTTGTCGTGCCGCGCGACAAGGAAAAGGACGCAAGAAAAGCAGTCGAACCTGTGATGGGAAAATGCAAACTACCTTTATGAAAACTAAAACCAAACTTTATTTACACAAACCATAAAATCTAACTACAACCACTCAGAACCTTACGCCACATGACACGACATACATACAAGGCTAGAACAGCTAGGGTTGATAGGAGTCCGAGAAAGAAACAGTCAAGAGAGCTCACGGTACGGTGTACATGAGACGAGGGCTTGCTGGAGTAAGGGGTGATGACGTGACGACGTGGGACTCGCCTCGATGTTGGAGACGACGCTGAGCGACTGAACCAGACCGAACCGGAGACTACCGAACTGGAGACGACCGCTCACTGGCGCTCATCGGTCAGCCTGCATCGGAGCCGCAGTGCACTTTGCAGGAATGGTCAGCCTGCCCAGCGGACAGCTTGCGCGCGAGCCGCAGTGCTCGGTGCATATGCTACCATTAGCTAGGCCACGAACGGTGCTCCGCCGAACAACTGACCAAGGCCCTTGAGCAAGACTCCTTGCCCGCGATCCGCAATGCTCGCGGCAAGTGGTAGCACAGCAGGCCAAGCCACGCTCCGAGCTGCAGTACTCGCGCTGGCGAATGCCTTGGCGAAAGGCAGCGGTCGGGCGGCAGCTGCATGGACGGCCGCGTTCCATGGAGCCTTGATTGTCGGCGTCCGACACGTCGGCCTGCTGTCTTCCGTCTCCCCATGTCTCCCGCTGACTAGCCGCGTGTCTCGCCATACGTGGCCCAATACCACTGGGCCATCTCTGATTTGGCGAGATCACTCACATGCATGGCCAAATCGCGAAGGAACCCGCGCGCACTTCGTCATCTTTTTTGCAGGACAGCACAACCGAAAACAGGCAGAAACACACGACATCCCAAACCAAGCGCAATTACGGAACTATGCACAAGTCAGTTTCACGCGGGAGCCGGCAGCCGCGGCCACAAGCTTGGACATGTACACCGTGCACATGTGACCGATGTGACGACGGTATCGCCACCTTGCGGAAGGTTGGATAAATGACGCTTTCTCCCGCCAGCTCTGTCAAAAACCCGGTACGCTAGGTAATTGAACAGATACGGCTCGTCTCATGAAAACGTTTTCAAGACGTATTCACCCCTCGTTTTTAGGCTGTCGTGCCTGCGACGTTTTTAAAGCGTCGGTTTTGGTCAAAAATCTGTTTTAGACGTTGACTTCATTAATACGACGTTTTGAAGACTTTGTGTGCTACCTGGGTAATTGACCGCTTACTGCGCTGACAACCAGTGAAGTCTCTTTGAAGGCGTGGCTGCATGCACCCATCAGCGGCTTAGTGTCGGTTTCGCAGGGATATGGAGATTTGTCACGCTGAAAAGGCTTGGGAATCGCAATTTTCGTAATTTAAACGCTGATGTACCATGTACAATCAGTCACTTCATTTTATCCATTACGATTCACATCTTAAGTGAATTATAACGAAACTGAATCCCGTGATTTTAGTTTAATACCCCTATACTTTCTAGGCTTTAACCTACCTGTGATGTCCGCCGCCACGTACACCACGTTCCAGAAGAAAGGAAACCATAGGTGGCGACGAAGGGGGGAAACTGGGGTTAATGACGGTTCGTGTCTTCAAGAAGGAAAATTTATTTGTGTGAAATCCAATACGTCTGAAGCTGATATCACGTATCTTCAGTCAAATTGCTTAGCAGGGTCAAGCGATGAAGAATATCCCAAAGTCTATCACAGTGGTATCAGTAAGGTTGAAAGCACCATATTTATTTGTATCGAAAATAAAGCAAACGTTTCGCGTAAGCTCCAAGAACACATGTTGCCTGTATGCATTCAAAGGAAACACGTCATTGTGGCTTGTGGTATCAGAGTTCTGAAGAGCAGTCCGGCACCACTGTGGTGACTTGTTACGTACTATAAAGCTCCGTACAAGCCCTTGAGAACGTTCTATGCATAATTTTTCCGTGCTCTAGGGGAACGAAGTGTAGCAGCAAGATTGAATTTCTCTAAATTAAGAGCCATGTTGTAGGACATGGAAATTTTTTAAAAACTATGTTGTTTAAAGGCACTGTTTGCACTGAATTACTCATTTTATCTCTGGAAACCACTATACAAGCGTCGTACGCATGTTTTGCTGCTATTCTTTACGAACGGAATGTGACTGCAAGTTTAAATATGCAAAAAACGAGAGACATGCACACGATCACGTGAGGGCGAGATTTAAATGCCTGGTTTATGCAGAATTTTAAAGAATTGCGAATGCAACCTATAAAAAAACGCACAGCAACATTCGTCCTAATCCTGCTAGACTGCAAAGCATGCGCTTTTTCCTTTTTTCTCTTTGCCGCTCAATGCCAGCTGAGAATAAAGGCATGCCGAGAGCTAACCAGACTACTTGTAGAGAATGCCGGCGCATCAGCAAGCGCATCGTACACTGGCAAAACGTGGCTACCAGATTAATGTGTGGCTTGTCAGTGTGCATGTTTGTGATGGGCTTCACGTTCGAATGGGGAATTGTTAGTGTGGCCCAGTGGCCGTATTGTACCCGGTCTTTTTTTTAAATGCCGGCGGCTCTGTCGGTCCGTCCCGCGTGCCACACCCCCACAGCACATGCGCGTCCCCTCCCCCTCTCTCTCCTCTCCTACGCTCCTCCCCTTTCTCTCCTCTAGGAATCCTGCACGGAGCGGCGCCCGCGTGCCACATCCCCACAGCGCATGCGCGTCCCCTCCCGCTCTCTCTCCTCTCCTACACTCCCCCTTTCTTTCCTCTAGGAATCCTGTACGGAGCGGCGCCCGCGTGCCACATCCCCACAGTGCATGCGCGTCCCCTCCCCCTCTCTCTCCTCTCCTACACTCCCCCTTTCTCTCCTCTAGGAATCCTGTACGGAGCGGCGCCCGCGTGCCACATCCCCACAGCGCATGCGCGTCCCATCCCCCTCTCCTCTCCTACGCTCCCCCTTTCTCTCCTCTCGGAATCCTGTATGGAGCGGCGCCCGCGTGCCACATCCCCACAGCGCATGCGCGTCCCCTCCAGCTCTCTCTCCTCTCCTACACTACCCCCTTTCTCTCCTCTAGGAATCCTGTACGGAGCGGCGCCCGCGTGCCACATCCCCACAGCGCATGCGCGTCCCCTCCAGCTCTCTCTCCTCTCCTACACTCCCCCTTTCTCTCCTCCAGGAATCCTGTACGGAGCGGCGCCCGCGTGCCACATCCCCACAGTGCTGCGCGTCCCCTCCAGCTCTCTCTCCTCTCCTACACTCCCCCCTTTCTCTCCTCTCGGAATCCTGTATGGAGCGGCGCCCGCGTGCCACATCCCCACAGTGCTGCGCGTCCCCTCCAGCTCTCTCTCCTCTCCTACACTCCCCCTTTCTCTCCTCTCGGAATCCTGTATGGAGCGGCGCCCGCGTGCCACATCCCCACAGCGCATGCGCGTCCCCTCCAGCTCTCTCTCCTCTCCTACACTCCCCCCTTTCTCTCCTCTAGGAATCCTGTACGGAGCGGCGCCCGCGTGCCACATCCCCACAGCGCATGCGCGTCCCCTCCAGCTCTCTCTCCTCTCCTACACTCCCCCTTTCTCTCCTCTAGGAATCCTGTACGGAGCGGCGCCCGCGTGCCACATCCCCACAGTGCATGCGCGTCCCCTCCCCCTCTCTCTCCTCTCCTACACTCCCCCTTTCTCTCTAGGAATCCTGTACGGAGCGGCGCCCGCGTGCCACATCCCCACAGCGCATGCGCGTCCCATCCCCCTCTCCTCTCCTACGCTCCCCCTTTCTCTCCTCTAAGAATCCTGTACGGAGCGGCGCCCGCGTGCCACATCCCCACAGCGCATGCGCGTCCCATCCCCCTCTCCTCTCCTACGCTCCCCCTTTCTCTCCTCTCGGAATCCTGTATGGAGCGGCGCCCACGTGCCACATCCCCACAGCGCATGCGCGTCCCCTCCAGCTCTCTCTCCTCTCCTACACTCCCCCCTTTCTCTCCTCTAGGAATCCTGTACGGAGCGGCGCCCGCGTGCCACATCCCCACAGCGCATGCGCGTCCCCTCCAGCTCTCTCTCCTCTCCTACACTCCCCCCTTTCTCTCCTCCAGGAATCCTGTACGGAGCGGCGCCCGCGTGCCACATCCCCACAGTGCTGCGCGTCCCCTCCCCCTCTCTCTCCTCTCCTACGGTCCCCCTTTTTCTCTCTCCTCTAGGAATCCTCTACGGAGCGCCGCCCTCGTTACACACCCCCACAGTGCATGCGCGTCCCCCCCCTCTCCTCTCCGACACTCCCCCCTTTCTCTCCTCTAGGAATCCAGAGCGGCGCGCACGACAGGTGGTGCGACAGCTGCATACTCCGCTGCGGGCGCCACGGTAGTTCCGCGGTATGAAAATGACGGAGCGCGCGCGCCTCATTCTCTCTCCTGTGCAGCGCCGTGATGAGCGCTCAGGCCGCTGCCGCGAAACCATCTCCCGCTAAAGCTAACCATCTATCTCCCCGCTGCTTCGCATCCACACATGGTTCCCTTTCGCGGGAGATGGAGTAATTTTTTTCTTTTGGTGTTAATATTTTTTTAAAATAACCTGCGGCATATAGCACATAACCACTGATTGAAGTGGATTACTCGTAACTGTGGTCAAAATTACAGTATAAATAAAAATGCATCATTATCTAGGAAATTAAATTTCACTACACAACTTTATAACTAATTACTTTAACTCACGTATTGCAATGTACTAATCACAATCACTTAGAAGTAATTTTCAAGCTAACATCAATTTTGAGAGAAGGGATGCCCAGCTTGCGGTAAAGATGCAGTGCTGTTCTACTTACTTTTTTATCAAAACGACTTTTTAAGATTTTATGCACTGAAGCTCAAAATTTACTGGGACACCAATACATTTAGACGAAAATTTGTGAACGCATCTTTCGAAAGTGGTGCCATCTTCACAATTTGTTCCAAGTGGATATCAATTTCGGAGCCACCACCTACAATTTAAATATTTAAATATGTGCTATAAAGTGGTTTAATTAAAACATAATTAAGGAAATATGAGTTCTCACGCAACAAATGTCCACCCCAAAAAGTAATGCAGCTCAGGTCCAATTGTGCAATGTGCGAGGCGTGTTTAAAAAACTGAGTCAACGAACCCCAGGTGGTCAAAATTGATCCGAAGCCCTCCACTACGGCGTGCTTCATAATCAGAACTGGTTTTGCCACGTAAAACCCCAGAAAACAACATCGTTAAAAACAAATAAAAGTCCTTTAGCGTCACTATAGCATGCACGAAAACCCGGCCCTATTGTGACTAACCAGCCATTTAATTGTACTGATTATATGAAGGAAAAAAAACATCTCGGAGAAACGTAAGAACATTTCCAAAACATAGGTGTGAGTCTAGTGCTTTTCCAAATGAAGGGAGGCAATAATAACTTTATTTCAATCTTAACCTACGCTGCTAGAGCTGCTTACTGCTGTTATCAGTTCGACTTGGCTTGTGTCATCAGTCTTACAATTGCTACAGTTAATTATTAGGTCAAATAATTGCCAGCATGGTTTCTGCAGTGGATTCTCCTGTGTCACGCAGCTCAGGGAATTATTTCATGACCTAGCAAGTGTATTGGATAAAGGCGGAACGATTGATTGTATATTTCTTGATTTCAAGAAAGCTTTTGACGTTGTGCAACATGATTTGTTATTAGAAAAGTTTTCATGGTATGGCATTGTCATCACTGAAATTAATTGGATAAGAAATATCTGCAGCTTAGACGTATCAGGGTTGTTATTAACGGAGAGAAATCAGGTGAGGCTGACGTGACGTCGGGAGTACCACAAGGGTCGGTGCTTGGCCCACTGCTTTTTATGTTAACTCTACTGTGCGCATGTTCGCAAAAGACTGCGTATTGTTCAGGGTTATTAATAATTTAAATGATTGCGCAATATTGCAAGGTGACATCGACAGGATTCAGCAGTGGTGTTCAACATGGCATATGAACCTTAATGTAAAGAAACAGTGCACATGTGTTTCTCTAAAAAGAAACAGTTTCAGTCTAATTATAATAATAATGGGACGCAACTGTTGACTATGTCAGAATTTAAATGTTTCGGTGTGTATTTCACGACTGATTTATCTTGGACACGTCACATTGATCATATTACTGCCAAAGCATCTCGTGTGCTATGATTTATGAAAAGAAACGAAAAACAATTTCCAAGCAAAGCAAAGGCTCTACTCTATCTCTCTAGTGTCCGATCAATACTTGAATATGCCAGCACGGTTTGGGACGCTTGGACACTAACAGACATAGACAAACTGGAAAGAGTTCAGAGTAGGGCTGTGCGCTTTGTATTTAAAAATTACACAAGGAATGTTAGTGTAACACAGGCCAAAAAGAAAATTGGGTGGGACACGCTGCAAAAACGACGTTTAATTCATAGATTAAAACTGCTACACAATGTTTGCACTCAAGAACGGGTATTATTCGCTTGAATTATTTACATTTGCCCGACTACGTGTCTATGAGAGTTGATCGTGAACTCGAAGTGAAAGAAACTTCATGTAAAACAAATGTGTTTAAAAAATCCTTTTTCCCCATTACAATCCGTGACTGGAATCGGTTACCACGTGATGTTGTGAACATAACTTCAAATGACATGTTTGTACAGACGCTTCACGATGCAATAGTATAGTAATGAACATGATGTGGTGTTTTATCCTATGTTACCTGTATTATGGTTGAGCACCTAGTTGTTGGGTGACCGTGAAGCTTATGGAGAACAGTGGTCGAAGAAAGTACGAGCCGAAGTTTGTAACCGTCTTACAATAGCATAACAAGTATGTCTTGCCTCTTCTACACTGCTTAAACAATATGCTTAGTACGAAGCGAAAGCAGGAGATTAATCAGCATGTCTGCGTCAGCTATCACTTAGAGAGCTCTGAGAGCCCAAAATATCGCTGCCTGTAGTTGGTCTAAAGAGCACCATTATTGAAGATCGTTACAAAATTATAAATATTTTATAACCACTCCAAGCGAATAACCACTACAAGCTATTCGCTTGCAACCAGTCATCATGATGTCTCATCACAAATACTGTGATAAGAAAAAACACAATCAGGATTTGTGAAGTTCGCGATTTTCTCTTTTATCGCCTATAAAAGGAGAAGGCACAGAGAAATGTGAGGCAGAGGTGTAATTGTGCCAACGCTCTCTCATCGCAGCAGACATTCCAAATGTAAGAGACAAATTCGTACGTGCTGCCTAAAGCAATTTTAATAAAGTGTTTTTCTTGGCCTGTGAAACAGCATATGTACACTCATAAAACCGTTACTGGTAAATCATGCACCTCACAATGCTTTCACTGTCATTCAGAAGCAAAAACCTAGATTCCTTAACAAGACTCAAAGAGAAGGTTGGCTTGTGTCAGGAGGAAACTGTCAACATAAAGCGCGCATATGAAAGCTTACAAAGGAAAGTCGACAACCTAGAAAATCTGAGTAGGCGATCGCATTTCATTCTTTATGGCGTGCAACAAATTGATGGAGAAACGAGTTAAATTCTTGGACAGTGAACAAAACTGTTTTTCAGGACACTATCGACGCATATCCGGTTACTATCGAACACGTACATCGTCTAGGAAGAGCAGAACGGAACAAGAATAGGTCAGTAATTTTCAAGCTGTTAGATTTCAGGCAGAAATCAGCCATAGTTACAAGAGGTTATCAACTGAAAAACACCAATTTCTCAATCGTAGAAGTTTTTTCACGCAGAATCAAAGGCATTAGAAGAAAGCTGTGTAATAGCGCCGAAGAAAACCGCGAGAAGAACGATAAAGTATCGCTAACATTTGATAAACTGTTCATTAACAATCGAGCCTTTATTTGGGGCGAAGAAAAGAACGACAAGGTCCTTCTACAAAAAAAAAAGGACAGGCAACACTGAGGCCGCAAACTCGCCAAACTTAACAACACGTTATATCAAAGCCCTAACCACATTAAATGTTAACGCGAGAAGCGTTCTTAACAAAATAGAAACATGTTCCAGTTGAAGACATTCCAGAGCATCTGATATACACTCCCAACACGGTAACCTCAACACGGTAACTTTTGGGCATGAGTAACTCATGAAATAAAGGTTACAAGTGGTTTATTTTCAAGTTCTCGCTATTTTTGTCGGGTCTAAAGGTGAAAACCCTCAAAATGCAAGCCATCTAAAGGTTACCATCACAAATTGCGCAATGTAACCTTTGCCCAGTAACCTATGAGCAACGTGGTAACCTATGTTTCTACAAGCCAGGAGCTGCGCACATGAAGCGGACGTTTGTTGCTTAAAGTGAGGGAATATATTTATTTCAGCGGCAGCGCGGGTGTGGTTAGCGGCAAGACAGAATCTAATATACCACAAACGCGGAAAACCTATCGCGTCGGCTTGGTACTGTCGTTTTGGGCTGCAATCATAAGCAGACTTACGCGTGATTAAAAGTCTGGTTCCTCCTGTGTCGAAGTAAGTTAGGGCATTCAATGCAATTATAGCATTTTGCGGCTAAATATGCTAAAGCACATGATTATTCGGTCCCTGAGTGATTTGTAAAACGAGGGCATTTGCTATTTTGAGCCTCTTCCCACTTCGGCACCAGATGATTTACTTCGCGAATAATCGTGAAATTGCAATTCTTTCAAATCACACGTAATTTCGCGACGTGCAGCGATGGAGCTTTTGTGTCACTTACCCCATATATAGACGAAGTGCGCGAAAAACGGTCGCAGGTAATGTTAAAAATGGAGACACGGAGAAGGACTGCACCAGAGAGAGCAGCAGTGGTCGTAACCGAATCCATGCCTTGCCGAGTGCACAACTTGACGCGCTGTTTTGTGACATTACGCCTGCACTTTCAAATCAATATACAAATCAAAGTAGGGAGTCGAAAACATGTTAAGACGAGAACAGCGGGTATAGGCAAGGAACGAGTAACAGTATAGAGAGCTTCTCAAAATATCAGACGACGGCCGCTCCTTTAGGCGCTAGAGGCGCATGCGCAGACAAACGCCGGCGCTTCACTCGCGTAAAAAACAGAAAGGGTCATGCAAGGAAAGGCTGAAAGCATGGGTGAAAGTAACACCACGGCCACGCCATGGCTGTGAGAGTGAGTATTCCTGGCTGCTTGACGCTTGGCTGCGTTGCACGCCGGGAAGCCTGGAAGTGGAAGGCGGGAAGGCGCCTGCGGAGCGCCGTTACAGTTCGAATCGTCCAAACCGCTCGCGTGAGCCACGCTGTTTTGTGGCGGCGTTTCTTAATTGCTTTGTTCACGATTTGTAAGTCCTTGGGTTTGTGTGTGCACCGCGAAATAGGTAATGGCGCTAAGCAGCAGGGACATGTGGGGTGTGTTGCGGGGCAGTTGCATCGAACTGTTTTTCGACTGTCGGCGCTATGTAGTTGTTCATTGGTTGGACGAGTCCCCAGCAAGCGGAATTCGTGGCGACTATTGCAACCACTGTCCAGCGCTCACGGCCGCCTGATAGACTTGAGTAAGTGGCCTTTGTTCCAGATACGTGTTAACGGCATGCGAGGTCTTCGCTAGCAGCAAGCGCAATTCGTGGCGACTGTTGCAACCACTGCCCAGCGGCTCAAGGCCGAATAATGGACTTGGTTAAGTGGCTTTTGTTCCAGATACGCGTTAACGGCATGCGAGGTCTTCGTTAGCAGCAAGCGCAATTCGTGGCGACTGTTGCAACCACTGCCCAGCGGCTCAAGGCCGAATAATGTACTTGGTTAAGTGGCCTTTCTTCCAGACCCGCATTAAGGCATGCCAGGTCTTCCTTAGTTTAATTCCTGTCAAGTCGGGTCTTTTCGCTGCTTCATTTGGGTGCTTTTCTAACCTAGGTGAGGTTTAGTCAGTTTATCCTTGTACATGACTGATGTAGCTCGCGACACTTTCTATCGGTATATCTGCTTATCTGTGGTACATCTTTTAGCTAAGTACTGCTGCAGCTACCTAGTGTCGTCAGGTGCAATCTCTGAGCAGTACGGTGGTAATCCACCACCAATTATATATCGCCTTCTCACATGTGGTGATGCGCATGCTTTTCTATGTTCACGAATGCGCACGCTTCCAAGGCATGACTGCGGTATTACTTTTTGAAACCTGATTTCTAGAACTCTGTGCGTGCTTTCTCTGCTTGTGAATTGGTTTGTGCGCCGTAAGCTTTGGACGCTACGCTTCGGGCATGAGTGAAAATATTTAATGTGTGCTGCTACAGAACCATCCTTTATGCAACACGTAAACAAACCTGCATGACTGAGGCTTCAGTGCAACATAGACGGTTTGCAGGCAACATTAATACCGTGACATAATTTCACGTTTTGTTGTAAAATGCTTCCGTCGCGTGTTTTATTTTGTAATCTACACCCATACTATTTATTTAGTATTTCGTACACCCATACAGCTGTCAATTGAGTTCTATTTCAGCTTGGAAGCATCAATCATAAATATATTGTTAGGAAACCATCTGGCTTGTAATTCTATACCTTCCAAAAAACTAACTCCCTCCCCCACATACCCCCACGGTCTTTCGCTCGACGGTCGCGTTTGCTTTCCGCCGTGCGTTCGCTCTCCGTGATAGCACGCGTCCCCCGAGCGCTTTCGCTCGCGCATATGGCGCGCGGCGACGATTTGATTGCCCACGGACTTTATACGGAACCTCACGGCGACGGCAGAAATCCGGTTGAAGTGTCCATATTATTGCTATCGCAATAAAATAGGCATTCTTGTCGTGGTACAAAAATATGGAAATAAAAAAAGGCACAATGATGAAAAGCTAAGTGTCACGACAGCTTAACTGCTTAAAGGGCAACTCCGGCGATTTTTTGACCATGTCTAGATAATAAAATATTTAGCTTCCCGAGACCCTCCTGTGACGCACCTGATAGGAGAATTGTTCAGCAAATTCGAAAATAATTTTAAATAAGCAGAAAAGCGCAAAAACGAAACCGAAACCTGAGCAAGCAGCCGAGAGAACCTCTGCGTGTGACGTCACGAATGTATCCCCGGCGGGGAAGGCGCGCAATGCATGCCGGTCTCGCCCGCGGGGCGAACGAAACCGGCGAAGAGCAGACGCTTAGCTTATTCGTGACCGCGCCGGACTTTCGGGGACCTTCGGGTTACATTGCAAGCTGCACCACCTGATTTGATTGATTGATTGATTGATGTGTAGTTTTTATTGGCGCAAGGGCCAGGTATGGCCAAAGAGCGCCATGTACGTAGTGATGAGTAATCAATGAATGGTTTAACAGATTAGGAAATTAGTTAAGAATGGTGGATAAATGTGGCTGTAAAGGGGCCTAAAATCAATCACTAAGATGTTTAGAATATAAATATACTAAAATTATCGCAATGATTTGTGATGTGCGCTATGATCATAAAATATTTGCGATGAAGAATGGTTAGCAGGACCTGGAGGTGACAACAGCACTAGTACCTCACAGAGCCCTTGGGGGCAAGGACTGGTAGGCACGTGCTTACAATTGTGCTTGTATTGCAGCTGCAACCTCCAAGAGGAGGTCGTGCTACAAGTATCCGGGCCAAATGACTTTTAAGATGTTGGTTTCAGCTAAAAATTTCAGTACTGTTTGAAATTCAAAAAGCGGTTCATTGCTAAGAAAAAATGCAGGGTGTAAAGGTAAGTGATGACGATATGCGAAACGGAAGTACTTTTTCCTCTCTGCTTCTACTTCAGGGCACTCAAGAAGAACATGGAGGACTGTAAGGCTATCGCCACACTTTGTACATGTCGGAGGATCACTTCCATTCAGTAGGAAAGAGTGAGTGCCGTAAGTATGCCCTATTCTTAATCTACAGAGGAGCACTTCCTTGTGTCTTGCTGTTCTCTCAGATATCCAGTTTCCTAATTTTGGTTTTATGGTGTGCAGTTTATTTAATACTTCGTCATCCCACTGGCTTTGCCAATACTTCCTCAACTTATGGCGTAAGAAGGGCTTGAGGTCTGTAGCTGGTATGGGTTTATTTACGTCTGTCTCACTAAAAGTAACTAACGAAGCATTTTCATCAGCAGCTACATTGCCTTTTATTCCTCTGTGGCCAGGTATCCAACATAAGACAATGCTTTGGTTTTGCACATATGCTGAGCATAGTGAGGTGTAGAGCTCATTAAATACAGAGTTTGTGTGTCTTCGGAAGCTCATTAGGGCTTTTACAACACATAATGAGTCTGTGAATATGATAGCCTTATCGAGATTAGTCTGCTTAATATGCTTTACCGCTGAAAGTATTGCGTAAGCTTCAGCTGTGAAAATACTTGTGTTTGGATTTAGAGCACCGGACGTCGAAAACGACGTCCCGAGGGCTGCGTATGCGACACCAGAAGATGACTTCGAGGCATCTGTATAGAATTCTGAGCGGGAATACTTCGCCTGAAGTTCAAGGAAGTGCGAGCGTATGTGTGCCTCAGGCGCACGTTTTGTTATTTCGACAAAAGAGATATCGCACTCTATGGTCTGCCATTCCCACGGCGGTGGCAGGCAAGTGGGAGCCATAAGGGTATTTTCTGCTAGTGGAATACCTATTTCTTCTGCCAATGCTTGCAAGCGTAGGGAAAAAAGGTGTTCTAATAGCTGGGCGGTTACGATGAAGTGTGGCAGTGGAGAGGTCCTGGATAGTTATATAGCATGGATGCTCAGTATCTGATTTTACCTTCATGTAGTAGGAGAAACTGTGATATGTTCTTTGAAGATGCAGAGACCATTCATTGGACTCAACATAGAGGCTTTGAACGGGGCTTGTCCTAAAGGCACCTGTTGCCAGACGAATACCAAGGTGGTGGACTGGGTCTAGGATTCTTAGGGCACTGCGTGTTGCAGAATGGTACACCACGGCACCGTAGTCAAGGCGCGAACGTATGAGACTCCTATACAAGCTAAGGAGACATCTTCTGTCAGAACCCCAGCTTGTGTGTGACAGAAGCTTCAGCAGATTCATCGTCTTCAGGCACTTCGCTTTCAAATATTTCAAATGGGATATGAATGTTAGTTTAGAGTCTAGAATGACACCTAAAAATTTATGTTCGCGACTCACAGATAGGCGTTCTCCATTTAGATGAATAACGGGGTCTGGTAATATACCTTTCTTATTAGAGAAGAGAACAGCCGTACTTTTCTGAGGGTTTAGTTTAAATCCGTTCTCGTCCGCCCACTTAGACAGCTTATTTAAACCAAGTTGCACTTGTCGCTCGCAGATAGCCAGATTACATGATTTGCAACCGATTTGTACATCATCCACATATACAGAGTAAAACAATGTACGTGGAATGATGGTATGCAGCGAGTTCATTTTTACGACAAAGAGGGTACAGCTTAGCACACCGCCTTGTGGTACACCAGTCTCCTGCGTAAATGGACGGGACAGGGCGTTACCGACTCTAACGCGGAACGTGCGATTGGAAAGATAACTTCGAATAACGTTCAGCATATTGCCTCGGACTCCCATACCAAACAGATCACGGAGAATTCCGAAGCGCCATGTGGTATCGTATGCTTTCTCCATGTCAAGAAATACCGACAGGAAGAACTGCTTGTGTACAAAGGCATCACGGATGTTAGCCTCAATGCGAACCAGGTGATCTGTTGAAGATCTACGTTCCCGGAACCCACATTGTAAGGGGTCTAGTATTTTATTAACTTCGTGATAGTGAAGCAGGCGTCGGTTAATCATTTTCTCGAACAGTTTGCATAGGCAACTTGTCAGGGCAATAGGCCTGTAACTGCTGGCCAGGGATGGGTCCTTGCCCTCTTTGAGAATTGGAATTATAATTGCTTCTTTCCAAGAGGAAGGAATGTACCCGGCAGACCACATTGCGTTAAAAAGTGATAATAGTGTTTTCTGGGTTTCAGAGCTTAAGTGTTTTATCATGTCATAAATTATTCGGTCGGTTCCTGGAGCCGAATTAGTGCAGCAGTTCAGTGAAGCTTGAAATTCCGCCATGTTGAATGGATGATTGTATGGTTCAGTCTGTCTGCTTTTTTGAACCAGAGGAACTCGTTCTGCTTGTCGCTGATAGCTCAAGAATGTGTCAGAGTAGTGGGAGGAACTGGAAATGTATTCAAAGTGTGCTCCTAAAGTATCAGCTTGTTCTTTAAGCGTGTCTCTCTCGGTATTGACTAAAGGCAGAGGCTGAGATTGCCGGCCTTTTAATTTTTTGACTCTGTTCCAAGCTTTCCTCTCGTCTCTGTAAGAATTTATACTTGAAATGTATTTTTGCCAGCTGTCCCTTTTGGCACGGCGGCGTGTTCGTCTACCCTGAGCCTTTATTTCCTTGAAGATGATGAGGTTTTCTGTTGTTGGTGAGTCGCGAAGACGACTCCAAGCCTTATTTTGCTTCCTGCGCGCTTCCCTACATTCGTCATTCCACCAGGGAACACGACGTTTTGAAGGCGTCCCATTAGTTTCCGGAATACATATTGACGCTGCATCGACTAGAAATGCTGTTACGTATGCCACTGCGTCATCAATATGGAGTGTACAAATATCATCCCAGGTCAAGTACGTGAGCTCTCTGTATCGCTTCCAGTCGGCTGAGTCTACCTTCCACCTGGGAGCATGTGGAGTGTTTTCATCTTGTTTTGCACAGTTTAAAACAATGGGAAAGTGGTCGCTTCCATAGGGGTTCCTAATAACACTCCACTCCAGATAGGGAACAAGAGTACTTGACACTATGGTAAGATCTATCGAGGAAAATGTTTTGTGTGCAAGACTGTAGAATGTAGGTTCCTTCTTGTTAAGTAAGCAGGCACCCGAGGAAAACAGGAAATTTTCTATTAGGCGCCCTCTCGCATCACAACGACAATCTCCCCAAAGGGTACTATGCGCATTGAAATCTCCTGCAACTATATAGGGCTCAGGAAGTTCATCGATAAAGTTCTGGAGGTCTGTTTTCAATAGTTGAGAACCAGGAGGAATATATAAGGAACTAATTGTAACTAATTTGTTAAATATCACAGCTCTAACTGCGACTGCCTCAAGAGGCGTTTGCAGCTGTAATTGCTGAGCAGCAACTCCCTTGTCGACTATAACTGCTACACCGCCGGACGATGCTGCAGCATCGTCGCGGTCTTTGCGGTAAATGGCATATTTCCGGAGAAAATCTTTATGTCTAGAATTAAGGTGTGTCTCTTGGACACACAGCACCTTTGGGTTAAACTTATGTAGTAGTTCTTTAATGTCATCAAGCTTCCGCAGAAGACCTCTGACATTCCATTGTAATATTTCAGTATTCATGTCTAAATAAAAAGAGGTTTGTGCTGTGTGTCTAAGAGGATTACTTAGCTTACAGAGCCCTTCCCGGGCGCCGTAATGCGGGGTTTGTCTTTCTTACCGCGGTCCTGAGACTCGCGGCGGTCCTTCGGCGCTGGCTGCGCCGTCTGGCTAGGATTAGTGTCCATTGCCTCTTGAGAGGTGCTGGACATCCGCTCTTGTGAGCGGTGTGGTCGTCGTGAAGACCTCGCCTCAAGAGACGAAGCCTTAGAGCCTATCAACCCGGAGGTCGATGGGCCTTGCATTAGGTACGGCGAAGCAGTGCTGGCTGCTTTCACCAGGGGGGCTGGTGGCACTTCCGCAGCCACACTCTTTGTGGACCGGGCAGCTGCCGGAGTCTGCTGCGGCGCTGCCCCCTTGCGCACCGTATCAGCATACTTTGTGGAATGAAGAAATGATACACGCTTTCGCGCTTCCTGGAATGAGATGTTTTCCTTTACTTTGAGGGTGATTATATCTTTTTCTTTTTGCCACGTCGGGCACGCTCTAGAGTAAGCTGCATGTCCACCGTCACAGTTCGAACAGTGGAGTGCGCCATCACAGTCATCTGAGGGGTGATCGTGGTCACCGCACTTGGCACAGGTTTGTCGGCCTCGGCAACTTTGTGAACCGTGGCCATACCTCTGACACTAAAACACCTTCGAGGATTCGGTATGTATGGTCGGACACGGACTTTCGTGTATCCTGTTTCTAACGTTTCTGGCAGCACACTGGACGCAAAGGTGACGATCAGATGTTTAGTTGGAATTTCTTTGTTTTCCCGTTTGATTATTATTCTCTTAACTATGGTGACATTCTGCTCCTTCCAGCCCTCTAGGAGCTCTTCCTCGGTCAGGTACAGCAGATCATCGTCGGAAATCACTCCTCTGCTTGTGTTCATGGATCGATGTGGAGTCACTGTGAGGTTCACACCACCAAGTGAGACCAGATTTGGGAGTTTGTCATATTGTTGTTTGTCGCGGACCTCAAGAAGGAGGTCACCGCTCGCCATCTTTGTAACTTTGTAGCCGGGACCAATTGTTTCGGTGAGATTTTTCGCAACAGTGAAAGGTGAAATCATTCTTACGGTCTTTCCAGGGTTTTCACTATGAATGACATGGAATCGTGGGAAGGTTTCTTTGCGTTGAAAGAAGAATTGGGCTGTTTCTTCGGTGCGCCCTCTTTTTGAGAGAGGACGATCAGGTAGTTTAGGGAATGATGCTAATGCCATACATGTTTATTGATTTCGGCAGCGATGATAGCCGCCCACCATGGAGCCCAACAAGGGGACGGTACAAGGTTTGAAGATTACCTGCACACGCCAGCTATACACCGCCACTATAACCTAATGTACATACCCAAGACTGGATACATTACACACGGTTAACCCTTGCCGCCCGGAAATTTGGAAGTGAGAAGAAGTGAGTAGGAGACAGGACAGATGGAAAAGTGAGAGAAAAAGACAAAAGATGAAGAGGGGGACAGGAAAAGGCGACTGCCGATTTCCTCCAGGAGGGTCAGTCTGGAGGTGCCGTCTATGTGAAGCAGAGGCCGAAGAGGTGTGTTGCCTCCGCTGGGGGGCCTTAAAGGGCCAATCACCCGGCATTGGCTCAACCCCCAGGATCCCCCTTTCCCCAGACACGGCTAAGCCGCGCACGGCTACACGCGGGAGGGTCCAACCCTCGTGTGCTCGGGTCCGTGGTGTCGCAGCACACCAAACGCCTGCTGACGCAGACGCCCCTGCGGGGGGCTGCACCACCTATTCGGATCTGTCAACCGGTGACAGTTATGATTCAGACGAATTCAATAGCCACGAATCGCCGTCCTCCACCACTAGAGCCAGCACCCATGCGCAACATATCGCCCTGCGACATGAAGACCAAGGGTAGCCCTAACCACTGATATACGCGCTGCTTGCTATTTTTGGTGTTTTACCCCTCTCAGGGAACCGCTTCGCATGCTCACTGTAAAATGTGGAGCACGACTTTCCGCATTTGTATCCCACAAGAACGCCGCCGACAGTCCAAAGCACCGACCGGTGCATTTGTTTACATCTGCAGGTACAGCGACCACTAGCTCGTACGTCGTTCGCTTGAGATAGTCGCTCATCGGTGACATCAATTAATGTAAGAACATATCAAAACACGTAGATTGTGTGCATGTAAGCACCGTTACATCACTCTGGGTCGCGTTGATATGTGCGACCACACACCTTCGGAAACAGCGAGCGGGAGACCGTAGTAGGGAAGCGTTGTGCAGCCTGCTTATTATTCTTCGTATTCTCTTCATGCACACAATTAGTGTTCCGTAAAGTAGACATAGATTAGGACATTGCACGTATGATCGTTCATTTAGAGAATGTATAGTTTTCTCGCAGAAACCCCGATGTCGTGAAGTATGACATCGTTGGCAGCTGAACGAGACGGTTGTTTACGCATGCTGTATCGAAGAGGCCTCCGGCTTGCTGCCCATTTGGGATACGAGGCAAACAGTGCACCTCGTAAGCTAAATAATTAGTCAGCATAACAATAGGCAATAATACACCCATGGATTTGCGTAGTCACATTTCATTTAGGGAAGCGCCGGCGAGTGCATGCGACTGGCCGCATTCGAGAACGGCAACGTATACGGATGTTGATTGCGCGTCGTGTTGTCGCTTCAAGCTTTTTGCGTGTGCACTGTACGAAATGAGGAATGGTTTATTTCAAATCCGTATGGTCAAAACTGCACAGAAGCAGCTTTCCTCATCCTAATAGCTTAATTAGCTTCATATCAGTGGGTCGATCTGGTCCGCCAGCAGCAGACGCACGAACTCGGCCACTGTGATAGGCTTAACCTCGGCCACGGAGGAAGATTTTCTTGCTCCGTGACCTCGGCTGAACGCGATCGGCATCGGCTCAAACTGTGTTTGCGGATGGCGAGGGCTGAATTCGTTCGTGCAGCCAACAACGCAACACCGCTTGCCACCCCGCATCACTTGCCCATCCACAGGTAATGCAACTTAATTCTCGCGACAGCAACATCTCACGCCAAGCACTAGCTCACGATCGTCGACTCCTGCCAACGCCTCCTATAAGACTTTATAGGAGGCGTTGCTCCTGCACGCTCTCGTCGCTGTCGTCTGCATGATCCCGGCATGCTCTGCGTGGACTATTCCTGACGTCATACACAATGTGGCCTATAACTGAGGAGGAGGTAATGTAGGGTGCTCGAGGCAATAAATTAAATTCATTTGTAAAAAATCTGTGCAACTCACAAGACTCCTTTTTTTAGGACATGGCGGAGGTATTCAGAGGAACAGACCCAGCGAATTTCATCGACATCCGTTGACATCGAAAAATCGCCGGAGTTGCCCTTTAACACAGTAAACATACAACTTGTATAAAAGGGAGTGCAATATTGTGACTAGATTCTTTCACACTTGTTAAGGGACATTAAACTGGCCCCGCAATCACAGCTCAAAAAATGGGTCTACAAGCTCAGACAACACAAATACCATCAAAGCCTACAGCCAAATTCAAAATCAAAGAAAGAGAGTCATCATTGTAAACATCTGGGCAAAACTGCATTATGTCAGAGGCACACGCCCGCAGTTTTCAGTGTATCACTTCAGGAAATACAGCACAAATTGCCTCGAGTATATCAGCATATGGCTGCACCATAAATGCTATAGTAAAATCTTCATACCTCGAATCGAATAACCTGAAGAAAGCTTAATGAGATCAACTTGAAATTCTAACTATAAGGTTGGCAACATTCACTGCAATACATCAAGCAAATATACCGTAGTTCAGAAAAATAAAAACGCATTGAAGCCATCTGTAGAGAACATACTTCAGCATCTTAGAAAGTCTTATCTTAGCACATTGGTTTCTTGAGCTTAGCACAGATTCTGATTTTTCAGGAACCTGAGAAGATTCTTCAGGCGGTTTGTGAGCCGTCCGCTAGGCACTGTTGTGTCCGGCATGGTAATCTTCTGCAGCCGGACAAGCACTGGTGAGAATGCGAGCAGGTACTCAAGGTTTTTGATGTTTGTCAGCAGGAAGATGATGAGGGCACGGTCTATATTTCCATTTGAGATACAGATGACTTGTTCAGCACTTCCACCATAACCGCAAGTGTGTTCGGTGGACGAATATACATGAGGTGTGGTGATTTCCAGGTCATTAGGCAGTGCAATCTGTGGGAAGTCACATTACAGACATGATGAAACACCCATCTACAAAGCATGGCGAAAGTTCTCACCACAGTGAAGTGAGATTCATAGAAAATACAACGGGAATTTTGAGCATTCGTATGTTACTCAGACTTCATCGAAAATCAATTTAAAATTGTGAGAAGGCACTTGATGCCACAGTCAGTGATAGATGGGTACATAATAATCCTTTCACACACCTCGCTGATGAGTGCGAGACTTGAATAGCCTTATAAGTGTTTGAAAATGTCGACGAATGCGCATTCACGTTGTTCTTTGCATGAGAACGCTTCCGACGCTACTTTCAGTTTTCTCTCCAGGTTACCGATGTTGCTTTTAAACTGCAGCTCGGCATCGATGCAAAGCTGGAGAAAAGTAAATACAGTGAAGCAAAACTAGTCATTAACCTCAGAAACTTTCTTCTGATATCCCTCACGCCATTAGCGCCGAAAGCACAGGTTTTGTAGCTACACAAATATTTTTACTCGAGCCCGGAGTAAGGCGCCGAGAGCTTTGGCGCAGAAATCATTACACAAGCTGCGAAAAAGCGCACAGAGTTCTAGACATCAGGTCAAATACTATTAACGCAGCAGCCGTAAATTGGAAGCGTGCGCATTCGTGAACATATTGTTACGGGAAGGAACAAGCATACTAGTATTTACAGATGGGTGTTAATGTCTGCGTCGAGAAGCGGAAAAACAGAATTTTTTCGTCGTTTCCCAATGCACTAACCATGTCCTCTTCTTTCCACATTACATACTGTGGCATTACCCCCGTCGGAAGAAGCGCGCTATGGGTGCGACTCACTGATTAATGGAAGGAACGGTTTGAGGCGGCTGACGTGGATGATGTCAGATAGAGATGAAGGCACGGTAGCATCCAGTGGAGACACTTCATATGTGACAGGTGTCACCTGGCGGAGGATGCGATAAGGGCCGTAGTAGCGCGAGAGGAGTTTCTCCGAAAAACCGACACGTCGAGATGGAGACCAAACTAGCACAAGAGCACTTGGTTCGTATTCGACGTCGCAGTGGCGCTGATTGTAACGGCACCTCTGACGTGACTGTGAAGCAGACAGACGAAGACGGGCAATCTGGCGTGCCAGGGTCGCTGTGGTTATGCGATCATGAGCGTACTCCATCGGCGAGTCGAGTGTGGTCGAAAGAAGAGTCTCGAAAGGCAAGGTCAGTTCACGGCCATATAGAAGGTAGAAGGGCGAATATCCAGCTGTGTCGTGGCGGGAGGAATTGTACGCAAACGTGACAAATGGTGAAGCAGTGTCCCAGTCACGATGATTGGAGGAAACATACATCGCGCGCATGCCAGTTATTGTCCGGTTCAGGCATTCAATAAGACCGTTAGTTTGAGGATGTGTTTAGTAGCTTGTAGTACCTTAGTAGTAGCTTAGTTTAGTACCACAGGATCGAAGTAAGTCGTCAATGACTTTGGCAAGAAAGTACCGTCCGCGATCGGTGAGAAGTTGACGAGGTGCGCCGTGGTGTAGGATAACGTCGTGAAGCAAGAAGTCAGCGACGTCTGTAGCGCAACTAGTGGGAAGGGCTCTTTTAATGGCATATCGGGTGGTATAGTCTTTAGCGACGGCAATTCACTTATTTACGTCGTTAGAAATAGGGAATGGTCCAAGACGATCAACGCCAACGCGAAAAAAAGGGTCGGTCGGTATATCCAGAGGCTGCAGCAGACCAGCAGGATGTAAAGCTGGTCATTTTCGGCGTTGACAAGACTCACACGCTGCGACATAGCGATGGTCGGAGCGGTTGAAACGGGGTCGGAAAAATTGTCGCCGAATTCGGTCATAGGTCCGAGAGACGCCAAGGTGTCCAGCAGTGGGAACGTCGTGCAGTTGCTGTAGTACAGTCTGCTGAAGATGAGACTGAATGACGATTAGCAGCTCGGGCCCGTCTGGGTGCATGTTGCGGCGATACAGGGTGTCATTTTGCAGTACGAACATGTGAAGGGATGGGTCATACGGGTCAGAGAGCAGGCGGTCGATAAGCTGCCGTAACGATTCATGGCGTCATTGTTCAGCCCCAATGTTTTTGAAGGCGGAAAGCGAGAGAACGCAGATCGGTGCGCCATCCATTAAATAGTTCGGTGCATCAACGGGGTGACGAGACAGGCAGTCGGCGTCCTGATGTAAACGACTCGGCTTGTAGAATACAGTGCATGTGTATTCCTGAAGGCGTAGGGTCCAGCGACCGAGGCGTGCGGTGGGATCCCTGAGGGAAGAAAGCCAACAAATTGCGTGCTGATCGGTTGTAACCGTAAATGGTCGACCATATTTGTAGGTCGGAACTTGCCCACAGCCCAAATGAGGGCGAGACATCCCCGCTCAGTGATAGAATAATTGCGCTCGGATGGGGAGAGGAGGCGGCTGGCGTAGGCGATAACGCGGTTGTGCCCACGTTGGCGTTGGGCAAAAATTGCGCCGATGCTGTATCCACTGGCGTCCGTGCGAATTTCTGTCGGAGCGGAGGCGTCAAAATGGGCGATAACAGGAGGTGTGGTGAGTAGCGTGATGAGGCGCAAGAAAGCTTGTTCAGAGCCCCAGCAGAAAGGAACGTATTTCTTGAGGAGGTCAGTCAGGGGACGAGCAACATGCGCGAAATTTTTCACAAACTGGCGGAAGTAACAGCAAAGACCGATAAAGCTGCGAACATCCTTGGCAGAGGTAGGTTGGTACAGGGAAATTGTGCACTGCAGGAACTTTAGCGGGGTCGGGGCGAATCCCTGACGAATCGACGAGATGTCCGAGCATGGTTATTTGGCGGTGACTGAAGTGGCACTTGGACGAGTTGAGCTACAGGCCAGCGGCGCGAAAAACAGAAAGCACAGATGAAAGTCGTTCAAGATGGGCCGCAAAAGTTGGAGAGAATATGATGACGTCATCCAAGTAGCACAAGCAGATGGACTATTTCAATCCACGCAAGAGCATGTCCATCATACGTTCAAAAATCGCCGGGGCATTGCACAAGCCGAAAGGCATTATCCTAAACTGATAGAGGCCGTCAGGTGTAACGAATGCGGTCTTCTCACGCTCCATTTCATTCCCGGCAATTTGCCAGTATCCGGAGCAAAGGTCTATTGATGAAAAATAAGTGGCACCGTGAAGACAGTCCAGAGCATCGTCGATCCGTGGAAGCGGGTAGACATATTTCTTGGTGATCTGGTTTAGATGACGATAGTCCACGCAGAATCTCCAGCTGTTGTCCTTCTTTTTGACGAGCACAACAGGAGAATCCCACGGACTGGAAGAGTGTTCAATAATCCCTTTGGCAAGCATTTTGTCAACTTCGCTCTGGATAACTTGTCGCTCACAGGGCGACACCCGGTATGGGCGTCGGCGAACAGGTGCCGCATCGCCGGTATATATACGATGCTTCACAACCGTAGTTTGACCCAAAGAGCGATCGTTCAGGTCGAAAATGTCGGCGTAGGACTCGAGGAGGTCACGGAGCTTTGCGGCGGATGGGGGGTCGAGGTCCGGCGCAATCATCTTCGCAATGTCGTCGGGCGGGGCAGGTGCAGAAGGCGCAGAGCGAGCACTGGTCGAAGATGTCACAACAGATACACCTGAAATATGGCACTCGCGGGACGGTGACAACGTGGCAAGCGACATCCCTCGAGGAAGTACCTGAGGGCACTGGCTGAAATTTAGGATGGGAAGACAGGTCTGATTGGTCGCTACAGAAATGATGGTGTGTGGGAAGGAGACATTATGGGAAAGCAGGACTGAAGTCGCGAGAGTGAGGACATAGTCTCCGTCAGGAACAGGTGGACAGGCGAAAACGGAGATGCAGGTTGCTGCACGGGGAAAAGAACGAATAAAATCCGCAGAACAAAACTGAGTTGGGGATTGAGCAGGAAGGTCAATGGAAAGGGCAAGTCGAGTTGGACAACACCGGCTGAACAGTCAATCAGAGCAGAATGGGCGGTCAAAAAGTCGAGGCCGAGGATAACATCGGGGTGGCAGCGTTTGAGCACACTAAACAAAACGGACTTGTGGCGGCCGGCGACACTGACACGTGCAGCACACATTCCAAGCACAGCCGCAGTTCCACCGTCGGCGACCTGTAGCAGTCGAGTCGGAGCAGGAGTAAGGACTTTCTTCAGGCGCATTCGAAGGTTAACACACATGATGGAAACTTGCGCTCCAGTGTCGATGAGTGCAGTAACAGGCAAACCATCCACATCCACGTCCAGAACGTTCCGATCAGTAGGCAGGGTCAACAGAGGAATTTCAGGCCAAGGTGCTAGAGCAGCGTCACCTCCCGGAGCTGCCCCAGTCAGTTTCCCGTCAGAGAGCGACTACGGTAAGCAGGGGACGGGGAACGACGCAGCTGGGGTGAACGGTGTCTAACGGTGTGTTAGTGGCAGTGAATCGAGCGTTGTCAGCTGCATCTTCGAACTCGGTGGATGGCGCAGGCGGGCGAGGATTCAGTGAGGAGTGGCGGTAGGCGGGAAAGCTTGGTCGAGAGAGAGCCGACCAGGAACTTCGGCAGTGGCGAGAGATGTGGCCCACACGTCCACAATAGAAGCAGATGGGTGATCATCATGTGTGCACCATTCGGCCGGGTTGAGATAGTTCGGGTTGCGATAGCCCGCACCTCCACCAATAATGTTACGGGAAGGAAGAAGCGTACTAGTATTTACGGATGGGTTTTAATGGCTGCGTAGAGAAGCGAAAAACCAGAATCTTCTTCGTCGTTTCCCAGGGCACCAACCATGTCCTCTTCTTTCCACATTATATACTGTGACAATATAAAAACGTGCACATCATAATGTATGGCACACGCATGTAAACAGGCGATACCGGCCGGTGAGGGGCAGCAAAAGAACAAACATTCTTTTGACAGAAATTTAAAATTTCCAATTGTGCTGAGCCCACTAACCTTTCCAGTATCCAAGCTGGGAACTCTGCTTCGGCGCTTCGACAACTCCACTTTCTTGTTTTTTACCACCTACATAGAATACGAAGTAAACACGCGATGGAATCATTTTAGAACAAAACGTGAAATTCTGTCACGGTGTTTATGTTGTCTGCAAACCGTCTATGTTGCACTGAAGCCTCAGTCGTGCAGGTTTGTGTACGTGTGGCATAAAGCATGGTTCTGTAGCACCCCACATGAAATATTTTCACTCATGCCCGAAGCGTAGCGTCGAAAGTTTGCGGCGCACAAACCAATTCACAGAGCTCTAGAAATCAGGTTTCAAACACTAATACCGCAGTCATGCCTTGGATGCGTGCGCATTCGTGAACATCGAAAAATATGCGCATCACCACCGCGTGCCCAAGCATGTGAGAAGGTGATATATCATTGGCGGTAGATTACCACCGTACTGCTCAGATATTGCACCTGACGACACTAGGCAGCTGCAGCAGTACTTAGCTAAAAGAGGTACCAGAGATAAGCAGATATACCGATACGAAGTGTCGCGAGCTAGGTGGCCAGTCACGCACAAGGATAAACCAACTAAACCTCAACTAGGTTTGAAAAGCACCCAAATGAAAGCAGCGAAAAAACCCGACTTGACAGGAATTAAACTAACGAAGACTTCGCGTGCCTTAATGCGTGTCTGGAAGAAAGGCCACTTAACCAAGTCTATTATTCGGCCGTGAGCCGCTGGGCAGTTGTTGAAACAGTCGCCACGAATTGCGCTTGCTGCTAACGAAGACCTCGCATGCCGTTAACGCGTATCGGGAACAAAGGCCACTTACCCAAGTTCATTATGCGGGCGTGAGCCGCTGGAAAGTGGTTGCAATAGTCGCCACGAATTCCGCTTGCTGCGGAGTCGTCCGACCAACAAACGACATAGCGCCGACAGTCGAAAAAAGGTTCGATGCAGCTGCCCCGCAGCACAGCCCAGATGTCCCTGCTGCTTAGGGGCATTACCGATTTCGCGGTACGCACACAAACCCAAGTACTCACAAATCGCGAACAAAGCAATTAAGAAACGCCGCCACAAAACAGCGTGGCTCACGCGAGCGGTTTGGACGATTCGAACTGTAACGGCGCTCCGCAGGCGCCTTCCCACCTTACAGGCTTCCCGCGCCTGCAATAAAGAGTTCGCCACCTCGACGACTATGCTACATGCAAGTTACACGCGCTATTGCATACGCGTGCGTCGTCTGCTGCACGAACCACCGACGCCGTACAAAACGTTTTCGGCGCTCGCCGCTTGGGTACAGCGCATGCGCACTCGGGAGATGCAAAAGGCGGATTGCACTTTTTCTCGATGTCAAAGGAGCATACGACAACGTCGCCCATGAGGCCATACTGAACTCACTTGAGGCTGTGGGAGTTGGTGGCCAGATGTATTTGACTGAGGTGCTTTTTCTTACAGACTGAAGACGGTCCAACTTCGGAAATTACACCTGCCGTGGTGTGGCGCAGCGTGGAGTGTTGATCCCTATATTGGGCTTCTTCGATTTTCGGAGTTCTGGCAGCCCGCTGGCAGCCAAACGGCAGCCAGCTAGTTCCGGATCTGATAGGAAGGCACGGGAGCTGGGATCCCAAGACAACCCGGAGCTGCCCGAAGTTTGCAAAATCGAACGCCGGGACAGCGCTGGCCGCGGGATAAATGTAAACATGCTACCAACATGGCAGCGACCGGCGTGGGCGGCGTAGTCGGCCCATTTCTGCGTTGCCACCGTGAAAATATACAGCTGTATTCGGGAAAACCATCACTTTTGCGAGATTTCGCCCGACTGGGCATGTCACTTTGCGCAGCGTAACAAACGGCCTGCGACGAATCCGATGCCAAGACGCAAAATCGCACGTAAATAATCACGAAAAAGCGATCGCTCGAGGATGCCTCGAGGAGGTCGGCCACCGGCGACATTTGAAGTCATTTGACAAGACATGAAAAAGCGGGTACGTCATTACACGTAAAATTTCGTGCCGACCGACATGCTTGAATTCGATTTCAGAAAGTTTGTTTCGGTTGATAGTGCTTTTTTCAATTCTCCTGCGCTGAAGGAGCTGGGGCTGCGGCTGGCGCATGAAAATTCACGCCCCCTGTGACCAGCGAAAATCTTTATCATGAGAGCAATAATTAACCTAATATACGTGTGGCCACTACTCATCTCAACCAGTGCATTCCTTTAACATCAACGGCGGTTTCGAGCTGCCACCCAAGCATACGACGGATAGACGGAGCGAACGTGGGCTAGCTGCGACGCCTTCGCTATATAACTGCAGAAAAAATATATCGCCACATATACGCGAGCGATGTGCAAAAGGATACTACTAGAGAAAGATGAACCGAAAAGGCACCGGGATGTGTGGGAATTGAGCGTCTACAACTTCGCGAGCAACTTGCTCGGAACACGATGAAAATACCATGCAAGCATAATCGACAGCACCCACGGTGACAGCGCCGCACGCGCTGTTTACGGCGGGGAAGAAGCATTCACGGCATACACATACACATACACAAAATAAAGCTTCAAATGGTTCGCCGCCGCTCATATGGCACCGCCTCGCAAGGCTGAACGGTGCGTTAGAACCCTAGTAAGATAACACTAGAAGCAACGCAATCAACGATCCACGCACCGCGCCGACGAGTATGCGAGACGAAGTTCAAAACCACAACAGCCGGGGCGGCGCGCGCTAGCGTTCCACGCAAGCCAGGAGCAGTCCTCAAGCGCTCGCGCTGCCATGCGCGCTTCAATCCGTTGAGTCCCCACAAAGATGGCGGCGAGCGCTCATCGCCTCTTTTTGTCGTCTGTTAGCCAGAGAACTTCCAGAGAGCAGCCAGAACAAAATCGTCCTGGCAGGTTCTGGCAGCCCGCGGGTAGCCAGAACCGTCCTTCCCCAGTAAAAGGAACGCGCAGCGGAAGTGCGTCACGCGGTGGGCGGAGCAACCCGAGAAAAACGAAGGCGCTCTGGCTGGCTCTGGCAGCCCGCGGGTAGCCAGAAGTGGAAAATCGAAGAAGCCCATTGTTCAACCTCGTCTTGGTAGGACTTGTAGAGTATTTACCGCGGACAGTTAATGTCTCTATATACGCCGACGACATCTTCATCTGGGCCTCTGCAGTGACTCACCCTCAGGTGCAGGCCAGGCTTCAGCGGGTGACAACCATGACGGCGTCTTACCTACGAGAACAAGACCTCAGTTTGTCTACTGAAAAATGCGCCTTGGCTGGCTTTACGCGCAAACAAATGTCACTGTATCCCGTTTCCATCAACGGTCAAGCTGTGTCCTATGTTAAGACGCATAGCTTTCTGGGCGTCATCATCGACCGCAACCTCTCGTGGACCCCTCACTGCGTCTATCTGAAGAAGAAGTTAGTTGCTATTACTCAGATATTCAAATTTCCCTGCGGGAAAAACTGGGGTGCACCAGTCCATTCTATGCTGCAGCTGTACAGTGCACTCTTCCTGGGACTCCTTCGTTACAGTCTGCCAGCTTTGTCATATACATGCAAGGCAAACATTTGCGCTCTGAAAAGCATACAAGGTCAAGCCCTACACACGTGTTGAGGGCTGCCTCGGTGCTCCTCAAGAAAAGCAACAATAGCCATCGCGAGAGACCATACAATCCAGACACACGTAGCTGTCGACTCCCTCAGAGCGCACGTTCGTCATCTATCAAGGATCCCCGACCATCATCTAGCTTCCCTACCAGCCGAGAGACCTGAAGCGACCTTTTCAAAAGTGATTCGCGCCCATCAAGAGTGTATACCGTCATCTTATACACCGGCGCTGAAGCCTTCATCTCCCCTGTGGTGCCTGCGACAGTCTCAAGTGAATTTTACTATTCCCCGAATCACCAAGAAGGCCAATAATCCATCGCTGGCTCTGAAGCAACTGACGCTTCTATTACTGCACCAGACATATCATGACTGCATATATCTGATTGGGCACGGCAGTACCACAAGAATGCAGACGTCTAACCCACTGTCCTTCTTCATGCAGCTTGCTGTCAGCATACTCCTTATCGGTGGGGATTTGCGCACCGGGCTGCTGCCGAAGATTATCAGCGTAACGCATATCAACAACACCGGTTTCCACGCGCCAGATGATTCCTACTATCTGTTTTGGGACAACTGGCCACGTGGTTTGGCGACCGACGCGCCCTGGTGGACACATGACCTGCATCGAGCGCCACCTATTCTACCGGCTATATATGGTCTTCCTTCAATGCCAGGAGCCATTGGGCACGGCAGTACCACAACAATGCAGACGTCTAACCCACTGTGTCCTTCTTAATGCAGGTGAGAAGGCGGCACGATAAGTGTTTTAGATCTAGTAACCCCTTCTTGTTGGTGCTGCCGTGCCCGCGGCTTGTTGTTGCAGTTGCCGATGTTGTTTTGTTTTTATGGAAACTTCTTTTAGCAGCTGGGGATATAGAAGAGAACCCAGGCCCCGAGTTAGGCCAGATTGCTAAACAACTAAAGGATATCGCAACCGACATAAAGGATATCAAAGAACATCGGCTAACCGAAATTGAAGATAGACGCCCTCTCCAAACTCGCAGAAAAAGTGGTTTCATGCGAAATCAACATATTGCAATTTTAAAGAGTCTTTAAAAGATTAGAAAGCAGGGTTGATGATTTCGAAAACCATAGCAGAAGATCAAATCTTATTGTTTACGGACTACCCGAGGTTGAGGGCGAAAACAGCTCTACATTGGAGCACAGCGTCAATCAAACGATCATCAAAGATACCCTTGGTTTAGGGCCAGTTGCCTTGGAACGAATACATCGCTTAGGCAGGCCGAATAAAGATAAAAACAGACCGGTCATATTAAAGCTACTTGACTCAAGAAACAAATCAACGATGTTGAAGAAAGGCTACAAACTCAAGAACACTAACTACTCTATAGGTGAAGACTTCAGTCGTAGAGTCCGGGAAAAGAGAAGAAAACTCTGGGAAAGTACTAAATCAAACCGTGAGAAGGGAGAAAAAGTATCTCTATTTTTGATAAACTGTACATAAATGACAGCATGTTCGTCTGGGATGACGAAAGAAACATGAGAGTCGCAGTTCCAAAAAACGCCGAAGGAAGTCGACCAGTAACTCGAAGCCACAAACATTCACAGAAATAATATTACTAAATGTGAACGCCAGAAGTATTGTCAATAAAACTGAAGCATTAGAAAACCTCTTACTCGAGCACAGCCCTGACATAGTTGGCATTACTGAAACATGGCTTTCACCAGAAATATCCAGCCCCGAAATAGCACCCCCAAATTACTCTGTTATCCGTAAAGATCGACCAACTCGAGGTGGTGGCGTAGCTCTGCTTATTAAGAAGTCCTTACCCTTTGTATTAATGCCCGACGTTCCAGATGTTGAGGCTGTGTTCTGCAGGATTATGTGCGATGACTTTGCAATACTTACTGGTTGCTTTTACAGAAGTCCTCTTTCTGGTCACGATAGTGTTATTGCTGTACAGGAGTTTATGCAGAAGCATGCTACAAACCGTGTTATTCTTATGGGAGACTTCAATTTACCTGATATTGACTGGAATACCATGCATCACACTTCACTCTCATCAAATTCGCTCATTGATTTGATGCTAAACTTCGGGCTTCATCAAGTTGTAACCTCTCCTACACGGACACAGGGAACAAGCGATAACATCCTAGACTTAATACTAATTAGTGAGAACTTCCCCCTAGATCTACTGAGCTCGGAGATCATAAACGGTATCTCGGATCACAACATACCAAAGTGTCAGCTGCCCCTCGGATGCACTGCAACAGCCAAAACTACCGAAGTTATTGTCCCTAATTTTCAAAAAGCAGATGATTCCGCTATACTAACCTATTTAGCGCACGAATACCAAGAATTTTATGAAATTGTCAATCATAGTTCTGTTCACGTCAGTGATCTCTGGCTTCACTTCAAGCGTATAGTCTCGCACTGCATGCGCCATTACATCCCGAAAAAAAGCAAAAAATCACAAAAATACAATTTTTGGATAACCACGATTTAATTCATGTCAAGCGCAGAATAAAACGCTTGCGCCGTAACATGAAAACGAAAGGTGAAAGTACACAAAAAAAATTACAACTATTTCGCGCTACCGACGAACTCAAGTTAAAGACTAAGCTCGTGAAGCATGCGTATTTCAAAGAAACATTGCCTAACTTTATCAAAAACAACCCTAATCGCTTTTGAAACTTTTTTCGCGCACGCCCTGCAGCGACACCAGATCGTCCACGCGAGGAAAAATTGGCACTCGCTGATAAATTTAACCAACACTTTCACTCAGTCTTTCTAAAGATAACGACACACTTCCATATTTGCCACCACCATCATTCCCCACTATTGACACATTAACAATAAACGACTCAGGAATATTTAAGCAGTTACTTGAGCTAGACGTGAAGAAAGCAAACGGTCCAGATAACATTCCCAATGAGTTCTTGAAAAGATATGCTGAATGTAACCGTAAATATCTTGGCCTTATTTACCGCAAGTCACTTTCGACATCAGACTGAATTACCAGAAGATTGTAAAATTGCTAAAATTGTACCGACTCATAAGTTAGGCGATCCTAACCTACCATCTAACTACAGACCAATTTCACTTACCAGCACATCATGTAAAATTTTGGAACACATTATTCTCAAACACTTAACCGCATACTTCGAAGAACATTTTCTAGTAGATGTTCAACACGGTTTTAGAAGAGGTTTATCGACAGTCACTCAGCTAACAGAGGTGGTACACGATCTTGCTTCAAGTATTAATAATCATAATCAAACTGACCTACTTTTACTAGATTTCAATAAAGCGTTTGATTGTGTGTGCCATAGTAAACTAACTGCCAAAATTACAGCTGTGATTCGCAATGGACCCATTACTGCATGGATAAACAATTTTCTATCTCACCGATCACAATTTGTCGTCATCGAAAACATCCCATCTGCTCCGGTGCCTGTTACATCAGGGGTCCCACAGGGCTCAGTAATAGGTCCTCTATTATTTTTGGTTTTTATCAATGACATTACAAACAACATTGATTGTAAAATTAAACTCTTTGCAGACGACTGCATAATATACGGAGAAATACGTAATCACGAGGATCAAGTTCTGCTCAATAACACACTAGCAAAAATAACCGAATGGTGTGATAACTGGCAAATGACCATTAATGAAAACAAAACGGTTTGTATGACAGTAACGAGAAAAAAGCACCCATCGCTTTTCCCCTACACACTTAACGGCAGCCTCGTAACTAGAGTTCAACAGCATAAGTATCTTGGCTTAACGATAACGTCCTACCTTAACTGGACATAACACATTAACAACATCACTGCTTGTGTATTACGAAAACTCTTTTTTCTCAAAAGGTGCCTGCGGATGGCACCAACTAACGTCAAACTTTTAACTTACACTACATTTGTGAGACCTGTCCTTGAGTATGCTAATGTCGTATGGTTCCGGTCCACTGAATCTAATATATCTAAACTGGAAAGCATCCAGAGAAAGGCAATTAGGTTTGTCCACCGAAAATACCGGCGCAGTGATTCACCTACTCTTCTCCTAACACAGTCAGGGCTTGCAACTTTGGCAGTTCGAGCAAAACGAGCTCGTCTAAAATTTCTGCATCAAATACTACACAAACGAGTAAAAATAGATGCTACTGCATACGTTACCTCTTCTAAATCCCGCATACTTCGTCATAATCATCCGTACACGCTAAACGAGTTCCTTTGTAATAACGATACTTTTCAGTCTTCCTTTTTCCCCCGTGTTGTTCGCGAGTGGTATAAGCTAGATGCATCTATAACTAACACAGTATCGCAGTCCGATTTTGTTAAGTTATTGGAAGATGAAATAAGTAGTTAGGAAAAAAAACAGTTCTTATGCACATATAATCATCAAAACTCCCACTTTTTGAAATTTACCTCCTTTAATTCTTTTTTCGGTTTTGCAACATTTACTCTTTTTATTAATAGTATTATTGTTGTCAAATTGCGCTTTGAACCTGTTTCATGTATTTCTATTTACATGTTTGGATGTTTTTGCCGTTCCCTATATAACACGTGCATTGTATGTGCAATCATATGCCCACCTGCTATGGTCTCGATATGATACTGGCAGTATTGTAAATAAAAAAAATATCAACGGTTCGACATCACCTACCAGCTTAACTGCCGCATTCGTCGTTCACGCCAAGCAAGTTGCAGTTACATTAAATTGTCACTATCTTCTACGTCGGCAGAACTTGCAGCCCTCCATGCAGCTGTGGCCTACGTCACCGAAGAGCCGGCACAGAAATGGGTCATCTTTTGTGACTCTAAGGCAAACCTTCACAGTATCAAGTCTGCCTTACATCACAGAACTTATGAGCAGATTATATCCGGCATCACGGAAATACACCACGATGCTGTGGAAACAGGACACAGCATAGTCTTCCAGTGGATTCTTGCTCACTGTGGCATCGTCGGCAACGACATTGCTGACAGGGCTACCCGGTCTGCCCACAAAGACACCCAGACGCGTACAATACCTTTGGCGAGGACAGACACTGCCAGGTAACTTCGTCTGCTTGCCCGCAAAAATCACAAGCTTTCTGGAGTTCAAGTGCCTTCAATGGCCGATTGTATAAGTTGGACCCCTTGCTACGGCTACAACTGCCATCTAGCCTTTCCCGCAGCGAGACAACCTTGCTGTGCCGCTTCTGGCTGGGAGTGGCGTTCACGAACGCTTACTCATATCGTATGGGAATGGCGGAGAGCCCGACGTGCGACTTCTGCAGGTGCGAGGAAACCATCGAGCACCTATTGTGTACCTATCCTCGCTACGACGTACAATGCCTCTCGCTCAGGGCAACTTTAAAGGAGTGGACTCGAAATCGTTCTCTGAGTCAAAGATACATGGACCGTGGCTACACCCGTCACTGGCAGAAAAAGCGATGCGTGCATTAGTACAGTATTCGAAGAGCACCGGTTTAAGAGACCACTTACAGTGTGCCTGTACATCGTCCCACGTGTACATAGTACTCACTCTCTCTATTCCCCCTTTCCCTTGCCCCCAGTGTAGTGTAGCAAACCGGACGCTCTTCTGGTTGACCTTCTTGCTTTTCCTCTCTCTCTAAATTGATTCAACATATCGACCTTGTAACAGGCACTGCAAGACGTGAAGTGTATTTCTTTCGAAGAGAATTTCAGCTCTTTACATCCCAAGTTCGTCTGTTAGCATACAAATCAATGGCACTTCTAACACTTGATTGTGCTGCAGTTATTACACAAAGAGAAGTATTCATAAACTGTAAAGTATGAAAAAAGAAACGACGTTCGTTTTCTTTTTATTATCTTCGTCCGCGCATCGATAAATGACCTGTTACCGAAATCTCTTCTACTAAACCTAAGCCAGAAAGACCGCTGTTCTCATCGGAAGTTTGCTTTTGAATTATTTAAAGTGCATTATAGCATCGGCATCAGGTAATCGAGAAATCTGCGGAGTACAATCAACGTCTCTATATGGCTTTCATAGATTATGAAAAGGCATTTGTTTCAGTAGAGATATCAGCAGTCATAGAGGCATTGCGCAATCAAGGAGTACAGGAGGCGTACGTGAATATCTTAGCAAATATCTACAAGGATTCCACAGCTACCTTGATTCTACACAAGACAAGTAGAAAGTTACCTATCAAGAAAGGGGTCAGGCAAGGAGACACAATCTCTCCAATGCTATTCACTGCATGCTTAGAAGTATTCAAGCTCTTAGACTGGGCAGGCTTATGAGTGAGGATCAACGGGGAATATCTCAGCAACCTTCGGTTTGCAGTTGACATTGTCCTATTCAGCAACAATGGAGACCAATTACAACAAATGATTGCGCACCTTAATCGAGAAAGTGTAAGAATTGGGTTGAAGATGAATATGCAGAAGACAAAGATAATGTTCAATAGCCTGGCAAGGGAACAAGAATTCAGGATCGCCAGTCAGCATCTAGAGTCTGTAAAGGAATACGTTTATCTAGTTCAATTAGTCACAGGGCACCCTGATCACGAGAAAGACATTTACAGAAGAATAAAATTGGGGTGGAGTGCATGCGGCAGGCATTGCCAAATCCTGACCGGGAGCTTACCACTGTCGTTGAAAAGAAAAGTGTACAATTATTGCCCCAAACATCAAAGAAAACATTACAGTGGCCCCCATACCTCGGAATATGCACCCCGAACACCATAAAGGCAGGCGCACTGCGCGTGCAATGGCACTGCGCCGAGCATACTGCAACGACCTCGACACCTTCTATACAGACGCCGCGTGCTACCCTGACATTACAGCCAAAGTGGTAGCGGTAGCCGACTGGAGGGGCGAAGCACTATTATCAGCCACAATACGCACTGACAACTGCACGGAAGCCGAAGAATGTGCCATAGCCCTCGCCATCAGCTCTCAACCCCCAGATAAGATCATACATATTACAGATTCCCAGCAAGCATGTCGAAACTACGCACAAGGACGGATTTCACCGATCGCTCATAAAATTCTACACAAGAAGCAAAACATTCCACTAGTTCACCTAGTCTGGACACCTGGGCATGCGTCTCTCCCTGGCAATGAGCGCGTTCATGCGGCAGCCCGAGGCCTAACCCTCCAGGCACCGGTGGAAGACCAGTCCAACCCAGACAAGGTGGAAACGATACCGCTTACATACACGCATATACTACAACACCACAGACTATCCCGTAGAACATTCCCCCCACCACACGTGAAGCTAAACCGTGCAGATGCAGCCGCTTGGCGTCAGCTCCAAACTAATACGTTCCCCAGCCTTGCTCTCCGCCACACTTTTTACCCTAGCCAGTACCCCGACAAATGTCCTTTCTGTGGTGGTCACCCAAACCTCTACCATTCTACGTGGGAATGCTCCATACCACCCGGCTTACCTAGAATACCCAACCCCTCCCCATCCCAGTGGGAAGCCGCTCTTTCCAGCACAGCCTTCGACGACCAGCGATGCCTGATCGACCGGGCCAGCCGGATAGCAGCAGCAAATGGGGCCCTGGACTGAGGGCTCCACCCTCTGGGACTTCGTTCTTAAAACATAAAATAAAGTTTTCTACTACTACTACTACTACAATTATTGCATTCTACCGGCGCTAACAAATGGGGCAGAAACTTAGAGGTTAACAAAGAAGCTCGAGAACAAGTTTAGGACCGCACAAAGAGCGATGGAACGAAAAATCTTTGGAGTAACGTTAAGAGACAGGAAGAGAGCGGTGTGGACAAGAGAACAAACGGGGACAGACGATAGTCTAGTTGACATTAAGCGGAAGAAATGGAGCTGGGTAGGCCATGTAATGCGTAGGATGTATAACCGGTGGACCATTAGGGCTACAGAATGGATACCAAGAGAAGGGAAGCGCAGTCGAGGGCGGCAGAAAACCAGGTGGGATGATGAAGTTAGGAAATTCGCAGGCGCAAGTTGGAATACGCTAGCGCAAGACAGGGGTAATTGGAGACGCAGGGAGAGGCCTTCGTCCTGCAGTGGACATAAATATAGGCTGATGATGATGATCATGATGATGATAGCATCGGCACGACAACATTAATTCAGTTCTAATCTAGATATGCAACGCTCTGCATGATCTAACCATGACACCACTTAGTACTAGAAATATTTGTGTAAATTTTCCCCTTTCCGCGAAGTGTTACTGAGTGCAAACAACTAAGTTACCATTTAGTGATGGCGCCGACGCTAAGATTGCTGTATCTAGTTTAGGTTAACTAGTTTACAGTTTTTTGTGTGTTAACATGCTTGCGTATAGCTTGTCTTGTTAAATGGTTGTGCAAATATTGCGTCATCTTGTAGTTCTTGTGAACCACCGTGATAAAGATTAAACCTTCCAGCGGGTGGATTGCCGTATTAATAAATAAATAATAAATAAATAATCTGTAAACAGTTCATTGCGTTATCGTTTGTTCTCTAAAATCCGCAGGGGCAACAATTGCGATCATTGACCGTCTAATCGAAAACGACGGCCTACAAGCTTACACGCAACAAGCCCGCGTTTGTGAAAGCAACACTACGTTCAAGGGTCGGGCGTTATCAGATATCGCGAACGCCCATCCTCTTGCGGTAGCTTAAACTTGATACCAAACACGCGTACGTAAATGTGCTGAAGCTCGTTTGGCCACAAATAATGCGGATTAGTAACACACATAAAAAAATTGGAGGACACTTAAGCTTCGCCTTTAAGAGTGGAGCACGATAGCGTTATCGGGCCCCGTTCGAAACGCATTTTTATTTATGAGTAGGCTTCACTGCAATACATAACGTGGGAAAGCCAGCTATTATTTCATTAATTGTTTGCTGTTGCCCCGAAGCGAGCGCGTCTCCAAAATTTGGAAGACGTTTGGCATTCAAAGATCCCTGAATGCTTGTCAGTCTTCCCGGCAACTACAGCATTTTTTTCTCCACCTTCGCTTCTGCGCGCCGCTATTGTTTTATTCTACCGAGGCGAGCGCCATCTGGATGGGGTTTTCGCAAGTAACATACCCGATCGCGTCGCTGTTGTTATGATAGAAATGCCGGAAATAGGTTTTGGGCCTTTGTGGTCAGGGTGGTTCGGTATGAATTTTTCCGCCACGCACGCCGATGATCACACCGACGCCGGATTTTCTACGACACGGGTCACTTACCGCTATCGAGTTAAATAGGAACAGGCACAACCGCTGCGAAGTGACAGAGCCTTTCCATCTTTTCCGGTTTGCGAAACTGCGCTAACACTATGGGAGAGGCTTATACGCTGCTCAAAGCTATACCGCGACGTGGCGCGACTGTGCCACAGAGGGCATCGTTTGCGTTGCGAAACGCTTGTGCGGTGCCAGACGAGCTCATTTATTGGTGCGTTCTGGACATCTGCTGCGGTATTTTTCGAGTTCTGGACTGTTTAGCTGAAATGACGAAGTCGGATAACACTGCCGAACACGTGTCACGTGCTCGGGTTCCGTTCCGGCTTCCAAGGGACAACCGAAAAGGTTGTTCCTTTGAAGTTTCCTATCTGATGTTTCCTAGCTGATGTTTGCTATCCCCCATTTCATATGTTCCAAGTTTTCATGTTCTTTCTTTATGCTTCTTGCATTTTTAATGGGGGACCATTCGGGACTGGACGCTTCTTTGTGCTGGCTGTATGTCACGTATGTCACTTAGTTTACATAATCTATAAATGATGGTGCTGGTATGTTTTTTTGCGCCAACACGTTTTATTTCTTTTTCTGATGGAATTATAAAGGTTTTTTTTTCGACCGTGATTACAATATCAGGCCCGGTGATTAGACTATTTCATCCTCTTGTATGTAGCTATGCATTAAGAACCAAAATACCTAGTCTCCTCGTTTCTAAATCGAAACCATGAGCAGCGTGAAAAGTGCTGGGCTTACTGACGCTTCTAAACGACTGCCTGCTAAGACAATTGCCTAATTACAATGCAGTTTCAACTATGCAGGTCCTAAGACTTGACGTCCGCCTTAATTTTATGCTTAAAGCCGCACCGAAGACATTTCGTTGTGAGATTTGTCTTACATTTATCCACCTAAATCTCGTTCACAAATGGTTTCGCTTTGCCTAGAAATCTGAAGCGCACGGAGCAGCTGTTTCCTTTTCTTTATCATGAAACGAGGCCATTCTACGGAAGCCGCCCTTGCAATAATGATTTCTTTGTTTTGACCTGTGATAAGATATTGCTCACAGTTTAACAGAAAGTGAACAGCTTTGCTCGACGAACAAGCACTTGTGAAACACTTGTGAACCTCTGTTCACAAGTGGCGCCATGGGCGCTTTGTTGCGAAGTGCACGGCGTATAATTTCAGGCAAATATTAAAAAGCGGAAACTATCGAAGCTTTGCGACGAACGGCACTGAGAGAGCAATATGTGCCCGAATTCACAAAACCTTCTTATGCATTAATTTTTCGTAAGAAAGAATTTTAACCAATTGGGATGCCAGACATATCAGTAGTGAAGGCAGCCAGCCAATGGGAAAGCGAACGTACGAAAAAAAAACAGCTTTGTGTATATGGCCCCTGGAATGACACCGTCCGGCCGCGGCGGCCGCTTTTCGATGGGGGCGAAATGCAAGAACACCACTTATTTAGATTTAGAAGCATGTTAAAGGACCCGAGGTGGTCAAAATTAATCCAGAGTCCCCACTAATGCATGTTTCAATCATATCGCAGTTTTGGTACGTAAAATCTCAGACAGACAGACAACGAACTGTATTTGATCCTGAGGAGCTACTGTCGGGACCCCCTAACGGGAGGCCGTTGTAACCGCTGGCCGCGCCCTCGTAGAGGACAGAACGCCGTGACGCTTCGCCCTTTCCTGGGCCCTCTGGATAGCCTGGACTTGCTTTCGGAATACCGTGCTTCTGATGGCCTCCTCCCATTCGGCTTCGCTGGAGAGCAGAAATCTCGGGAGATTTTTCTTTTTCTTTACTGCGACCGCCACAAGCTGCATGATATGAGCGGCAATTGTTTTTTCTCACGGGCGCTCATTTCATGGCAGAAGACGCGCTCAGGCAGTTATTGACGAATATAGAATGTTAAGAGTAGTTTGGTGAAAACAAAGCGATTGTTGTGGAAGTTTAGAAAGCTAGAATGCCGAGGCTGCCCTACACACAACCACAACGGTAGCGGCGTTCGCATGCCCTCTCATGCACAGTTGCACGTCTAGCGGCGGGCGCTGGCTCTGTATGAAACTGAGGTGGCTGTTTTGTGACTAGAAAACATGGAATGACCTTGGTGGTACCAAAGTCATTTAGTATGTATTTCATGAGAAGCCTCTGGACAGAATGGTAAGAACGCAACATTTAAATATTCAGCATAATATGTGGCCGTGTTTTCACAGCAACTAACTACGACGCACTAAACGATGACGGGGCACCTGAAGGAAGGATAACCACATTTAGTCGTCCTCTTGGTCGCATTATTTGCAATGGTTTGCACCAACGCCACCTCGTCTCTCGCATAGCTCGTGCAAACGTGCAGATGAGGGGACACATTGTGTTAACGTATGCAGATTAACAAACCCGGCACGTTTCGAACCTTCTCGGTGAACGCGGATTTATTTCTTGGAAGGGGGCTTTGAAGTGCTTGCCAGTAAAGTATGGCATGCGGGATAGAATGGCATGGGCTGCCGCCTCCTGCCTTTCCGAGACCACTCCTTCGAATGAAAGTGTTGAAAGAAAACGAAAAGAGATAATACGGAAAGAAAGTGAAGACGAATCTGAAGTCTGTCTCCCCATAAGATGTCTATATCAGTCAAGTAGGCCAAGCCAGACTACCGTTCGATATAACCACAACGAATCAATACAAATTAGCAAATTCATAGTATATGAAGAATTGCGTATCAACACCAAAAACACGAAAACAATGAAGATATGCGCACTACCAAATACCACTGCCATCACGTCCCTTTTTTTGTGCGTGTGGCTCAAGCAACATAACTTCGTAAAAAATAGCATGCGCACCTACCAATCATGTCAAATTTGGGCTCACTTTACCACATTGTGAAGTTTGCATCGTGTTTTACGCAAACGAAACGTTCGTAAAATGTATGCTTCTCAGTCCCGAAACGTTCGGTTGCAAGCTTTTTGATAGTCAAATAAAGTCCGAGAAATTGTCGCTCCGAGCAATTTCCTGAAGCAGGCAAAGTCAGTGTGATCTTGAGGTCTCTCTGCTGGTAGGGAAGCTAGATGATGGTCGGGGATCCTTGACAGATGGCGAACGTGCGCTCTGAGGGCGTCGACAGCTTACTGTGTCAGGATTGTAGGGTCTCTCGCGATGGCTATTGTTGCTTTTCTTGAGGTGCACCGAGGCAGCCCTAAACACGTGTGTAGGGCTTGACCTTATATGCTCTCCAGAGCGGGAATGTTCGTCTTGCATGTATATGACAAAACTGGCAGACTGTAACGGAGGAGTCCCAGGAAGAGTGCGCCGTACAGCTGCAGCATAAAATGGACTGGTGCACCCCAGTTTTTCCCGCAGGAAAATTTGAATATCTCAGCAATAGCAACTAACTTCTTCTTCAGATAGACGCAGTGAGGGGTCCACGAGAGGTTGCGGTCGTTGATGACGCCCAGAAAGTGATGCGTCTTAACATAGGACACAGCTTGATCGTTGATGGAAACGGGATACAGTGACATTTGTTTCCGCGTAAATCCAGCCAAGCCGCATTTTTCAGTCGACAAACTTAGGTCTTGTTCTCGTAGCCCTATTGCAAAACCCAGTATCCAGTGCCCAGTGCCATGCCTGATTATGGGCCCAGTGTCGCGCGCTGGATGCTGGGACGCTGGCAAGGCGCGGCATACTGGGAGGCGCTGGGCGCGGGGTACTGATGCGAAATGCAGCTCTAGAGCGAGAAATACGTGGTGCCTGGCTACCTTATATATTTTTTCGAATACAGAAAGAACCAGAGAACGTTGTAATGCAATAAAAAAAGAAAAAAAAGGTAAAACAAAAAAATATCCACGAGGTTTCGAACCTCTGACCTACAGATCCCTATCCCAGTAGCTTACCACTGCGCCACGCCGATTCGTGATCACCTGCTCATATATTGCCATGTCAACGCGCAGGCACAGTTGTGGCGTTGCACAGACGTCTCGCACAGACATGGTAGATGCGATATCTCCTTCAACTAAAACTTACGCCTCTATCAGAACGAAAAAGTTGTTGTCCGTATTGCATAGTATGCGTGGAAGTGCGGCAACACTGATTTGCTTTTGCGATGGGTATAATAACTACTAAAAAAGCCTTAAGTGAACCGCCGACCCGGGATGTTGTACGGGCCATTACTGCCGATTTTGACAGCCGTTTCTTATTATTCGCGGAATGGTAATGCAATATTTTCATAGCTCGACAATGCTTTTCAATCGACACGTATGTTTAGTCAGATATCTCCGTAAGAGAAGCGGTCGGTTAATGCGGCTGACAGCCTTCGGTGACAGCACATATAGGTATGTTTATAACACGTCATATCGGCGCTCGTCGCTTGTTGTGCTGACACTGTACACACGAAAGAATGGTCTGTTTAAAAACACCGATAGGAAAGGTGAACTACAGAGTGATTTATCCTCGTTAGACTTGTTGATTCCTCAGCCCAGACGGACCGATAGAGTGTAGACGAACTCGGCTGGTACGGTAGGTTTAACCTTCGGTTGAAGCGGACGATCTCGGTGTGGGTACCAGGGGAATGCGAAAATGTTTGTATTTGAGCTTCAGAACCTTTTAACTATTATTTTTAGTACAGCAGGGAAAGTGGAAGCGCACGAATCGCCGCAGCTTTGTTGTCGGTGCTATAATATCAATCAGCGGCAGGCTTCCTGAGGTCCGTTCGAACGCGTCTGAACGGCTGCTCGGTTTCGTGTCGACTGTGCAACACTGCGACAACTCGCAGTCATCGATTGCTTACAAACTACTAGAAAACGAGGCGTTATCTGCGTTTGCGTAATTTCGTTCACGAACACAGCTATCCGCATAGTCAAAAGAGAAATGTACAAAGCGAAAGTGATCTGAAGTGTCGCAAATGCATGGGCTAACTCACGCACCTTTATTCCAAGCTGCAACACCGCCGACACGAAATAGACATTTATGATCCCGACATATCGCGCTATTTAGGACAGGAGTCTGTTTTGTGGACAGGAGATGCCCATAAAATTGTATCAAGCATTTAATATTTAACAGCGCCTATACTCCGGCAGTGCGGCACAAACGAAACCAGCGCAGTCTCCAGTACGAGCCAGCGAACTCCAGCGCCAACCAGCGCGTGTACAGCGCACACCAGTGCGCCCCAGCGTCATAGCAGTGAAACCAGCGTCTCGTCCAGTGTGACCCCGCACTTCTCCAGTGATCTCACCAGTGTCGCAGTGACTCCCAGTGACTCCCAGCGTGCGCCAGCGTCCCCAGTGCCACCCAGTGTAAAAAAACGCGCTGGTTTCAGACTGGAAGGCACTGGAAGACGCTGGTTTTTGCAATAGGGAGATAAGACGCCGTCATGGTTGTCAACCGCTGGAGCCTGGCCTGCACCTGAGGGTGAGTCACTGCAGAGGCCCAGATGAAGATGTCGTCGGCGTATATAGAGACATTAACTGTCCACGGTAAACACTCTACAAGTCCTACCAAGACGAGGTTGAACAATATAGGGCTCACTACTCCACCTTGCGCCACACCACGGCAGGTGTAATTTCCGAAGTTGGACTGTCTTCAGTCTGTAAAAAACAGCACCTCAGTCAAATACATCTGGCCACCAACTCCCACAGCCTCAAGTGAGTTCAGTATGGCCTCATCGGCGGCGTTATCGTATGCTCCTTTGACATCGAGAAAAAGTGCAATCCGCCTTTTGCATGTCCCGAGTGCGCATGCGCTGTACCCTAGCGGCGAGCGTCGAAAATGTTTTGTACGGCATCGGTGGTTCGTGCACCAGACGACGCACGCGTTTACAATAGCGCGTGCAACTTGCATGCAGCGTAGTCGTCGAGGTCGCGAACTCTTTATTGTAGGCCCAGTGCCGGTCGACGACGTGGTATTTGCGCTGTTTCGGTAGAAACTTCAGCTGTTCACAGCGATATTTGGTTAAGGTCCGGTACATCACAATATATGCCGACACGACACCGATGTCGGTCAGAAGTCGGCCTCACGTCTACCTCACGCCGGCGCCAACGCTCGGCCGGCTGTAGTTGGCATACTGTGCCAGTGGAAGACCTATATTGCCATACTAGTATGACGAAGAAGCAACAGACGACGCGACCGACGACGCGATCGACGACAGCGAGTGATCGTAGTGTGATCGGCTGTCGTGCGGACGACGCCGACAAAATCAGTGAGCTTATCCCCGTGCGAGCGGCCGCCGAGTGAGAACATCGTATACCGAAAACACGAATGTCGCCGCAAATGCGCTTGCGTATGTATTTATTGACGCTCAAATTGAGTCGAAACGTGCCTCCTAAGCTGATATGCATCATTGTCAACCCTTTTCAGCCCTTCACATCAAGTTTGAGGCGGTATCGATCTCGTTCAGCGCAGCTTCATTAGGCCTAACAAAGCCTACGAGTTCGTCCGCTACCGGCGGACCTGAAATATAGGATAAGCAAGTACGACGAAGGAAACTGGTTATGTAGTTCGGTACTGACCTTGCTAAGTGAACCACTCTTAGCATAGTACGATGCACACACAGAGAGTGGGAAACGGCGACACGGCGCAGTGCTAATACCGCGGTATACAGGCACCGTTCTTGAACGAAGGCTGTCGGTCGCAGTCGCCGGCGCTTCCATGAACGAAGTGCAACTACGGAGAGTGGTAGATCTGCGTGTATTTTTATGCTGCCAGATTTAGTAGTTACCAAAAACACAGTTTGAGTCCTATGCTAAACAGGTAACAAGTAATGGCCTTTTCGATACTGCATCGTAAGCAACAACACCGCTCGGTGATACGCGACTACGGCAGGCATCGGTATTTTCGCGTGCCAGTGCGGCTAGGTGGTCGTTGTCTCCGTTTTCGGTGTTCATGCCTTCTCGTCTCAGCGTGATCACTTCTGATATGTGCATGAGAAGTGTGCATATATGAACATTTTCTCATTTCGTGTGAGCGGTGCAGGGTTTCTACTGTACTTGAAGCGAACAATGGCCGTACGCGTGCCGATGTAAACAAATGCGCCGTTCTTGCGTTGCATAAATAATTTGAGCGCATTGTCGCCCCTTCAAAGAGGTATGGCCACTGTGGTCAAGACTGAGCTATAAAAACAGTTTTTATCATCTTATTGGCGTACGTTCAGTGCTCGTCCAACAGTGGCAAATGCATGAACTCGGCTGCTACGATATGGCTAACCTCCGTTGAGCGGAATCGACCGCAGCTTCAACTTGATGTGGGCGGCCGGCGAGTGCTCACGTTCGTGCATTTCAGCTTCCAAAGCATGTTTGGATTCATATTCGGTACGAATAAAAATGAATAACATGAATACAAGCGTAAGCGCTGTGTCAATCGCGTTACGGTGCGATGTTCAGAGGCACATCGCAGGGTTACTGGTTTTGTCGGCGCCGCTGCACAAAATCCCGTCATCATATTTCTACGACTGGCGGTTCTAGGTCGCACCAGAGTCATTGCCTGCCTAGGCGCCCTGTCGAACAAGTGGCCAGTCACACAAAACGAAAATTACAACGACTGACAAATGCACAAGAACATTTGAGCTCGCTTCCTGCAGCATGCCTCTGCGTCCCGTGGCGCCCAGACGCCGTACATTTTGTTTCTCGCGGAGCCCGCTAAGGTGGCGCCACAGCGCAATGCAAAAGGCGGATTCGTAGGCGCTTGAGGATTTTCTGTTCTTGGATCCAGGTAGGGGTATTGCTAACCAAAACACCTAAATACTTATACTCTGTCACATCAGGGAGGGAGATATTTGTGGAGAAAAGGAAGGCAAGGGGTCCTTCTTTATTGCAAATCTCATATGGACTGTTAAGCGTAAAGAACATTTTATAGGCCTTGCACCAAGCACGAACATTCTGAAATGCGTATGTAGTATTTTTGCTAGGCAAAATATTTTACAATGCAATGCGCTACACAGTCACCAATAAACACTGTTGAGTTAACTGGGATGTCCAGTACCGTGTCATTAATAAATAATAATAATAGCAGTGGCCCAAGCACCCAGCCTCGTGGGACGCCAGAGTCAACGGGAAGTCCGCTAGGAGGTGGTCCCTGAAAATGAGATATTGCGGCCTATCACAAAGGTAAGTGCTTAATAATGTTACACGCTATCTGTTGTGTAGGGTGTAGCGCACCGTCAAACCAACATGTGAGTGCATAGATACGTTCGATACTCATTGTAATTTTTTTTCAGTCTAATAGCACCATTTTCACAAAATCACCTAGCAGCAACACCAAAGAACATTACCATTTCATTAAACGAGTTACTCACTCGGCCACGCCTACTATTTCTACTAGTTTAGTGTACTGTTTCCTTCCGATGATTTCTGTTTCACAGGTGTTTTCATTTGGAAGAAAATGTTTAGGAACCGAAATTACTTTCTACGTGCTGTTTCCTTTAACCTTCGAAAGGGAGCCAATAGCAAATTTCAAATGATATTCTTTTGTAGATTTAAAGACAAACGCAAAAGATATCCTACTGGCGCTCCCTTTGGAGGTTCAAACGGAGTTTTGTAGGACATTTCAAAAGCCATTATCCTTCACTTCATAATGTACATGAAAAATACGTTATATTGATCGTCTATTGCTAGATTCAATATGGACATATCAGCGTGTGAGCTGTCACGCAACCGAGTCGTGGGCAGGGGTAAGAAAGAGAGCGAGGCCAACTGTCTCTCGTTTGCTTCCTGGCTTGTTCGTCGTAGGAAAGCGAGGAGAGGAACCAAGGAAAAGGGCGCATGCTCTCGCGTAATTGAATTGCGTGGATGGGCTGCAGAAAGGAGAGGCACCGTGCTGTCGATCGTTCGTTAGTCGTACTTGCCCACATTGGCAATTATCGCTGAAGGTTCCGGAGTAATTTTCTTAGTTCCTTCTACGTTGTTCTACGAATGCTCGCCCAAGTGCACCCTCTGCGGGGGGCCTCATCTCACGGCGGACAAGGCCTGCAAACAACGCTTCCAAGTGCCCTACGTCGTCCGTCGCAGAAGGAGGCAGCGAAAGCGCGCCGAGAAAACACCAGCGCGGCAGGTGGCGACCAGCTGCCAAGCATGTGATTCGAGCCTGCCCAGGGCGTCCTCGAGGGGGCGCTCCGTCACGCGAGCCGGCCGATGCAGCCGGTCCAGAGGGCGCTCCATCTCCGAGGGGTGCTCTCACTCGAGAGTCAGGATCCAGGAGACTGCCTGGGCCGATCGAGTTAAACAGAAGCCTCCAAAGGTAACGAAGGGTTCGCCGCCAGAGCAGAGAAATCCTAGAGTCGCGCACTTAGAGCAGGAGAATGCACAGCTCAGAGCCGCGTTGCAGCTGCTCAGGGCCGAGTTCGAGTCATTTCGAAAGTCGGGTTCCTCTGTGCCGCCCGTGCAGGCCCCCATGGAGCTCCCCGCGGAAACGCAGGAGCCGGCGCGGTCCGGCAAGAAGCGGGCCCTTGCGGACCCCGTTGAGGGAGAAGGGGACCTCGAGGAATTCAAAAGTGAGATTAGGAACTCCATGAAGGAGGTTAGGGAGTCGGTGCACAGCCTCCAAGGCTCAGTCATGAGCTTAGTAGAAGCGGTGGCTACTCTCACGAGCAGGGTCAACACCCTCGAAACTAGGGTCGCTCTGGGAGAGTCTACCTCCGGGTACTCGGGTGCGGTAAGAAGTGGCCTACCCTCAGACGCGGAGGGTTCTAGACGCGGTTCCCCGTATGAAAGGCCAAGCAAAAGCTCCAAACATGGCGGGTCCGGATAAAGAATTGCTAATCTGGCAGTGGAACTGCGCTGGGTTCTTGCCTAAAAAGGCAGTCCTGCAGCAGTTCGTTTGTTCCCGTGAGCGTAAGCCGCAGGTAATTTTATTACAGGAAACTCTTAGAACTCTTAGGGAAACAGTTTCGCTGCAGGGTTACAGATCCCACCCCGTCTTTGGCGCAGGCACGAGGGGCATTTGCGTCCTCGTGTCCAAGCGATGTTCTTTTGTCGTACACTCCATGCGCATGGATCACAGCAAGGTCGAGCATTCACTAATCGAAATCATTTCCAACGCGTGGCTAAAATCCAACATCTTTATTCTTAACATATACAGTTCCCCCAGGGACGAAATACACCGTTTTGCGTCCCTCGTGGCGAAGGCCGCGGGACTGGCGGCGGGCTCCCCGCTGGTGGTCGCGGGCGACTTCAACGCCCCGCACCGCGAGTGGGGCTACCTGTCGTCGACCGCGATGGGGAGCGACCTCTGGCAAACGGCAGCCGATCACGCACTTGTACTCTTGACTGACCCGGCCTTCCCCACCAGAACGGGCACTTCGATCACCAGGGACTCCACGCCTGACCTCACCTTCGTCAAGGGGGTGGGACCGGCCTCGTGGAGTAACCTGCAAGAGAACTTGGGTAGCGATCACTTCATCCTGGCTACCTCCTTCGAGATGTCGAGCAGGTCCCCCCGCGAATTTAGGGTCACGGATTGGGACCTCTTTCAAAAAATCAGGGAGGGAAAGATGGCGGATCCCACAGACTTTAGAGAATGGTTGTTGCAATTGAAAAGGGACGTCGAGTCCACCACCAAGACGATCCGCACGGACCTTGAGGTGGACAGGATGGACAGCCGTCTCGCTCACCTCCTCGAGGCCAAGGCTGCTCTCCTGATCAGGTGGAAGGGGCAACGGCTCAATCGTAGACTCCGCAAGAGGATAGCAGTACTAAATCGCACCATTGAAGAACATTGTCGCACGCTCGCTATTCAACAGTGGGACGAAATTTGTAATTCGGTCGATGCGCAAATGCGCACGGGAGGCAAATGGAACCTCCTGAAGCAGCTCCTAGACGAATAGGCCTCAAAGTCCAACCAGAAACTAGCTATGGACAGGATTTTGCACGAAGCCAAACGGGCAGGCTCCACCGTGCAGGACATCATCCAATCGTTGGCCAACAGATACCTACCCATAGGCCCCTCAGGCGACGAGGACTATCCCCGCTACCGGGGTCTCCAGCGGGAGGTCCTGGAAGCTCATTTCTCTAAAAACGAGGTTAGGGAAGCGCTTTTTACCCTGAGCGGCCGATCGGCCCCGGGGCCGTACGGAATTTCGAACAGGCTTCTTCGCAATTTGGACGAAAATGCCATCTCCACGTTAACGTACGAGATCAATCGCGTGTGGGATTCGGGTGACGTCCCGGACGATTGGAAGCTTGCGTCGGTAGTTCTGATTCCAAAACCAGGTCGGACTCCCGGACTAAACAACCTGCGACCAATCTCGCTCACTTCGTGCGTGGGAAAGGTCGCGGAACACGTCATTCACAACCGGATATCTAGGTACATTGAGGAACGCGAACTCTTCCCATACAACATAGTGGGCTTTCGTCCGTCCCTGTCATCTCACGACGTCATGAAACTCATTAAACACCAGATCATCGATAGGGACACCAGAGATGTCAGGGGTATCCTAGCACTGGATCTTGAAAAGGCATTTAATAAAATTTCCCATAGGCACATCCTCGATTCCGTTACGGAGATGAACCTTGGATCCAAGTTTCACGGGTTCGTCAGTTCGTTCCTTCGGGGCAGGCGCGCCACTCTCAAGGTGGGCGAGGTAAAGTCTGATCCCTTCGAGCGGGGGGCAAGGGGCACCCCTCAGGGGTCGGTCATCTCGCCACTTCTCTTCAATGTCACCATGCGCGGTCTCTCATCCTGTCTGCGCGAAGTGGACGGCGTTAATTACGCCCTTTACGCCGACGACATCACGGTGTGGTGCGATGGCGGCAGTGAAGGCAGAGTCGAGGAATCCCTACAGGCGGCCCTGACCTGCACGGAGGATTTCTTGGCGGGCACGGGGCTCCGGCTCTCCCCGTCCAAGTCCGAACTCCTTTTCTATCGACCGACCAGGAGGGGGCGCATCCCCAAGGGTTAGGTGCCTCTGGAAAAGGTTGACATCTCCATTCGCACGGCCATCGGGCAGGTCATTTTCAAGGTGGAGGTCATCCGCGTACTCGGTATGCTCATCGAGGCAAATGGTTGTAATGGAGAGACGATCGCTCGTATCGCCACCAAAACGGATAACATGGTCAGGCTCATCACTAGGGTCTCCAACAGTCGCGAAGGGCTAGGGCAACACCACCTAGAACTAGAGAAGGCCAGTGCAAGTCCTCCTCTCCACGGCGCTACGTCACCGAAGTGAGATATGCGGGCGGATCGGCGGGATTTCTGTCACAGCGCCGGCGCAGCATACGCAGCTGCAAAGACCGGCGCGACTTGGCTTGGCTATCGGACGGGGCCAGCACGCGCGTTGGGAAAGGAAAACTGTTTATTGAATGTGGTATCCATGAGGCTTTTTAAAAAGAAAAACATGAGAAAAATTATATACGCGTCTATTCGCATCATCGCCCAATTATGTGGTGCAGTACTGAGAGCAGAAATTACTCGATAATGCAGGCCCGAATGCAAAGAGTGTTGATGCTAGCAGCGTCGGCTTCAGCATCTGGCAACGTTGACACCATTTCGCTGCGACGCTGCTTTTTGTCGTCGGTGTCTTTCTTTGCACTCAGTAGCTCAGCGGTACAGCACAGAACTTTGCTGCTGTGCCGTCGAAAATGCCTGGGTACTGCTGCGCACCAAACTGTCGGTCAAACTATGCGAACGGACCGCGAGCGCGCGTGTACAGGTTTCCGTCGGACCCCGCACAAAATGCAGCGTGGACGCAGGCTGTGCGACGGGAAAACTTCGCACCTACGAAGTACACAGTGGTAAGCACATGTTCCCTTTTGCTTTTCGCGGTCGTACTTCTCGTGAGAGCAAGGTTTAGTTGATTGTATTGCGTGATACTTGTATCTGTTACGACTCGCTATACACTTCAAGGAATGAAAACTGAACAGATACTGTTTCACTGTAATTTTGTTATGCGTTCGTGCTTTGAAGTGTATAATGCAATGCATAGGCCTCAGTTGCGCGTCTGTCTAATCATAAATTTATTTTGCGCCATGTGTTCGACAGTAAAATTGACTACATCAAACAGACGCTGTACAGGGCGTAGTTACGATACATGTGAAGCGTCCGCCATGTATCCAAGTGCAGAATTAACGATGGCTCGCGGCATAACATCCCAAATCGAGATTTGCACAGCGTTCTTCATGGCTGTGTCGTGGTTGCCGTACTGAAGCAGAGATTCATGCGGACTATGTGGACGACGTCAGCAATGTTAGGGTGTTTAGTGCGCTCGTTTCCACTACTAGGGATTACTTCGTAAGTCAGGTCGCTTAGTCGACGGATAACCTCATAAGGGCCAAAGTACCGTCGTAGTAGCTTTTCTGAGAGTCCGCGACGTCGCACTGGTGTCCATACCCAGACCTTGTCACCCGGCTGGTACTGAACTATTCGTCGGTGCCTGTTGTAAGAACGTGCATCCTTGCATTGTTGATGGCGTAATCGGCATCGTGCCAACTGGCGGGCTTCTTCGGCTCTTTGTAGGAACTCGTCAACGTCGCACGGGTTGCCGTCGTCATTATCTGCTGGCAGCATGGCATCCAGCGTTGTTGTGACGGTGCGCCCATAGACAAGTTCAAACGGAGTGACACGAGTGGACTCCTGTAGGGCCGTGTTGTAGGCGAATATAGCGTAGGGCAGGATCTCGTCCCAAGTCTTATGTTCGATGTCAACATACATTGACAACATGTCAGCAATGGTGCGGTTCAAGCGTTCCGTCAACCCGTTTGTTTGGGGATGGTATGCAGTGCTTTTTCTATGACTGGTGTTAGTCATCGTCATCAAGCACTGCATCAACTCAGCTGTAAATGCTGCACCTCGATCTGTTATGACAACCATTGGGGCACCATGTCGAAGCACTATGTTGTGAACAAAAAACTTGGCAACTTCGACAACCGTTCCCCGCTCAAGGCAGCCAGTTTCAGCATATCGTGTCAAATAGTCGGTCGCGATAACGATCCACCTCTTCCCTGATGACGATGTGGGAAATGGTCCAAGAAGATCCATCCCAACTTGTTGAAATGGAGTCTTAGGTGGGTGTATGGGTTGAAGAAGACCAGCTGGCTTTACGGGTGGTGTTTTGCGCCTTTGACATTCGCGACATGTCTTCACGTAGTGCTGCACTGACGCTAATAAAATCGGCCAATAATACTTTGCATGGATTCTGGCGAATGTTCGGGTGACACCCAAGTGGCCTGATGATGGGTCATCATGGCAGGCTTCTAATATTTCAGACCGCATAACTGACGGTACGACGAGTAAGAACTTTTCATTGTTGTTTTGGAAGTTTCTCTTGTAGAGTGCGTTATCTCGGAGGCAGAATGAAGATAATCCTCTCTTAAAAACTCGTGGAACTTGAACGTTATGCCCTTCGAGATACTTTATGAGTGGGAGCAAATCTGCGTCGGCCCGTTGATGCTCGGCGATTTCAGCGGCTCGCATAACACAAAGGAATGGGAAATCGTCGTCTTCAGAAGGAGGAGAGCCGACCGGTGCGCGTGACAAGCAATCAGCGTCGTTATGCTTTCGCCCAGACTTGTACACAGCGGTAATATCGTATGCTTGGAGTCTGAGGCTCCACCTCGCAAGTCGTCCGGATGGGTCTTTCAAGCTTGCCAGCCAGCACAGTGAATGGTGGTCGCTAACTGCATGAAACGGCCTGCCGTAGAGGTATGGTCTAAACTTGCTGATGGCCCATATGACTGCCAAGCACTCCTTCTCCGTCGCAGAATAGTTTCTTTCAGCTTTTGAAAGAGTGCGGCTAGCGTATGCTATGACCTTCTCTTCTCCATTTTGCCACTGAACTAAAACTGCGCCAAGACCCAGATTGCTGGCATCTGTGTGGACTTCTGTGTCTGCGGTCTCGTCGAAGTGGGCGAGGATTGGCGGGGATTGCAAAAGCTTCTTTAATTCTTTGAAAGCAGTGTCTTGTTCGGTATGCCATACGAAGGGTATGTCTTCTTTCGTGAGTCTTGTTAGAGGTTCCGAAATTTTTGAGAAATTTTCTACAAATCGCCTGTAGTAAGCGCATAAGCCCAAAAATCGACGCACCTCTTTCTTATCTCGTGGCTTTGGAAATCCTGCGACGGCTGCAGTCTTCTCGGGGTCCGGCCCAATACCTTGAGCGCTGATGACGTGACCCAAGAAACGAAGCTCTTCAAATCCAAACTGGCACTTTTCTGGTTTGATTGTCAAGCCGGCCGACCGGATAGCCTGGAGCACTGAACGTAGCCTCTCCACGTGCTGCTCGAACGTTGAAGAGAATACCACAACGTCATCCAAGTAGACTAGGCATGACTGCCATTTGAGACCCGACAGGACACTGTCCATCATGCGCTGGAAGGTCGCTGGCGCGCAACAGAGGCTGAATGGGAGTGCTATAAACTCATAAAGTCCGTCCGGAGTAACGAATGCTGTTTTTTCACGATCTCTTTCGTCCACTTCAATTTGCCAATATCCGCTTTTTAAATCCAACGAAGAAAAATACTTTGCATCACTCAGCCGGTCCAAGGTGTCATCGATACGTGGCAAGGGGTACACATCACGCTTGGTGACGCTGTTCAGTTTCCGGTAATCAACACAAAATCTCATTGTGTTGTCCTTTTTCCTGACAAGAACTACCGGGGACGCCCATGGGCTGTTGGACGGCTGAATGACATCATCGTGAAGCATCTCTTGCACCTGATTCTTTATGATCTCCCGTTCTTTCGGCGATACTCGGTATGGGTGTTGGTATACAGGTCTGGTTGCTTCATCTATTATTATACGGTGTTTAACAACCTGCGTTCTCCGTACTCTTGAGGAAGTAGAGAAACACTCTGCAAAAGCACCTATGAGGTCTTGTATGGTTTTCGCCTCGGCTGGCGATAGGTGTGGGCTTATTGGAACTGCTGCTGTGGCCTTATTCGTAGTTTTCGCAGGAGGTGGCTCCGACTCCAGGGTACATAAGCTTGTCACTGTAGTAAAACTGTGCAGGAAGGCGATGGCAGTGTCCTTCGCGACATGCTGAAGTTCATTTCCGAAGTTTGTCAGCAATAGATCGGCAAGCCCATCGCGTAAGCGGATAATGCCCCTAGCAATGCAAATACCTTTCTTCAGCAATAGCTCGACATTGCCGTCCGCTATACCCTCGGAGTCAACGAATGCTTGATTTCTGACGCGAACCAGTACACTGCTTCGTGGTGGCACAGTTACGTCTGCGTCAAGAACTCGCAAGGCAGTGTAGTCCGGTTCCTCAGGCTCCTCCATGTCAATGGCCAACTTCGTAGAGAAGGAAACGCTAGAATTCTGCAGGTCAATTATAGCACCGTTTGCGTGCAGAAAATCCATACCGAGTATAACGTCTCTCGAACAGTCCGGAAGTACTACGAATTCGGTAACGTAAGTTACACCTCGAATCAGAACTCTTGCAGTGCATATTCCTAGAGGACTAATGAGGTGACCCCCAGCTGTACGTACGTGCGGTCCGTTCCACGGCGTCAAAACTTTCTTAAGCTGTTTTGCGAGTGCGTAGCTTACGACTAAATAATCAGCACCCGTGTCTACTAAAGCATTCGTTTCATGTCCATCCACGGCAATAAGTAAGTCTGAAGAAATTTTCTGCGTACTTATCGTAGTCGTCGCTTTCTGCTTGTCGCTACTGCACTGCAACATTGACGGAGGATCTTCGCTTTGTCGAACGTCAGCGGCCTTGCCTCCCCAGGTCGCTGGCTTTAGTTTTCCGGGCGCGGGCTTTCTGTACGATGCCTTGGGGAACTTGAAAAGGGTCGTGGGCTTGGTGATCGGTAGCGGGCGGGCGCTGGTGACCGTGACTGGTGTTGGTAACTAGCGGCTGCAAGTTGACTTCGCGACAAGTAATCTTCGATATCTATGGGTCTTTCCCCATTGCGGGGGCAAGGTGCATTGACAGCGAATCCACGAAGGCCGACTCGCCGATATGGGCACCATCTGTACATGTGTCCGGCCTCTCCGCAATGGAAGCAGAGCGGCGTCCTGTTGGGTGTGCGCCACACGTCGCTTTTCCGTGGTCTGTACTCGTGGTCTGTACTCGTGGATCTTTCTCCCTGGAAAGATGCACTGCGGGGAGCCGGTGGGCGTGCACTGAGGGCTCCGAATGATGCAGTCTGCACGGCAGGCTGACGCACAGCGTCAGCGTATGTTGGTACGCGGCGTTCCTGCAGTGGTTGCCCGAGTGAAACAGGCTGCACCTCCGGTTGCGGTTCCAACATGGCATGCCTAACTTCATCCCGAATGACGGCGGCGAGCGAAGAAACAGTAGACGGGACTTGCGGTTGCTGCAGCTTCCGAAGCTCTTCTTTAACGATAGATCGCACCAGCTCTCTCAACGCTTCGGCGTTATTGCCCACGCCTGCCGAAAGAACGTCCACAGGGGCGCTGCTGACATCACGGTTGTAGTGGCGGGCGCGCTACTGCAGGGCTTTCTCTATCGTCGTTGCCTCGGTGCGAAACTCCGCAACAGTACGTGGCGGGTTACGAACCAACCCAGCAAATAGCTCCTCCTTCACGCCACGCATAAGATGGCGCACTTTCTTCTCCTCGGGCATGTTTGCATCGGCACGTTTGAACAGACGGGACATGTCCTCGATGTACATGCCGACACTCTCGTTGGTGCGCTGGTTCCTGGCTTGCAGAGCATTCTCAGCCTTTTCTCGGCGATCGGCGCATGCAAACGCAGCAAGCAGATGTCGCCGAAACTCTTCCCACGACGTTAACACCGCTTCGTGATTCTCGTACCATGTCTTTGCTGAATCCCCCAACGCGAAGTACACGTGGCGACGTTTCCGTGCCGGGTTCCAGCCGTTGACATCTGCGACCCTCTCGAAGTGCTCCAACCAATCCTCGACGTCTTCGTACGGGTCGCCGTGGAACATCTCGGGCATGCGCGGCGGGTACACGACGACCTCGGGTGATGTCGCCTGGCTAGTCATCGTCGTGGCGTCAGTGGAAGACATCGTCCGTGTGGCCGTAGCAGTGGGAAGCGGTCCGAATTCAGGCGGGTCTCCCCGAAGTCGGCGGCTGGCACGCTGGTGCACTGGAGTCACCTCTCCAGATTCCAATCGCTGAGGATCGGGGCTCCGGTCTCTGGCACCCAGGGGACTTCCAAACATACCCAGCACCTCCACCAGAATGTAACGGTATTTCGAGGAGTAAAATAGAAAAACTGGTTTATTAAGGGCGAACCTGTGCCCTGCAACTAACTATGTACACGAAGAGTTTCAAAGAGCGTTCCACACGAGCGTCTCTGCACTGAACGCACTTCTTTCTCTTCCAGTGATGGTCCGAGCCCCTTTCTCGTGCGCGTGCACGAGCGGCACACATTGCGCCACCCCACGAAACCAAGCAGGCGCGCGAGAGGTAGCAGACGCTCTTTTGACACAGTGGCTCACTGGCTACCGTCGTAGAACACATGTTTAGGAGCAGACTTGCGGCAATATAAAGCAGCAACTGCCTTAGTCTGTACAATCGGCTTGCTATACTCGCAGACAACTTTCTGTGGCAATGAAGGGAAAGCTACGGGCGCGTGGATGCGGCAGCGTTTGACAGTGGTTTTGGTTGCTCGGAACAGACGCTGAATCGACGCAGCTTCCACTGCGTCTGTTTCGCGTTTGCCCAGACGCGGAAGATAAAAGCCGCAAAATAAGTGAACTTTTACACTCAGTGGTGTGTTCTGCCTTATTTAACTGTGGCTAATAAGCAGTTTGTTTTCTCTTTCTCAGTCTAAGCCAACGTGGATTAAAACGCAGGATTCTTTTCAGAAGCGATCTCACTTGTGCGCGCTTTGCCTCCGTAGCTTTCCCTTTATTGCCACAGAAAGTTGTCCGCGAGTATAGGATCTTATAATTCTGTAAAACGTCACTTTCGTCTTAAACCTTGTCCATCTGCTTGCGTTGCAGGTCTGTGAGCACCGCTTCCATGAAAATGACTTCGTGACTCGGCGAGCTATACCGACAACATGACTGGAAAAGTAATTGAAGTACCCCTCAAACTAAGGCGATTGAAGCCTTCTGCAATCCCAATCATCTTTCCCAATTGCCCTGCCTACTTGCCTCGACAAGCAACTAAAGCACGTGAGAGCCCCGAAGAAAAGCGCGCTCGTCTTGATGCAGAGGCATTACAGAAAACTATAAAATTATCAGTGCAGTATCACGAAGCAGAAGAAAAGAAGAATGCCATCGCCAGTTTCGGAGACCTATTGAAAGCAATAGGTGGTCCCTCTCTTACTGACTTCTGGAGCAAGATCGTCACTCAAACACAAGTACTTTTTCTCAACTTCCACAACCAAGAAGCGCCAGTTGTGCATTGTGCGGTGACAGTGTCCTCGGACCTTTCTTTGGCGGTGTATGCCGGTGAAACGAGGTTGGAAAACCTAGGTTCATCTGTGCTTCCCTCGACGATCTCTGACTTCAGAGTGCTTCAGAAAGTTTTGTGCGACGTGGAAGATGTCATGAAGGATTCTTCAAAGAATGAACTTCAGTTAGAGATTCTGCTGAAGCGTATTGTGGTACTCCTGGAGCAACTATCATCATCAGCTCTTCCACATGAGTGGCAAGTGGAAGTTGTCAAATTTGTGACACAGCAGCTTCAAGATCTCCTCAACAAGGCATCAATTTACCCAGCCGACTTTCTCGTGTTCAGTAGCTTTGTGTACACTATATCGCCACATGCATACAGATTCATCAGAAGCACAGCAAAACTGAAGCTTCCACATCCCCTAACAATAAGGCGCATTTGTGCTTCTTACAATGCTAGCCCATCCAGGGAGCAACAAGATTATGCTTTCCTCTCATATGCAAGGAGGCTGGCGTCAACACTAAAAGACCATGAGCGCTTTGTCACGCTTATGATGGACGAGATCCACCTGCAGGCATCCTTTCAATACAAGGGTGGATATGTGACAGGTGCAGAGACAAACAGTGAGAATGCAGCAAAAACAGCATACGTTTTTATGATGCAAAGCTTGTTATCATCGAACAAGGATGTTGTGCACATACTTCCAGTGGCAAAGATAGAAGCAAAGCAACTGCATGATTTTCTTGATCTGCTGATCAGGCAACTAGAAGACCATGTGCTTGTTAATTTTTCACCTATGCAGTGTTAGTTTCGTTTCATTACTCGATATTTAATTCATCGTAAGGGGTCCCGCCTGCAGTTTTTACTTGGGGACCCCTTCCTGTATACTAGTCTATGTACTAATTTACTTATCAATAAAAATGAATTGAATTGACATACGAGTAGTTGCAGTGGTGTCTGATAACAACTCGATTAACCGAAAGGCAATGTCGTTTTTTGCCGATCCTCCCAAGTTCAGCATTGTTTACATGCACCCCTCAGACTCATCAAGGCCCTTGTTTTTCATTCTGGATACCGTGCATATCCTTAAGTGCATCCGAAATAACTGGCTGAACCAACGTAATTGTGAAAGATGCATCTTCTTTCCTGGTTTCGGTTCCCTCACGGAAAACCCATCTGTGCTGGCAGCCTCCTTTAATACGCTATGCAATGTGCATGATGGAGAAAAAAATGAGCTTTTGCGGCTTGCTCCAACTTTGTCTTTTAAAGCTCTGAATCCATCCAATCTGGAGCGACAGAATGTAAAGCTCGCACTCAGGATATTCAACAGTTCCACTGTTGCAGCACTAACGAGAACCAAAGTGGCACTTGATCATGCAAATGGTACATTGGAATTTATTAACATTGTTCTGACATGGTGGAACATAGTCAATGTCAAGACACCATTGAAGGGCCGGCGCCTGAGAGACCCTTTTCAAGAACCGATAAGTGTACTCAAATGCCTCCAGATTGACTATCTAAACAAGATTGTAGATTGGTTGGACTACTGGCAGAGCTTGAAACATGATGCTGGCCAGTTAACTCGTGAAACACACACAGCACTGCGTCATACCTCACATGCTCTTATTGAGGTGTCAGCATATTTAATTGAAGAGCTTGGGTTCAGGTATGTTTTATTAGGGAAGTTTCAAACTGACAGCTTAGAGGACCGCTTCGGCCGATACAGACAGCTGCCTGGGGCCCAATATCATGTTTCAATACGTCAGATTTATGAATCTGAGCAGAAGCTAAGACTCCAGAAACTACTTGATCTTCCCAACTTGGATGCCACTTCACCTTGTCTTCCCACCACGAACGTACAAGTCGTCGTCAAACAATTTGATGTTACAGTGACCGATGATGATATGAAGCAGAAGGAGGCAATGCTACCAGCTATCACATATGTAGCTGGATATTGTGCACACGCTGCAGTAAAAGAACTTGTCTGTTCTTCATGCCAAGAAAACTTCATTATTGAAAATCGGAGTATAGAACTGGAAGATGATGCGTTGATTGCAAATGCAACACGAGGTGGACTGAAATTTCCACGGGCGGTAGTTGTGCATGTTGTGCTCACGATGCAAATTGTCCTTGATAAGCTAAGAAGTGCGAAGTATGCATCGAAATTTTTTGCTTGTGCAAAACAAAAAGAAGTGCTTGTCAGCCTCACAACTTCCCTAATTGACTGTAACAAAGACTTGGACTTCTGCGATGATGGGCACTCGCCTGAAATAGTGCTAAACTATGTTCTCAGTGCTGCTGCTAACACACTGCTCAACAATCTGTGTAAAGTTGAGAATAACAAGCTGTGCGGGGCTCCTCTCCGGCACTGGCGGAGCAGGTCGCGGTGGCCCTCGCCCTCCGAGACGGGAGAAGGCCGAAGATCTACACGGATTCCCGGGCGGCTGTCAGTGCCTTCGCCACGGGTTCGGTCTCGAGGGAAGCGGCCTCCCTGCTTTGCGGCAGGAGCGTCTCCCCCCACGTCATCACTTGGTTCCCGGCCCACATGGGACCTCAGGTCTCCACCGTCGTTCCCAACGCCAACGAGCTGGCCCACGCCCGCGCACGCGAACTCACCCACCGCGCCGGGGAAACGCCGCTCGAGGGCGCGGACGCGGGGTTCCACAAGGACTCGCTCCACACGTTTAACGAGATTTCAAAGCACTATCAGCTCGGCAGGAGGGTCTATCCGCCGCCCCACGCCAAGCTCTCCGGGCCTCAATCTTCCACCCTTCGTATGCTGCAGACCGGGTCATATCCCAGTCTAGCCAGGGTCAGTACGTACGCGGACTCTTTCGAGTCCGATTGTCCGGATTGTGGCGATCCCTTCTGCACTTTAGAACACATGCTCTGGGGGTGTCCCTCGTTACGGGACCACGGTAATCTCACCACGGAAGAAGAGTGGGTGGAGGCGCTCAAGAGCTCCGACCTCACTGCTCAGCTATGGGCTGTCCAGAGGGCCCACGGGGTTCTTGGAGTCGCTTCTCGGAGTAAGGGGTTCTCGGAGTGGCTCCTCAGGACCTAAAATAATGTTCACTGCCTGCCTGCCTGTCTGCCTTCTACGTTGTTTATAGAGAGTGTAAGGCATAGTATGTACAATACTTCGTCATCATTCTGGACGTTTTCCACCATTTACATACGGCAAAAACAATTCAAAATATTTCGGAACGATGTGTCTGCGACTCGGACAAGGCGCTCGAGAAATTGATACATCAAGATCAGAAACCGCAAACGTTTAAACTTGTTCCGGCAAAGCGAGACCCCTTCTGAAAGCTGGGCTTTATGGCGGATTTAGCAGGACTAGATCGTCCTGGCACCTTCCTAATGCAGTTTTGTTGCACAGGAAACTGGCAATATGAATGCAAGCAATTTCAACTAATGGATATGCTATGTAAACGATGCCATGTACTTTAAATATAAAAGAACGTTAAAAAATAGACGTTTACTCTAAATATAGAGGAAATCTAAGCAGCATAATCACGCATTCTTGCTTAAAACGCAAGTCTGATTCTGCTCCATAACAACGCATTATGTACAGAACTTATTGGAAAATGTGTGTGAATGTTTCTTAAACACATTTTTAGGATATGCATCTCATATTGCAGGAGGAGGAATACTTTATTGCTGGCTCTATATTGTCGATTGATATACGGGACGGTGCAAACTTGCCGTGAGTAATGCTTTATGAAAGCATACAGAAAACATTATCTTTGGGAATTAAATGTTGAAACAGGGCAAGTTTGGTTTGATTCCAGCAGATTAAGGCCACTTAAAAATATATTTCTTGGCAATCTGACTAAACTATTCAATAATCGAATTAGCCCTACACTTCCGAATTATATATCTTAGCAGTGAGCGCGCGTCTAGTGTTACCCGGCTGTGTGCAGCTTCCAAACGAAACACTAGCAATAACTATTGATGTGTAGCATTTAATATTGTACCAGGGGCCAATGATAGCCTCTTTATAAGAACGGGAGAAGGCCAGGAAGCGTTTTAATAAAAAAAATTGATCCCCTGGCACGAACGCATATTGGGCATTCAAGTTGTAATAATTCTTTGTGAACATTTTCCCGCAAATTACACTCAGACGCCAGGACTAACATTCTATGGTGAGGCAAAGCAGATATAATGCTTTACTCTTCCTCGTATATGACCGATGAACGTAACATAGCAGTTAGTTGCAGAAGCAGCACTTAAAATTGGTATTGGCTTAACGGCACTATAATTGCACGGTAACTGCTGGCGCACTCTGCCTCTTCAATCGGGCGATACCATCGACGAAGCGGAAGATTGGCTCGTTCATGCCATTTTGTAGTTCTGTGGTGCGCCAGATGCGGGAAAGAGTTACAACCGGACCAGAGGCAACTGACCACAGAGCGATAAGTTTAGGCGAGGCTTACTTTGGAAAATTCAGGCACTATCAGGGGACTATCTTGGTATTTATCTACATCTCTAACCGTCTTTCGGCCAACTTCGATTACTGCGTATTATGCTACGCTGCGCGGCGGAGCCAAAAAAAAAAGACGAGCTTTAGGAACTGTGCGTGGAATAAGGAATCCCTAACTACCTGCTGAACTGGTAAAGTTAACTCCATCTGATTCTCTTGTAACATTGAAGCTACCAACAACAGAATAAGTATGCAACATCAGCAACTGAAGTTCGCTTCCCTCTGATGACATCCGCGAAATCTGAAAGTTATCCGTGTGTGCTAACCAAATTCAGCCGTTGGACTTGCACGTCTCTGCTGACGTAGAACTCGATGCACGAGCTCGAAAACGTAGCCGGTCCCCATTAAACCGTGCTTCTTCCTTGTCGCATCAGACTAAGACAAAACAGTTCCCGTCTAATAAGGCCTTCAAGTAGAGTATTTTGAAGAAGGTTACTTCTGGTGCAATACTACCTTAACCATAGGAGCTTTAAACGTATTGCAGTGTAACTGTCGTTCAGCTTGTTCAGCTTCCACAGATATGTCTTGTCTCATTCTTGAAATTACTACAAATATCATCATTTTACAAGAAACTTGGCTATACACCGACAAATAATTTCTGCTGGAAATTATCACTCGTTTCTGTTACATTTGTGTACAAGAGGTTGTGGATTACTTATATTAGTGTCAACCAGAATTCGCTACAAAGCAAAGATAGCAGGGAAACTTCTGTCCCTTGAACTCGAAATTATACTAATAGGCGTAAGTGTTCCTTTATGTCGTTCATTGTTTATGGCGAATGTATGGGGCTCCTGCTTTGCCCAGGGGGCACTGCGAAAATGGTGCTAAAGAGCGCCCTCTGTCCTGAACTGGGTAGTACCAAGCTCGGTCGTCTGCTTCGGAAAGCACGTTTACAATATAGACCCGCCACTTTCGGTTGTGTTATACCACGGCCTGCAGCGAATATCGGGCGCCGAAAATTTTTTCAGGGGGTGGCACGCTGCGTAAAGGCAAGAAATTATGCAAGGCCAATACGTGTACGCCGTTCAAGAAATAAGCGGCGAAGTTTTTGCGCGGCGTCAATCGCAAGTGAAGCGAGGCGCATACGAAGTTGAACTTAAGTAAGGTTTGCACGCGGCTAGATTCAGGCGCACAAACGCGAGGAAAGGCTTCCTGTACATGAATTCACAGCAGTGATCATCAGACATCATGGTGCACGGAACTATTCGTACCAGGGGCGTAGCCAGGGGGGGGGGGGGGGCTGATGGGGCTTCAGCCTCCCCCCCCCCTCCCCCCCGAAATTTTTTCGTACCGGCATGCACTGCCGACCAAAACTACCACCGACGCCAGGAATCATTCTGGATTCTGTCTACCATGTCTTTTTCACGCTCGAAAAGACATTTCGGCACGAACATAGCGAACTCGGGCTGGATTTCGTGGCAACGCCCTTGCACCTGGAGTCACGTAACGCAAGGAGCCCCATCCGCGCACAAACTTTAAAGCGATACGGACACGAAACGGAAAATTTTGCGAAAATGCTGAAAATGAGTCCTCAGTATGTGATTACACCGAAAAGAAGTAGTCACTTAGCTCATTTTGAGCCGATGGGTTTATTTTTGGCGTTTTTGTGAGCGCGCGCCTCGCCGACCGACCCCCCGGAGTTGGAAGGCGTGACGTCACGACCCCCTTGTCGGATAGCCAGTCTGCCTGCCGCGGTCATTCGAAGCGCGCCGACGCCGCCATCGCGAGCATGGATTCGAGTTCTGGCGCGTCTACCATCGATGAGTACACGTCTGAAGACGAGGATCATTCCAACTTGTCAAGAAATATTACCGCTTACGGTTACGAGCCTTCCGCGTCAAGCGACGAAAAATAGCGGGTGGCTGTGGAAGTGCCGGTCAGGTTTTCGCGAACCGTAGCGCGAATATATCGCTCTGCACCAGACACTTGTGCAAGAATTATTTTTCGTTTCCTCTGTAAACTTGCTTTTTCAAGAGCGCACGCAGGCGAGGCAGATGCGGGGTGCTTCATCACTGCGTGGATGACTGAATAGTAGCTTATGCCGCCGGCGTGAGCAACTGCTGTGAGGTATCAGTACCTCCGAGACTCTCACGTCTACTTAGCCAGCTGCCCGACCGATGGCAGCACCTGTCTGGCATTCTGCCCAGTTTTTCCCGCTTTTAGCTTGTGGAGAAGCAGAGCTGTTGTGTGTCTGCCTCGCTGCCATGCAGGAGTGATCTCTTGAGTCGTGCTCGCTAGCCTTGTATTGGTTTACTATGCTTTGCCAACATTTTTAAAGACATTACTGCCTTCGTGCCCAGCCTCGGGCAACTCTCCCCAGCCTCGCCCTCACACTGCTCAAGAAGGCTGCAAGTGAACGAAAACAGTACCGACATCATTTCATCTCCTCTTTTCCAACGCGCCGCTGATCATTTCTACCTTGCGTTTCGTGAGAAGACCGATGACACAGCGTCAGGCTGTAAGCAGGGCTCTCACACTCTCAAGTTCAACAAATGGCCACAGAGGGCGAAAAAATCGACAGCGCGGGCGCGGCTAATAAACCAAGCCTAGTGCGTTTTCAAAAAAATTGCCCCGGTGAGTTCCGTCGTCTCCCGCTAGAGGCACCGTAGTAAGCGCAATTTCAACCTACGAACTTACTCCCACCCTTATCGAATTGTTATTTTATCACAAAAAGTACATATTTATTATTCCTAATTATACATCCTACTTTTGAGCAGTAACACAATTGTTTTTTTTTTGTCATTATAGACGCAAAATAACGTTCATCATCATCGACCTCCCACGTGACCTCTCGCCTGTATTTAAAATTTTTACCGGTAATTTGGGACACGGCAAGCACGGATTCATTGGCCGGTACACTTATGCTGGTTGCTTATTTGTGCTAAAACCACTTTATTGCGCTTCGACACCTCGCGTTGTTTAACTTGGGGTCAAGTGAAGTTTTTTCGAGATGAGATGTAAGCCCGAAAGCTAGGTTTTGGTCGTGAACCATGCGGAACAAGTATGCATCGAAACGGGAGCCGGATTCTGCTCCGACTGAGGATGGCAATACCGGTGAGTCGTTTAACATTGCTGCTTGAATCGTTATTTAATATTCGTCTCGTTAATTCACAGGCGGAGACAAGTTAACGGACTAAAACCTGCATTACATATGGGTAGTCGGGACCCTACGTTGCCGTTTCTGAAATAAACCTGTACTTGCGAGACCGTCGTTATACACACAATCACGAAAGAAAGAGAGCGCTATCAGAACGCGCAGCACGTTTTTCATCTCGTTGTAGCCGTGACCTTGGGCGAATGAGTAGCCTTATCAATATTTTTTTTTCTTCGAGTCCGCCGGCAACTTCTTTCGTCCACAAAACCCATTAACCCTTTGGTAAACTAAAGTGAAAGTACTGAATTTAATGCAATAAACAATAGCACGCATAATAATTAAGCCATATTTCGTACTTGTTGGTTCCAAGTGTTCTTGCTGTTAAGTTTGGTTTACCTTAGGGCATTTATTTTTGCAGTAGCGGAGCGGTGCATCGCGGTCGTGCAGAAAAAGAATGCATCACTTGCAATACATGAAATTCATGTCTTTCATGCGTTTGCTTGGGTAACCAGCAGTGTGATCTCTTCTAGTGTATAAATGAGCGCAAAAATGTTCTCATTTGTGATCCTAATAATACTTCAGGTGTTCAAACGCATTGTGGTTAGGCAGACATCAATTTTATGGACAGTAGCAATATTTGGTTAACATGCTGCTTAAGCTCCCTAGAACAAACGGTGTACATTTACATGTGTTGTGCAGTCAGAAACCATTACAATATATATATATATATATATATATATATATATATATCACAGCTTTTTGCATTTCATATGGTGAAATTGTGTTTTTCAATTTTTGATGCACTCAAAATTTCTCTTCCACACATGAAGTAAAGAGGACGACACCAATGTAAAGCAACACACTACACACGCTAAGGAGAAGCTACTGCCTGCTACAACCAGGTCATCGTGTGGACTTTTGCTGCTACTACAAGGTAAACAACACCGGGTTCAGAAATAAATATGCTTGATATACGCTGTATTGGCTTGCTAGTCTTGAGATACATTGTCATTTGTTTGTAGCAGATATGAATGTTTGTTCATATTTACGGTGCAGCATAATTGATTCAAACATAGGAAACACTACACGAGTTTGGCTAACCTCTGCTGTATCTCATGTGTTACTGTTCTGCCCCAACAGAGTCTGCACCAAGCACATGTTGGCACTCATCACAGGAGCCCTCATATATCTACACCAACAGGAAGGGGCTGGAGCCAAACTCACAAGGCTCTTACACCACGCACAAAGAAGCGGATCCAGAAGTACTTGTATGAGATACCAAGTCTGCGTCGGACTGTATCAAAACTGAAAAGCGCCTCAGCCATCATTCCACCAGCACGCATATTGGCAGAGTCATCCAGGTACCTCAACAAAAGAAATTCTTCGTGGTCATATGCACCTGCAACCTCTGAACAAGCATGGACGATGCTGGGCAAAAGAGTTCCATCAGTTTGCCCTTCCTTAATTAGCTTCCTGGCCTTGTCAAATTCAATTTATGCCAAGTATAAATTTTTTCTATGAATGCAAAATTTTCATTCCCCATTCTTGCTAGATATCATTCTTCTTCCTTATCCAAACATAAAGGTGAACTGATTCCTTGCTCATACTTAAGGCCCGTCATTGTCTATTAGCATAACATCTTTGTAGCAGTATTCTGTACTGTACGTTGCCATGTTAAATTACTCTCCTGAAATAGCAGATGCGGCATCGTCATGTGTCTTGCATTAAGCTTTGCAATGTGTGCTATGTAGCGTTTCACTTTTCTTAATGTTATTGGCCTTGACTGCTTGCAGAGCAGAGTGGCTTGCTGAATGCAAGCTTTCTCATTCCCATATTTAATTCTTGGTCTCGTTCAAAACTGCTCTTCTTGCTCAATAGCCTGGGTTTTTGTGCAAGCTACACTGAAGTGGTTGAATGCAGAATCTGGTTACAGAAACTTGGTCGTGGTCGCTGTGTTACGGTTTTAGGATTTGTGGGACCTGGTAAGTTGCGCTGGGAAGCAGTCTCTCGAGGTAAGCACCTGCTCCTGCAGTCCGTACAGCGACATAGACTCCCAATTTACACGCTCCGTGATTGGTGCTCCCCGTTCTGTCCTTTCCTGCTGTAGCCATGTGCAAATTCTGCTTGTGGCCTTCGTCAGCTGCAATTTGGCATGAACATAAACCAGCATACGTGCTTACATGATCTCAGGTGTATGACGTTGATAGCCACATGGGTGGAAAGGCCCACAGAAGTGGCTGCTGAAGGTGATGCCCAAGAAACAGACTTGTCCATATTGAGTCAAAGTGGGGCACCAAGTGTGAGCCACATATTAGTGGCCCCCGAAAGAAAAGAAACATGCAGGCTGGAAAGGAGTTAACGCTAAAATGCTGGGTAGTCGATGTCGCTGTGTTGGCTGCGGCAGCAGATGCCTGCGTGAGCCGAATGCTTCGCAATGCAAGTTGCTTATCTTCAACGATGACTGTCCGTGCAAACAAGTGGGGTATGCTGCCCAATCGGTTTGCGTTTCTTGTTGTCGCTTGTTACCAGACGACCATGTGCAACGAGGGCAAGCACAAGGACTGTGCCTGTAGTTGGACTGCTGAATGCGCCTAAGTGAGCCGTGTACGTCATTCTTCACTGTTACCATGTGGATCTTAGGCAAGTGTTTTGCTAAGTTTAGCCAAGTTTAGCTTAGTGTTTTGTCTGAACCTTATGCGGTGATTGAATGTGGAATCTCATTTTGGTGTTATCTCACTTGTTTATGGCCGCTGTATTACGTTTCTTGGATGTGGCGGCCTGGTCATTTGCATTGGGAAGCAGTCTCTCGAGGTAAGCACCTGCTCCTGCAGTCCGCGCAGCAACACAGACTCCCAATTTACACGCACCGTGATTGGTGCTCCCCGTTCCGTCCTTTCCTGCTGCAGCCGTGGGCAAATTGCGCTTGTGGGCTTCCTGAGCCGCAATTTGGCATACGTGCTTACATGGTCGGAAGTGTATGAAGTTGATAGCCACCTGGGTGGAAAGGCCCGTAAAAGTGGCTGCCGAAGGTAATGCCCACGAACGACTTGTGCATATTGAGAGAAAATGGGCACCGAGTGTCAATGACATATTAGCGGCCCCGATACACAAACATAAACGAGCAGTTTGGAAAGGAGGTAATGCTAAAATGCACGGTAGTCCATGTTGCTGTGTTGGGTGCGACAGCAGATGCCTGCGTCACCCGATTGCTTCGGTATGCAAGTTGCTAATCCTCAACGGTGACTGTAGGTGCAAACATCTGCTTGCGCTGCCGGTTGTCGCACGTTACTGGACCGCCATGTGCGATGACGAAAGTGAGCAGTTTACGAGCTCGCGTTTATTGTTTCAGCGTATCTCAACATGCAAGTTTTATTGCTGCTCTTGTACGAGAAGGTGCACTTCTTCTCTTCGGCCAATAAAGTCGTACGTCCTGTTCACTCACTTGTGGCTTGTTTGCATGGGCGTCGGTAGGAGGCTCTTTGGTCTCCTGGCAATTAGAACGCACAAGCTAAGCGGCAAGGCACTGAGGCACGCCGCAACGCTAGCCGGGCGAGCGCGGCGCGTACCAGCGTGCGCGACCGGTAAAAAGCGGCCATATTGGATTTTGCACTAAAAAAATGTTTCCGCTTCCTGTTTGAGCAGCGCCATCTGTCGGGTACCCCAGTGAGTTCCATGCGCTGCCGCTTCTCATTTTCGTACCACTGGGGAAGGTACAGTTTCCCTTCTCTAAAGTTGGTCTTTATTCTATGCTGTAAGCATTGCCTTTTGAGCGGCATGCCGAGGCTTTTCAGCACAGCCGGGCTGGTCACATAATCATCGTCGACGAAGTGGTCCGCGCAAACGAAGTCATTTTTTATAGGTCTCCAGGCTGGGTGTAATGGCTGACAGGCACGTATCCAAAGTTTACGCACCTTCTCGTCCCAGGGAAACGTGTGCAACGGCGTGTGGCGACCGACGATGCTGTTATGACAGCCTTGGGCGCAGCAATACCTGGGCTACGGTGGCTAGAAGGGGAGGTGGGAGCAATGCAGCCGTCTGAGAGCGCCACGCGTGCTGCAGTGATTCATGATACCGAGTGGTGGCGCGCGCGTCGACGCTTAGATGCCTCAGCTGTAGTTTGGCTGCTGCAGGAGCTAGCGAGTGATCTCGGTTTGCATGGTTCTGTTCGGTTCTTTTAGTTCCACGGCTCGTTTCTGTTCGCATTCACGCAGTCCAGTTGTGCCCCCTTGTGGTGACAATATTATTACACGTTGCCATGCCGTAAGAAGCCGTGGCAAGTCGCATGAAACGACAGACGCACTGTTTTGCGCCGGGCTGCACAGCAGGCTATGTTTCTTCTAGAAAAGCAGAAAAAAACATCCCTTTCCTCGGTGCCTGCTGACGATGAGGCTTTTAAAGCGTGGCAGCGGCCCGTGCCCCGTGCATAAAAAGGCCTTAGACAGGACTTCGAGAATCTGCGAGCTGCACTTCGAACCCCAATTGAATCTTCTACAGGGTGTCCCAACTATCATGCAACAAGATTTCAAAATATCCTAATGCCCCGTAGCTGGACAGAACCAAGGAAATGTTGTTTGCCTTCGCTTGTAGATACTCGGATAATTTTTTTTCATTCCGCGTAATTACTTAATTAGTCTTAATTTATGAACTTCTCAAATATTATAATTAGATGAGAAGTGTCAATGCGAAACAACCGATACAACTTTATTTTGCTGAATACATGCTACATAAAAGTGTTTTTCCGAGCGTGAAAGCCAGAGAATACACGCAAAGTGCCTCGAGCTGCCAGTCGCGCGGCAATTTTGCGTGTATTCGCGGGCTTCTTTCACGCTCGGAAAAACACTTTTATGTAGCACGTACTGAGCAACAGAAAGCTGTATCGGTAGTTTTTTTAAGTTGCTCTACAATATTCGCACTGACACTTCTCATCTAATTATAATACTTGAGAAGTTGATTAATTAAGACTAATTATGTAATTACGCGGAATGCAAATATAATCTGAGTATCTACAAGTGACGGCAAACAACATTTCCTTGGTTCTGTACAGCTGCGGGGCATTTGCATATTTTTAAATCTTGTTGCATCATAGTTGGGACACCCTGGATCATATAATCAAGTGCATTCTGTCGTCCTTTTGAGTACTCTTCATGGTCCCCACCGTTTCAGTTCATCACATTAGCGACTAAAATAAGTTTGTTTACGTAACTCCTATGTGGAATGATTTCTAAAGCATCATTAATCAATTTGACGAGCAGGATGCAGTACGTCGCAGTAATATGACCTAAGGAGCTCTTCACTGCGCGCATAGAAATCGGTGCAGCTTTTTTTACCCACACCACTAGCACAATATTCTTCGCATTAGCTGAAATAATTTTTTTGCACTCCCGACGATTCGGGAAAGCACGTAGAACGCGTGCTACCGACTGAGACCAGCGAAAAATATTTGTGTCGGCCGTGACGTGCCCGAATCTAATGCATATCTTTAACACTTAACCACTCATCAGAGGATGCTGCTAGTCATCTATTGTCTCATCAACTAACAAGGTACGATATGCATTAGCTTAACGCTAGTTATGTCAAATATGTGACCGCTAATTGTGAACAAAAACGCCCGCTTCGAAACCCGCGACACCAACCGCCGTGCCTCCGCTGCCGGGGAGCGATCTTGCTGGCGACTGCAGCGCCGCCGCTGCTGTCATGATTGCTTGCAACACTCCGCCGCCGCCGTTGCTCTCACCTCCCCCTTCTAGCCACCGTACCTGGGCACTGCGGGAAGGCACATGTAATACGCACCACCTGCGTGGGGCGCCGACGGTGACAATGTTTCAGACGGACGACGTGCGAAGATCGCCGACGAAGATAAACAAGCGCTGCAAGGAACCGCAACCACCGAAAACACTGCGACGACTGCGGCCGACCTTGGCCGCGCGCGCGCGCGCCGAGGGAGTGATGACGTCAAATTTCACGTTCTGCCGGCGGCATCTTGGAGACAAGGCGCACCAGAAAATCGCAAAAAAAAAAAAAGATGTTTCTCGTTCCTTTTTTCGAAGCAGCTTGCTGTATTCGTTATTCCAAACAGTTCAACTTTTGTTCTGACGCGAAAAACCACCCGCCAACTTTTGTGTCCGTATCCCTTTAGGAGGTTTTCGATAGCGAGAGGGCGCGTTGCGGCAACTCGCAGCGGCCGCGGAATCTACGGAGTGCAGGGATTTCAATTACGAAACTTCATGGCTATAAAGTTCTCATAAACTTTTGACGCGAAAGGTGCACTGACATTTCCACAGGCGTGCTTTAAAAGATTTTCAATTCTGGAACTTTATGGGGTTAATGCTCTTATAAACTTGGGCCAACATGCGTGCACTGGAGCCCTCGTGTCCAAGCCATTCCATAAATGAAAGCACGCGCTCGCAATCTTCCACACACACGTTAAGACTAAATATTACCGTGACTGTGAGCTAGCAGCTGATAATTTTCTCCGAACATTTTCATGAAGCGTGCCCAATGTGATCGATCAGCTGGACCAGGGCAGGCAAAATAAAATATGAGAAAACAGGAGAAAGTAAATGACCTATTATTGAGGAAATTATTTTTGCGGGTGACAAGGTCTGGCTCTCCGTGGCCACAGGGACAGTGGCCCCATGGATAACCCGAAAGGTTGTTTATCGATTGCCACGGATTGATGACGCCTTAGACTGCTTACAAGGTGCGGAGTTCTTTTCCTCCCTCGATCTACGCTCTGGTTATTGGCAGGTGCCTATGGCTGCAGACGATAAGCCTAAAACAGCTTTCATCACACCAGATGGCTTATACGAATTTCTTGTGATGTCATTCGGCCTCTGCAACGCGCCCGCGACTTTGGCGTGGGGAACCCCGTGGCGGGGGGAACCCCGTGGCCGATGCCTCAAGCTGCATGCGTCATCGTCATCGTTTACTGTTCCCCCCTTTCTACCCTCTCCCTTTGTTTTCTTTTACTGTCTGTCATATTTCTTGCGTTTCTCCCTTGGTCTTTCCCTTTGCCCTGTCTTTCTCTTCTTTTTCTATTTAGTCCTGCAGCCACCCGTGTGCCGCAGAGCTGCCCACCATCAACTGGCCGCCTCCTGCGGTTCCTGTCATCAGCAAGGCGCTGCCCAACGCGTGGCATTTTAATGCGTTTTAATAAATGTGGTCGGGCGGTTTCCGTGGATCACTGCCGGGGAATTTTTTTTCTTTCTCTTTTCAGGAGCTTGTTCTGTTTTCTGCGTTCTGCCCTTTTTACCATGTAATCACTGAGCGCCGGCAATTCGCCCTTCATAATTGACTGCTTTGTCTCCGAGACCTTTTTGTTTCTTTTTAATTGGCTTTCTTTAAATTTCCTTTTGGGTTGCTTCGGTAACCCCTTTTCATTTATTTCCTATTGGTCTTATACCTGCCGTACCTCTTTGGTGGTGCGGGTTTGCCCCTTTTTATTTTATTTTTTTTCCAACTCCGGGGCAAAGAAAAAGCCATGGATTTAAAGATAGCCCCCCCCCCCCCCCCCCTGAAAATACAGGTTTTTTCCGAGCGCTTCTTCGCATGCGAGCTCATTGTGGAGATACATATCTGAAGAACCATTTGGAAAGTTGCCACAGTAATGCCTCCTATTTAAGCCCAGATGTACAAAACCAAATTATAGAAATTTGTGGTGAAATTATCAATGAAAGCCTTGTTGCAAAAGCAGGTTGTTTCTCCATACTTCCTGACAAAACGACGGACATCGCTGGAATCGAACAGCCTACTGTCTGTGCAAGGTACCTAAACAAGGTTGCCAACGACATCGAGGGAGTGTTTTAGGTTTTAGCACCGGAATAGATGCCCTCCCTCATTGCGACTGCAGGTTCTATGTAAATGTGTACAAACTGCTGCAGATTCTAGTCACCCTTCCAGTGACCACTGCCAGCGCAGAGAGAATATTTTTTAACAAGAGTTTACTAAAAAACTACTTGCGCTCTACATTGTCTGTGGAACGCATGGTTAGACTGGCGCTTCTATACACCCACAGAGACGTCGGCATCAACGTGTCCAGTCATTGACCGCTTCGCTCAACTTCCCCACCGAGAGAAGTTTGTCCTTTAGATAGCGAATCATCAAAAATCAATGCAAGTAAAAAGCTCTGTTCCTTCAGGTCCATAAGTTCGTAATTATGAAAACGTATGACTGTTCGTTAGCTTTTAAAACCGCAGAAATTTTGGCCGTTTATTCTAGCAGTTAACATCATGATCAAAATTATCATGCGAATACAAAAATTACTAGGACATCAGTAACCAATTTTGACCGACCTTGCTCATTGAAAGCCCGACCCATGCGGTGTTTGCCAAAAACACACCCGGATATTAGGTAGTTCAACTTGCGCGTCATCTGTGGCTTTCGTTTGTTCTTTTCTTTCCTTTTTAGCTACCTGCTTTTATTTTATTTTATTTTTTTAAACGAAACAATACCCTCCTTTAATTTAGGGTGCAGAATAATTGTTGCCGCTGTGCAGGTAGTTAAATTACACATTTACGTACTGATTTCTGCATTATTCCTCCATTATTCTATCCACATGGCGCTGTCGCGACCGCTGCATGGCCCAAATTTCTGCGATCATAGTTTTGTTCTTGCCTAGATCATCTGTCTTTTTGTGCGCAAAGTTTACTATCTGTGACTGCGCAACATGTTTATTTGTCTTGTTTGACGCATTATATACAGTGACGTTTGCTTAAATACATAGATTTATTGGAGACTTAGACGTATATTTAAATCCCTTGTTGCGAGGTTTTGTGTATACAAGCAGTGAACTTTTTACAGCGACTCTTTTTTTTGCCTTTTAGCGAGTTGTGTCTTCGCATTTGTATATTCCATTCTATCTTCGCATTTATAATGCATATTGTGCAGAACTCCCACTTTTTATTTGTACTCACTGTTGCGAGTATAATCTCGGTGTAATTACTATACACGACCGGTAACAGCTGCTCCTGCGCAATCTATTGCACAGAGGGACAGCGTCATTGGGGTTTTTTCCTGGCCGTTGAATATGTGCAAAAATGTACACAAGGTTCTTGAATGACAAAGATTCGTGAAAATATTTTTCCTCAACTTATTCATTTCACGGCCTTTACGTTTTTCATATCAGCTGCATGCACTGCTTTGCTGGTTTCAAACTGATATAGTTCTAAAGTCCGTGTGATATTTTCTTCACTTATTAAATAGACAAAAAAACGCGGCAGCATTGATATCAGTTATTTCTGCCACAATTTTTGTGGCATACGAATATATGCTTTTATGTAAAAATACATATTTTACTTGACAGTGCTCAGCGTTCAATAATTCGTTTGCAGCATCTAATATACAATGGTATTGGCAATGCAGTCATTATTCATGTATTTGATCCCTCGACAAATTCTATAAGGAGGAGGCCGTGCTACAACCTGAGCTCCCCCCGAACAAAATTTGTGGCTACGCCACTGATTCGTACGGAACGATCGTACGCGCCGCGACGGCAGCACTCCTTCAGCATGCCGTGAAACGGCGGGCCTCCTGCAATATTTGTTGACTGCATGCCGCTTAACAAGTAGTCATGCCTGCGCTGTAGTAAGGCCCATCTGTCCCTTTAGCAACTGATAAATAACTGATGCAGTGCATATGAGCTCGCTGTAACGTACTACGTGCGAATCGCGCTGCAGCGCGAGCTCGTGCGCTGCTCGCTTGATGTAGCTTTTAATGACAGCGCTTGAACATTGGTGTGCTGTAATCAATACTGCCTTGCTGCGCTGTGTTAACGTGTTTGCTTGAGGTCAAGGATGAGCCCATTTAATTCTCAAACCTGTGCTGCTCATAGTGGAGTAATGAAGTTATCCAGCGCGCCCTACGCTCCGCTACGTGAGGCCTTGAAAGAAAACGGTAGAGTCTGATGTTGGGATTCAGGCTTTCTTGCTCGTGGCAGCTCACGACGCAGCAGTTACGACGGTGACGCTTTTTCGAGGCTGAGCTAGGTCTCTCCACATCGGCCGTCGCCGATTCCTTCTGCTTCCAGCATTACGTCCCACGGCCCACGGAGTGTCCGTTTTCGTTAAACTAGGCTGCGGCCAGCTCGCAGCGTGGTCGGCATGGTCTCTGAGAAGTGACGAGCGTTTTCGCATTCGCAACAGGGCCGAAAAAATGCGAATCGAAGTAAAACTCGGGCTAGAAACGTGCTTCGCCACAGCCAGGGCTCAATACTACCCAAGCTGGTACAACCCACATATAACTTCTCTTGCCGCCACCAGAGCCGCTACTATACCTCAGCGCAAGACGCCTATACCATCCTTTAGAGGCTCACGACACACGTCCTTTCGACAGTGCAATTTCTACTAGTGGCAATGATGTTACATTTACGGATGACTTTAACTCCCATCATCTGGCATGGGGCTTAAAAAGATATGTGTGGCAATCGACTGCGGTATTCAGTAGTTCCTGCTTTTTTATGGGTGTAGCGCCTTCTACCGAGATTGGATTTCTCAGGTTTAGGACAATGCGCATTCTCTTGACCGACTGTTGACTATGTCATAAATAGTGACCAGATTTTTCTTTCATTTGTATGCCTGGTAACATCCTCAGTGTCTCAGTCGTGAACGTACATAAAAAAACAGTAAATGTCAAAGTTTGTGGTCCTTGTTGGCTACCCTATGTGAAAGGAGTTCTAAGCAAAAAAAAAAAAAAAAAACCTTAACCTTGCACTCGACCGCGCAACGCTTGAAACAGCGACGCTGGGCGATCGTAGCCCAGCATTTTCCGGAAGTGCTCGCGAACTTTTCATCTTATTGCTCATGATGACAATAATTTCTTTTCGCGCGTCTCGGACTTACGGCCGTCACTGCGCGTTGCATAGCGCAGCTTGCAACACCGACACCGCGTTCCAATGCCGACACCGCGTTACATGAGACCCGCTCCGTGAATGAGTCTCTCTCTCTCTCTCGCTCTCATAGCGCGCAAAACCTCTTCACCTCGCAGAGCACGAGCGTACGAACGCGCCAGCTGTGGACGAAGACGACGCTCGAAAGCAATCATATGGTTCGCATAAATGCGTGCTTTGCATGCGTGGCTGTACAGCCTAGTGGTTACGACGCTTGCTTTGGGACGCGGGCTCGAATCCCCCCGTGGCAAGAAAGTTTGTTTTCCTTTATTTCTTGGTAGTTTCTTGATACGCCCAACAAATTACGGCTGGCTTAAATAGCATAGCTGTTAAAAGCAGTACGAACTTGCTCTCACTTCAAGGATTCCTCTAGAAAGCTGAATTTCAGGTTCACGCAGTTAAAATAAATCAACTTCGAGTTCGTGGAATGATGCCTGCTGGCGGGATAATAGCCGAAGAAAAGCCGCCCGGAAGAAACTGTTACATACGCAATGCCCTAAAAATTGAATGAATTTTGAATTCTTATGTTTTACGTGCCAAAACCACGATTTAATTATGAGGGACGTCAAAGCGGGGGGCTCTGGATTAATTTTGACCACCGGGGAATCTTTACTGTACCCCCAGTGCACGGAACAATGGCGTTTTTTGCATTTAACCATTGTTGAAATGCGGCTACGGCGTTCGGGATACCACCCCACGTCCTCAGGATTAGAAGCGCAACACCTTATTCGCTAAGGCACCCTCGCAGACTACCTTAAAGTTTGTCAGGCTATAAATTCCTTGCAGGTACGGTTAGGCATACCATGTCAAAAGGAATAGATGAATTTGAATAGATGAAAGGAATTTTTATTTTACTTTCAAACTCAATAAGACGGGCGCACTATTCGGCGTACGAAATCGATCATACGAAAACGATCAAATACAGTGTTGCCGAGCGAATGTGTTGCAGGAAGCAGAATAAAAACATAGCTCATGCAATCGGAGGCATTTCCTTCATTGATCAGACAGTGCACAGCGCCTTCCGTAGCAGACATGACAACTTTAATCACTCAGTTCAGAGACTTTGCAACTGCACCGGGACTAGGAGTAAATTACGGTGGCACTTGTGATCAAATTACATCTAGAACGTGCTTTTTCAATGTATATGCCTGATATACGACGGGCGTTCCGAAACTTGGTACTACCAGTACCATAAATTTGGAACAGGTGTGAACATTAGGCGTCAACATAAATGCACGTCTTTTTAGTTTTCACAGAATAAAAATGTCACGTCCAATATAGTACTTGAATTCACCGCAACCAAGAACAGCGCCGTCCATTCAGAAAGTTGGTTGAAGAACGAGCAGTGATACGGGCTTTCTGCATTTCAAGAAACAAAATTAAAAAAATCAGAGCCCCTTTCTTAAAGAAAGATGGTTGAACGCGAAGCTTTCTCCCATGCAAACTGAATCAATGTCCAAAGCGAACGACCACGCAACGAACCGAAGAAATGCTGCGCGACCCGACGCCATGCACGGCTTCTTCTGCTGTGCGCAGCACCCGCGGCCTACCCATGGTGACGGTCGGGAATGCATTGCGGGACCCTCGTAATGCAATGCAGATATACATACAGTTCGTCTGGGTAGCGTGGCGTTGCAGTTCTCATTGTTCTTATCGGTGCGACTGCAAATGTAAACTGTAGTGTTCTACGATACGTATGTCGTGCGCCGTTGGTCTATTGTGTTCGCAGATGCGCATATAGTTACATTGTGTAAGCTGGCTTTCCTGCAGTGCGTTTTCGGCGCTCACAGACTAATCAGTGAGAGATAGAATGCTACTCTTTAAAAGGACAGAAGACGAGTGAAACCTTGAGGAATGGCAACAATTTGCAGCAAGGCTGTTTCAAGCGGATCCAGTAACATTAAAATGTTACATGTTTATAAGTTACCTGTTTCAAACCCTGCCCACAATAACATTTTTAAGCACTTGTAAAGAAATTGCAACATCTGGCGACAAAGGCTTGTAGAACTGAACGTGGTTTTATAGAACTTTAGATAACTAAAATGCCGTCCCAAATTGTTTTAAAGATTCACAACTACACATAATGTGCACTATTTAGGCAAACAAATTGCAAGAGGTAGATAAGCAACCCAATTCAGTCTTTGACATATTGCTTTATTGTGATAGAAATTATATGGATACTCCAAGAGAATTTCTGACGTCGGCGTCGCCGTCCTTGACGTCGTGAGGTTCCGCATAAAGTCCAACGGCGATAAAATCGTCGCCGCGCGCCGTACGCTGTGTGTACGAATGAACGCGTACAAGGAGCCGGCAATCACGGCTTAATGTAGCGCACGCGAGGGGGGACGGCAGGCCGGAAGCGCGCGGTTGTCTTTCGTACGCGAGGCACGGGGGCGAGGCGACAGAGAGAGAGAGGGAGGTGGTGTGCTTTCTGATCCGTCGACTGCTGCTCACAGCGCGGCCGCGTGGGCGCCGTATCTTGAAAGCGATCTGCGATGGGGACAAAGTACATGCGCCGAGTGCCGGTATCTTCTTATGCGCTCTGCTTTCGACGTTTAGTTCGCGTTGAAGCAAGACGATAGCGCGAAGGTCAATTTGGCCGCTGCTGTTGGCGCACAATCTTATTCCGGCGTTTTCACAGCGAGTTTGCGCGGTCATCGAGCGAAGTCAATGTCCCAAAAATGGCATATTGTGAAGCCTAAAGGGCCGTTTATAGTCCGACGCAACACGAGCGCGCTTACGCTTACGCTTACGCTACGTCACGTTGGCGAAAACGACCCCCTGTATAGTCGAGCGTACCGGCGCAGCCAACGTAACCGGCGGCTTCCGATGTGCCCCAACGGGCCCGGCGCCGAATTGGCTCCTGACCCATTCGCGAGTTGGTCGCGCCGATTGCGCTGACCCACAATGCATTTCGCGCGAAGAAATAAAGGCGCCCACGCCGCTTCGCCGATGGCCGCAGACAGTCGTTGAAAGCGCGCGCAGGCTTGGGATCGTTCTGCGCATGCTCCGAAGATAACAGCGAACGGCGCGTGCGTTGGAGTATAAAGGAGATAGCGTTTCGGCTGGCGCAGCGCAACTGGCGTAGCGTGACCGGCCGCAAACGACGCTGGCCCGCGCGCCGATAACGTCGGGCTGTAAACGGCCCTTTAAAGCAGAATAAAAAGTTGTCGCAGTTTCACCTGAAAGGCGAAGCATCAATTGCGATAGAAAATTTGTAGAGAGCTATACGGAGTGTCCAACTCAAGAGATCAGATAGAATTTCCTGAACTGTCAAAACTGATCAACAAGAAGAAAGTAAGGGATATTCGAAATTATAACGTGGGAAAAATTGAGGAAGCCGTAAAATATGGACGCAGCATGAAATCAGTAAGAAGAAAACTAGGCATAGGACAAGGCAAGATGTATGCACTGAAAGATAAGCATGGTAATATCATCAGCAATTTCGATGACATAGTAAAGCAGCAGAAGAATTCTATACTGACCTGTACAGTAGCCAAAACAGCCAAGCTACTTTCGTGCGAAATAGTGAGGAACCGGATACAGAAGCTCTTTCTATAACTAGCGATGAAGTTAGAAGGGCCTTGAAAGACATGACCAGGGGAAAAGCGCCTGGAGAAGATGGAATAACAGTAGATTTAATCAAAGATGGAGGAGATATCATGCTTGAAAAGCTTGCGGCCCTTTATACGCAATGCCTCACAACTTCAAGTGTACCAGAGAGCTGGAAGAACGCCAACATTATACTTATCCATAACAAGGGAGAAGCTAAAGAATTGAAGAATTACAGACCCATTAGCTTGCTTTCAGTATTGTATAAAATATTCACCAAGATAATTTCCAATAGAATCAGGACAACACTTGACTTCAGTCAACCAAGAGAACAGGCTGGCTTTAGGAAGGGATATTCTACGATGGACCATATCCATGCCATCAATCAGGTAATCGAGAAATCTGGGGAGTACAATCAACCTCTCTATATGGCTTTCATAGATTATGAAAAGGCATTTGTTCCAGTAGAGATACCAGCAGTCATAGAGGCATTGCGCAATCAAGGAGTACAGGAGGCGTACGTGAATATCTTAGCAAATATGTACAAGGATTCCACAGCTACCTTGATTCTACACAAGACAAGTAGAAAGTTACCTATCAAGAAAGGGGTCAGGCAAGGAGACACAATCTCTCCAATGCTATTCACTGCATGCTTAGAAGAAGTATTCAAGCTCTTAGACTGGGAAGGATTAGGAGTGAGGATCGACGGCGAATATCTTAGCAACCTTCGGTTTGCAGATGACATTGTCCTACTGAGCAACAATGGAGAGGAATTACAACAAATGATTGAGGACCTTCATCGAGAAAGTGCAAGAATTGGGTTGAAGATGAATATGCAGAAGACAAAGATAACGTTAAATAGCCTGGCAAGGGAACAAGAATTCAGGATCGCCAGTCAGCCTCTAGAGTCTGTAAAGGAATATGTTTATCCAGGTCAATTACTCACAGGGGACCCTGATCATGAGAAAGAAATTTACAGAAGAATAAAATTGGGTTGGAGTGCATACGGCAGGCATTGCCAAATCCTGACCGGGAGCTTACCACTGTCGTTGAAAAGAAAAGTGTACAATTATTGCATTCTACCGGCGCTAACAAATGGGGCAGAAACTTGGAGGTTAACAAAGAAGCTCGAGAACAAGTTAAGGACCGCACAAAGAGCGATGGAACGAAAAATATTTGGAGTAACGTTAAGAGACAGGAAGAGAGCGGTGTGGACAAGAGAACAAACGGGGACAGACGATAGTCTAGTTGACATTAAGCGGAAGAAATGGAGCTGGGTAGGCCATGTAATGCGTAGGATGTATAACTGGTGGACCATTAGGGCTACAGAATGGATACCAAGAGAAGGGAAGCGCAGTCGAGGACGGCAGAAAACCAGGTGGGATGATGAAGTTAGGAAATTCGCAGGCGCAAGTTGGAATACGCTAGCGCAAGACAGGGGTAATTGGAGACGCAGGGAGAGGCCTTCGTCCTGCAGTGGACATAAATATAGGCTGATGATGATGATGATGATGATGATGATACGGAGTAATGATAGTAGCTTTATCAGCTGTATAAACGTGGACATGCAGCAGCACCGGCAACACGCAGAACTATTGTCGACGCCGTCGGCATTTAGCCCGCGTTCGCACAAATTGCGTGCGGCGTTGGTGACTGTTGCCGGAGCCTCTGATATAAATAGGCACTTGGTGCCGCAGCTAAACGTCGCGTCCCCCCCCCCCCCCCCCAGGGCCTTTCGCGCGTCGGAAGAAGGCGCGTTTGCTCTACATATGTGGTGATTGCAAAGGAGGAAAGAGACGCCTACTTCTGCAGCCCTTAAGAGAGCACGGCGCAGAACGCGCGTTTGTTCTCCGCCGTGCGTTCACTCCCCGTGAAAGCGCGCGTCCCTCGCGCCCTTTCACTCGCACATAGAGCGTTCGGCGCGCGGCGACGATTTCATCTCCCTTGACGCCATACGGAACCACACGGCGACGGCAACGACGACGGCGACGCCGACGGCAGAAATCTGCTTTGGAGTGTCCATATAATTGCTATCGCAACAAAATGATATGAATGTTGTAGGTGGAAAGCTGACACATGTGTACCATCTATAAACCTAACTGGGGTGCTATGCAGGATGCGCCGAGTTTGGTGAAACTCGGGATCTTCACGAGCTCTGGCGACGCCCCAAAATGAAAGGAATAATGGAAACAAGACAAAGTTTGTCCGTCGGCACGCCTCCACGTTCATTGATTTATCTAGATTCACTCTGGGTGGCTATCATTCCTTTGGCGTTGCCATATGGGCGGTCGACAAACTGGGGCTCACGTGACCATACGGTCGGTGCATGGTCGTGCCTTCTTTCACTTGTTTGTCGTTCCACCGAGTGGATTACAGGCACAAGCAAGTTATAAAATGAATGCATTTAGTACAATAATATTAGTCACATTAACGTGGGTTATAAGCATTTTAAGGTTTACAAGAAGTAGACTGAATGTGTATTAGACTAATCTGTAGTTTCATACGTTTCGCGTTATACCACGAGGAGACGCTCGCCATCCTCATTTTTCCTCTGGATTGGATTGGCACGTCACGCTACGTGCTTGCGCTAGCATTACCGAGCATAGATTGGTGTGCGCTTATAGCGTCCTCGATCACCCGCACCGGTGCGCACCGGCGCGCTTGGTGCGCACTTTCATCCTCGATCAACCGCACCGGTGCGCACCGACCATCCCCGATCACCGGAAGCGCACCCTGTTGGGGCGGTTTTCCGTTGCCCCGTCTCGCACCGAGAAAATCGGCGGTGCGCCGGGGTGCAATCCCAGCAAGCACTGCGGGACGCGCGCGCACCGTCGACTGCGGAACCGCACAAGCTCTGGCTCGATAGCTGCGGTTGCACGGAGTTGACGGAGTTAACTAGCCGAGATGTCGGCAATGAGAAAGGAAGAACTGCTAGTTGCCGCAGTCGATGAGCTTTTTTTAAGTTCGTCTGACAGCGAAGACGACATGCTGATCGACCTCGTCCAAAAACAATGTGGTGAAGAGCGGCCGAAAGTGGACAGGTTCGTTGAACGGGTCGTCAGGCGCCTCGACGACACCGGAGTAAGGAGATTATTTGGCTCCCCATCTTTGTGCTACTAGAACTTGCTGGGAGCGGGCCGCGGAAGCGCACCGCACCGTGTTGCTGACAATACGATCGACTGCCCGCGCGTGAGTTGCTACAAACGAATACTTACTCGTCATAAAATCGTTCATTTCATCCACCGACATCGCCACATTATGCCTCTTGCCATTAATTATAAAATCCATTGGTGTATGCTTGTAACCAGGTATGTCGGAGCACGCAGTTTGACAAAGTTCGAGTGCTTGCCGCGGATGCTCTGCACCTGCAAGCAATAAAACGTGCGCACGCGCGTTTTGCGCGCCAGGGGCAAAATGGCGCTGCATGCAAGCATCTGCACGGGGTGCAGTTTTGTCCTCGATGTTGACCCTCCGCAGTGCGCCACCACCGCGGTGCACAGTGCACTATTCTGGTTTCGAGGCAACACCGGGGCAACGTGATCGAGGACGCTATTAGTTTTCGCATTGGGCTTTCAATCAACAGATCGCTCGTTGCTCCTTCTCGTTCCTCTGGATTGAATTGGTGCGGCTCGCTACGTGCTTGCGCTGCCATATCCGAGCACTGATTGGTGTGCGCCTGGTTTTCACACTGGGCTTTCAACAGATCGCACGTTGCTTGCGCTAAAGTAAGGCTGCGGGATGAAGTGAGCGTCGGCTAGTGCAGAAGTGGTTAGCCGCGTGCTTACTGGGTGTAAGCACTCAGGAATGCCAGAAAGAAGCACTCATACAAGGGTCATAACACTACGCTTTATTTTCTTTTACTTTGTGATGCACCTTCATACTGGTCAGCGCCGAGGGATGTCTTCTAACAACAGCAGGAGAGAGTTTTTATACTGGGTAGCCCGAGCGATCCGTGACTTCTAAGAAACGCGAGAAAGGGTCTTTGCAGCGCACGTAGCCGTTGACTGCCACCACATCCATCCTGGGTGGGATCCAGCATCTGTGCAGTTACCCCGAACCCACCACTAACAAGGTGGCGCTTCACGTTTTGACAATAACTTTCTATTTTTTTGCGCGTGAACGCCCGTGATGTGGTGCACAAAGTTCACACTGTGGTTGACGGTCTCCCAATGCAGGTTGAGGAATAGCTCCGTTCGCATCAGTTGTATCCGGCCAATTCTTTACTATGAATAATAGTCCCCGGTTGAACATTGGCTGCAATGATGGCAGCTAGCGTCGCCGCCTTCCGTCGGTCGACCTTGAAAAGTCGCAGTGCCCCTCTGGTCGATCAGACCATGCCGAAGACCCATGGGCCAAAATGTTTAACACCGCCGTAATTTTGGTGCCTGGGCGGAACAATGTCGCCCGTCATTAGGCCGCCTCGATTGTACTTTAGCTCACCGCGAAGAGGGCACCCGTCAATTTGCGCTATCTCCCCGAGGTGGTTCACTGAGGGGAAGTCGCGCCGGCAGCTCGCCCCTCGCGACCTCACGAGGGTAGTTCCTCCAGTCAGCGATGGTGGGCTCCGATAGAGGAAACAAGTCGCCGGTCATCTACTTCAACAGCCATATGTCTACGCTTCTGCTCACGCAGTACGTGAGCCAAATCATTTGCCGCCTGGAGAGGTGGTCATTCGGACAGCCGAGGCGGTCTTTGTTGGCGAAATAACTTCCTTCGGCTGTCTGCCCGTACAGCGCAGCGGCACCACGTAACTGACAAAACTGCTTTCGGCACCTGTTGCACCAGAAGGCAGCCCGGCGTCCCTTCTGAGTCTTTCTATATAATGTGACCACTTCGCCTTCACAGGTTGGTTGGTCCAGGTTGAACCCCAGGTGATTGCATGTGCCCCAGTACTCCGATGTAGAGATGGGCAAAACGGCTCACTTCAGTGAGCGGCTCGGAACGGCTCAGCTCACTGAAATGAACCGGTTCCTTTGAACGGCTCACCGGTTCACTTAAATGTGCCACCTGTGTTATGCATAATCTATAGTTATTTGGCTTTGAAAAAAAACGATATATGCATAATTGAATAACCGTGTTATTAGTATTTTCGCTATGTTTAGAGATTATTTTTACATAGTTTAAAAGCATGAAATTTTAGTTGTAATGACACTTTCTTTTCTCATATTGAGGATAAAATGCTTATAATACTGTAACAGGCAGAATGCGACGTACTTTTGTCGGAAAAAAATGCAACTTCATCGTCATTACACGAGCTTTTCTGTTTTTGTGGTACATTAAAATCAACTTTGGTCAAAATAAGAACACAATATTATTGTATATTCATTCTTATTCATTCATTCTTTGTTCATTCATTCTTTATTTATACATTCTTTATTCATTTATTCTCATACGCACGCTCACTATAATATGACGGAGCTGTAACGCCATGCAAAATGAATGTCGAAATCATTTCTTGAAGTACAATACAAAAATCATACTAAAGATCCACAAAACTACCGCACGTATCTTTCCTTTTTTTTTCTCTCTCTCTCTCTTGAGCGCACGCGCGATACTGGCGATCATGCCATCATGCGCCAGGACAAAAAAAAAGAAAAAAAAAAGAAATGAAGTTCTATTACAACACAACAGATCATTCGCCTCGTTTTACTGACGTGGTAATGATACACGCTCAGAAAATGCAATGAAGTGGATGCCATGGGCGTCATTTTCATGACTACGCTAGTTAGCACAAATGAAGACCATGACGTAAACTGTACGTTCAGGTGTTGTCTTTAAAGACACGGAAGACCATCTTCGAAGTGTTGTTGCACCAGCGCACGATGTGCGATCGGTGAGAGTCGTGAGACATCGTTCGAACAGCAGCACGCAACGAACGGTACCATCCTTTGTCAATTAAGGCTTCTTTACTTCTCCCTTCGCTGGCATGGAGACGTACAAAAAACCAAAGGGACTGCTGCGCACACCACACTGCGAGCGAGTACGAGTAATGCGAGTCTGCCCACGCGGCCACCACTCGTCGGTCAGAAAACGAAATCTCGAAACCCAGCAGAACACAAGGCTCTGACGGCACGGTCCGGCACGGCTCACAGAACGAGAGAGAGCCGGCTTCCTCTCTCCGAAAGAACCGCTGCTCACTTAGTGAACCACGGCTCCCTCGCTCTTCAAAAGAGCTTTTCAAAAGATCCGGCTCGCTCCTGAGCGACCAATCTCTAGCACAGAACACCCATACAAATTTAGAGAAGGGAAACTGTACCTTCCACAGTGCAACGGAAATAAGCGTAGCGGTGGCGTTGTGAACTAAAGTATGCGACCGAGAGATGGCGTTGGCAGAACCGAAACTAATATCATCATCATTAGGCAGTGAGCAATATGGCCGCTACGGTAGCCTTTCGTAGGGCTCGTCGCGCTGCTCGCTCGCTGGTTTTGGGCGTTTTGTTACCGCTTTCGGGGCGGTATTCGTGTGTACTGTACTCTAACATGACTACAGATATCTTCATTATGTCGCCAGGTGACCGAGAGGCCTCAACTGGCAATAAAACACTTCAAACAAGTAAGCTCACATTGTTTATTGTCAATGGTGAATGAGGCAGTACATGCCCACAATTTTCGTACAGCTCAGGTGGACTTAATGTTGTCCGTCACTGAGTTTACAACATACAGAAACAGATAACCATCTATTTATCGGGACCCAAAGCTGAAATCGAGCGAAGTTTTCTCATCGTGTTCGACGTGCCGTAAAGCAGGGAGAACGAAGGTTCAGACAGTGATATTTATACGTAGCTACCCTCGTACTTGTATTGCGTACAGTGCTGCTTGACGTTTTATATTCTCTGCGTTCGACGATTTCAGGTAGATTAAAGGAAGGAACACAAAAAATTGCTCGGCAAAAATGTACTGTCAGCAAGATAAGCTCGAGCTGCAATGTCTCATTGCTCTCATAGCACATTGGCGAGAGGCACGAAGTGTAGGAGGAGGGGGGGGGGGCGTTATGCTAAATTTTACATCACATTTTCTGCTCTTGATATTTTTCTGCTGCACATATAGTGTTCAGGTGCGGCAGCAAAGGCTTTGACACAAGTGGAGTACTTGTAAGGAAACCAAGGAACGTTATGGCGACAGCAGTGCTTACAAGGACTTCTGGAAATATTGTGTGAATAAACAAGGACACTAAATCAACATATAAGCGAGCCCAATTAATGCTCACACATCCTTGGAAAATGGAATTTGTGGTTTCATGTTGAAAAAGAATCTCGGTATATGTATTCAAACACAGCAAAGAGGTTGCAAGGAGATGAACACTTCAGTTGAGTAACAGGTGAGCAGGGGAAGCCTCAGCTTGGAGCCAGCGTTTCACCAAGCAAACATATTTGTGAGGGCCGAGACGAAGACAAGTTCCCACGCTGAGATTTCCCTTGCTCGTTCACGGTTGATTAGCTGAATGTTAAGCTGAACTTATTCTGCGAGTACATTTCAAAATATTTTTGGGAGCACACTGTGCGCAGGTTTTGTCATCTGGTGTTTGAAGAGAAAGAAAATTTGCTTTTAGTGATTTCTCAAGTTTGTGAAGTGTGAAATAGGCTGGCCGGTTGTGTGAGCTTGCCTTTTCTAGCTATCTCTTATGGTGCAGTACTAGCCTAGTTATTAATTTCATGCAAACTGTATATGAGCCTTTTGTAGTAAACAAATGTAAAATCATGCGCATTTCCAGATCTAATTCTAATCCTAGCGCTTGCCATGCTAACGTTCCCTTAGATTTTGTCATGTTATATAAATATCTCGGTGTACACATTACAAATAACTTAAATTGGACCAATAATATAGAGTACGTCATTAGCAGTGCTAATCACATGCTCGGGTACTTATGGCGCAACTTTTTCAAAGCACTGTCTACTTTAGAACTACAGCTTTACAAGACTAATTCGCTGGAAACTTGAATATGCATCTGCAATATGGGATGCCAGTCGCGTTAATCTTATTACTTCACTTGAACTAGTACACAGTAACTCTACTCCATTTCATTATTTCTAATTATAACCGTACCGCAAGTATAACTTCAATGTAAACTGGCCTAGCACTCATTCCACTAGCTAATCGCCGGAAAGTCGGCCATCTTTCGCTATTTCATAACATTTTCTGTCACACCACACTTCATGACGACTTCATACTGCGGCCTCAGTGCATTTCAAACTGAGTCGATCATCGCAGTAAGGTAGGAATTGATTCATGTAACACGAAGTCTTTCTTTCATGCCCCGTACATCTCAGAAATGGAACCACCAAGTATCGTAGCCATCACAGATAACAAACTTTATTTGCAAAACATTAGCTAACATTGTATAATCAGGAGAATCATTATGTTACAAGAACTCACTGCACTTGTTTGTTTTACTCTACTACTTTGTAACCACTCCCCTCTTTAATGCCTGTGCCCCTGAGGGTACTTTAAGCAAAAAATAAAATGAAGAGTGACTGCCAGAGTTTCAGTCAACATGAAGTGTCATTTCCTGAAAATTGCATTAAGTGCTCTTGATCATTTTAAAATTCTTTGCATTTTCATGTATCAAATTATCGTTGTGAGGGAGCATGTGATACTTTGTGGTACTAATTAATGCCCGTCAAATTGATTTGCAAAGAGCACATGACAGAGTTTGTGCATTAGCAAGTAGGAGCTTGCTACATTGTTTCTGTTCTGGTCGTCATGCCTATAATGACTGCAAAAGAAACAAGTTGGGACTCAACATGTTACTTCTCCGATTGTCATAAAGCGCCCTTCAAAGCAACTAAGCTTGTGTGTCAAATTTCTCATTCCCGCTCAGTATGATACAGAACTGTAGACTGCTGTTTTCCTAATAGGGCTCACACCTCTCTATCTGGTAAACTTCCAAACATTTCATAGTGAGGCACGTAGTTCAAGAGGACCTGTTGTCATTATGGTGACAGTTGAGCATCTTGTGGCTTAGCGTGGGCAGCTTGCAGACCAATAATCTCTCTTTTGTCCGTCTTCCTGAAAAGAGAAATGACAAAGCCATGACACACATGCAAGCAAAAAATGGTGAAACAAAAGTGTTGAGAAACATACCCTGTGAGGATTCTGGCCCTTGATGTTACTTCCAGTGGAGACACGTTCACGGTTGACTTCTATGTCCAGAGACAATAGAGTCCAAAGCGATGACTCCAAATATGAGCAGCGTCTTGGAGACTGGAGTCGAAAGAAAAAGAGCCTCAATTACTATGGTGGAAGTGTGCGTGAGTTTGTGATTCATGTATGACAGAGAATAGTGCACGAAACGCTCCATGACAGAAAAACGCACAAGCACACACTCACAACACTGTTTTCTTTCAGTGGTGTCCTCGTGCGGGCTGTGCTTAGTCAAGTCTCGATTAGATGACAATTGTTTCTGCCAGACACTAGTAATAAACACAGTCATTTTGTTATGTCTCAAATGCAGTTAATCTAACTGTATCACCAGAAGTACACTTGTCACTAATGTGCAGTGAACTTATCGCGGTGTATCATTTATGCAGAAACAGCCAAAACTTTATTATTTATGCTGTACTCATGTTAGCAATTTTAGCAACTTGGCAAAGTAGCAAGAGCCTCGTTTTAATTGCTTTGGAAGGGCAGTGACTTTATAATTATTACTATTTTATACTTTTAAGAAATGACGACAGGAATCTGCTCTATCCGCCTCGCACGCAAAGAAATTAAAAGTTGAAAATGCGAAGCATTGCTTTTTTACTCACCGGCGCACAAGCCCAGGGGCTGCGAGGTTAATCCGCTTTCGTGGGTAGTCTTCAAGCAGACTGTGCTCGGTTCCAGCGATGAATTTTCGTGCTGGCCAGCACTTTTTTTTCGAGCAACCAGACGCAACGCGGCCAGACGCGGCAGATCACAAACGGCGGAAGCCGTGCATGCAGCCGCCAGTGAAACGCCGCAGCTGATAAAGTTCACCGTCTTTAAACACGTTCGCTTGGTAGCAGCTATCGAATGTTGGACGCATAAACTGGCTGAGGTATTATTGATATCTAATTAAAATGAACCTGCGTGATGCTGCTCAAAGGAAACGACCACCCCGTTCGCAAATATAACCGCCGTACAATTTGAATCGATAAACGGCACGGACTGCAATCGATACCAGTGGGCTGCCGCTGATCACATGTCAGTGAGGCCTCAAAACCTTTATTCAAGTAACAAAGCACGGACTTTAATAACAGAAGTCCAATAAAAACAATAGACTGCTTATTTTGTAAAAAATGACACTGTAACTCTGTTTGTAGGTTATTATATGTACATTAATAGCTCAAATATTGAGTCGTGTTGAGCGCCCCTAGCAGAAAAAATACTAACTAAAGTATTCCACCAAATTACAGTAGCTACACTTGCGCGCTTATGCTGGAACGCGCCGCGGTTGATTTTTCGCCCTCTGTGGCCATTTGGTGAACTCGAGAGTTTCCGGGGCCTGTCTCTAGTTCCGTCTCTTCTGCGGCGTGCGACTTCCGCGCCATCTATTAGCAGTGCGAGAAAGCAACTGCCCTCCAGCCCTTACTCGCAAGCATGGAGGAAGGAAAAAAACTAGGAGGGAGCATCATGTGACAATCTTGAAGCCTAGTCCTAAAACATTTAGAGGAATGGGATGATGGGAAATAGGCCCTCACGTTATAGGCAAGCGGTAGATATTACTCGGCTCGCTTCGGTGGCTTCGGTTTCGTCTGCTGCGGGTGTTTCGGAATATGCGCACATACTCGGCGTGGCAAACGCGCGCCGAGGTTAGTGAAGAAACTCGAGTGTGTGAAGCAGTTGAATCTCGCCGCTTAATTAGCAGACAGGCGCCAAGGCTGTTGCGAACGAAGGCGTCGGTTAACCGGAATTGCGCCCAACAACCCGTGAGGACCACCTCAAGGACGACTGGTTGCGTTTCGGTGCGGTTTCAGGGAAACGAGGGAACCTTTCGCCCTGCAAACGTGTGAAGGAAACCAAGCTGTCCTTCCGACGACGATTCGTTGCGTTTGACGGCGTCTTCTGGGAAACAATGATGCCTTTCGTCCCCGCAAAATGTGCAGGCGATTAAGCGAGCGTACAGGGTCCGAAGCGACTGTTTCCCTACGGGAAAAAAGTTCGTCCCGTCTTGTGCCCAAGGATGGACTGGCAAGCCGGAGACTCCGAACATATTTAGGGCCCTGCCGGCCCGTAGTTAAGGTAGCGCAGTCGACACTGTTGCTCGAGATCTGCTCAAAGTCTTCGGCCTATTAGCAGACCGGCGAGAACTCCCGTTAGCAGTAGGCGCACCTGCGTGATGAAGTGTTGTGTGCCAGGATGCCCTAATCGAACAGAAAATCGGCGCGATGGTCTGTCCTTCCATAGGTAAGCACAATGAACGTTTTTTTTTTATTTATGAAAAAGAAACTACAATATTCGCGATCGTTAGTGACTACGTGCTCGTGTGAATTATAACTGACGAAATAGTGGTGCAGTAATATTCAAGCCATTTATTTTTCAACTTTGTCATAATTCCCAATAAGTGTTAAACATTTATTTTTCCTTAAAGTACTTTTATCAGCTAGCGTACACTCCTAAAAAGCCCACGATGTGAAGCTATTTATTGTCGAAGAATTACATTTCCTGCTATAAAAATTATTAACTGAATTTTGTATGTATTTCTTTTGGGTGAAAACAATCAAAATTACAATAAAACTAATTAATTGAAGAAACCATGAAAGATTACTCTTCACATAGGATACCAAGTTTTGCAATAGTCACCAAGAACAATAATTTTGTAGAGAATATTCTCCTCGTAGTAACTCGGCTTGTGACTGCAAAGTTCAAACATCATGTTGCAAAGTTTCAATCACTCCCCCTGTTGAGGCTAAATTTCATTTTTTTTCCAGAAGATATGATATTGGTTGACATATTTTAAACAACCGGTAAATGACAGTTGAGATGAAATAACGCAGTTTTACTTTAAGTTACAGGACTGAATATCATTTTCATTCATTTATTAGTAGTACCCTGAAGGCCTGGAGGCATTACATTACATTATGTATGTGTTACAGCTATATCTATGATGTTTTTGTGTGAAACATGCACTGCAAAGTTACTACAGCTCCATTTCCCCGAGATTCAATTAGCTGTATGTGTATTTTACAAGCACACACAGATCAAACATAGTTTTCTACACAAGGGGATGCGGTGTGTAGGGAAAGCATGCACAGATCATGCGAGGTCTTTTGCATGACTCTGCAAAGGTTGTGTAAATACATTCCACAGCAAATGTTATTGTTGGACCTTAAAAATATCTGGTGGGTTATTCTTTAACTGCAGACGCTTGCAAAGGACGATGCTACAGCAATGAGTCAACCTTAAAGTGAAGCAGCTACATCCACGGGAACATAACAGCATCAAGTTGAGCCAGTAAATTGGTGCACAGCTGTATGCAGCCATAATGCATGTTTCCAGTTTGATCATACCTTTTTCATGACTGTGGTAGATGTCCCCCACCATTCCTGAAGTGAAATATGCTTTTCTTATGTTCAGGCAGGTCTCTCTCAAGCCACAATGAATATGGACATCTCTGAGGGCTTGTCTGATTGATGTGCTAGCAGAGGGTACTGCTACATCTGCTAGCGCGTCCTTGACAGATTCAGACATCACTGATGAGCCTTCCGAAATCCAACATGTCCTGGCATGTTTGATTGTCGTAATGATCACACAGCTTGCTTAAGACATTTTCTCACATGTGTGCCTTGGTTCATTCATGTTCTGATCTGCTTTGCAAAAATTCGGTGTTTCCCTGTAATATATATTTTGCATTTCACCTCTAAAGTAATTATTTAAGTTTCAAAAATGCATATGAGACTGTCATACAGCTTTTTGTAAGATGATTTCAACAGATTTAAAGATCAATTAGTAATGCTCCGAATGAAGAGAAAGATAGAACTGTTCAACCTATCATTGGCTACATTACAGTCCTTTTTTGACACAGGTGACAAGCATACTGCATTCAAATTTCATAGTTAACACTGGCAAAAGCAAGTGCTAATGAATGAAAGCCATATATGCTACATTATAACCTCATTTTAATCAATCTAGGATAAGTACAAGATAAGGAAAATAAAACAAACTGCAGCAAAGCATTGTTATTTAAGATGAAAACTTTTTTTTCAGAAAAGTTGGAATGAGGAAAACACACTCCTTCTCTGAATTATACTTCAGCCATGTCCTCTCATAACACACATAATTAACACCCTTGGTAGGCTCCAACATTTTACTACAGTAATAAAATGTATACCATGCCAACTGTGCTGGTAAGCTATATCAACATTTTTTGGGACAGTAGATAAAAATACAGTATGTAGCCACAGCCACTGATCTCCCTAACCAAGTCCTGCTTGCTGGTCATTATTGGGCTTAAATTTTAAATGAAGCCAATGGTGTCACTATTAGTCCTGCGTTTTAGCTTCAACTGTGCCTCTGGTGTTTCGTTTGCACGGTCAGCAATTTCAAGTTATGTTGCAGTAAGCAGTCCCTCCTCATTGCACTTGGTGTATTTTGTCCTGTCTCCCAGTCCAAGGCCCTCCAGGACGCTCAAAGATGAAGCTTCTGCAGCACTGCCTACACACAACCCAGCGAAACCTCGAACACCAAGGCATACTATGGTGGGGATAATACTCGACCACTAATATTTTTACATACGTGTTTCCTTAGGTAGCTGCAAGTGAAGTAGCATATATTTCGTGGCAACTGTTTATTATCTGAAGCATAATAAATGTCGCTCAGTGAACTGCACTTGGACACTAACATTTATGATCATGGCAACCATCTAATTAAAAGCTGAAACATTCATATTCGTCCGCAGCGGTATTAGTTTCCTCAGGGTTTGCATTAAACACCAATTAGTGGCCAAGAATCCTTTTTCAATTATTCTTTTTCATTCAAATGACACAATAACTAGAATACGAACAGGTTTTTCACAATTTTCTATGCTCTTTATTTGCTCGATCGGTCACAATGAGCCGTGATATATGAGCTCAGTATATTTTGCCCACTCAAACTAAAAGGCTTCTGTGAAACATCTCTCATTGAACTATGCTACATTGGCCTCTTCTGTGTTAGTTGTTTTGTACTTCTACCTTTCCTGCCTGGGCCCAGATGGGCCTGCAGTATTTAGCAAATAAATAAACTGATAAGGAGATTTACTGACGGCAAGCGGCAGGCGAAAACCAGTTCAGTCGCCAGAGATCAACGGTCTCGGCGCCCAGAGCTCGTGATCTGCGCTCGCGCCCTACATCTATGAGAGCGCCCCACTACTGCTTGCTCCCTGTTCTTCTTCTTCACTACAATAACCCCGGCGGCGAAGGGGAGCCATCCTGGCGACTCAAGGGGACGCAAGGATGAGAGGGTCGTGATGCGGCTTGAGGCGGCTGACGTGGACCGTGTCGCGACCGAGACGGCGCTTGTCCGAGGAGGTGGACCGGCTCAATGACATAAGTGACGGGAGACCTGCGCTCGATGATGCGGTATGGCCCGTGGTACTTGGCAGCAAACTTGGGGGTGAGGCCAGGAGAGTTGAAAGGTATGCGGAGCCAGACGAGGGATCCAACGGCAGAACTCAGCACATGCTCATTGGTGTCGCGGCGATCTTTCTGGAGAGCTTGGCTGTCGGACGTGAACGAGCGGGCCAGCTGACGACACTCCTCGGCATGCTGGGCGACGTCAGAAATTGCACTGAACTCGGAGGCGTCCGGGCGGTACGGTAAAATTGTGTCAAGCGTGGAGGATGGTTCACGGCCATATAAAAGAAAGAATGGTGAAAAGCCCGTCATAGACTGTGTCGCGGTTTTATACACATAAGTCACGAAGGGGAGAACGACGTTCCAATTGGAATGATCAGAATCAATGTACATCGACAGCATGTCACCGAGCGTGCGGTTGAAACGTTCCGTGAGCCCATTCGTTTGAGGATGGTAGGCAGTTGATGTGCGATGAAGAATACGACAAGAGCGGCGCAGCTCTTGTATCACGTTGGACAAAAACACATGGCCTCTGTCGCTCAGCAGTTCCCGTGGGGCTCCATGACGGAGTATGAAATGGTGCAATATGAAGGAAGCGACGTCACGAGCACCAGCCGCAGGGAGTGGAGCGGTTTCTGCGTATCGCGTCAGTTGGTCCACCGCGACAATTATCCAGCGATTGCCAGCAACAGAGCACGGAAGCGGTCCATAAAGGTCGATTCCAATGCGTTCAAAAGGGCGGGCAGGACATGGTAAAGGCTGCGGCTGACCGGGTGTGTGGTTAAACGTCTTTCGTTGTTGACATGCGGAACAAGACCGTATATATTTACGGACAAATGTGTACATCCCACGCCAGTAGTAGCATTGGCGGAGCCGTTGATACGTTTTCAGCCCGCCAGCATGGGCATGTTACGGATCAGCATGGAAGTATGCACACACATCGGCTCGCAAGTGCTTGGGTATGACCAGCAGCCATTTACGTCCGTCCTCCAGGTAGTTGCGGCGGTACAAAAGTGAATCGCGTATTGCGAAATACTTGGCTTGTCGATGAAGGGCACGGGGTTGGCTAGCGGGTGAAGAGGCGCAGAGAAATTTCAAGAGGGACGCGATCCATGGGTCCTTGCGCTGTTCCGAAAGCATGTCGGTGATGGTCAGAGCGTCCAGGGAAAAGTCTACCGCTGAAGGAGGCCCTGCTTCGGATTTGACGGGTGAACGAGAGAGCGCATCCGCGTCAGAATGCTTGCGCCCGGATCGGTAAACGACGCGAATGTCGAATTCTTGAATACGAAGAGCCCATCGACCGAGACAACCAGAGGGAAGCCAGCCAGCAGAGGGCATGATGGTCGGTTACAACGTCGAAAGGCCTGCCGTACAAATAGGGGCGGAATTTTCCTAACGCCCATACAATCGCGAGGCACTCTTTTTCGGTGACCGAATAATTCGCTTCCGCCTTGGTGAGGGCACGGCTTGCATAGGCTACAACATACTCAGGGAAGCCGGGCTTGCGTTGCGCGAGAACTGCACCAAGACCGATACCACTGGCGTCAGTATGTATTTCGGTTGGCGCAGCAGGGTCATAATGGCGTAGCATGGGGGGCGAAGTAAGTAGGCGGCGCAGTGTCGCAAATGCGGCGTCGCAGGCCGGTGTCCAGTGGGAAAGGTCGCTGGGGCCAGCGAGGAGCTTCGTAAGCGGTGCGATGATGGAGGCGAAATTTCGGATGAAGCGACGAAAATAGGAGGCCAAGCCGACAAAGCTTCGAAGTTCTTTGAGGGTAGAAGGCTTCGAAAACTCGGCAACAGCACGTAGGTTTTCTGGGTCAGGGAGAATGCCATCTTTGGAGACGACGTGGCCGAGGATGGTTAGCCGGCGAGCCCCAAAGTGACATTTCTTCAGGTTGAGTTGAAGGCGTGCGTTTGTAAGGCAGCGGAGAATTGTACGTAAACGAGAGAGATGTGTAGCGAAATCGGGAGAGAACACGACGACGTCATCCAGATAGCACAGACATATCTTCCATTTCAGACCGCGTAAAATGCCGTCCATCATCCGTTCGAATGTTGCGGGGGCATTACAAAGTCCGAAAGGCATCACGGTAAATTCATACAGGCCATCCGTTGTGACGAACGCCGTCTTCGGACGATCACACGCTGCCATAGGGACCTGCCAATACCCCGATCGCAAGTCGAGGGAAGAAAAAAATTCGGCACCTTGAAGGCAATCCAGGGCGTCGTCTATTCGAGGAAGAGGATAGACGTCTTTGCGAGTAATCTTGTTGAGGCGTCGGTAGTCCACACAGAATCTAATAGAGCCATCTTTCTTTTTGACCAGTGCAACAGGAGTGGACCAGGGGCTGCAAGAAGGCGTAATGACTCCGCGCTGAAGCATGTCGTCAACCTGCTCCGCAATGACACGACGTTCCGCAGGTGACACACGGTAGGGGCGCTGTCGCAAAGGAGCGTGAGGCCCAGTGTCAATCATGCGAACAACCGCATTAGTTCGGCCTAGTGACGCTTGCGGTAAATCAAACGAAGTGTGGAACTCGTGTAGAAGGGCAAGAAGCTGCGTCCATGCAGCCGGATCGAGGTCGCTGTCGATGGAACGGTGAAAAGATTCCGAGAGCACGGCGTCGGACGCAAGGTGAGGGGTCAGGGCGTTCAGCGGATGCTGAGTCTCAGGCACAGAGGGGTCAATGGGTACGATAACAGCAGCGTCTACAGGCTGAACGTGGCCAAGCGTTTCATTTCGGTACAAAGTCAGAGGGCCTGAGTTGGGGTTGCAAACAAGTAGTCCGGTATTGTCCTGATGAAGCGCGAGGATGGCAAAAGACAGTGACGTATTGTGGCGGCGACGAAACAAGTCAGATGGCGTGAACATAACGGTGGCGTCGGAAAGGGCGGCACAGGAAACGGGAACAATGACGGCACTCTGAGGTGGCAGGTCAATATCGGCGGTGACGACAAGCTTTCTATCCCCAGGACCGGCCACATGGGTGGAAGGCGTCACGGGAAACACAGCGAACTCTACCTGAGCACGAGCGCAGTCGATAACAGCGTGGTTACGGGACAAAAAATCCCACCCGAGGATCAGGTCATGGGAACACGAGGCCAGCACAAGGAACTCAAAGCTGTAGATCACGTCTTGTATGAGCACCCTGGCCGTACATGCTGCAACGGGTTGAATATATTGTGCGCTCGCAGTACGGAGAGAAAATCCTGAAGGTGGCGTCATCACTTTACGGATAGAACGGCAAAACGTATGGCTCATTACAGAAATAGCGGCGCCGGTGTCCACAAGCGCAAGAGTTCGTACACCGTCAAGAAACACTACAATAACATTGGCGGGGGACAAGCGAGGACTTAGACAGGTTGACGACGGCGCAGCTCGTGCCTCAGAAGCTGCGGTAGTCAGTTTTCCGCCTCACCAGTATTGTACCGACGACGCATAGGCGAAAGAGAACGGCGGCGCTGTGAGAGGGACCGACGAGCAGCAAAAGGTTGGGCATCGGAAGTGGGCTGGTGATGTTTCAGGCTCTCGTTCTGGCTGCGTGCGATAGGGAGGTCGGAAGGAGTAGTCTGGATATCTCGGCGTACTCGTGGTCGCCGCGAAGCGTCGGCGACAGAATCGCGCAACATGACCCGGAATTCCGCAAGCATAGCAGATCGGGCGGTTGTCTGCAGTGCGCCAAGGATTTGCGTACTGTGGCTGCGCCCCGAAAAGCACCGTCGCTGGTGGTCGAATTGGTGGTTGAGGGGTTAGTACTGGTTGAGGACGTGGCTTCATGACGGCATCCGCATACGTCAGAGGCGCGGCAACAGGAGCTGGAGGAGCAGCAGACGGCACCACAAATGATAGCGGCGCGCTGACACCAGTCGGCTGAAAGGCAGACGGCAAAGCCTCGGTGACCTGCTCCTGTATCACCTGTCGGATGGTTGGAGTAAGCCTAGGCGTAGACACTTGCGTGGTCGGAAAAAATGAAAGCTGTCGAGCAACTTCCTCACGCACAAGCTCCTTAATCTGTGACAGGAGCGCCGTGTGGTCGCCGCCGATGGTCAACGCAGCGAGGGAATCGTCTGTTGACGTCTGCCTCCGAGCTAGGACGCGCTGCTTACGTAGTTCGTCGAAGCTCTGGCACAAGGTCACGAGTTCAGACACGGTGCGTGGGTCCTTGGCCAGCAACATCTGAAAGGCGTCGTCGTCTATGCCTTTCACGATGTGCTTTATCCTGTCTTGCTCAATCATAGAAGGATTCACGCGCTTGCACAAGCCAATGACGTCTTCAATATAGCTCGTGAAGTTCTCGCCCTGCTGCTGCGCACGTCCGCGTAGACGCTGTTCAGCGCGAAACTTGCGCACGGCGGGGCGACCGAACACTTCCGCGAAGCTTGTCTTGAAAGCCGTCCAATTGGCGAAGTCTGACTCATGGTTACGAAACCAGAGGTTTGCGACGTGTGTTAGGTAGAACAGGACGCTGCGTAGTTTTGTAGCGTCGTCCCACTTGTTGTGCGCGCTCACCCTTTCAAACGGCGTTAGCCAATCTTCTACGTCATAGTCATCGGTGCCGTTAAAGAAAGCGGGATCGCGCTGACGCAGCGCGCTTGACAAGATGACCGATGGAGCTTGGGCCGCGTCTTGCTGGGTGGCGTCATCAGGCATTGTCGGAGTAGTGGTGGGCAACGTCCGGCTTCGGAGTTCCAGGTTTGAAGGGGGTACCCAGCACCTCCACCACTTTGATAAGGTGATTTACTGATGGCAAGCGGCAGGCGAAAAACCAGTTCAGTCGCCAGAGAGCAACGGTCTCGGCGCCCAGAGCTCGTGATCTGCGCTCGCGCCCTACATCTATGAGAGCGCCCCACTACTGCTTGCTCCATGTTCTTCTTCTTCACTACAAAACAAACAAAATTAAGTGGCACTAGCAAGCTCGTGTGGATGGCAGTTTTATGCCCCCACAGTTTTAAAGTTCACAAAAGTGTAAACGGAAACCGTCGTGAGCAATGTAATGACTAAAATTACGCATTACATTCTTCATAGCTTGCACAAGAGTGTATGCCACAACAATTAGGTACTTTGTTCTGCGTACGTGCTTTGTGTCATGTTGGTCGCTCATGCACCTGTTACAGCGCGTGATATTTCGCAGCCACAGCCAGCAGAAGACGCACCTGAAAAGGCCTTTCTGAGGCATGATGCATGGCGTTACACAATTACAAACTGCGACCAAGAAGAAGATGAAGACTCTACGGCAATGCCATCAACGGCTTTTTCAAAAGGTTGCTCATCTCGGAAATGTCATAGAAGATTTATCTGACAATCGCATTCTAGGAAATGAGGATGTCGCCATATTGCAGAGTCTTGGTGGGACAAAAAAAGATTTGCTCATGCGTCAACTGCCACATAAGTCTGGTGCCAGCAATGTCACCCGCTTACTCGCCAGAGCTCAGGCCATTTGCACTGACTTTGCAGTTTTATTCCCCTAGAGCATACAGATACGTACGAGCTGTTTTCAACACATGCCTTCCGCATCCAAAGACACTGTGTAAATGATATCAATCAATTGATAGGGCTGCTGACTTTTCAAAAGAGGCAATGACTGCATTGGCTATCAAGGTAAAGCACGGCTCTCCACATTATGCAATCTGGTTGTGGATGAGATGGCCATTCAAAGAAGTGGTGTGGGATGGGAAAAGCTTCCATGGATATGTTGACATGTGCATTGATGTCAATGATGACAGCTTTCCAGTTGCCTAAGATGCATTTGTTTTAATGCTTGTTGCAATCAATGGCAGATGGAAGCTGCCGATTGGCTACTTTCTAGTGCATGGCCTTGGTGGTGAGTAGAGGCGCAATTTGGTGCTGCAAGCTGCTAGCTTCACTCGCGAAAAAGGTGCACACATTGTGAGTTTCACCTGCGATAGCGCTGCAGCGAATTTGTCATTGCTGCACAGCCTTGGCTGCAAGATGGACCTGACTGAGCTGGATGCTTCTTTTTCACATCCAGTGACAAAAAAAGCTTTTCTTTGCCATGTTGGATCCCTGTCACATGTTGAAGCTACTGCGGCACACCCTGTTTGATAAAAAGGCTATTGTGATATGAACAAACAGTTCATATTGTTGAAACACATTGATGAGCTGCATGAAATCCAGTACACAGAGGGCCTACATTTGGCAAACAAACTTAGACAAGCACATAATACCTGGAAAATCCAGCCCATGAAAGTCTCATTGTTGGCTCAAACATTTAGTTAATCGGTAGCAGATGCTCTTAGTGACTGCAGAGCTCAAAAAATTCAAAATTTTCAAATTCCTTGACAACAGAAGAGTTTATCAGACATGTCAACACCGCATTTTTCATATTTCATTCAAGACATCCAAGGCAAGAAGAACAGAAAAGACCGCTGTGTCCTGAAAATGTGGCTCCTGTCACTGCAGATATCAAAGAACTGATGGCCTACTTTTGCTCGCTTAGGGAGTCTGCAGCTGGTAAACTAATGACAGGGACCAACCAAAAGAAGGATTCATTCGCTTTGTGGTGTGCTTAGACAGCCACCTATACAACCACTTGGTTACAGAAAATGGCCTATTGGCATATCTTCCGACTTCCAAGCTTAGTCAGGACTACCTCGAGTTACTTTTTGCTGCAAAAAAAAACATTATGGGCTGCAATGACAACCCAACAGCAAAGCAGTTTGCAGCAGCATTGAAGCGTCTGATAGTTCGCAATGAGGTCAAGGACATTGATGGCGGAAATTGCTTTCTATTGGAACACATCGAAATTCTCTTTGTATGCTCCTCTGAAAAAACCACACTCCATCGATGTTATTGACCTCACTGCCCCTCAGAGAAGCCCTGCAGCCAGTGAACCACTCACAGAAGCAATTTTACAGGATCATGATTACACTGCTGACGCAGGCAGGGTTCTGAGCTTGGGTGCCTGCGCTCGCAGTACTGGAAGAATTGCCACATAAGTTTCCTCGTGGGTGAATTATGTTCATGATGGCCCACACAATTAATTCCTTTATCCATCAACTTCAGCTGTCCCACCAGGTTTTATGTTAAGGTATTTGTTTTTTGAGTTACTTTGTAAAGTGCATATACTGTTCAAGAGCGTTGTATGGAGATGTCAAACTTTTATAGCGGGAAAATGTGATACCTTATTGTAAATTCTGCAAGTACATGTTTGTTGTCTTTCAGAATGCTGTAGCTTGAATCGCCTGCATGCAAATTATGCTTAAACAATTGTTCTGTTCAGCCCAAGCTAAACAGTGTGGACAATGACGGTAGGTTAGCTGGCCTACCTTTCACTAGAGCAAAATGTGTGATGACATGGACATGCTGTGAATGCTCTCAATGGATTATGTGTGAGCTAGGTATACGCTTGAGGATGACAATGTTTTTTTAATGTTTATCCTGTATGTCTTTTACCTGACCTTTGTGGAAATTTGGAACTGCCACCTGGAATACCGTTGGTGTTACTATTTAAATAACTTAATGTGCTCACTCTGTTCACTTGCTTTACAATAGCCTTTGATGATGCCAGATTCATTGTAACCACAAACATTTGGTGTATACCACTCAATGAGAGTTTTAAATACCGTCAAATATTCATTCATTTGAGGTTCACAACATAATAGAGCCGTCGCGTCCTAATTTTTCGGTGTGTTGGCTCAGCTTCGACGGTGCTCACTTTTTTGTAGGTATGTGATACAACACAAGCTTTGTTGTACATTTTACTTGCAGCAAAATGCATTGTACTTTAATGCTGACATACTTTGTGGGCCTGACCTCACATCAATTGTTTCAACTTGACTTTGTGAACTACCACTCTTTTTTAATTTCTGCATATGTATTGCTTACTTTTCTGACAAGGACAATCACCGAAGCCTTTCGATATTTGTGAGGACAGCGCAGATATAAATATTATAAAATTATAGCCCTCTACTGAAGGCGCTACATACAAGGCATTCTAAGAAAAACTGCAGCTACATTCAAGGACAGCTGATCCCATTGACCAGTTTTATTAAAGGTATCAAAACTACGTGTGATATAGTTTACTTTGTATAACACTATTATAGAAATGCCCTGTGGCATACAAGTATGCTAATACTGATACCGAAGAGCAGTGGCACAATAAGTTTTCCTGCTTGCTGTTTATAATTTTCTTTTGTGTATTATCTTTGCAATGTACTTCATTTAAATTATAAATGTGGCTTCCTTCTGTATTTGTGTGAAATCTTCTGGCTTCTATAGGTACAATAAACACTGAATAAAGAATGAAACAATTACTGTTGTCATAAAAATGTGCTTTCCATAGTACAAGTAAACCAGCAACACAATGAATCCACAAGTGCAACTGAATGCTGCCATTTTTCCCTTGCCGCTATGTATTCAGTTTTCATGCTGTTTCACACTAGCAGAGAAAGAAGGGTCCCCCTGGCAGTGTTTGATTCTAGGACATAATTATGCTGTGGGGCTATACTCGCATTCGGAAACAGCTGAATAAACTCTAGATAATGCACAAACTTCGTCCATTTGCTTTATTATATAACGAAAATGGATCCCCGAGGCGCGTCTCAACAGCGTCGTCGCACCACACAATCTTGCAAAATAGTACACTTAAATCTGAATAAACGGCGATCACTTCGGCGTTTAGAATGCAGGCTAGTGCTATTTATTTCTCTCAAAATGAAACACGCCCACCAGAGCATTTTATTCAGCGAAAATGCGACAAAAAAGTGTCCTTCAAAACATATCGTTTCTTCCTACACTCTAAGAAAAAAAAGCGTCAAAAGTGAGTCACAGCAACGTGACTCTCTTTTTCTGGGCTAAGACCCCCTTTTGCGTGAGTAGAGTCCCAAAATGAGAGTCAACCTTTCTGCATGAGTCAATTGATTCCCAATGGCTTGCGAAGAGTCGTCGTGAAAGATCGCGGCTTCTTTGTGTGCAGCAATTGACGAAAGATTTTAATGCAGGAAAGAGATACCAGATAATTTTTTCTGGCTTTATGCTTGCCTCTGGTTTAGGCAGACCCTCAGGGTTTATGTCCTGGTTGTAACGCAATGTCTCACTCTTTCGTCCCGTGAAGAAAGGTAAAAAAAAGGACACCGACCACTGAAAGAATGCAAGAAAAGACGTTTCGGCTCCCCTGACGGGAGCCTTGTTCACAATCTGTTGTTCAGATTGTGAAGAAGGCTACAGGTTGTGAACAAGGCTCCCGTCACGGGAGCCGCAACGTCTTTTCTTGAATTCTTTCAGTGGTCGGTGTCCTTTTTTACCCTTCTTCATGATGCCTCCCGACCCGACGGGCTCCCGTCAAAACCTCGACTTTTTTTCGTCCCATGTTCTGCAATGTAGATTTTCCCTGACCATATCTGCTGACAGCTCGCATGTTTAAGCGATAGCTGGTTTTCTGTGTTAAGAAATACCAGGATTTGTCACACTGGATTATGACCATTAGTAAATCTCAAAAAAAAAACATTGGCTACTAAACAGAGCACATCAACGAGTTAACAAGTTCAGTGGATGCACTCAACAGTGCCGATTGTAAATGTAGTTCTGTGACGTAAAATTTTATTTTGAGGGTTTATGTGCCAAAACCAAGATCTTATTATGAGATACACGCTAATGGGAAACTGTAGTTTAATATTCAGCAGCTCGGGTTGTTTAACGTGCCCGGAATTCACGGTGCACGAGCGGTTTTGCATTCTGCCCCCATTGGAATGCGGCCGCCGCGGTTGTAATCGTACCCGTGACCTCGAGTTCAGAAGCACAATGCCACAGCCACTGGGCTACCGCGGTTCGTTGCGTTCCGCGACCAGAAAGAAACATCAGCGTACACTACACAGCTTTTGAGCCCCCTTAGAAATTTAATAACAAACAGTCGCAGTTTCCCCGAAAGACGAAACTTTGATAGCTATAGCAATGTATTAGACAACTGCACGAAGCAAGGTTCGTAGTTTCATCGGCTGTATGAAGTGCAGTAAACATTCGTTTACTAATTACATTAGCAAGCATGAGGTCACACGCGCACGTGCTAACATAAACAGATCTCACTCAATTGATCGCGAACGCTTGCTGTCACAACGATGGCGTGATGAGCGCAAAGAGAGGAGACCGAACGCTTCTGCTGCCTCTTTCCTTCAACGCGTCTCTGAAACTTTAAATTACGCTACCTCGACTCACCCCGCTTTTGGACCCATCGGAGATTACCTCTAACAGGGCCTGTGTGGCGCAATACCGGTTTCAGAGCAACGGCAAGAGGAGACGCGCGCTAAACCAACGCCTCCCTTCCCCCGGCTTTCGCGCGTGTTATCACGTTTCATTGCGCGCCCATCAAGCCACTATCCATCGCGGCTCACCCTCGAACACTTGCTCTCACGCGCGCAGTCAACGGCGCGGGATAGCATCTTATCGCACTTGGACTTCATACGTAAGCTCACGGCAACGCCAACAGATAAATTTCACTGGTTGTGTCCATATAATCACTATCACAAATAAACGGGAATAGTTCAACCTTGTTTAAAATCATGGCTCTTTCATTCGTGAACATTATTTACGTGAAGCAAAATTATCAGAGCGCAAAACATTTTTTTAAGACCGAAACTAGTTTATGATTTGTGCGGCCCCAATGTGATCCAAAGTCGTAGCCATCAAAAGCCCGGCGCCATATTGTAGTTGTGTTGCAACATGCATGCGTGCATGCGTGTGCTCGCTGTCGTTGTTGAACGGCCCTGAAAGCGCTGCGTTAGGGGCGAGTGCAACCGAATATTACGGCAAGTTACTATGAGAACTTCTTTCCGTGCTACGTGATTGCGACGACAGGAACGGCCAGCAGTAGTGTGTCGCCGATTTCGTCTTTGCCGACATCGAACAAGTACAGCTCGCCGGACCGTGGCAAGCACCCGAAGTGTTGCGGTCTGCACTGCGTCGTCTTTCATTGTGATGAGAGAGATCGTAACGCACAGAGACTGCCGGATGCATACGAAAGACTACCAGCAGGGAGTGACTGTGCCATTTTTCTGTTAACGTCTCAGGTGAGTGTCCCTTATAAAAATGACCATTGAAATGTTGTTGGCATATTGTTGAGGAATTGTTGACACAATATCCTTTCAATAATGTCTCAATAGTTATTGAACGTACACAACAATACCTCAACAATAAAGTTGTTGAGCGCTTCACAACAGTAAAGTCACTGACTAATTGTTGTTGACATATTGTTGAATAATGTTGAGTACTATTGAGAATTGTTGAGCAATATTGGCATTGAATATATGTCTGAAACACACACGCATAGGCGTGTATGTGTTTTACACATATATATTGTTTTATTGTTCACTTAAGCACCACTAAATATATAGAGTGTCGCATAACTCGAACCAAAGGCCTATCTCTCAAGTCGTAACTGGGGGACCTTGTGGCAAGACGACGCTGCCGCAGGCGTTCCGCTTCGTTTGCCCTAAATTCAGGGTCAGCGGAAGCCGTCACGCTAGAATCAGCATGCTAGAATCGGACCACAAGCTTCGCTTACTAGAATCGGACGACAAGCTTTGCTTACGTAACATATGCCTTTGCTTACGTAAGATGCTTACGGCGACAAGCTTTGCTTTCAGATATATATTCAATGTCAATATTGCTCAACAATTCTCAATAATACTCAACATTATTCAACAATATGTCAACAACAATTAGTCAATGACTTTACTGTTGTGAAGCGCTCAACAACTTTATTGTTGAGGTATTGTTGTGTACGTTCAATAACTATTGAGGCATTATTGAAAGGATATTGTGTCAACAATTCCTCAACAATATGCCAACAACATATCAATACTCATTTTTATAAGAGACTCCATTTTCTCGACAGAGGAAGAGCTGTTGATTTTGTCTCTTTGGGTCCCACGTATGACAGGGGCAGTTCAAAGAAGCGTTACAGGTCCCCGTGCCCACAGGGGATATGTGACATTGCGCTTGGACCCTTTCTGCACTGCCTCCAGGATGGGCCCACTTTAGCTACCCCTGTATCTATCTGCCTTTTGAACGTCGCTATTGGAAATGACAAATAAAACTTCAGCGTAATAGAAGTTACAGCTTGTCAAGAAACATTGGGAAGAACTCGCAAGCAATATTTTTTTATAATTTGTTTGGAGAGTAACTAGCATGTTTAGTAAAGGGTTTGTGCCAGAGACTGCATTTTTTCAAGTTTGACTGGTTGCTCGGATGATCTCGTTTTGTTCTCGCAACTTGTCATAGTGGTTTTTGATTTGTGGCAAATCCAGTGTCAAGCAGACACCATTTACTTTTTTGTTTGCTCACATGTTTTGTTTATATCAAGTACAATGCATTGCATGTACAGTACGTTATATTGCACTCTACGTCCATACCACAGTTGTACTCGTGCCTACGGGTGACTAAATTTCATTTTCAACTTGCCGGCATGTTCTCGTTTTGAGTGTTGCTGATAAGAGCTTTGGCTTTTGGCTCAAGGTCACTTGAAGATCGCCGACAACGGGAGCTAAAAGCATTTCATGCTTAAAAGAGTAGGCAACCTTAAACTTTGACTTAGGTGTTTCTTTTTGGCACTCGCATCCCGGCGTTGGTGTTCTGTGCTTTGGTAAGCAGTAATAATTGATTCCTGATGAATTATAATTATTCCAGACACTTCAGTACCTCAACCAGAACTAAGCTTATGCTTTGATATCATGTCTCTAAAGAAACCGATGGATTTTGCACTGTATTATTTTTTTCCTAATTTATTTTTAATCTCGTCTCAGCTAATTAGTTAAAATTATCCCAGACACTTCAGCAAGTCAGCTTGCAACAAAACTTATGCTTTGATATCATATCTATAATGAAAGTCGTGAATTCTGCACTGAACCATTTTTTTCTTTTTTTCTGATTTACTTGGATTGCGTCCCCGGTCGTCTCAGCTAATTAATTTTAATTATTCCAGAAACTTCAGTAACTCAACTTATAGCTAAACTTATGCTCTGATATCATATCTATAATGAAATTCGTGAATTTTGTACTGTACTATTTTTTTTTCGATTTATTTTCACCTCCTGATCATCTCAGGAGGTGAAACGGAAGTACTGTCCAAAGAACAAATGGCACTCGACGCTTCTGCCACTAAAAACTCCCGATACAGCTTTCTATTGTTCAATACGTGCAACAGAAAAGTGATTTTTTTTCTTTTTTTTTCCGAGCGTGAAAGAAGCCCGCGAATACACGCAAAATTGCCGCAAAACTAGCCGCTAGAGGCACTATGCGTGTATCCGCGGGCTTCTTTCACGCTCGGAAAACACTTTTACGTACCACCTATTAGGCAACAGAAGCTGTATCGGGAGTTTTTTCCTGTTGCTCTATAATTTTCTGATTGACACTCTTCATCTAAATATAATATCCGAGAAGCTAATTATTTAGTATTAATTGAATAATAATTATTATTTATAATGATTATCTAATTATTTATCTAATGCAAAAAATTGAGTATCTGTAAACGACGGCAAAAAACATTACCTTGGTTCTGTCCAGCTACGTGGAATTCGCGTATATTTAAGTGACGGTGCAAGAAAGTTACGAAAATTTTTAAAAATCACTTGTAGCAGCTAGGTACCATAAATCATATCGCTTAGCTTGGTTATTCGAATAAACGGACATTAGTAACACAAGAAATTGAAACTAATATTCTAATAATTAACAAAAAATGACTAATGAACTTCTTAGTTAATTATTTTACGACACATATTGCAATATATGAATTGTAGCCGGTGAGTTTGCAAGACGCATCCACCTAAAATGAATTTCCAGGATAACACCAGTTTCGAGATATTATTGCCCAAAGTGTGGGACGAAATACATGGGCGTTTTAGTTACTTTTGTGCTTTAATGTATAAAACAGCATTTTGGTAACAATGTAAGAGTAACAACAGTGCATTTTTACGGCGAGTTTGATGGCGCACATCTCCAAATTGGTGTCATTCTGGAAATTCATTCCAAGTGGATACGCCTGACAAGCTCACCGGCTCAAATTCGTAAATCGCAATATGTGTCGTAAAGTAATAAAATAAGAAGTTAATTAGTGATTTCTTGTTAATTAGCTGAATCTATGTTTCGATAGCGCGTGCTACTAATGTCCGCCTCATCGCTTAACCCAGCTCAATGATAAGAATCATGCTACCTGCCACAGGCGATTTCTAAAAATTCCGTAAGACTTAAAGATGACCACCCTGTGTATATATATATAGACACAAAATTGGAGCACAAGACAAACGTCTCAACAAGCAGTGACCAATGACCGATGATTGGGCACCTCCAGGATTCCCATCGGCTTCTATTGTAAGTGGCCAGTGCCCTGTCTGTGTCAGAAAACGGCATTGCCTCCATGTTCAATATAGGCAAGATGGTGGGAAAAGTAGTATGTAAGCATAATAAACAAATATGTTTTTAAAGAGTGCGTTTCGTTTAGTTGGTAGCCCTTAGCGCACAATAGAATGAAACAAGTTTGGGTGATCTCTGCGACGTGGTGTCCATATTTTACATGAAAGCCTAGGTCTTTTCTGTAACACGTAGAGACGGGGTGCTGGTCAGTGTGCTGGGAAACTGCTTGGCCACCACGCACAATCTACGCTGTTATACTTTGCCGGTGGCAAATCATAGCGCAGAAGCACAGGTACAAATGTTTAATCAATGGGACGGCATGCTGTCTACCGTTTGTCATGATGTCAAACTAACAAGCACGAACAGCGACAATTGTGTACGTTGTTGGTCCGTAGTTCATTTCGCGCCGGTTGCTTCACGTATTAAAATAAATATTTCTTTTTAAAACAAACGATGAAAACTGTGCGCGCACACAGGGCGCGACATTTGCGACGTTTGAATTTTGCACTATTTCCCGCGCGCTCCGTACGTGACCAGCCGGCGCACTGCGTTACCGCGATAAAGAAAATAGTTCCTCCAGGAAGCTAAGCAGAAAACTTTCGCACTCTTGAAAACCACAGAAATTGTTAAGAAATACTATTATATTATAAGATTTGTTAATAAATATGGCAATTCATATCTATGAAAGCGTGGATTTCTATGCGCATTTTTGTGTGAATGCGCGCTTGCGCTGTTGACTCTTTGGCGCATTCCAGACCTTTGTGCGTGCGGCGGTATGTGTGCGGGTTGCGTGATGAGTTTGCTGCGTTTTCCGTGCCCTTTGCCTCGCTGTGACATCTTTGGTATATTTCAACCTGTTGCTCGCTCTTTATGGGCTACACGTTGCCTCGAAGATCACCATGATCGCCTCCGACTCAGCCAAATAGAAGGTGAGTGAGTGTTTCGAATTCCACTTGCTCGTTCATTGCGACGCTTTCAGCAAAAGTGCGTACAGAGCCCGTGCGTGTCTTCCACGCGCTTCTGTGCTTCTGTGCGCGTGTCTTCCACGCGCTATTTTCATTACTAGTACTATCCTTCCGTTGCGAGAATTGGTTGTGCAGCACTAGATTTGTTATATTGAGCATGAAGTTTTGTCCTGATTTAACTTCACAGCGCGCTTCCGGCGACGTAAAGCAGCTATGTGGAGCCAGCTAAAACAGGGCATGTTGTGCGCGCCACGATTTTTGGTACGGTGTTCCAGCACCGATTGAAATTAGCCTTATTAATGAGCGTTCGTGCTCTGCCGTTTTGGTGAGCAGCTGTGTGGAGCCAGCTAAAACAGGGCATGTTGTGTGCGCCACGTTTTTTTGGTACGGTGTTCCAGCACCGATTGAAATTAGCCTTATTAATGAGTGCTCGTGGGGCTCTGCCGTTTTGGTGGGCAGCTATGTGGAGCCAGCTGAAACAGGGCATGTTGTGTGCGCCACGTTTTTTTGGTACGGTGTTCCAGCACCGATTGAAATTAGCCTTATTAATGAGCGCTCGTGCTTTGCCGTTTTGGTAGAAACAATGCGACGTGAAATAATCCGAACTGTACTGTAATCAAGTATATTTCGTTCGTGCAACGCCGTCCATTGACGTGCATCTACTACATGGCGTGTCGGGATCGGCGAAAATATGCGCGGGGCGTTTTGCCGTTCGAATGTATTCTGCTGCGCTGTTCGCTTCAGGATCGAGTGCCCAGAGTCCGCTGACACGCCGTGCGGTAGACACGCGCTGTGGCGCGATAATAATAAAGAATTGCAAGGGCGTATATGTGATTCTATGTGATAGGTGAGATAAGAAAGGGCTGATGGCAGCGAATGCTGTGAAATCATCAGGTTATGTGTGGTTTGTTTTCAGCCGGTAGGCGCGCGGTGAACTTTTTTTTTAGCCATTATCTCCCTTCGACGCCATCGAGTACTTCGCGCTAACGCCTTCGCGTAGGCGCTCTATATTCACGGAAAAGGCAGATTCTGTGGGATTCTATGTTCTGCTTTAGAGGGATGAAACATTCAAAATAACGTCATCGTGTGAAGTTCCAGCCTTTGGCCCTTCAGTAACTCATTGATTTAACTAAGTTTGAAAATCAGTAAAGGAACAAGATGCTTTGGCATATTTGCCGTGTCGTCCCACTGTGCTTCCAGTGGCATGTAGGCGTTATCGACAAATGTAAAGAATTAGCAAGGCTTTTTATGAGATAGAAGTAGACAGCTATGTCAATAAGTTATTTTTGCTTTGAATTCACACTCTAACGAGGAGAGAGAGTGAAAGGGGAGCGTATCCTTGTGAACTAAATGACGCTTTGACATAAGCTTGGAACAATGGTTTGTTGGTGGAGCAGTTCTGTGGAATACTTAGAGAGTAAGCAAACTGCAGTAGCAGCAGTTAGACGGGGAGTAAAAAAATGCAACACTGGTTTTATATGAACGAGCTACCTTTAAGATGTGGCCACAACAGTTCAGTAGATGAGCAAAATAATTTTAAAATTTTGGAGAGAAATTAAAAATAATTTATTTGCCCACCTCACACTGCCAGTGGCAAGAGCAGCCATGCTTTAATGTTTTCAATCAGTCATTTATATCCATCCATTTATGTCGGCCTAATCGTCCATGTAGATGTTTTGATTGTTGCTTTTGAGTTATTGTGGCATCACATTTTAATACTGACATCTGTTTTCAGAATCAAAATGAGCCTGGAGACGCCACAGCCGGAATGCGAAAGGTGAATTCTTTGGCCATTCATCGTCTAGCGTCACCATGATCAAATGCACTGTTGCCAGGAGAATGTATCGCCGGGAGGTATTTTCCTTAAGATTTAGTAAAACTGGTAGCATTAAGTGCCTCCTTTGCGATTTTGCATAGCCTTTGATTTGCAAGTCGATTAATTTATTTAATGACAGTTGGCACACCCTGCCTTTGTGTCTTATGTACACATTCAGCTGAGTAGGTCTGGGACACAGCAAGCAAATCTGATGTGTAGTGGTAATCGCATTATTGTCGACAGTTATCTTACTGCTTTGAGCTGCTACTGCTGCTTGCCAACACAAGCAGCAGTTGCCCAAGATGGCGGGAAAGAGGTTCATTGAAGAGTGGCACATACTCTGAGTCACATACCCAGAGATACAAGCAGGTCCATCAGATGGTTATTAACCTACTTCCCTCAACATAGCAGCCCTACCCATTAGGCCATTGACCACCTAGTGACACAAATTGGCTGGAAAATACTTAGAGGCAGACACCCAAAAGTATGTGAAGTATCCTAAAAATGCTATTTGCATTAAAGTTTTCGATGCTTTGGTTTACTTACTATTTTATTTTGTACTGGGTGAATCCTTGTTTTTCTGAAGCACATGGCATCCTAACAGGATAACAAGCTATGGCATTAGTTTTAGTTGTTTTTATTAGTGACATTAGTTGACATTTTAGGTCTGGAGCAGGCAGTATTTCTGTGATTTATTTGGAGTGTGGCTGTTATGTAAATGTGCTTAAATGCTTAAACTACCTCACTAATATTTAACTAAATGTGCCGTTTCACATAGGTTGGAGAAGTGCTCATTCAGATGATCCTGGCACAGATTGCCATGGTGGACCAGGCAGGTTTGCAACGGCCTTGATTCACAATGTGTTCACAGAGAAGAACCTCATGGGCTTGTCACTTGTCAAAAACACCACCACCAATAGGCAAAAAGAGGCTCTTGGCCTTACAGGGTCAACGCTGTTATAGGCAAGTACCGTACATCCTTTTTCCCATTGCATTTTTGCATTCACATTTTGTACTTGGAATTACCAGCTTGCTATTAGCACAACAAATGATTTTCAAGTAGCCTGTGTCTGCAACTACGTGCTACAATAGCCTACTATTTGGAATGAATGTTCATTTGATCTCAAGTCTCTAACGCCTCCCTACTAAAGTGCTAAATTTTAAAAGCAGCCTTAACTGCCAGAAGTGATTGGTGGCTACAACTGACAAAGTTAGGTTAAGAGCACATTAGTTGCTCTACTTGACTGTCCATGCAATGAACAGTTGCAATGAAGCAACTACCAATCTGTGAAGCATGCTACCAATCTGGTGGTATAGCGGGTGTGCTTAAGTAGCCTGAAAGTGTTGTTATAATATAGGAATTGTGGAGAAGCTATGCTCAAGTGCAGTTACTGCTCAACTCGAGGGACAGCACTTCCACCAAATTTCAGCAATCAAAATGGCCCTCCAGATTCTGTAACACAAAACATAGTGGTTTCACCTATTTCGACAGACCACATTGAATTAAAGTTGCTCCAGTCTTGAAGGAGGTCCATGTGGTGGCAGACAGTAGCCTTTTAGCAGAGGGAGCTTAAGTTATGGGGCATAATTGTTTGGTTGTTTCGATCAAAGCAACAATAAAAAGAGTTGCCAACTTCGTTGTCAACATTGCTATGTTTAGCAATGTCCATTCATTCTATGCACTCTACCTATTAAGATCCAATTTATCACATTGTATTCTAGGATGTGGAAAAAACAAAGGTATTTATTTGATTTTTCCTCACGTTCCCATAAAATGATCAGTACTCAATAGGCCCTTGGCAGCTACTATATAAAGCTTCTTACAGAACATGAGGCATATCCACAGCTCCCACTCAGAAATTGTTGGAAATGTCTCCTGCTTTCTTACTTCAAGGACGCACTTGCCTGTTTTCAGCGTTATTATAAACCAGTGCTCAAGTACTATGGGTTTAGATTTATCAAAGATTAAATGAGCTTTGTAGGTGTTCATGTTTAACCTTTTGAGGATCACATATTTTCTGGAAATACGTCCCCCAATTTAAGCGTTATATTTTTATTCTGGATTGTTGTTCAGAGTGACCTTTCAAGAAAAAAATGGGTAAATAATTTTTTAGGTCACAAAGTGACAAAGGTTTCTTAGTGTCCGCTGTTTTACACCATGTTTATTGTAGCATGCAGGGCAAACTAGCATAATCACATTTTTTAAATGTAATGACACTCGCAAAACATTAAACTAGGTGAATACTCCCAAACTACTTCAGTGATGGGCACCATAGGGTAAAGAGAAATATCAGTTTTAGAAGAAGCCAAGGGGCAACAGCACAATCGGTATTTTTGTAGAAGTCGCAGAAGGTTACAGAATCTGTAATGTGATGCTTGGGGACACTTCATTCTTAAAAGGTATGCTTATTTATATGTTCTTTCGCCGCCTCATATTTATGGTCATGACCACACGATTTGTTTCCGCCACTCTACATGCATGGCAGTGACCCTCAAAGGATTAGCAGAGCCAGTCTACTTGCATATTTCTCTTGTAAGACTGAGCATTTCTTCGTATTTCTTCTTCGCATTTATTTGTGTTAGTGTAACCAGGTTGGCGTGCAACTGCAGTAAATCCTTGGTATAAGCAGTATTTTCTTTTAAGTAGAGAGGCATAAGAATGGCCATCATAATGCGAGAAGTGCACTCCAGTATCATATGAGCTGGTAAAACAAATTCAGATATACCATACTCAATTCTGGCCGCATAACCGTATTTGGAGCAACTCCTGCAAGGAAAAGTGCAATAAAGTGCTGCACATTTTGATTATGATTGTTGAGAGAACTAATTTTAGTGGCCAGTATACCTTTAAGTTTTTTCACCAACAGTATGAAGTCTTTTTTCTACCATTTTGTTCCTAAGCAAGTAACGTTCACATTTTTCACACCAAGGATATTGATGAAGTTATTCTGCCACAGTGGGCTTTTCCTGTTTGCCTTCTGCATATTGTACTAAGTGGAGTCCTCCGGCGCCACTCCACTTCGAAAGCTGGTCATTCTGCAGAATTGAACTCGTGAAAACTTTGAATAAACAAAACAAAGAAAGTTTCATTATAACAGGGCATACTGCATGTCGCACTTTTGCATGTGGAACATTGATCTTAAACCTCATACTGTTTTTCCTTTTTTTACAGGCTTTACCTGTCACAAGTTTCCTGGGACAAACATGGCCCACATTAAGAACACACTGGCCTCACTTCTCGCAAGGGACCTGAAGTGTCCAGAAGAGCTCAAGTCTGTGCACTTGCAGCCCTCAACATTTTTTTATTATTATGATGTTTCTAGTCACCAGAAAAGCCCAGGTTGGATGGTTCAGACACAAGTACTGTGTTGTGATTAATAATTAATTGCAGAAGTGTTGCGCTTTGTATTTTAGTACATTTTACGTAAATTTTTTATATTTCTACAAAAGAGTGTTTCTCGACTATTTTATTTCATAGGTATCTCGGGTCCTTTCATGCCAAGACTGTTCCATGACGGCACACCATTTCAAGTTTGTTTGATAAAGTAAATGTAGGCACAGTGAGAAATTTTACAGAAAATTAGCTTTCATACATACACCTGAAAGTGGAATCTGTGCTATTGTCAGAATGGTTCTGTTTAAGAAAAACTACATATTAACATACGTTTGTAGTAATGGTTTATTTTGCTATTTCAAAACAGTAAGAATTAATAGGTAAAAGTTTGCTTAAATTCAGAGTGCAACAACAGTTCTGGGG